>NW_028233887.1:0-670194 GCF_054856545.1 Hippocampus guttulatus | reverse complement strand
CAAACTCACAAAACGTGCTCAGCTCGGGCTGAAAATGCATTTAAAGCAATAAAAACTCAAATTGAGTGTCACGCCTAAACCAAAGGACTTATGCACACACTTCAACATGTATTTAGTTCAGGATGACCACCTGAAGCCTAAATGAGCATTAATTTGACCACACAACTCATTCCTATGAAGATACATTCAAACTCACAAAACGCGCTCAGCTCGGGCTGAAAATGCATTTAAAGCAATAAAAACTCAAATTTAGTGTCACACCTAAACCAAAGGACTTATGCACACACTTCAACATGTATTTAGTTCAGGATGACATCCTGAAGCCCATATGAGCATTAATTTGACTACACAACTCATTCCTATGAAGATACATTCAAACTCACAAAACGTGCTCAGCTCGGGCTGAAAATGCATTTAAAGCAATAAAAACTCAAATTGAGTGTCACGCCTAAACCAAAGGACTTATGCACACACTTCAACATGTATTTTGTTCAGGATGACCTCCTGAAGCCCATATGAGCATTAATTTGACTACACAACTCATTCCTATGAAGATACATTCAAACTCACAAAACGTGCTCAGCTCGGGCTGAAAATGCATTTAAAGCAATAAAAACTCAAATTGAGTGTCACGCCTAAACCAAAGGACTTATGCACACACTTCAACATGTATTTAGTTCAGGATGACCACCTGAAGCCTAAATGAGCATTAATTTGACTACACAACTCATTCCTATGAAGATACATTCAAACTCACAAAACGTGCTCAGCTCGGGCTGAAAATGCATTTAAAGCAATAAAAACTCAAATTGAGTGTCACGCCTAAACCAAAGGACTTATGCACACACTTCAACATGTATTTTGTTCAGGATGACCTTCTGAAGCCCATATGAGCATTAATTTGACTACACAACTCATTCCTATGAAGATACATTCAAACTCACAAAACGTGCTCAGCTCGGGCTGAAAATGCATTTAAAGCAATAAAAACTCAAATTGAGTGTCACGCCTAAACCAAAGGACTTATGCACACACTTCAACATGTATTTTGTTCAGGATGACCTCCTGAAGTCTAAATCAGCATTAATTTGACCACACAACTCATTCCTATGAAGATACATTCAAACTCACAAAACGCGCTCAGCTCGGGCTGAAAATGCATTTAAAGCAATAAAAACTCAAATTGAGTGTCACACCTAAACCAAAGGACTTATGCACACACTTCGACATGTATTTAGTTCAGGATGACCACCTGAAGCCTAAATGAGCATTAATTTGACCACACAACTCATTCCTATGAAGATACATTCAAACTCACAAAACATGCTCAGCTCGGGCTGAAAATGCATTTAAAGCAATAAAAACTCAAATTGAATGTCACGCCTAAACCAAAGGACTTATGCACACACTTCAACATGTATTTTGTTCAGGATGACCTCCTGAAGCCTAAATGAGCATTAATTTGACCACACAACTCATTCTATGAAGATACATTCAAACTCACAAAACGTGCTCAGCTCGGGCTGAAAATGCATTTAAAGCAATAAAAACTCAAATTGAGTGTCACGCCTAAACCAAAGGACTTATGCACACACTTCAACATGTATTTTGTTCAGGATGACCTCCTGAAGCCTAAATCAAAAATAATTTGACCACACAACTCATTCCTATGAAGATACATTCAATCACACAAAACGTGCTCAGCTCGGCCTGAAAATGCATTTAAAGCAATAAAAACTCAAATTGAGTGTCACGCCTAAACCAAAGGACTTATGCACACACTTCAACATGTATTTTGTTCAGGATGACCACCTGACGCCTAAATGAGCATTAATTTGACCACACAACTCATTCCTATGAAGATACATTCAAACTCACAAAACGTGCTCAGCTCGGGCTGGAAATGCATTTAAAGCAATAAAAACTCAAATTGAGTGTCACGCCTAAACCAAAGGACTTATGCACACACTTCAACATGTATTTTGTTCAGGATGACCTCCTGAAGCCTAAATCAGCAATAATTTCACCACACAACTCATTCCTATGAAGATACATTCAAAGTCAGAAAGCGCGCTCAGCTCGGGCTGAAAATGCATTTAATTTAAAGCAATAAAAACTCAAATTGAGTGTCACGCCTAAACCAAAGGACTTATGCACACACTTCAACATGTATTTAGTTCAGGATGACCACCTGAAGCCTATATGAGCATTAATTTGACTACACAACTCATTCCTATGAAGATACATTCAAACTCACAAAACGTGCTCAGCTCGGGCTGAAAATGCATTTAAAGCAATAAAAACTCAAATTGAGTGTCACGCCTAAACCAAAGGACTTATGCACACACTTCAACATGTATTTTGTTCAGGATGACCACCTGACGCCTAAATGAGCATTAATTTGACCACACAACTCATTCCTATGAAGATACATTCAAAGTCAGAAAGTGCGCTCAGCTCGGGCTGAAAATGCATTTAATTTAAAGCAATAAAAACTCAAATTGAGTGTCACGCCTAAACCAAAGGACTTATGCACACACTTCAACATGTATTTTGTTCAGGATGACCACCTGACGCCTAAATGAGCATTAATTTGACCACACAACTCATTCCTATGAAGATACATTCAAAGTCACAAAACGTGCTCAGCTCGGGCTGAAAATGCATTTAAAGCAATAAAAACTCAAATTGAGTGTCACACCTAAACAAAAGGACTTATGCACACACTTCAACATATATTTTGTTCAGGATGACCTCCTGAAGCCCATATGAGCATTAATTTGACCACACAACTCATTCCTATGAAGATACATTCAAACTCACAAAACGTGCTCAGCTCGGGCTGAAAATGCATTTAAAGCAATAAAAACTCAAATTGAGTGTCACGCCTAAACCAAAGGACTTATGCACACACTTCAACATGTATTTTGTTCACGATGACCACCTGAAGCCTAAATGAGCATTAATTTGACCACACAACTCATTCCTATGAAGATACATTCAAACACAAAACGTGCTCTGCTCGGCCTGAAAATGCATTTAAAGCAATAAAAACTCAAATTGAGTGTCACGCCTAAACCAAAGGACTTGTGCACACACTTCAACATGTATTTTGTTCAGGATGACCACCTGACGCCTAAATGAGCATTAATTTGACCACACAACTCATTCCTATGAAGATACATTCAAAGTCACAAAACGTGCTCAGCTCGGGCTGAAAATGCATTTAAAGCAATAAAAACTCAAATTGAGTGTCACACCTAAACCAAAGGACTTATGCACACACTTCAACATGTATTTTGTTCAGGATGACCTCCTGAAGCCTAAATCAGCAATAATTTGACCACACAACTCATTCCTAATAAGATACATTCAAAGTCAGAAAGCGCGCTCAGCTCGGGCTGAAAATGCATTTAATTTAAAGCAATAAAAACTCAAATTGAGTGTCACGCCTAAACCAAAGGACTTATGCACACACTTCAACATGTATTTTGTTCAGGATGACCTCCCGAAGCCCATATGACCATTAATTTGACTACACAACTCATTCCTATGAAGATACATTCAAACTCACAAAACGTGCTCAGCTCGGGCTGAAAATGCATTTAAAGCAATAAAAACTCAAATTGAGTTTCACGCCTAAACCAAAGGACTTATGCACACACTTCAACATGTATTTTGTTCAGGATGACCTCCTGAAGCCTAAATAAGCATTAATTTGACCACACAACTCATTCCTATGACGATACATTCAAACTCACAAAACACGCTCAGCTCGGGCTGAAAATGCATTTAAAGCAATAAAAACTCAAATTGAGTGTCACACCTAAACCAAAGGACTTATGCACACACTTCAACATGTATTTAGTTCAGGATGACCACCTGAAGCCTAAATGAGCATTATTTGACCACACAACTCATTCCTATGAAGATACATTCAAACTCACAAAACGTGCTCAGCTCGGGCTGAAAATGTATTTAAAGCAATAAAAACTCAAATTGAATGTCACACCTAAACCAAAGAACTTATGCACACACTTCAACATGTATTTTGTTCAGGATGACCTTCTGAACCCCATATGAGCATTAATTTGACTACACAACTCATTCCTATGAAGATACATTCAAACTCACAAAACGTGCTCAGTTCGGGCTGAAAATGCATTTAAAGCAATAAAAACTCAAATTGAGTGTCACGCCTAAACCAAAGGACTTATGCACACACTTCAACATGTATTTAGTTCAGGATGACCACCTGAAGCCTAAATGAGCATTAATTTGACCACACAACTCATTCCTATGAAGATACATTCAAAGTCACAAAACGTGCTCAGCTCGGGCTGAAAATGCATTTAAAGCAATAAAAACTCAAATTGAGTGTCACGCCTAAACCAAAGGACTTATGCACACACTTCAACATGTATTTTGTTCAGGATGACCTTCTGAAGCCCATATGAGCATTAATTTGACTACACAACTCATTCCTATGAAGATACATTCAAACTCACAAAACGTGCTCAGCTCGGGCTGAAAATGCATTTAAAGCAATAAAAACTCAAATTGAGTGTCACGCCTAAACCAAAGGACTTATGCACACACTTCAACATGTATTTTGTTCAGGATGACCTCCTGAAGCCCATATGAGCATTAATTTGACTACACAACTCATTCCTATGAAGATACATTCAAACTCACAAAACGTGCTCAGCTCGGGCTGAAAATGCATTTAAAGCAATAAAAACTCAAATTGAGTGTCACGCCTAAACCAAAGGACTTATGCACACACTTCAACATGTATTTAGTTCAGGATGACCACCTGAAGCCTAAATGAGCATTAATTTGACCACACAACTCATTCCTATGAAGATACATTCAAACTCACAAAACGCGCTCAGCTCGGGCTGAAAATGCATTTAAAGCAATAAAAACTCAAATTTAGTGTCACACCTAAACCAAAGGACTTATGCACACACTTCAACATGTATTTAGTTCAGGATGACATCCTGAAGCCCATATGAGCATTAATTTGACTACACAACTCATTCCTATGAAGATACATTCAAACTCACAAAACGTGCTCAGCTCGGGCTGAAAATGCATTTAAAGCAATAAAAACTCAAATTGAGTGTCACGCCTAAACCAAAGGACTTATGCACACACTTCAACATGTATTTTGTTCAGGATGACCTCCTGAAGCCCATATGAGCATTAATTTGACTACACAACTCATTCCTATGAAGATACATTCAAACTCACAAAACGTGCTCAGCTCGGGCTGAAAATGCATTTAAAGCAATAAAAACTCAAATTGAGTGTCACGCCTAAACCAAAGGACTTATGCACACACTTCAACATGTATTTAGTTCAGGATGACCACCTGAAGCCTAAATGAGCATTAATTTGACCACACAACTCATTCCTATGAAGATACATTCAAACTCACAAAACGTGCTCAGCTCGGGCTGAAAATGCATTTAAAGCAATAAAAACTCAAATTGAGTGTCACGCCTAAACCAAAGGACTTATGCACACACTTCAACATGTATTTTGTTCAGGATGACCTTCTGAAGCCTATATGAGCATTAATTTGACTACACAACTCATTCCTATGAAGATACATTCAAACTCACAAAACGTGCTCAGCTCGGGCTGAAAATGCATTTAAAGCAATAAAAACTCAAATTGAGTGTCACGCCTAAACCAAAGGACTTATGCACACACTTCAACATGTATTTTGTTCAGGATGACCTCCTGAAGTCTAAATCAGCATTAATTTGACCACACAACTCATTCCTATGAAGATACATTCAAACTCACAAAACGCGCTCAGCTCGGGCTGAAAATGCATTTAAAGCAATAAAAACTCAAATTGAGTGTCACACCTAAACCAAAGGACTTATGCACACACTTCGACATGTATTTAGTTCAGGATGACCACCTGAAGCCTAAATGAGCATTAATTTGACCACACAACTCATTCCTATGAAGATACATTCAAACTCACAAAACATGCTCAGCTCGGGCTGAAAATGCATTTAAAGCAATAAAAACTCAAATTGAATGTCACGCCTAAACCAAAGGACTTATGCACACACTTCAACATGTGTTTTGTTCAGGATGACCTCCTGAAGCCTAAATGAGCAATAATTTGACCACACAACTCATTCCTATGAAGATACATTCAAACTCAAAAAAAGTGCTCAGCTCGGGCTGAAAATGCATTTAAAGCAATAAAAACTCAAATTGAGTGTCACACCTAAACCAAAGGACTTATGCACACACTTCAACATGTATTTTGTTCAGGATGACCTCCTGAAGCCCATATGAGCATTAATTTGACCACACAACTCATTCCTATGAAGATACATTCAAACTCACAAAACGTGCTCAGCTCGGGCTGAAAATGCATTTAAAGCAATAAAAACTCAAATTGAGTGTCACGCCTAAACCAAAGGACTTATGCACACACTTCAACATGTATTTTGTTCACGATGACCACCTGAAGCCTAAATGAGCATTAATTTGACCACACAACTCATTCCTATGAAGATACATTCAAACTCACAAAACGCGCTCAACTCGGGCTGAAAATGCATTTAAAGCAATAAAAGCTCAAATTGAGTGTCACGCCTAAACCAAAGGACTTATGCACACACTTCAACATGTATTTTGTTCAGGATGACCTCCTGAAGCCCATATGAGCATTAATTTGACCACACACCTCATTCCTATGAAGATACATTCAAACTCACAAAACGCGCTCAGCTCGGGCTGAAAATGCATTTAAAGCAATAAAAATTTAAATTGAGTGTCACGCCTAAACCAAAGGACTTATGCACACACTACAACATGTATTTTGTTCAGGGTGACCTCCTGAAGCCTAAATAAGCATTAATTTGACCACACAACTCATTCCTATGAAGATAAATTCAAACTCACAAAACGCGCTCAGCTCGGGCTGAAAATGCATTTAAAGCAATAAAAACTCAAATTTAGTGTCACACCTAAACCAAAGGACTTATGCACACACTTCAACATGTATTTAGTTCAGGATGACATCCTGAAGCCCATATGAGCATTAATTTGTCTACACAACTCATTCCTATGAAGATACATTCAAACTCACAAAACGTGCTCAACTCGGGCTGAAAATGCATTTAAAGCAATAAAAACTCAAATTGAGTGTCACGCCTATACCAAAGGACTTATGCACACACTTCAACATGTATTTTGTTCAGGATGACCTCCTGAAGCCCATATGAGCATTAATTTGACTACACAACTCATTCCTATGAAGATACATTCAAACTCACAAAACGTGCTCAACTCGGGCTGAAAATGCATTTAAAGCAATAAAAACTCAAATTGAGTGTCACGCCTAAACCAAAGGACTTATGCACACACGTCAACATGTATTTTGTTCAGGATGACCACCTGACGCCTAAATGAGCATTAATTTGACCACACAACTCATTACTATGAAGATACATTCAAAGTCAGAAAGCGCGCTCAGCTCGGGCTGAAAATGCATTTAATTTAAAGCAATAAAAACTCAAATTGAGTGTCACGCCTAAACCAAAGGACTTATTCACACACTTCAACATGTATTTAGTTCAGGATGACCACCTGAAGCCTAAATGAGCATTAATTTGACCAGACAACTCATTCCTATGAAGATCCATTCAAACTCACAAAACGTGCTCAGCTCGGGCTGAAAATGCATTTAAAGCAATAAAAACTCAAATTGAGTGTCACACCTAAACCAAAGGACTTATGCACACACTTCAACATATATTTTGTTCAGGATGACCTCCTGAAGCCTAAATAAGCATTAATTTGACCACACAACTCATTCCTATGAAGATACATTCAAACTCACAAAACGCGCTCAGCTCGGGCTGAAAATGCATTTAAAGCAATAAAAACTCAAATTGAGTGTCACACCTAAACCAAAGGACTTATGCACACACTTCAACATGTATTTTGTTCAGGATGACCTCCTGAAGCCCATATGAGCATTAATTTGACCACACAACTCATTCCTATGAAGATACATTCAAACTCACAAAACGTGCTCAGCTCGGGCTGAAAATGCATTTAAAGCAATAAAACTCAAATTGAGTGTCACACCTAAACCAAAGGACTTATTCACACACTTCAAAATGTATTTTGTTCAGGATGACCTCCTGAAGCCTAAATGAGCAATAATTTGACCACACAACTCATTCCTATGAAGATACATTTAAACTCACAAAACGCGCTCAGCTCGGGCTGAAAATGCATTTAAAGCAATTAAAACTCAAATTGAGTGTCACGCCTAAACCAAAGGACTTATGCACACACTTCAACATGTATTTTGTTCAGGATGACCACCTGAAGCCTAAATGAGCATTAATTTGACCACACAACTCATTCCTATGAAGATACATTCAAACTCACAAAACGCGCTCAGCTCGGGCTGAAAATGCATTTAAAGCAATAAAAACTCAAATTTAGTGTCACACCTAAACCAAAGGACTTATGCACACACTTCAACATGTATTTAGTTCAGGATGACATCCTGAAGCCCATATGAGCATTAATTTGACTACACAACTCATTCCTATGAAGATACATTCAAACTCACAAACCGTGCTCAACTCGGGCTGAAAATGCATTTAAAGCAATAAAAACTCAAATTGAGTGTCACGCCTAAACCAAAGGACTTATGCACACACTTCAACATGTATTTTGTTCAGGATGACCTCCTGAAGCCCATATGAGCATTAATTTGACTACACAACTCATTCCTATGAAGATACATTCAAACTCACAAAACGTGCTCAGCTCGGGCTGAAAATGCATTTAAAGCAATAAAAACTCAAATTGAGTGTCACGCCTAAACCAAAGGACTTATGCACACACTTCAACATGTATTTAGTTCAGGATGACCACCTGAAGCCTAAATGAGCATTAATTTGACCACACAACTCATTCCTATGAAGATACATTCAAACTCACAAAACGTGCTCAGCTCGGGCTGAAAATGCATTTAAAGCAATAAAAATTCAAATTGAGTGTCACGCCTAAACCAAAGGACTTATGCACACACTTCAACATATATTTTGTTCAGGATGACCTTCTGAAGCCCATATGAGCATTAATTTGACTACACAACTCATTCCTATGAAGATACATTCAAACTCACAAAACATGCTCAGCTCGGGCTGAAAATGCATTTAAAGCAATAAAAACTCAAATTGAATGTCACGCCTAAACCAAAGGACTTATGCACACACTTCAACATGTATTTTGTTCAGGATGACCACCTGAAGCCTAAATGAGCATTAATTTGACCACACAACTCATTCTATGAAGATACATTCAAAATCACAAAACGTGCTCAGCTCGGGCTGAAAATGCATTTAAAGCAATAAAAGCTCAAATTGAGTGTCACGCCTAAACCAAAGGACTTATGCACACACTTCAACATGTATTTTGTTCAGGATGACCTCCTGAAGCCCATATGAGCATTAATTTGACCACACAACTCATTCCTATGAAGATACATTCAAACACACAAAACGTGCTCAGCTCGGCCTGAAAATGCATTTAAAGCAATAAAAACTCAAATTGAGTGTCACGCCTAAACCAAAGGACTTATGCACACACTTCAACATGTATTTTGTTCAGGATGACCACCTGACGCCTAAATGAGCATTAATTTGACCACACAACTCATTCCTATGAAGATACATTCAAACTCACAAAACGCGCTCAGCTCGGGCTGAAAATGCATTTAAAGCAATAAAAACTCAAATTGAGTGTCACGCCTAAACCAAAGGACTTATGCACACACTACAACATGTATTTTGTTCAGGGTGACCTCCTGAAGCCTAAATAAGCATTAATTTGACCACACAACTCATTCCTATGAAGATACATTCAAACTCACAAAACGCGCTCAGCTCGGGCTGAAAATGCATTTAAAGCAATAAAAACTCAAATTGAGTGTCACGCCTAAACCAAAGGACTTATGCACACACTTCAACATGTATTTTGTTCAGGATGACCTCCTGAAGCCCATATGAGCATTAATTTGACCACACAACTCATTCCTATGAAGATACATTCAAACACACAAAACGTGCTCAGCTCAGCCTGAAAATGCATTTAAAGCAATAAAAACTCAAATTGAGTGTCACGCCTAAACCAAAGGACTTATGCACACACTTCAACATGTATTTTGTTCAGGATGACCACCTGACGCCTAAATGAGCATTAATTTGACCACACAACTCATTCCTATGAAGATACATTCAAACTCACAAAACGCGCTCAGCTCGGGCTGAAAATGCATTTAAAGCAATAAAAACTCAAATTGAGTGTCACGCCTAAACCAAAGGACTTATGCACACACTACAACATGTATTTTGTTCAGGGTGACCTCCTGAAGCCTAAATAAGCATTAATTTGACCACACAACTCATTCCTATGAAGATACATTCAAACTGACAAAACGCGCTCAGCTTGGGCTGAAAATGCATTTAAAGCAATAAAAACTCAAATTGAGTGTCACGCCTAAACCAAAGGACTTATGCACACACTTCAACATGTATTTTGTTCAGGATGACCTCCTGAAGCCCATATGAGCATTAATTTGACTACACAACTCATTCCTATGAAGATACATTCAAACTCACAAAACGTGCTCAGCTCGGCCTGAAAATGCATTTAAAGCAATAAAAACTCAAATTGAGTGTCACGCCTAAACCAAAGGACTTATGCACACACTTCAACATGTATTTTGTTCAGGATGACCACCTGACGCATAAATGAGCATTAATTTGACCACACAACTCATTCCTATGAAGATACATTCAAAGTCAGAAAGCGCGCTCAGCTCGGGCTGAAAATGCATTTAATTTAAATCAATAAAAACTCAAATTGAGTGTCACGCCTAAACCAAAGGACTTATGCACACACTTCAACATGTATTTAGTTCAGGATGACCACCTGAAGCCTAAATGAGCATTAATTTGACTACACAACTCATTCCTATGAAGATACATTCAAACTCACAAAACGTGCTCAGCTCGGGCTGAAAATGCATTTAAAGCAATTAAAACTCAAATTGAGTGTCACACCTAAACCAAAGGACTTATGCACACACCTCAACATGTATTTTGCTCAGGATGACCTCCTGAAGCCCATATGAGCATTAGTTTGACTACACAACTCATTCCTATAAAGATACATTGAAACTCACAAAACGTGCTCAGCTCGGGCTGAAAATGCATTTAAAGCAATAAAAACTCAAATTGAGTGTCACGCCTAAACCAAAGGACTTATGCACACACTTCAACATGTGTTTTGTTCAGGATGACCTCCTGAAGCCTAAATGAGCAATAATTTGACCACACAACTCATTCCTATGAAGATACATTCAAACTCAAAAAAAGTGCTCAGCTCGGGCTGAAAATGCATTTAAAGCAATAAAAACTCAAATTGAGTGTCACACCTAAACCAAAGGACTTATGCACACACTTCAACATGTATTTTGTTCAGGATGACCTCCTGAAGCCCATATGAGCATTAATTTGACCACACAACTCATTCCTATGAAGATACATTCAAACTCACAAAACGTGCTCAGCTCGGGCTGAAAATGCATTTAAAGCAATAAAAACTCAAATTGAGTGTCACGCCTAAACCAAAGGACTTATGCACACACTTCAACATGTATTTTGTTCACGATGACCACCTGAAGCCTAAATGAGCATTAATTTGACCACACAACTCATTCCTATGAAGATACATTCAAACTCACAAAACGCGCTCAACTCGGGCTGAAAATGCATTTAAAGCAATAAAAGCTCAAATTGAGTGTCACGCCTAAACCAAAGGACTTATGCACACACTTCAACATGTATTTTGTTCAGGATGACCTCCTGAAGCCCATATGAGCATTAATTTGACCACACAACTCATTCCTATGAGAATACATTCAAACTCACAAAACGCGCTCAACTCGGGCTGAAAATACATTTAAAGCAATAAAAACTCAAATTGAGTGTCACGCCTAAACCAAAGGACTTATGCACACACTTCAACATGTATTTTGTTCAGGATGACCACCTGACGCCTAAATGAGCATTAATTTGACCACACAACTCATTCCTATGAAGATACATTCAAAGTCAGAAAGCGCGCTCAGCTCGGGCTGAAAATGATTTAATTTAAAGCAATAAAAACTCAAATTGAGTGTCACGCCTAAACCAAAGGACTTATGCACACACTTCAACATGTATTTAGTTCAGGATGACCACCTGAAGCCTAAATGAGCATTAATTTGACTACACAACTCATTCCTATGAAGATACATTCAAACTCACAAAACGTGCTCAGCTCGGGCTGAAAATGCATTTAAAGCAATTAAAACTCAAATTGAGTGTCACACCTAAACCAAAGGACTTATGCACACACTTCAACATGTATTTTGTTCAGGATGACCACCTGAAGCCTAAATGAGCATTAATTTGACCACACAACTCATTCCTATGAAGATACATTCAAACTCACAAAACTTGCTCAGCTCGGGCTGAAAATGCATTTAAAGCAATAAAAACTCAAATTGAGTGTCACGCCTAAACCAAAGGACTTATGCACACACTTCAACATGTATTTTGTTCAGGATGACCTCCTGAAGCCTAAATGAGCAATAATTTGACCACACAACTCATTCCTATGAAGATACATTCAAACTCAAAAAACGTGCTCAGCTCGGTCTGAAAATGCATTTAAAGCAATAAAAACTCAAATTGAGTGTCACACCTAAACCAAAGGACTTATGCACACACTTCAACATGTGTTTTGTTCAGGATGACCTCCTGAAGCCTAAATGAGCAATAATTTGACCACACAACTCATTCCTATGAAGATACATTCAAACTCAAAAAACGTGCTCAGCTCGGGCTGAAAATGCATTTAAAGCAATAAAAACTCAAATTGAGTGTCACACCTAAACCAAAGGACTTATGCACACACTTCAACATGTATTTTGTTCAGGATGACCTCCTGAAGCCCATATGAGCATTAATTTGACCACACAACTCATTCCTATGAAGATACATTCAAACTCACAAAACGTGCTCAGCTCGGGCTGAAAATGCATTTAAAGCAATAAAAACTCAAATTGAGTGTCACGCCTAAACCAAAGGACTTATGCACACACTTCAACATGTATTTTGTTCACGATGACCACCTGAAGCCTAAATGAGCATTAATTTGACCACACAACTCATTCCTATGAAGATACATTCAAACTCACAAAACGCGCTCAACTCGGGCTGAAAATGCATTTAA
Organism: Hippocampus guttulatus; assembly: GCF_054856545.1. NCBI lineage: Eukaryota > Metazoa > Chordata > Actinopteri > Syngnathiformes > Syngnathidae > Hippocampus > Hippocampus guttulatus. The sequence continues at coordinate 656,850 of NW_028233887.1, read as the reverse complement.
AGCAATAAAAGCTCAAATTGAGTGTCACGCCTAAACCAAAGGACTTATGCACACACTTCAACATGTATTTTGCTCAGGATGACCTCCTGAAGCCCATATGAGCATTAGTTTGACTACACAACTCATTCCTATAAAGATACATTCAAACTCAAAAAAAGTGCTCAGCTCGGGCTGAAAATGCATTTAAAGCAATAAAAACTCAAATTGAGTGTATCACCTAAACCAAAGGACCTATGCACACACTTCAACATGTATTTTGTTCAGGATGACCTCCTGAAGCCCATATGAGCATTAATTTGACCACACAACTCATTCCTATGAAGATACATTCAAACTCACAAAACGTGCTCAGCTCGGGCTGAAAATGCATTTAAAGCAATAAAAACTCAAATTGAGTGTCACGCCTAAACCAAAGGACTTATGCACACACTTCAACATGTATTTTGTTCACGATGACCACCTGAAGCCTAAATGAGCATTAATTTGACCACACAACTCATTCCTATGAAGATACATTCAAACTCACAAAACGCGCTCAACTCGGGCTGAAAATGCATTTAAAGCAATAAAAGCTCAAATTGAGTGTCACGCCTAAACCAAAGGACTTATGCACACACTTCAACATGTATTTTGTTCAGGATGACCTCCTGAAGCCCATATGAGCATTAATTTGACCACACAACTCATTCCTATGAGAATACATTCAAACTCACAAAACGCGCTCAACTCGGGGTGAAAATGCATTTAAAGCAATAAAAACTCAAATTGAGTGTCACGCCTAAACCAAAGGACTTATGCACACACTTCAACATGTATTTTGTTCAGGATGACCACCTGACGCCTAAATGAGCATTAATTTGACCACACAACTCATTCCTATGAAGATACATTCAAAGTGAGAAAGCGCGCTCAGCTCGGGCTGAAAATGCATTTAATTTAAAGCAATAAAAACTCAAATTGAGTGTCACGCCTAAACCAAAGGACTTATGCACACACTTCAACATGTATTTAGTTCAGGATGACCACCTGAAGCCTAAATGAGCATTAATTTGACTACACAACTCATTCCTATGAAGATACATTCAAACTCACAAAACGTGCTCAGCTCGGGCTGAAAATGCATTTAAAGCAATTAAAACTCAAATTGAGTGTCACACCTAAACCAAAGGACTTATGCACACACTTCAACATGTATTTTGTTCAGGATGACCACCTGAAGCCTAAATGAGCATTAATTTGACCACACAACTCATTCCTATGAAGATACATTCAAACTCACAAAACGTGCTCAGCTCGGGCTGAAAATGCATTTAAAGTAATAAAAACTCAAATTGAGTGTCACGCCTAAACCAAAGGACTTATGCACACACTTCAACATGTATTTTGTTCAGGGTGACCTCCTGAAGCCTAAATAAGCATTAATTTGACCACACAACTCATTCCTATGAAGATACATTCAAACTCACAAAACGTGCTCAGCTCGGGCTGAAAGTGCATTTAAAGCAATAAAAACTCAAATTGAGTGTCACGCCTAAACCAAAGGACTTATGCACACACTTCAACATGTATTTTGTTCAGGATGACCACCTGAAGCCTAAATGAGCATTAATTTGACCACACAACTCATTCCTATGAAGATACATTCAAACTCACAAAACTTGCTCAGCTCGGGCTGAAAATGCATTTAAAGCAATAAAAACTCAAATTGAGTGTCACGCCTAAACCAAAGGACTTATGCACACACTTCAACATGTATTTTGTTCAGGATGACCTCCTGAAGCCTAAATGAGCAATAATTTGACCACACAACTCATTCCTATGAAGATACATTCAAACTCAAAAAACGTGCTCAGCTCGGTCTGAAAATGCATTTAAAGCAATAAAAACTCAAATTGAGTGTCACACCTAAACCAAAGGACTTATGCACACACTTCAACATGTATTTTGTTCAGGATGACCTCCTGAAGCCTAAATGAGCAATAATTTGACCACACAACTCATTCCTATGAAGATACATTCAAACTCAAAAAACGTGCTCAGCTCGGTCTGAAAATGCATTTAAAGCAATAAAAACTCAAATTGAGTGTCACACCTAAACCAAAGGACTTATGCACACACTTCAACATGTATTTTGTTCAGGATGACCTCCTGAAGCCCATATGAGCATTAATTTGACCACACAACTCATTCCTATGAAGATACATTCAAACTCACAAAACGTGCTCAGCTCGGGCTGAAAATGCATTTAAAGCAATAAAAACTCAAATTGAGTGTCACGCCTAAACCAAAGGACTTATGCACACACTTCAACATGTATTTTGTTCAGGATGACCACCTGACGCCTAATTGAGCATTAATTTGACCACACAACTCATTCCTATGAAGATACATTCAAACTCACAAAACGCGCTCAGCTCGGGCTGAAAATGCATTTAAAGCAATAAAAACTCAAATTGAGTGTCACGCCTAAACCAAAGGACTTATGCACACACTTCAACATGTATTTTGTTCAGGATGACCACCTGACGCCTAAATGAGCATTAATTTGACCACACAACTCATTCCTATGAAGATACATTCAAACTCACAAAACGTGCTCAACTCGGGCTGAAAATGCATTTAAAGCAATAAAAACTCAAATTGAGTGTCACACCTAAACCAAAGGACTTATGCACACACTTCAACATGTATTTTGTTCAGGATGACCTCCTGAAGCCCATATGAGCATTAATTTGACCACACAACTCATTCCTATGAAGATACATTCAAACTCACAAAACGTGCTCAGCTCGGGCTGAAAATGCATTTAAAGCAATAAAAACTCAAATTGAGTGTCACGCCTAAACCAAAGGACTTATGCACACACTTCAACATGTATTTTATTCAGGATGACCTCCTGAAGCCTAAATAAGCATTAATTTGACCACACAACTCATTCCTATGAAGATACATTCAAACTCAAAAAACGTGCTCAGCTCGGTCTGAAAATGCATTTAAAGCAATAAAAACTCAAATTGAGTGTCACACCTAAACCAAAGGACTTATGCACACACTTCAACATGTATTTAGTTCAGGATGACATCCTGAAGCCCATATGAGCATTAATTTGTCTACACAACTCATTCCTATGAAGATACATTCAAACTCACAAAACGTGCTCAACTCGGGCTGAAAATGCATTTAAAGCAATAAAAACTCAAATTGAGTGTCACGCCTAAACCAAAGGACTTATGCACACACTTCAACATGTATTTTGTTCAGGATGACCTCCTGAAGCCCATATGAGCATTAATTTGACTACACAACTCATTCCTATGAAGATACATTCAACCTCACAAAACGTGCTCAGCTCGGGCTGAAAATGCATTTAAAGCAATAAAAACTCAAATTGAGTGTCACGCCTAAACCAAAGGACTTATGCACACACTTCAACATGTATTTTGTTCAGGATGACCACCTGACGCCTAAATGAGCATTAATTTGACCACACAACTCATTCCTATGAAGATACATTCAAAGTCAGAAAGCGCGCTCAGCTCGGGCTGAAAATGCATTTAAAGCAATAAAAACTCAAATTGAGTGTCACGCCTAAACCAAAGGACTTATGCACACACTTCAACATGTATTTTGTTCAGGATGACCTCCTGAAGCCTAAATCAGCAATAATTTGACCACACAACTCATTCCTATGAAGATACATTCAAAGTTAGAAAGTGCGCTCAGCTCGGGCTGAAAATGCATTTAATTTAAAGCAATAAAAACTCCAATTGAGTGTCACGCCTAAACCAAAGGACTTATGCACACACTTCAACATGTATTTAGTTCAGGATGATCACCTGAAGCCTAAATGAGCATTAATTTGACCACACAACTCATTCCTATGAAGATACATTCAAACTCACAAAACGTGCTCAGCTCGGGCTGAAAATGCATTTAAAGCAATAAAAACTCAAATTGAGTGTCACACCTAAACCAAAGGACTTATGCACACATTTCAACATGTATTTTGTTCAGGATGACCTTCTGAACCCCATATGAGCATTAATTTGACTACACAACTCATTCCTATGAAGATACATTCAAACTCACAAAACGTGCTCAGCTCGGGCTGAAAATGCATTTAAAGCAATAAAAACTCAAATTGAGTGTCACGCCTAAACCAAAGGACTTATGCACACACTTCAACATGTATTTTATTCAGGATGACCTCCTGAAGCCTAAATAAGCATTAATTTGACCACACAACTCATTCCTATGAAGATACATTCAAACTCACAAAACACGCTCAGCTCGGGCTGAAAATGCATTTAAAGCAATAAAAACTCAAATTGAGTGTCACGCCTAAACCAAAGGACTTATGCACACACTTCAACATGGATTTTGTTCACGATGACCACCTGAAGCCTAAATGAGCATTAATTTGACCACACAACTCATTCCTATGAAGATACATTCAAACTCACAAAACGTGCTCAACTCGGGCTGAAAATGCATTTAAAGCAATAAAAGCTCAAATTGAGTGTCACGCCTAAACCAAAGGACTTATGCACACACTTCAACATGTATTTTGTTCAGGATGACCTCCTGAAGCCCATATGAGCATTAATTTGACCACACAACTCATTCCTATGAAGATACATTCAAACACACAAAACGTGCTCAGCTCGGCCTGAAAATGCATTTAAAGCAATAAAAACTCAAATTGAGTGTCACGCCTAAACCAAAGGACTTATGCACACACTTCAACATGTATTTAGTTCAGGATGACCACCTGAAGCCTAAATGAGCATTAATTTGACTACACAACTCATTCCTATGAAGATACATTCAAACTCACAAAACGTGCTCAGCTTGGGCTGAAAATGCATTTAAAGCAATTAAAACTCAAATTGAGTGTCACACCTAAACCAAAGGACTTATGCACACACTTCAACATGTATTTTGTTCAGGATGACCACCTGAAGCCTAAATGAGCATTAATTTGACCACACAACTCATTCCTATGAAGATACATTCAAACTCACAAAACTTGCTCAGCTCGGGCTGAAAATGCATTTAAAGCAATAAAAACTCAAATTGAGTGTCACGCCTAAACCAAAGGACTTATGCACACACTTCAACATGTATTTTGTTCAGGGTGACCTCCTGAAGCCTAAATAAGCATTAATTTGACCACACAACTCATTCCTATGAAGATACATTCAAACTCACAAAACGTGCTCAGCTCGGGCTGAAAGTGCATTTAAAGCAATAAAAACTCAAATTGAGTGTCACGCCTAAACCAAAGGACTTATGCACACACTTCAACATGTATTTTGTTCAGGATGACCTCCTGAAGCCTAAATGAGCAATAATTTGACCACACAACTCATTCCTATGAAGATACATTCAAACTCAAAAAACGTGCTCAGCTCGGTCTGAAAATGCATTTAAAGCAATAAAAACTCAAATTGAGTGTCACACCTAAACCAAAGGACTTATGCACACACTTCAACATGTATTTTGTTCAGGATGACCTCCTGAAGCCCATATGAGCATTAATTTGACCACACAACTCATTCCTATGAAGATACATTCAAACTCACAAAACGTGCTCAGCTCGGGATGAAAATGCATTTAAAGCAATAAAAACTCAAATTGAGTGTCACGCCTAAACCAAAGGACTTATGCACACACTTCAACATGTATTTAGTTCAGGATGACCACCTGAAGCCTAAATGAGCATTAATTTGACCACACAACTCATTCCTATGAAGATACATTCAAACTCACAAAACGTGCTCAACTCAGGCTGAAAATGCATTTAAAGCAATAAAAACTCAAATTGAGTGTCACGCCTAAACCAAAGGACTTATGCACACACTTCAACATGTATTTTGTTCAGGATGACCTCCTGAAGCCCATATGAGCATTAATTTGACCACACAACTCATTCCTATGAAGATACATTCAAACACACAAAACGTGCTCAGCTCGGCCTGAAAATGCATTTAAAGCAATAAAAACTCAAATTGAGTGTCACGCCTAAACCAAAGGACTTATGCACACACTTCAACATGTATTTTGTTCAGGATGACCACCTGACGCCTAATTGAGCATTAATTTGACCACACAACTCATTCCTATGAAGATACATTCAAACTCACAAAACGCGCTCAGCTCGGGCTGAAAATGCATTTAAAGCAATAAAAACTCAAATTGAGTGTCACGCCTAAACCAAAGGACTTATGGACACACTTCAACATGTATTTTGTTCAGGATGACCTCCTGAAGCCCATATGATCATTAATTTGACCACACAACTCATTCTTATGAAGATACATTCAAACACACAAAACGTGCTCAGCTCGGCCTGAAAATGCATTTAAAGCAATAAAAACTCAAATTGAGTGTCACGCCTAAACCAAAGGACTTATGCACACACTTCAACATGTATTTTGTTCAGGATGACCACCTGACGCCTAAATGAGCATTAATTTGACCACACAACTCATTCCTATGAAGATACATTCAAACTCACAAAACGTGCTCAGCTCGGGCTGAAAATGCATTTAAAGCAATAAAAACTCAAATTGAGTGTCACGCCTAAACCAAAGGACTTATGCACACACTTCAACATGTATTTTGTTCAGGATGACCTCCTGAAGCCCATATGAGCATTAATTTGACTACACAACTCATTCCTATGAAGATACATTCAAACTCACAAAACGTGCTCAGCTCGGGCTGAAAATGCATTTAAAGCAATAAAAACTCAATTGAGTGTCACGCCTAAACCAAAGGACTTATGCACACACTTCAACATGTATTTTGTTCAGGATGACCACCTGACGCCTAAATGAGCATTAATTTGACCACACAACTCATTCCTATGAAGATACATTCAAAGTCAGAAAGCGCGCTCAGCTCGGGCTGAAAATGCATTTAAAGCAATAAAAACTCAAATTGAGTGTCACGCCTAAACCAAAGGACTTATGCACACACTTCAACATGTATTTTGTTCAGGATGACCTCCTGAAGCCTAAATCAGCAATAATTTGACCACACAACTCATTCCTATGAAGATACATTCAAAGTCAGAAAGTGCGCTCAGCTCGGGCTGAAAATGCATTTAATTTAAAGCAATAAAAACTCCAATTGAGTGTCACGCCTAAACCAAAGGACTTATGCACACACTTCAACATGTATTTAGTTCAGGATGACCACCTGAAGCCTAAATAAGCATTAATTTGACCACACAACTCATTCCTATGAAGATACATTCAAACTCACAAAACGTGCTCAACTCGGGCTGAAAATGCATTTAAAGCAATAAAAACTCAAATTGAGTGTCACACCTAAACCAAAGGACTTATGCACACACTTCAACATGTATTTTGTTCAGGATGACCTCCTGAAGCCCATATGAGCATTAATTTGACCACACAACTCATTCCTATGAAGATACATTCAAACTCACAAAACGTGCTCAGCTCGGGCTGAAAATGCATTTAAAGCAATAAAAACTCAAATTGAGTGTCACGCCTAAACCAAAGGACTTATGCACACACTTCAACATGTATTTTATTCAGGATGACCTCCTGAAGCCTAAATAAGCATTAATTTGACCACACAACTCATTCCTATGAAGATACATTCAAACTCAAAAAACGTGCTCAGCTCGGTCTGAAAATGCATTTAAAGCAATAAAAACTCAAATTGAGTGTCACACCTAAACCAAAGGACTTATGCACACACTTCAACATGTATTTAGTTCAGGATGACATCCTGAAGCCCATATGAGCATTAATTTGTCTACACAACTCATTCCTATGAAGATACATTCAAACTCACAAAACGTGCTCAACTCGGGCTGAAAATGCATTTAAAGCAATAAAAACTCAAATTGAGTGTCACGCCTAAACCAAAGGACTTATGCACACACTTCAACATGTATTTTGTTCAGGATGACCTCCTGAAGCCCATATGAGCATTAATTTGACTACACAACTCATTCCTATGAAGATACATTCAACCTCACAAAACGTGCTCAGCTCGGGCTGAAAATGCATTTAAAGCAATAAAAACTCAAATTGAGTGTCACGCCTAAACCAAAGGACTTATGCACACACTTCAACATGTATTTTGTTCAGGATGACCACCTGACGCCTAAATGAGCATTAATTTGACCACACAACTCATTCCTATGAAGATACATTCAAAGTCAGAAAGCGCGCTCAGCTCGGGCTGAAAATGCATTTAAAGCAATAAAAACTCAAATTGAGTGTCACGCCTAAACCAAAGGACTTATGCACACACTTCAACATGTATTTTGTTCAGGATGACCTCCTGAAGCCTAAATCAGCAATAATTTGACCACACAACTCATTCCTATGAAGATACATTCAAAGTCAGAAAGTGCGCTCAGCTCGGGCTGAAAATGCATTTAATTTAAAGCAATAAAAACTCCAATTGAGTGTCACGCCTAAACCAAAGGACTTATGCACACACTTCAACATGTATTTAGTTCAGGATGATCACCTGAAGCCTAAATGAGCATTAATTTGACCACACAACTCATTCCTATGAAGATACATTCAAACTCACAAAACGTGCTCAGCTCGGGCTGAAAATGCATTTAAAGCAATAAAAACTCAAATTGAGTGTCACACCTAAACCAAAGGACTTATGCACACATTTCAACATGTATTTTGTTCAGGATGACCTTCTGAACCCCATATGAGCATTAATTTGACTACACAACTCATTCCTATGAAGATACATTCAAACTCACAAAACGTGCTCAGCTCGGGCTGAAAATGCATTTAAAGCAATAAAAACTCAAATTGAGTGTCACGCCTAAACCAAAGGACTTATGCACACACTTCAACATGTATTTTATTCAGGATGACCTCCTGAAGCCTAAATAAGCATTAATTTGACCACACAACTCATTCCTATGAAGATACATTCAAACTCACAAAACACGCTCAGCTCGGGCTGAAAATGCATTTAAAGCAATAAAAACTCAAATTGAGTGTCACGCCTAAACCAAAGGACTTATGCACACACTTCAACATGGATTTTGTTCACGATGACCACCTGAAGCCTAAATGAGCATTAATTTGACCACACAACTCATTCCTATGAAGATACATTCAAACTCACAAAACGTGCTCAACTCGGGCTGAAAATGCATTTAAAGCAATAAAAGCTCAAATTGAGTGTCACGCCTAAACCAAAGGACTTATGCACACACTTCAACATGTATTTTGTTCAGGATGACCTCCTGAAGCCCATATGAGCATTAATTTGACCACACAACTCATTCCTATGAAGATACATTCAAACACACAAAACGTGCTCAGCTCGGCCTGAAAATGCATTTAAAGCAATAAAAACTCAAATTGAGTGTCACGCCTAAACCAAAGGACTTATGCACACACTTCAACATGTATTTAGTTCAGGATGACCACCTGAAGCCTAAATGAGCATTAATTTGACTACACAACTCATTCCTATGAAGATACATTCAAACTCACAAAACGTGCTCAGCTTGGGCTGAAAATGCATTTAAAGCAATTAAAACTCAAATTGAGTGTCACACCTAAACCAAAGGACTTATGCACACACTTCAACATGTATTTTGTTCAGGATGACCACCTGAAGCCTAAATGAGCATTAATTTGACCACACAACTCATTCCTATGAAGATACATTCAAACTCACAAAACTTGCTCAGCTCGGGCTGAAAATGCATTTAAAGCAATAAAAACTCAAATTGAGTGTCACGCCTAAACCAAAGGACTTATGCACACACTTCAACATGTATTTTGTTCAGGGTGACCTCCTGAAGCCTAAATAAGCATTAATTTGACCACACAACTCATTCCTATGAAGATACATTCAAACTCACAAAACGTGCTCAGCTCGGGCTGAAAGTGCATTTAAAGCAATAAAAACTCAAATTGAGTGTCACGCCTAAACCAAAGGACTTATGCACACACTTCAACATGTATTTTGTTCAGGATGACCTCCTGAAGCCTAAATGAGCAATAATTTGACCACACAACTCATTCCTATGAAGATACATTCAAACTCAAAAAACGTGCTCAGCTCGGTCTGAAAATGCATTTAAAGCAATAAAAACTCAAATTGAGTGTCACACCTAAACCAAAGGACTTATGCACACACTTCAACATGTATTTTGTTCAGGATGACGTCCTGAAGCCCATATGAGCATTAATTTGACCACACAACTCATTCCTATGAAGATACATTCAAACTCACAAAACGTGCTCAGCTCGGGATGAAAATGCATTTAAAGCAATAAAAACTCAAATTGAGTGTCACGCCTAAACCAAAGGACTTATGCACACACTTCAACATGTATTTAGTTCAGGATGACCACCTGAAGCCTAAATGAGCATTAATTTGACCACACAACTCATTCCTATGAAGATACATTCAAACTCACAAAACGTGCTCAACTCGGGCTGAAAATGCATTTAAAGCAATAAAAACTCAAATTGAGTGTCAAGCCTAAACCAAAGGACTTATGCACACACTTCAACATGTATTTTGTTCAGGATGACCTCCTGAAGCCCATATGAGCATTAATTTGACCACACAACTCATTCCTATGAAGATACATTCAAAGTCAGAAAGCGCGCTCAGCTCGGGCTGAAAATGCATTTAAAGCAATAAAAACTCAAATTGAGTGTCACGCCTAAACCAAAGGACTTATGCACACACTTCAACATGTATTTAGTTCAGGATGACCACCTGAAGCCTAAATGAGCATTAATTTGACTACACAACTCATTCCTATGAAGATACATTCAAACTCACAAAACGTGCTCAGCTCGGGCTGAAAATGCATTTAAAGCAATAAAAACTCAAAGTGAGTGTCACACCTAAACCAAAGGACTTATGCACACACTTCAACATGTATTTTGTTCAGGATGACCTCCTGAAGCCCATATGAGCATTAATTTGACTACACAACTCATTCCTATAAAGATACATTCAAACTCACAAAACGTGCTCAGCTCGGGCTGAAAATGCATTTAAAGCAATAAAAACTCAAATTGAGTGTCACGCCTAAACCAAAGGACTTATGCCCACACTTCAACATGTATTTAGTTCAGGATGACCACCTGAAGCCTAAATGAGCATTAATTTGACCACACAACTCATTCCTATGAAGATACATTCAAACTCGGAAAACGTACTCAGCTCGGGCTGAAAATGCATTTAAAGCAATAAAAACTCAAATTGAGTGTCACGCCTAAACCAAAGGACTTATGCACACACTTCAACATGTATTTAGTTCAGGATGACCTCCTGAAGCCTAAATCAGCAATAATTTGACCACACAACTCATTCCAATGAAGATACATTCAAAGTCAGAAAGTGCGCTCAGCTCGGGCTGAAAATGCATTTAATTTAAGGCAATAAAAAATCAAATTGAGTGTCACGCCTAAACCAAAGGACTTATGCACACACTTCAACATGTATTTTGTTCAGGATGACCTCCTGAAGCCTAAATAAGCATTAATTTGACCACACAACTCATTCCTATGACGATACATTCAAACTCACAAAACGCGCTCAGCTCGGGCTGAAAATGCATTTAAAGCAATAAAAACTCAAATTGAGTGTCACACCTAAACCGAAGGACTTATGCACACACTTCAACATGTATTTAGTTCAGGATGACCACCTGAAGCCTAAATGAGCATTAATTTGACCACACAACTCATTCCTATGAAGATACATTCAAACTCACAAAACGTGCTCAGCTCGGGCTGAAAATGCATTTAAAGCAATAAAAACTCAAATTGAGTGTCACGCCTAAACCAAAGGACTTATGCACACACTTCAACATGTATTTTGTTCAGGATGACCTTCTGAACCCCATATGAGCATTAATTTGACTACACAACTCATTCCTATGAAGATACATTCAAACTCACAAAACGTGCTCAGCTCGGGCTGAAAATGCATTTAAAGCAATAAAAACTCAAATTGAGTGTCACGCCTAAACCAAAGGACTTATGCACACACTTCAACATGTATTTTATTCAGGATGACCTCCTGGAGCCTAAATAAGCATTAATTTGACCACACAACTCATTCCTATGAAGATACATTCAAACTCACAAAACGCGCTCAGCTCGGGCTGAAAATGCATTTAAAGCAATAAAAACTCAAATTGAGTTTCACACCTAAACCAAAGGACTTATGCACACACTTCAACATGTATTTAGTTCAGGATGACCACCTGAAGCCTAAATGGGCATTAATTTGACCACACAACTCATTCCTATGAAGATACATTCAAACTCACAAAACGTGCTCAGCTCGGGCTGAAAATGCATTTAAAGCAATAAAAACTCAAATTGAGTGTCACGCCTAAACCAAAGGACTTATGCACACACTTCAACATGTATTTAGTTCAGGATGACCACCTGAAGCCTAAATGAGCATTAATTTGACCACAAAACTCATTCCTATGAAGATACATTCAAACTCACAAAACGTGCTCAACTCGGGCTGAAAATGCATTTAAAGGAATAAAAACTCAAATTGAGTGTCACGCCTAAACCAAAGGACTTATGCACACACTTCAACATGTATTTAGTTCAGGATGACATCCTGAAGCCCATATGAGCATTAATTTGACTACACAACTCATTCCTATGAAGATACATTCAAACTCACAAAACGTGCTCAGCTCGGGCTGAAAATGCATTTAAAGCAATAAAAACTCAAATTGAGTGTCACACCTAAACCAAAGGACTTATGCACACACTTCAACATGTATTTTGTTCAGGATGACCTCCTGAAGCCCATATGAGCATTAATTTGACTACACAACTCATTCCTATGAAGATACATTCAAACTCACAAAACGTGCTCAGCTCGGGCTGAAAATGCATTTAAAGCAATAAAAACTCAAATTGAGTGTCACGCCTAAACCAAAGGACTTATGCACACACTTCAACATGTATTTTGTTCACGATGACCACCTGAAGCCTAAATGAGCATTAATTTGACCACACAACTCATTCCTATGAAGATACATTCAAACTCACAAAACGCGCTCAGCTCGGGCTGAAAATGCATTTAAAGCAATAAAAACTCAAATTGAGTGTCACACCTAAACCGAAGGACTTATGCACACACTTCAACATGTATTTAGTTCAGGATGACCACCTGAAGCCTAAATGAGCATTAATTTGACCACACAACTCATTCCTATGAAGATACATTCAAACTCACAAAACGTGCTCAGCTCGGGCTGAAAATGCATTTAAAGCAATAAAAACTCAAATTGAGTGTCACGCCTAAACCAAAGGACTTATGCACACACTTCAACATGTATTTTGTTCAGGATGACCTTCTGAACCCCATATGAGCATTAATTTGACTACACAACTCATTCCTATGAAGATACATTCAAACTCACAAAACGTGCTCAGCTCGGGCTGAAAATGCATTTAAAGCAATAAAAACTCAAATTGAGTGTCACGCCTAAACCAAAGGACTTATGCACACACTTCAACATGTATTTTATTCAGGATGACCTCCTGGAGCCTAAATAAGCATTAATTTGACCACACAACTCATTCCTATGAAGATACATTCAAACTCACAAAACGCGCTCAGCTCGGGCTGAAAATGCATTTAAAGCAATAAAAACTCAAATTGAGTTTCACACCTAAACCAAAGGACTTATGCACACACTTCAACATGTATTTAGTTCAGGATGACCACCTGAAGCCTAAATGGGCATTAATTTGACCACACAACTCATTCCTATGAAGATACATTCAAACTCACAAAACGTGCTCAGCTCGGGCTGAAAATGCATTTAAAGCAATAAAAACTCAAATTGAGTGTCACGCCTAAACCAAAGGACTTATGCACACACTTCAACATGTATTTAGTTCAGGATGACCACCTGAAGCCTAAATGAGCATTAATTTGACCACAAAACTCATTCCTATGAAGATACATTCAAACTCACAAAACGTGCTCAACTCGGGCTGAAAATGCATTTAAAGGAATAAAAACTCAAATTGAGTGTCACGCCTAAACCAAAGGACTTATGCACACACTTCAACATGTATTTAGTTCAGGATGACATCCTGAAGCCCATATGAGCATTAATTTGACTACACAACTCATTCCTATGAAGATACATTCAAACTCACAAAACGTGCTCAGCTCGGGCTGAAAATGCATTTAAAGCAATAAAAACTCAAATTGAGTGTCACACCTAAACCAAAGGACTTATGCACACACTTCAACATGTATTTTGTTCAGGATGACCTCCTGAAGCCCATATGAGCATTAATTTGACTACACAACTCATTCCTATGAAGATACATTCAAACTCACAAAACGTGCTCAGCTCGGGCTGAAAATGCATTTAAAGCAATAAAAACTCAAATTGAGTGTCACGCCTAAACCAAAGGACTTATGCACACACTTCAACATGTATTTTGTTCACGATGACCACCTGAAGCCTAAATGAGCATTAATTTGACCACACAACTCATTCCTATGAAGATACATTCAAACTCACAAAACGTGCTCAACTCGGGCTGAAAATGCATTTAAAGCAATAAAAACTCAAATTGAGTGTCAAGCCTAAACCAAAGGACTTATGCACACACTTCAACGTGTATTTTGTTCAGGATGACCTCCTGAAGCCCATATGAGCATTAATTTGACCACACAACTCATTCCTATGAAGATACATTCAAACACACAAAACGTGCTCAGCTCGGCCTGAAAATGCATTTAAAGCAATAAAAACTCAAATTGAGTGTCACGCCTAAACCAAAGGACTTATGCACACACTTCAACATGTATTTTGTTCAGGATGACCACCTGACGCCTAAATGAGCATTAATTTGACCACACAACTCATTCCTATGAAGATACATTCAAACTCACAAAACGTGCTCAGCTCGGGCTGAAAATGCATTTAAAGCAATAAAAACTCAAATTGAGTGTCACGCCTAAACCAAAGGACTTATGCACACACTTCAACATGTATTTTGTTCAGGATGACCTCCTGAAGCCTAAATCAGCAATAATTTCACCACACAACTCATTCCTATGAAGATACATTCAAACTCACAAAACGTGCTCAACTCGGGCTGAAAATGCATTTAAAGGAATAAAAACTCAAATTGAGTGTCACGCCTAAACCAAAGGACTTATGCACACACTTCAACATGTATTTTGTTCAGGATGACCTCCTGAAGCCCATATGAGCATTAATTTGACCACACAACTCATTCCTATGAAGATACATTCAAACACACAAAACGTGCTCTGCTCGGCCTGAAAATGCATTTAAAGCAATAAAAACTCAAATTGAGTGTCACGCCTAAACCAAAGGACTTATGCACACACTTCAACATGTATTTTGTTCAGGATGACCACCTGACGCCTAAATGAGCATTAATTTGACCACACAACTCATTCCTATGAAGATACATTCAAAGTCACAAAACGTGCTCAGCTCGGGCTGAAAATGCATTTAAAGCAATAAAAACTCAAATTGAGTGTCACGCCTAAACCAAAGGACTTATGCACACACTTCAACATGTATTTTGTTCAGGATGACCTTCTGAAGCCCATATGAGCATTAATTTGACTACACAACTCATTCCTATGAAGATACATTCAAACTCACAAAACGTGCTCAGCTCGGGCTGAAAATGCATTTAAAGCAATAAAAACTCAAATTGAGTGTCACGCCTAAACCAAAGGACTTATGCACACACTTCAACATGTATTTTGTTCAGGATGACCTCCTGAAGCCCATATGAGCATTAATTTGACTACACAACTCATTCCTATGAAGATACATTCAAACTCACAAAACGTGCTCAGCTCGGGCTGAAAATGCATTTAAAGCAATAAAAACTCAAATTGAGTGTCACGCCTAAACCAAAGGACTTATGCACACACTTCAACATGTATTTAGTTCAGGATGACCACCTGAAGCCTAAATGAGCATTAATTTGACCACACAACTCATTCCTATGAAGATACATTCAAACTCACAAAACGCGCTCAGCTCGGGCTGAAAATGCATTTAAAGCAATAAAAACTCAAATTTAGTGTCACACCTAAACCAAAGGACTTATGCACACACTTCAACATGTATTTAGTTCAGGATGACATCCTGAAGCCCATATGAGCATTAATTTGACTACACAACTCATTCCTATGAAGATACATTCAAACTCACAAAACGTGCTCAGCTCGGGCTGAAAATGCATTTAAAGCAATAAAAACTCAAATTGAGTGTCACGCCTAAACCAAAGGACTTATGCACACACTTCAACATGTATTTTGTTCAGGATGACCTCCTGAAGCCCATATGAGCATTAATTTGACTACACAACTCATTCCTATGAAGATACATTCAAACTCACAAAACGTGCTCAGCTCGGGCTGAAAATGCATTTAAAGCAATAAAAACTCAAATTGAGTGTCACGCCTAAACCAAAGGACTTATGCACACACTTCAACATGTATTTAGTTCAGGATGACCACCTGAAGCCTAAATGAGCATTAATTTGACTACACAACTCATTCCTATGAAGATACATTCAAACTCACAAAACGTGCTCAGCTCGGGCTGAAAATGCATTTAAAGCAATAAAAACTCAAATTGAGTGTCACGCCTAAACCAAAGGACTTATGCACACACTTCAACATGTATTTTGTTCAGGATGA
Source organism: Hippocampus guttulatus (assembly GCF_054856545.1). Lineage (NCBI taxonomy): Eukaryota > Metazoa > Chordata > Actinopteri > Syngnathiformes > Syngnathidae > Hippocampus > Hippocampus guttulatus. The sequence continues at coordinate 640,101 of NW_028233887.1, read as the reverse complement.
CCTTCTGAAGCCCATATGAGCATTAATTTGACTACACAACTCATTCCTATGAAGATACATTCAAACTCACAAAACGTGCTCAGCTCGGGCTGAAAATGCATTTAAAGCAATAAAAACTCAAATTGAGTGTCACGCCTAAACCAAAGGACTTATGCACACACTTCAACATGTATTTTGTTCAGGATGACCTCCTGAAGTCTAAATCAGCATTAATTTGACCACACAACTCATTCCTATGAAGATACATTCAAACTCACAAAACGCGCTCAGCTCGGGCTGAAAATGCATTTAAAGCAATAAAAACTCAAATTGAGTGTCACACCTAAACCAAAGGACTTATGCACACACTTCGACATGTATTTAGTTCAGGATGACCACCTGAAGCCTAAATGAGCATTAATTTGACCACACAACTCATTCCTATGAAGATACATTCAAACTCACAAAACATGCTCAGCTCGGGCTGAAAATGCATTTAAAGCAATAAAAACTCAAATTGAATGTCACGCCTAAACCAAAGGACTTATGCACACACTTCAACATGTATTTTGTTCAGGATGACCTCCTGAAGCCTAAATGAGCATTAATTTGACCACACAACTCATTCTATGAAGATACATTCAAACTCACAAAACGTGCTCAGCTCGGGCTGAAAATGCATTTAAAGCAATAAAAACTCAAATTGAGTGTCACGCCTAAACCAAAGGACTTATGCACACACTTCAACATGTATTTTGTTCAGGATGACCTCCTGAAGCCTAAATCAAAAATAATTTGACCACACAACTCATTCCTATGAAGATACATTCAATCACACAAAACGTGCTCAGCTCGGCCTGAAAATGCATTTAAAGCAATAAAAACTCAAATTGAGTGTCACGCCTAAACCAAAGGACTTATGCACACACTTCAACATGTATTTTGTTCAGGATGACCACCTGACGCCTAAATGAGCATTAATTTGACCACACAACTCATTCCTATGAAGATACATTCAAACTCACAAAACGTGCTCAGCTCGGGCTGGAAATGCATTTAAAGCAATAAAAACTCAAATTGAGTGTCACGCCTAAACCAAAGGACTTATGCACACACTTCAACATGTATTTTGTTCAGGATGACCTCCTGAAGCCTAAATCAGCAATAATTTCACCACACAACTCATTCCTATGAAGATACATTCAAAGTCAGAAAGCGCGCTCAGCTCGGGCTGAAAATGCATTTAATTTAAAGCAATAAAAACTCAAATTGAGTGTCACGCCTAAACCAAAGGACTTATGCACACACTTCAACATGTATTTAGTTCAGGATGACCACCTGAAGCCTATATGAGCATTAATTTGACTACACAACTCATTCCTATGAAGATACATTCAAACTCACAAAACGTGCTCAGCTCGGGCTGAAAATGCATTTAAAGCAATAAAAACTCAAATTGAGTGTCACGCCTAAACCAAAGGACTTATGCACACACTTCAACATGTATTTTGTTCAGGATGACCACCTGACGCCTAAATGAGCATTAATTTGACCACACAACTCATTCCTATGAAGATACATTCAAAGTCAGAAAGTGCGCTCAGCTCGGGCTGAAAATGCATTTAATTTAAAGCAATAAAAACTCAAATTGAGTGTCACGCCTAAACCAAAGGACTTATGCACACACTTCAACATGTATTTTGTTCAGGATGACCACCTGACGCCTAAATGAGCATTAATTTGACCACACAACTCATTCCTATGAAGATACATTCAAAGTCACAAAACGTGCTCAGCTCGGGCTGAAAATGCATTTAAAGCAATAAAAGCTCAAATTGAGTGTCACGCCTAAACCAAAGGACTTATGCACACACTTCAACATGTATTTTGTTCAGGATGACCTCCTGAAGCCCATATGAGCATTAATTTGACCACACAACTCATTCCTATGAGAATACATTCAAACTCACAAAACGCGCTCAACTCGGGGTGAAAATGCATTTAAAGCAATAAAAACTCAAATTGAGTGTCACGCCTAAACCAAAGGACTTATGCACACACTTCAACATGTATTTTGTTCAGGATGACCACCTGACGCCTAAATGAGCATTAATTTGACCACACAACTCATTCCTATGAAGATACATTCAAAGTGAGAAAGCGCGCTCAGCTCGGGCTGAAAATGCATTTAATTTAAAGCAATAAAAACTCAAATTGAGTGTCACGCCTAAACCAAAGGACTTATGCACACACTTCAACATGTATTTAGTTCAGGATGACCACCTGAAGCCTAAATGAGCATTAATTTGACTACACAACTCATTCCTATGAAGATACATTCAAACTCACAAAACGTGCTCAGCTCGGGCTGAAAATGCATTTAAAGCAATAAAAACTCAAATTGAGTGTCACGCCTAAACCAAAGGACCTATGCACACACTTCAACATGTATTTTGTTCAGGATGACCTTCTGAAGCCCATATGAGCATTAATTTGACTACACAACTCATTCCTATGAAGATACATTCAAACTCACAAAACGTGCTCAGCTCGGGCTGAAAATGCATTTAAAGCAATAAAAACTCAAATTGAGTGTCACGCCTAAACCAAAGGACTTATGCACACACTTCAACATGTATTTTGTTCAGGATGACCTCCTGAAGTCTAAATCAGCATTAATTTGACCACACAACTCATTCCTATGAAGATACATTCAAACTCACAAAACGCGCTCAGCTCGGGCTGAAAATGCATTTAAAGCAATAAAAACTCAAATTGAGTGTCACACCTAAACCAAAGGACTTATGCACACACTTCGACATGTATTTAGTTCAGGATGACCACCTGAAGCCTAAATGAGCATTAATTTGACCACACAACTCATTCCTATGAAGATACATTCAAACTCACAAAACATGCTCAGCTCGGGCTGAAAATGCATTTAAAGCAATAAAAACTCAAATTGAATGTCACGCCTAAACCAAAGGACTTATGCACACACTTCAACATGTATTTTGTTCAGGATGACCTCCTGAAGCCTAAATGAGCATTAATTTGACCACACAACTCATTCTATGAAGATACATTCAAACTCACAAAACGTGCTCAGCTCGGGCTGAAAATGCATTTAAAGCAATAAAAACTCAAATTGAGTGTCACGCCTAAACCAAAGGACTTATGCACACACTTCAACATGTATTTTGTTCAGGATGACCTCCTGAAGCCTAAATCAAAAATAATTGACCACACAACTCATTCCTATGAAGATACATTCAATCACACAAAACGTGCTCAGCTCGGCCTGAAAATGCATTTAAAGCAATAAAAACTCAAATTGAGTGTCACGCCTAAACCAAAGGACTTATGCACACACTTCAACATGTATTTTGTTCAGGATGACCACCTGACGCCTAAATGAGCATTAATTTGACCACACAACTCATTCCTATGAAGATACATTCAAACTCACAAAACGTGCTCAGCTCGGGCTGGAAATGCATTTAAAGCAATAAAAACTCAAATTGAGTGTCACGCCTAAACCAAAGGACTTATGCACACACTTCAACATGTATTTTGTTCAGGATGACCTCCTGAAGCCTAAATCAGCAATAATTTCACCACACAACTCATTCCTATGAAGATACATTCAAAGTCAGAAAGCGCGCTCAGCTCGGGCTGAAAATGCATTTAATTTAAAGCAATAAAAACTCAAATTGAGTGTCACGCCTAAACCAAAGGACTTATGCACACACTTCAACATGTATTTAGTTCAGGATGACCACCTGAAGCCTATATGAGCATTAATTTGACTACACAACTCATTCCTATGAAGATACATTCAAACTCACAAAACGTGCTCAGCTCGGGCTGAAAATGCATTTAAAGCAATAAAAACTCAAATTGAGTGTCACGCCTAAACCAAAGGACTTATGCACACACTTCAACATGTATTTTGTTCAGGATGACCACCTGACGCCTAAATGAGCATTAATTTGACCACACAACTCATTCCTATGAAGATACATTCAAAGTCAGAAAGTGCGCTCAGCTCGGGCTGAAAATGCATTTAATTTAAAGCAATAAAAACTCAAATTGAGTGTCACGCCTAAACCAAAGGACTTATGCACACACTTCAACATGTATTTTGTTCAGGATGACCACCTGACGCCTAAATGAGCATTAATTTGACCACACAACTCATTCCTATGAAGATACATTCAAAGTCACAAAACGTGCTCAGCTCGGGCTGAAAATGCATTTAAAGCAATAAAAACTCAAATTGAGTGTCACACCTAAACAAAAGGACTTATGCACACACTTCAACATATATTTTGTTCAGGATGACCTCCTGAAGCCCATATGAGCATTAATTTGACCACACAACTCATTCCTATGAAGATACATTCAAACTCACAAAACGTGCTCAGCTCGGGCTGAAAATGCATTTAAAGCAATAAAAACTCAAATTGAGTGTCACGCCTAAACCAAAGGACTTATGCACACACTTCAACATGTATTTTGTTCACGATGACCACCTGAAGCCTAAATGAGCATTAATTTGACCACACAACTCATTCCTATGAAGATACATTCAAACACAAAACGTGCTCTGCTCGGCCTGAAAATGCATTTAAAGCAATAAAAACTCAAATTGAGTGTCACGCCTAAACCAAAGGACTTATGCACACACTTCAACATGTATTTTGTTCAGGATGACCTCCTGAAGTCTAAATCAGCATTAATTTGACCACACAACTCATTCCTATGAAGATACATTCAAACTCACAAAACGCGCTCAGCTCGGGCTGAAAATGCATTTAAAGCAATAAAAACTCAAATTGAGTGTCACACCTAAACCAAAGGACTTATGCACACACTTCGACATGTATTTAGTTCAGGATGACCACCTGAAGCCTAAATGAGCATTAATTTGACCACACAACTCATTCCTATGAAGATACATTCAAACTCACAAAACATGCTCAGCTCGGGCTGAAAATGCATTTAAAGCAATAAAAACTCAAATTGAATGTCACGCCTAAACCAAAGGACTTATGCACACACTTCAACATGTATTTTGTTCAGGATGACCTCCTGAAGCCTAAATGAGCATTAATTTGACCACACAACTCATTCTATGAAGATACATTCAAACTCACAAAACGTGCTCAGCTCGGGCTGAAAATGCATTTAAAGCAATAAAAACTCAAATTGAGTGTCACGCCTAAACCAAAGGACTTATGCACACACTTCAACATGTATTTTGTTCAGGATGACCTCCTGAAGCCTAAATCAAAAATAATTGACCACACAACTCATTCCTATGAAGATACATTCAATCACACAAAACGTGCTCAGCTCGGCCTGAAAATGCATTTAAAGCAATAAAAACTCAAATTGAGTGTCACGCCTAAACCAAAGGACTTATGCACACACTTCAACATGTATTTTGTTCAGGATGACCACCTGACGCCTAAATGAGCATTAATTTGACCACACAACTCATTCCTATGAAGATACATTCAAACTCACAAAACGTGCTCAGCTCGGGCTGGAAATGCATTTAAAGCAATAAAAACTCAAATTGAGTGTCACGCCTAAACCAAAGGACTTATGCACACACTTCAACATGTATTTTGTTCAGGATGACCTCCTGAAGCCTAAATCAGCAATAATTTCACCACACAACTCATTCCTATGAAGATACATTCAAAGTCAGAAAGCGCGCTCAGCTCGGGCTGAAAATGCATTTAATTTAAAGCAATAAAAACTCAAATTGAGTGTCACGCCTAAACCAAAGGACTTATGCACACACTTCAACATGTATTTAGTTCAGGATGACCACCTGAAGCCTATATGAGCATTAATTTGACTACACAACTCATTCCTATGAAGATACATTCAAACTCACAAAACGTGCTCAGCTCGGGCTGAAAATGCATTTAAAGCAATAAAAACTCAAATTGAGTGTCACGCCTAAACCAAAGGACTTATGCACACACTTCAACATGTATTTTGTTCAGGATGACCACCTGACGCCTAAATGAGCATTAATTTGACCACACAACTCATTCCTATGAAGATACATTCAAAGTCAGAAAGTGCGCTCAGCTCGGGCTGAAAATGCATTTAATTTAAAGCAATAAAAACTCAAATTGAGTGTCACGCCTAAACCAAAGGACTTATGCACACACTTCAACATGTATTTTGTTCAGGATGACCACCTGACGCCTAAATGAGCATTAATTTGACCACACAACTCATTCCTATGAAGATACATTCAAAGTCACAAAACGTGCTCAGCTCGGGCTGAAAATGCATTTAAAGCAATAAAAACTCAAATTGAGTGTCACACCTAAACAAAAGGACTTATGCACACACTTCAACATATATTTTGTTCAGGATGACCTCCTGAAGCCCATATGAGCATTAATTTGACCACACAACTCATTCCTATGAAGATACATTCAAACTCACAAAACGTGCTCAGCTCGGGCTGAAAATGCATTTAAAGCAATAAAAACTCAAATTGAGTGTCACGCCTAAACCAAAGGACTTATGCACACACTTCAACATGTATTTTGTTCACGATGACCACCTGAAGCCTAAATGAGCATTAATTTGACCACACAACTCATTCCTATGAAGATACATTCAAACACAAAACGTGCTCTGCTCGGCCTGAAAATGCATTTAAAGCAATAAAAACTCAAATTGAGTGTCACGCCTAAACCAAAGGACTTGTGCACACACTTCAACATGTATTTTGTTCAGGATGACCACCTGACGCCTAAATGAGCATTAATTTGACCACACAACTCATTCCTATGAAGATACATTCAAAGTCACAAAACGTGCTCAGCTCGGGCTGAAAATGCATTTAAAGCAATAAAAACTCAAATTGAGTGTCACACCTAAACCAAAGGACTTATGCACACACTTCAACATGTATTTTGTTCAGGATGACCTCCTGAAGCCTAAATCAGCAATAATTTGACCACACAACTCATTCCTAATAAGATACATTCAAAGTCAGAAAGCGCGCTCAGCTCGGGCTGAAAATGCATTTAATTTAAAGCAATAAAAACTCAAATTGAGTGTCACGCCTAAACCAAAGGACTTATGCACACACTTCAACATGTATTTTGTTCAGGATGACCTCCCGAAGCCCATATGACCATTAATTTGACTACACAACTCATTCCTATGAAGATACATTCAAACTCACAAAACGTGCTCAGCTCGGGCTGAAAATGCATTTAAAGCAATAAAAACTCAAATTGAGTTTCACGCCTAAACCAAAGGACTTATGCACACACTTCAACATGTATTTTGTTCAGGATGACCTCCTGAAGCCTAAATAAGCATTAATTTGACCACACAACTCATTCCTATGACGATACATTCAAACTCACAAAACACGCTCAGCTCGGGCTGAAAATGCATTTAAAGCAATAAAAACTCAAATTGAGTGTCACACCTAAACCAAAGGACTTATGCACACACTTCAACATGTATTTAGTTCAGGATGACCACCTGAAGCCTAAATGAGCATTATTTGACCACACAACTCATTCCTATGAAGATACATTCAAACTCACAAAACGTGCTCAGCTCGGGCTGAAAATGTATTTAAAGCAATAAAAACTCAAATTGAATGTCACACCTAAACCAAAGGACTTATGCACACACTTCAACATGTATTTTGTTCAGGATGACCTTCTGAACCCCATATGAGCATTAATTTGACTACACAACTCATTCCTATGAAGATACATTCAAACTCACAAAACGTGCTCAGTTCGGGCTGAAAATGCATTTAAAGCAATAAAAACTCAAATTGAGTGTCACGCCTAAACCAAAGGACTTATGCACACACTTCAACATGTATTTAGTTCAGGATGACCACCTGAAGCCTAAATGAGCATTAATTTGACCACACAACTCATTCCTATGAAGATACATTCAAAGTCACAAAACGTGCTCAGCTCGGGCTGAAAATGCATTTAAAGCAATAAAAACTCAAATTGAGTGTCACGCCTAAACCAAAGGACTTATGCACACACTTCAACATGTATTTTGTTCAGGATGACCTTCTGAAGCCCATATGAGCATTAATTTGACTACACAACTCATTCCTATGAAGATACATTCAAACTCACAAAACGTGCTCAGCTCGGGCTGAAAATGCATTTAAAGCAATAAAAACTCAAATTGAGTGTCACGCCTAAACCAAAGGACTTATGCACACACTTCAACATGTATTTTGTTCAGGATGACCTCCTGAAGCCCATATGAGCATTAATTTGACTACACAACTCATTCCTATGAAGATACATTCAAACTCACAAAACGTGCTCAGCTCGGGCTGAAAATGCATTTAAAGCAATAAAAACTCAAATTGAGTGTCACGCCTAAACCAAAGGACTTATGCACACACTTCAACATGTATTTAGTTCAGGATGACCACCTGAAGCCTAAATGAGCATTAATTTGACCACACAACTCATTCCTATGAAGATACATTCAAACTCACAAAACGCGCTCAGCTCGGGCTGAAAATGCATTTAAAGCAATAAAAACTCAAATTTAGTGTCACACCTAAACCAAAGGACTTATGCACACACTTCAACATGTATTTAGTTCAGGATGACATCCTGAAGCCCATATGAGCATTAATTTGACCACACAACTCATTCCTATGAAGATACATTCAAACACACAAAACGTGCTCAGCTCAGCCTGAAAATGCATTTAAAGCAATAAAAACTCAAATTGAGTGTCACGCCTAAACCAAAGGACTTATGCACACACTTCAACATGTATTTTGTTCAGGATGACCACCTGACGCCTAAATGAGCATTAATTTGACCACACAACTCATTCCTATGAAGATACATTCAAACTCACAAAACGCGCTCAGCTCGGGCTGAAAATGCATTTAAAGCAATAAAAACTCAAATTGAGTGTCACGCCTAAACCAAAGGACTTATGCACACACTACAACATGTATTTTGTTCAGGGTGACCTCCTGAAGCCTAAATAAGCATTAATTTGACCACACAACTCATTCCTATGAAGATACATTCAAACTCACAAAACGCGCTCAGCTTGGGCTGAAAATGCATTTAAAGCAATAAAAACTCAAATTGAGTGTCACGCCTAAACCAAAGGACTTATGCACACACTTCAACATGTATTTTGTTCAGGATGACCTCCTGAAGCCCATATGAGCATTAATTTGACTACACAACTCATTCCTATGAAGATACATTCAAACTCACAAAACGTGCTCAGCTCGGCCTGAAAATGCATTTAAAGCAATAAAAACTCAAATTGAGTGTCACGCCTAAACCAAAGGACTTATGCACACACTTCAACATGTATTTTGTTCAGGATGACCACCTGACGCATAAATGAGCATTAATTTGACCACACAACTCATTCCTATGAAGATACATTCAAAGTCAGAAAGCGCGCTCAGCTCGGGCTGAAAATGCATTTAATTTAAATCAATAAAAACTCAAATTGAGTGTCACGCCTAAACCAAAGGACTTATGCACACACTTCAACATGTATTTAGTTCAGGATGACCACCTGAAGCCTAAATGAGCATTAATTTGACTACACAACTCATTCCTATGAAGATACATTCAAACTCACAAAACGTGCTCAGCTCGGGCTGAAAATGCATTTAAAGCAATTAAAACTCAAATTGAGTGTCACACCTAAACCAAAGGACTTATGCACACACCTCAACATGTATTTAGTTCAGGATGACATCCTGAAGCCCATATGAGCATTAATTTGACCACACAACTCATTCCTATGAAGATACATTCAAACACACAAAACGTGCTCAGCTCAGCCTGAAAATGCATTTAAAGCAATAAAAACTCAAATTGAGTGTCACGCCTAAACCAAAGGACTTATGCACACACTTCAACATGTATTTTGTTCAGGATGACCACCTGACGCCTAAATGAGCATTAATTTGACCACACAACTCATTCCTATGAAGATACATTCAAACTCACAAAACGCGCTCAGCTCGGGCTGAAAATGCATTTAAAGCAATAAAAACTCAAATTGAGTGTCACGCCTAAACCAAAGGACTTATGCACACACTACAACATGTATTTTGTTCAGGGTGACCTCCTGAAGCCTAAATAAGCATTAATTTGACCACACAACTCATTCCTATGAAGATACATTCAAACTCACAAAACGCGCTCAGCTTGGGCTGAAAATGCATTTAAAGCAATAAAAACTCAAATTGAGTGTCACGCCTAAACCAAAGGACTTATGCACACACTTCAACATGTATTTTGTTCAGGATGACCTCCTGAAGCCCATATGAGCATTAATTTGACTACACAACTCATTCCTATGAAGATACATTCAAACTCACAAAACGTGCTCAGCTCGGCCTGAAAATGCATTTAAAGCAATAAAAACTCAAATTGAGTGTCACGCCTAAACCAAAGGACTTATGCACACACTTCAACATGTATTTTGTTCAGGATGACCACCTGACGCATAAATGAGCATTAATTTGACCACACAACTCATTCCTATGAAGATACATTCAAAGTCAGAAAGCGCGCTCAGCTCGGGCTGAAAATGCATTTAATTTAAATCAATAAAAACTCAAATTGAGTGTCACGCCTAAACCAAAGGACTTATGCACACACTTCAACATGTATTTAGTTCAGGATGACCACCTGAAGCCTAAATGAGCATTAATTTGACTACACAACTCATTCCTATGAAGATACATTCAAACTCACAAAACGTGCTCAGCTCGGGCTGAAAATGCATTTAAAGCAATTAAAACTCAAATTGAGTGTCACACCTAAACCAAAGGACTTATGCACACACCTCAACATGTATTTTGCTCAGGATGACCTCCTGAAGCCCATATGAGCATTAGTTTGACTACACAACTCATTCCTATAAAGATACATTGAAACTCACAAAACGTGCTCAGCTCGGGCTGAAAATGCATTTAAAGCAATAAAAACTCAAATTGAGTGTCACGCCTAAACCAAAGGACTTATGCACACACTTCAACATGTGTTTTGTTCAGGATGACCTCCTGAAGCCTAAATGAGCAATAATTTGACCACACAACTCATTCCTATGAAGATACATTCAAACTCACAAAACGTGCTCAGCTCGGGCTGAAAATGCATTTAAAGCAATAAAAACTCAAATTGAGTGTCACACCTAAACCAAAGGACTTATGCACACACTTCAACATGTATTTTGTTCAGGATGACCTCCTGAAGCCCATATGAGCATTAATTTGACCACACAACTCATTCCTATGAAGATACATTCAAACTCACAAAACGTGCTCAGCTCGGGCTGAAAATGCATTTAAAGCAATAAAAACTCAAATTGAGTGTCACGCCTAAACCAAAGGACTTATGCACACACTTCAACATGTATTTTGTTCACGATGACCACCTGAAGCCTAAATGAGCATTAATTTGACCACACAACTCATTCCTATGAAGATACATTCAAACTCACAAAACGCGCTCAACTCGGGCTGAAAATGCATTTAAAGCAATAAAAGCTCAAATTGAGTGTCACGCCTAAACCAAAGGACTTATGCACACACTTCAACATGTATTTTGTTCAGGATGACCTCCTGAAGCCCATATGAGCATTAATTTGACCACACAACTCATTCCTATGAGAATACATTCAAACTCACAAAACGCGCTCAACTCGGGCTGAAAATGCATTTAAAGCAATAAAAACTCAAATTGAGTGTCACGCCTAAACCAAAGGACTTATGCACACACTTCAACATGTATTTTGTTCAGGATGACCACCTGACGCCTAAATGAGCATTAATTTGACCACACAACTCATTCCTATGAAGATACATTCAAAGTCACAAAACGTGCTCAGCTCGGGCTGAAAATGCATTTAAAGCAATAAAAACTCAAATTGAGTGTCACACCTAAACCAAAGGACTTATGCACACACTTCAACATGTATTTTGTTCAGGATGACCTCCTGAAGCCTAAATCAGCAATAATTTGACCACACAACTCATTCCTAATAAGATACATTCAAAGTCAGAAAGCGCGCTCAGCTCGGGCTGAAAATGCATTTAATTTAAAGCAATAAAAACTCAAATTGAGTGTCACGCCTAAACCAAAGGACTTATGCACACACTTCAACATGTATTTTGTTCAGGATGACCTCCCGAAGCCCATATGACCATTAATTTGACTACACAACTCATTCCTATGAAGATACATTCAAACTCACAAAACGTGCTCAGCTCGGGCTGAAAATGCATTTAAAGCAATAAAAACTCAAATTGAGTTTCACGCCTAAACCAAAGGACTTATGCACACACTTCAACATGTATTTTGTTCAGGATGACCTCCTGAAGCCTAAATAAGCATTAATTTGACCACACAACTCATTCCTATGACGATACATTCAAACTCACAAAACACGCTCAGCTCGGGCTGAAAATGCATTTAAAGCAATAAAAACTCAAATTGAGTGTCACACCTAAACCAAAGGACTTATGCACACACTTCAACATGTATTTAGTTCAGGATGACCACCTGAAGCCTAAATGAGCATTATTTGACCACACAACTCATTCCTATGAAGATACATTCAAACTCACAAAACGTGCTCAGCTCGGGCTGAAAATGTATTTAAAGCAATAAAAACTCAAATTGAATGTCACACCTAAACCAAAGGACTTATGCACACACTTCAACATGTATTTTGTTCAGGATGACCTTCTGAACCCCATATGAGCATTAATTTGACTACACAACTCATTCCTATGAAGATACATTCAAACTCACAAAACGTGCTCAGTTCGGGCTGAAAATGCATTTAAAGCAATAAAAACTCAAATTGAGTGTCACGCCTAAACCAAAGGACTTATGCACACACTTCAACATGTATTTAGTTCAGGATGACCACCTGAAGCCTAAATGAGCATTAATTTGACCACACAACTCATTCCTATGAAGATACATTCAAAGTCACAAAACGTGCTCAGCTCGGGCTGAAAATGCATTTAAAGCAATAAAAACTCAAATTGAGTGTCACGCCTAAACCAAAGGACTTATGCACACACTTCAACATGTATTTTGTTCAGGATGACCTTCTGAAGCCCATATGAGCATTAATTTGACTACACAACTCATTCCTATGAAGATACATTCAAACTCACAAAACGTGCTCAGCTCGGGCTGAAAATGCATTTAAAGCAATAAAAACTCAAATTGAGTGTCACGCCTAAACCAAAGGACTTATGCACACACTTCAACATGTATTTTGTTCAGGATGACCTCCTGAAGCCCATATGAGCATTAATTTGACTACACAACTCATTCCTATGAAGATACATTCAAACTCACAAAACGTGCTCAGCTCAGGCTGAAAATGCATTTAAAGCAATAAAAACTCAAATTGAGTGTCACGCCTAAACCAAAGGACTTATGCACACACTTCAACATGTATTTAGTTCAGGATGACCACCTGAAGCCTAAATGAGCATTAATTTGACCACACAACTCATTCCTATGAAGATACATTCAAACTCACAAAACGCGCTCAGCTCGGGCTGAAAATGCATTTAAAGCAATAAAAACTCAAATTTAGTGTCACACCTAAACCAAAGGACTTATGCACACACTTCAACATGTATTTAGTTCAGGATGACATCCTGAAGCCCATATGAGCATTAATTTGACCACACAACTCATTCCTATGAAGATACATTCAAACACACAAAACGTGCTCAGCTCAGCCTGAAAATGCATTTAAAGCAATAAAAACTCAAATTGAGTGTCACGCCTAAACCAAAGGACTTATGCACACACTTCAACATGTATTTTGTTCAGGATGACCACCTGACGCCTAAATGAGCATTAATTTGACCACACAACTCATTCCTATGAAGATACATTCAAACTCACAAAACGCGCTCAGCTCGGGCTGAAAATGCATTTAAAGCAATAAAAACTCAAATTGAGTGTCACGCCTAAACCAAAGGACTTATGCACACACTACAACATGTATTTTGTTCAGGGTGACCTCCTGAAGCCTAAATAAGCATTAATTTGACCACACAACTCATTCCTATGAAGATACATTCAAACTCACAAAACGCGCTCAGCTTGGGCTGAAAATGCATTTAAAGCAATAAAAACTCAAATTGAGTGTCACGCCTAAACCAAAGGACTTATGCACACACTTCAACATGTATTTTGTTCAGGATGACCTCCTGAAGCCCATATGAGCATTAATTTGACTACACAACTCATTCCTATGAAGATACATTCAAACTCACAAAACGTGCTCAGCTCGGCCTGAAAATGCATTTAAAGCAATAAAAACTCAAATTGAGTGTCACGCCTAAACCAAAGGACTTATGCACACACTTCAACATGTATTTTGTTCAGGATGACCACCTGACGCATAAATGAGCATTAATTTGACCACACAACTCATTCCTATGAAGATACATTCAAAGTCAGAAAGCGCGCTCAGCTCGGGCTGAAAATGCATTTAATTTAAATCAATAAAAACTCAAATTGAGTGTCACGCCTAAACCAAAGGACTTATGCACACACTTCAACATGTATTTAGTTCAGGATGACCACCTGAAGCCTAAATGAGCATTAATTTGACTACACAACTCATTCCTATGAAGATACATTCAAACTCACAAAACGTGCTCAGCTCGGGCTGAAAATGCATTTAAAGCAATTAAAACTCAAATTGAGTGTCACACCTAAACCAAAGGACTTATGCACACACCTCAACATGTATTTTGCTCAGGATGACCTCCTGAAGCCCATATGAGCATTAGTTTGACTACACAACTCATTCCTATAAAGATACATTGAAACTCACAAAACGTGCTCAGCTCGGGCTGAAAATGCATTTAAAGCAATAAAAACTCAAATTGAGTGTCACGCCTAAACCAAAGGACTTATGCACACACTTCAACATGTGTTTTGTTCAGGATGACCTCCTGAAGCCTAAATGAGCAATAATTTGACCACACAACTCATTCCTATGAAGATACATTCAAACTCAAAAAAAGTGCTCAGCTCGGGCTGAAAATGCATTTAAAGCAATAAAAACTCAAATTGAGTGTCACACCTAAACCAAAGGACTTATGCACACACTTCAACATGTATTTTGTTCAGGATGACCTCCTGAAGCCCATATGAGCATTAATTTGACCACACAACTCATTCCTATGAAGATACATTCAAACTCACAAAACGTGCTCAGCTCGGGCTGAAAATGCATTTAAAGCAATAAAAACTCAAATTGAGTGTCACGCCTAAACCAAAGGACTTATGCACACACTTCAACATGTATTTTGTTCACGATGACCACCTGAAGCCTAAATGAGCATTAATTTGACCACACAACTCATTCCTATGAAGATACATTCAAACTCACAAAACGCGCTCAACTCGGGCTGAAAATGCATTTAAAGCAATAAAAGCTCAAATTGAGTGTCACGCCTAAACCAAAGGACTTATGCACACACTTCAACATGTATTTTGTTCAGGATGACCTCCTGAAGCCCATATGAGCATTAATTTGACCACACAACTCATTCCTATGAGAATACATTCAAACTCACAAAACGCGCTCAACTCGGGCTGAAAATGCATTTAAAGCAATAAAAACTCAAATTGAGTGTCACGCCTAAACCAAAGGACTTATGCACACACTTCAACATGTATTTTGTTCAGGATGACCACCTGACGCCTAAATGAGCATTAATTTGACCACACAACTCATTCCTATGAAGATACATTCAAAGTCAGAAAGCGCGCTCAGCTCGGGCTGAAAATGATTTAATTTAAAGCAATAAAAACTCAAATTGAGTGTCACGCCTAAACCAAAGGACTTATGCACACACTTCAACATGTATTTAGTTCAGGATGACCACCTGAAGCCTAAATGAGCATTAATTTGACTACACAACTCATTCCTATGAAGATACATTCAAACTCACAAAACGTGCTCAGCTCGGGCTGAAAATGCATTTAAAGCAATTAAAACTCAAATTGAGTGTCACACCTAAACCAAAGGACTTATGCACACACTTCAACATGTATTTTGTTCAGGATGACCACCTGAAGCCTAAATGAGCATTAATTTGACCACACAACTCATTCCTATGAAGATACATTCAAACTCACAAAACTTGCTCAGCTCGGGCTGAAAATGCATTTAAAGCAATAAAAACTCAAATTGAGTGTCACGCCTAAACCAAAGGACTTATGCACACACTTCAACATGTATTTTGTTCAGGATGACCTCCTGAAGCCTAAATGAGCAATAATTTGACCACACAACTCATTCCTATGAAGATACATTCAAACTCAAAAAACGTGCTCAGCTCGGTCTGAAAATGCATTTAAAGCAATAAAAACTCAAATTGAGTGTCACACCTAAACCAAAGGACTTATGCACACACTTCAACATGTGTTTTGTTCAGGATGACCTCCTGAAGCCTAAATGAGCAATAATTTGACCACACAACTCATTCCTATGAAGATACATTCAAACTCAAAAAACGTGCTCAGCTCGGGCTGAAAATGCATTTAAAGCAATAAAAACTCAAATTGAGTGTCACACCTAAACCAAAGGACTTATGCACACACTTCAACATGTATTTTGTTCAGGATGACCTCCTGAAGCCCATATGAGCATTAATTTGACCACACAACTCATTCCTATGAAGATACATTCAAACTCACAAAACGTGCTCAGCTCGGGCTGAAAATGCATTTAAAGCAATAAAAACTCAAATTGAGTGTCACGCCTAAACCAAAGGACTTATGCACACACTTCAACATGTATTTTGTTCACGATGACCACCTGAAGCCTAAATGAGCATTAATTTGACCACACAACTCATTCCTATGAAGATACATTCAAACTCACAAAACGCGCTCAACTCGGGCTGAAAATGCATTTAAAGCAATAAAAGCTCAAATTGAGTGTCACGCCTAAACCAAAGGACTTATGCACACACTTCAACATGTATTTTGCTCAGGATGACCTCCTGAAGCCCATATGAGCATTAGTTTGACTACACAACTCATTCCTATAAAGATACATTCAAACTCAAAAAGAGTGCTCAGCTCGGGCTGAAAATGCATTTAAAGCAATAAAAACTCAAATTGAGTGTATCACCTAAACCAAAGGACCTATGCACACACTTCAACATGTATTTTGTTCAGGATGACCTCCTGAAGCCCATATGAGCATTAATTTGACCACACAACTCATTCCTATGAAGATACATTCAAACTCACAAAACGTGCTCAGCTCGGGCTGAAAATGCATTTAAAGCAATAAAAACTCAAATTGAGTGTCACGCCTAAACCAAAGGACTTATGCACACACTTCAACATGTATTTTGTTCACGATGACCACCTGAAGCCTAAATGAGCATTAATTTGACCACACAACTCATTCCTATGAAGATACATTCAAACTCACAAAACGCGCTCAACTCGGGCTGAAAATGCATTTAAAGCAATAAAAGCTCAAATTGAGTGTCACGCCTAAACCAAAGGACTTATGCACACACTTCAACATGTATTTTGTTCAGGATGACCTCCTGAAGCCCATATGAGCATTAATTTGACCACACAACTCATTCCTATGAGAATACATTCAAACTCACAAAACGCGCTCAACTCGGGGTGAAAATGCATTTAAAGCAATAAAAACTCAAATTGAGTGTCACGCCTAAACCAAAGGACTTATGCACACACTTCAACATGTATTTTGTTCAGGATGACCACCTGACGCCTAAATGAGCATTAATTTGACCACACAACTCATTCCTATGAAGATACATTCAAAGTGAGAAAGCGCGCTCAGCTCGGGCTGAAAATGCATTTAATTTAAAGCAATAAAAACTCAAATTGAGTGTCACGCCTAAACCAAAGGACTTATGCGCACACTTCAACATGTATTTAGTTCAGGATGACCACCTGAAGCCTAAATGAGCATTAATTTGACTACACAACTCATTCCTATGAAGATACATTCAAACTCACAAAACGTGCTCAGCTCGGGCTGAAAATGCATTTAAAGCAATTAAAACTCAAATTGAGTGTCACACCTAAACCAAAGGACTTATGCACACACTTCAACATGTATTTTGTTCAGGATGACCACCTGAAGCCTAAATGAGCATTAATTTGACCACACAACTCATTCCTATGAAGATACATTCAAACTCACAAAACGTGCTCAGCTCGGGCTGAAAATGCATTTAAAGCAATAAAAACTCAAATTGAGTGTCACGCCTAAACCAAAGGACTTATGCACACACTTCAACATGTATTTTGTTCAGGGTGACCTCCTGAAGCCTAAATAAGCATTAATTTGACCACACAACTCATTCCTATGAAGATACATTCAAACTCACAAAACGTGCTCAGCTCGGGCTGAAAGTGCATTTAAAGCAATAAAAACTCAAATTGAGTGTCACGCCTAAACCAAAGGACTTATGCACACACTTCAACATGTATTTTGTTCAGGATGACCACCTGAAGCCTAAATGAGCATTAATTTGACCACACAACTCATTCCTATGAAGATACATTCAAACTCACAAAACTTGCTCAGCTCGGGCTGAAAATGCATTTAAAGCAATAAAAACTCAAATTGAGTGTCACGCCTAAACCAAAGGACTTATGCACACACTTCAACATGTATTTTGTTCAGGATGACCTCCTGAAGCCTAAATGAGCAATAATTTGACCACACAACTCATTCCTATGAAGATACATTCAAACTCAAAAAACGTGCTCAGCTCGGTCTGAAAATGCATTTAAAGCAATAAAAACTCAAATTGAGTGTCACACCTAAACCAAAGGACTTATGCACACACTTCAACATGTATTTTGTTCAGGATGACCTCCTGAAGCCTAAATGAGCAATAATTTGACCACACAACTCATTCCTATGAAGATACATTCAAACTCAAAAAACGTGCTCAGCTCGGTCTGAAAATGCATTTAAAGCAATAAAAACTCAAATTGAGTGTCACACCTAAACCAAAGGACTTATGCACACACTTCAACATGTATTTTGTTCAGGATGACCTCCTGAAGCCCATATGAGCATTAATTTGACCACACAACTCATTCCTATGAAGATACATTCAAACTCACAAAACGTGCTCAGCTCGGGCTGAAAATGCATTTAAAGCAATAAAAACTCAAATTGAGTGTCACGCCTAAACCAAAGGACTTATGCACACACTTCAACATGTATTTTGTTCAGGATGACCACCTGACGCCTAATTGAGCATTAATTTGACCACACAACTCATTCCTATGAAGATACATTCAAACTCACAAAACGCGCTCAGCTCGGGCTGAAAATGCATTTAAAGCAATAAAAACTCAAATTGAGTGTCACGCCTAAACCAAAGGACTTATGCACACACTTCAACATGTATTTTGTTCAGGATGACCACCTGACGCCTAAATGAGCATTAATTTGACCACACAACTCATTCCTATGAAGATACATTCAAACTCACAAAACGTGCTCAACTCGGGCTGAAAATGCATTTAAAGCAATAAAAACTCAAATTGAGTGTCACACCTAAACCAAAGGACTTATGCACACACTTCAACATGTATTTTGTTCAGGATGACCTCCTGAAGCCCATATGAGCATTAATTTGACCACACAACTCATTCCTATGAAGATACATTCAAACTCACAAAACGTGCTCAGCTCGGGCTGAAAATGCATTTAAAGCAATAAAAACTCAAATTGAGTGTCACGCCTAAACCAAAGGACTTATGCACACACTTCAACATGTATTTTATTCAGGATGACCTCCTGAAGCCTAAATAAGCATTAATTTGACCACACAACTCATTCCTATGAAGATACATTCAAACTCAAAAAACGTGCTCAGCTCGGTCTGAAAATGCATTTAAAGCAATAAAAACTCAAATTGAGTGTCACACCTAAACCAAAGGACTTATGCACACACTTCAACATGTATTTAGTTCAGGATGACATCCTGAAGCCCATATGAGCATTAATTTGTCTACACAACTCATTCCTATGAAGATACATTCAAACTCACAAAACGTGCTCAACTCGGGCTGAAAATGCATTTAAAGCAATAAAAACTCAAATTGAGTGTCACGCCTAAACCAAAGGACTTATGCACACACTTCAACATGTATTTTGTTCAGGATGACCTCCTGAAGCCCATATGAGCATTAATTTGACTACACAACTCATTCCTATGAAGATACATTCAACCTCACAAAACGTGCTCAGCTCGGGCTGAAAATGCATTTAAAGCAATAAAAACTCAAATTGAGTGTCACGCCTAAACCAAAGGACTTATGCACACACTTCAACATGTATTTTGTTCAGGATGACCACCTGACGCCTAAATGAGCATTAATTTGACCACACAACTCATTCCTATGAAGATACATTCAAAGTCAGAAAGCGCGCTCAGCTCGGGCTGAAAATGCATTTAAAGCAATAAAAACTCAAATTGAGTGTCACGCCTAAACCAAAGGACTTATGCACACACTTCAACATGTATTTTGTTCAGGATGACCTCCTGAAGCCTAAATCAGCAATAATTTGACCACACAACTCATTCCTATGAAGATACATTCAAAGTTAGAAAGTGCGCTCAGCTCGGGCTGAAAATGCATTTAATTTAAAGCAATAAAAACTCCAATTGAGTGTCACGCCTAAACCAAAGGACTTATGCACACACTTCAACATGTATTTAGTTCAGGATGATCACCTGAAGCCTAAATGAGCATTAATTTGACCACACAACTCATTCCTATGAAGATACATTCAAACTCACAAAACGTGCTCAGCTCGGGCTGAAAATGCATTTAAAGCAATAAAAACTCAAATTGAGTGTCACACCTAAACCAAAGGACTTATGCACACATTTCAACATGTATTTTGTTCAGGATGACCTTCTGAACCCCATATGAGCATTAATTTGACTACACAACTCATTCCTATGAAGATACATTCAAACTCACAAAACGTGCTCAGCTCGGGCTGAAAATGCATTTAAAGCAATAAAAACTCAAATTGAGTGTCACGCCTAAACCAAAGGACTTATGCACACACTTCAACATGTATTTTATTCAGGATGACCTCCTGAAGCCTAAATAAGCATTAATTTGACCACACAACTCATTCCTATGAAGATACATTCAAACTCACAAAACACGCTCAGCTCGGGCTGAAAATGCATTTAAAGCAATAAAAACTCAAATTGAGTGTCACGCCTAAACCAAAGGACTTATGCACACACTTCAACATGGATTTTGTTCATGATGACCACCTGAAGCCTAAATGAGCATTAATTTGACCACACAACTCATTCCTATGAAGATACATTCAAACTCACAAAACGTGCTCAACTCGGGCTGAAAATGCATTTAAAGCAATAAAAGCTCAAATTGAGTGTCACGCCTAAACCAAAGGACTTATGCACACACTTCAACATGTATTTTGTTCAGGATGACCTCCTGAAGCCCATATGAGCATTAATTTGACCACACAACTCATTCCTATGAAGATACATTCAAACACACAAAACGTGCTCAGCTCGGCCTGAAAATGCATTTAAAGCAATAAAAACTCAAATTGAGTGTCACGCCTAAACCAAAGGACTTATGCACACACTTCAACATGTATTTAGTTCAGGATGACCACCTGAAGCCTAAATGAGCATTAATTTGACTACACAACTCATTCCTATGAAGATACATTCAAACTCACAAAACGTGCTCAGCTTGGGCTGAAAATGCATTTAAAGCAATTAAAACTCAAATTGAGTGTCACACCTAAACCAAAGGACTTATGCACACACTTCAACATGTATTTTGTTCAGGATGACCACCTGAAGCCTAAATGAGCATTAATTTGACCACACAACTCATTCCTATGAAGATACATTCAAACTCACAAAACTTGCTCAGCTCGGGCTGAAAATGCATTTAAAGCAATAAAAACTCAAATTGAGTGTCACGCCTAAACCAAAGGACTTATGCACACACTTCAACATGTATTTTGTTCAGGGTGACCTCCTGAAGCCTAAATAAGCATTAATTTGACCACACAACTCATTCCTATGAAGATACATTCAAACTCACAAAACGTGCTCAGCTCGGGCTGAAAGTGCATTTAAAGCAATAAAAACTCAAATTGAGTGTCACGCCTAAACCAAAGGACTTATGCACACACTTCAACATGTATTTTGTTCAGGATGACCTCCTGAAGCCTAAATGAGCAATAATTTGACCACACAACTCATTCCTATGAAGATACATTCAAACTCAAAAAACGTGCTCAGCTCGGTCTGAAAATGCATTTAAAGCAATAAAAACTCAAATTGAGTGTCACACCTAAACCAAAGGACTTATGCACACACTTCAACATGTATTTTGTTCAGGATGACCTCCTGAAGCCCATATGAGCATTAATTTGACCACACAACTCATTCCTATGAAGATACATTCAAACTCACAAAACGTGCTCAGCTCGGGATGAAAATGCATTTAAAGCAATAAAAACTCAAATTGAGTGTCACGCCTAAACCAAAGGACTTATGCACACACTTCAACATGTATTTAGTTCAGGATGACCACCTGAAGCCTATATGAGCATTAATTTGACCACACAACTCATTCCTATGAAGATACATTCAAACTCACAAAACGTGCTCAACTCAGGCTGAAAATGCATTTAAAGCAATAAAAACTCAAATTGAGTGTCACGCCTAAACCAAAGGACTTATGCACACACTTCAACATGTATTTTGTTCAGGATGACCTCCTGAAGCCCATATGAGCATTAATTTGACCACACAACTCATTCCTATGAAGATACATTCAAACACACAAAACGTGCTCAGCTCGGCCTGAAAATGCATTTAAAGCAATAAAAACTCAAATTGAGTGTCACGCCTAAACCAAAGGACTTATGCACACACTTCAACATGTATTTTGTTCAGGATGACCACCTGACGCCTAATTGAGCATTAATTTGACCACACAACTCATTCCTATGAAGATACATTCAAACTCACAAAACGCGCTCAGCTCGGGCTGAAAATGCATTTAAAGCAATAAAAACTCAAATTGAGTGTCACGCCTAAACCAAAGGACTTATGGACACACTTCAACATGTATTTTGTTCAGGATGACCTCCTGAAGCCCATATGATCATTAATTTGACCACACAACTCATTCTTATGAAGATACATTCAAACACACAAAACGTGCTCAGCTCGGCCTGAAAATGCATTTAAAGCAATAAAAACTCAAATTGAGTGTCACGCCTAAACCAAAGGACTTATGCACACACTTCAACAT
Source organism: Hippocampus guttulatus (assembly GCF_054856545.1). Lineage (NCBI taxonomy): Eukaryota > Metazoa > Chordata > Actinopteri > Syngnathiformes > Syngnathidae > Hippocampus > Hippocampus guttulatus. The sequence continues at coordinate 616,681 of NW_028233887.1, read as the reverse complement.
GTATTTTGTTCAGGATGACCACCTGACGCCTAAATGAGCATTAATTTGACCACACAACTCATTCCTATGAAGATACATTCAAACTCACAAAACGTGCTCAGCTCGGGCTGAAAATGCATTTAAAGCAATAAAAACTCAAATTGAGTGTCACGCCTAAACCAAAGGACTTATGCACACACTTCAACATGTATTTTGTTCAGGATGACCTCCTGAAGCCCATATGAGCATTAATTTGACTACACAACTCATTCCTATGAAGATACATTCAAACTCACAAAACGTGCTCAGCTCGGGCTGAAAATGCATTTAAAGCAATAAAAACTCAATTGAGTGTCACGCCTAAACCAAAGGACTTATGCACACACTTCAACATGTATTTTGTTCAGGATGACCACCTGACGCCTAAATGAGCATTAATTTGACCACACAACTCATTCCTATGAAGATACATTCAAAGTCAGAAAGCGCGCTCAGCTCGGGCTGAAAATGCATTTAAAGCAATAAAAACTCAAATTGAGTGTCACGCCTAAACCAAAGGACTTATGCACACACTTCAACATGTATTTTGTTCAGGATGACCTCCTGAAGCCTAAATCAGCAATAATTTGACCACACAACTCATTCCTATGAAGATACATTCAAAGTCAGAAAGTGCGCTCAGCTCGGGCTGAAAATGCATTTAATTTAAAGCAATAAAAACTCCAATTGAGTGTCACGCCTAAACCAAAGGACTTATGCACACACTTCAACATGTATTTAGTTCAGGATGACCACCTGAAGCCTAAATAAGCATTAATTTGACCACACAACTCATTCCTATGAAGATACATTCAAACTCACAAAACGTGCTCAACTCGGGCTGAAAATGCATTTAAAGCAATAAAAACTCAAATTGAGTGTCACACCTAAACCAAAGGACTTATGCACACACTTCAACATGTATTTTGTTCAGGATGACCTCCTGAAGCCCATATGAGCATTAATTTGACCACACAACTCATTCCTATGAAGATACATTCAAACTCACAAAACGTGCTCAGCTCGGGCTGAAAATGCATTTAAAGCAATAAAAACTCAAATTGAGTGTCACGCCTAAACCAAAGGACTTATGCACACACTTCAACATGTATTTTATTCAGGATGACCTCCTGAAGCCTAAATAAGCATTAATTTGACCACACAACTCATTCCTATGAAGATACATTCAAACTCAAAAAACGTGCTCAGCTCGGTCTGAAAATGCATTTAAAGCAATAAAAACTCAAATTGAGTGTCACACCTAAACCAAAGGACTTATGCACACACTTCAACATGTATTTAGTTCAGGATGACATCCTGAAGCCCATATGAGCATTAATTTGTCTACACAACTCATTCCTATGAAGATACATTCAAACTCACAAAACGTGCTCAACTCGGGCTGAAAATGCATTTAAAGCAATAAAAACTCAAATTGAGTGTCACGCCTAAACCAAAGGACTTATGCACACACTTCAACATGTATTTTGTTCAGGATGACCACCTGACGCCTAAATGAGCATTAATTTGACCACACAACTCATTCCTATGAAGATACATTCAAACTCACAAAACGTGCTCAGCTCGGGCTGAAAATGCATTTAAAGCAATAAAAACTCAAATTGAGTGTCACGCCTAAACCAAAGGACTTATGCACACACTTCAACATGTATTTTGTTCAGGATGACCTCCTGAAGCCCATATGAGCATTAATTTGACTACACAACTCATTCCTATGAAGATACATTCAAACTCACAAAACGTGCTCAGCTCGGGCTGAAAATGCATTTAAAGCAATAAAAACTCAATTGAGTGTCACGCCTAAACCAAAGGACTTATGCACACACTTCAACATGTATTTTGTTCAGGATGACCACCTGACGCCTAAATGAGCATTAATTTGACCACACAACTCATTCCTATGAAGATACATTCAAAGTCAGAAAGCGCGCTCAGCTCGGGCTGAAAATGCATTTAAAGCAATAAAAACTCAAATTGAGTGTCACGCCTAAACCAAAGGACTTATGCACACACTTCAACATGTATTTTGTTCAGGATGACCTCCTGAAGCCTAAATCAGCAATAATTTGACCACACAACTCATTCCTATGAAGATACATTCAAAGTCAGAAAGTGCGCTCAGCTCGGGCTGAAAATGCATTTAATTTAAAGCAATAAAAACTCCAATTGAGTGTCACGCCTAAACCAAAGGACTTATGCACACACTTCAACATGTATTTAGTTCAGGATGACCACCTGAAGCCTAAATAAGCATTAATTTGACCACACAACTCATTCCTATGAAGATACATTCAAACTCACAAAACGTGCTCAACTCGGGCTGAAAATGCATTTAAAGCAATAAAAACTCAAATTGAGTGTCACACCTAAACCAAAGGACTTATGCACACACTTCAACATGTATTTTGTTCAGGATGACCTCCTGAAGCCCATATGAGCATTAATTTGACCACACAACTCATTCCTATGAAGATACATTCAAACTCACAAAACGTGCTCAGCTCGGGCTGAAAATGCATTTAAAGCAATAAAAACTCAAATTGAGTGTCACGCCTAAACCAAAGGACTTATGCACACACTTCAACATGTATTTTATTCAGGATGACCTCCTGAAGCCTAAATAAGCATTAATTTGACCACACAACTCATTCCTATGAAGATACATTCAAACTCAAAAAACGTGCTCAGCTCGGTCTGAAAATGCATTTAAAGCAATAAAAACTCAAATTGAGTGTCACACCTAAACCAAAGGACTTATGCACACACTTCAACATGTATTTAGTTCAGGATGACATCCTGAAGCCCATATGAGCATTAATTTGTCTACACAACTCATTCCTATGAAGATACATTCAAACTCACAAAACGTGCTCAACTCGGGCTGAAAATGCATTTAAAGCAATAAAAACTCAAATTGAGTGTCACGCCTAAACCAAAGGACTTATGCACACACTTCAACATGTATTTTGTTCAGGATGACCTCCTGAAGCCCATATGAGCATTAATTTGACTACACAACTCATTCCTATGAAGATACATTCAACCTCACAAAACGTGCTCAGCTCGGGCTGAAAATGCATTTAAAGCAATAAAAACTCAAATTGAGTGTCACGCCTAAACCAAAGGACTTATGCACACACTTCAACATGTATTTTGTTCAGGATGACCACCTGACGCCTAAATGAGCATTAATTTGACCACACAACTCATTCCTATGAAGATACATTCAAAGTCAGAAAGCGCGCTCAGCTCGGGCTGAAAATGCATTTAAAGCAATAAAAACTCAAATTGAGTGTCACGCCTAAACCAAAGGACTTATGCACACACTTCAACATGTATTTTGTTCAGGATGACCTCCTGAAGCCTAAATCAGCAATAATTTGACCACACAACTCATTCCTATGAAGATACATTCAAAGTTAGAAAGTGCGCTCAGCTCGGGCTGAAAATGCATTTAATTTAAAGCAATAAAAACTCCAATTGAGTGTCACGCCTAAACCAAAGGACTTATGCACACACTTCAACATGTATTTAGTTCAGGATGATCACCTGAAGCCTAAATGAGCATTAATTTGACCACACAACTCATTCCTATGAAGATACATTCAAACTCACAAAACGTGCTCAGCTCGGGCTGAAAATGCATTTAAAGCAATAAAAACTCAAATTGAGTGTCACACCTAAACCAAAGGACTTATGCACACATTTCAACATGTATTTTGTTCAGGATGACCTTCTGAACCCCATATGAGCATTAATTTGACTACACAACTCATTCCTATGAAGATACATTCAAACTCACAAAACGTGCTCAGCTCGGGCTGAAAATGCATTTAAAGCAATAAAAACTCAAATTGAGTGTCACGCCTAAACCAAAGGACTTATGCACACACTTCAACATGTATTTTATTCAGGATGACCTCCTGAAGCCTAAATAAGCATTAATTTGACCACACAACTCATTCCTATGAAGATACATTCAAACTCACAAAACACGCTCAGCTCGGGCTGAAAATGCATTTAAAGCAATAAAAACTCAAATTGAGTGTCACGCCTAAACCAAAGGACTTATGCACACACTTCAACATGGATTTTGTTCACGATGACCACCTGAAGCCTAAATGAGCATTAATTTGACCACACAACTCATTCCTATGAAGATACATTCAAACTCACAAAACGTGCTCAACTCGGGCTGAAAATGCATTTAAAGCAATAAAAGCTCAAATTGAGTGTCACGCCTAAACCAAAGGACTTATGCACACACTTCAACATGTATTTTGTTCAGGATGACCTCCTGAAGCCCATATGAGCATTAATTTGACCACACAACTCATTCCTATGAAGATACATTCAAACACACAAAACGTGCTCAGCTCGGCCTGAAAATGCATTTAAAGCAATAAAAACTCAAATTGAGTGTCACGCCTAAACCAAAGGACTTATGCACACACTTCAACATGTATTTAGTTCAGGATGACCACCTGAAGCCTAAATGAGCATTAATTTGACTACACAACTCATTCCTATGAAGATACATTCAAACTCACAAAACGTGCTCAGCTTGGGCTGAAAATGCATTTAAAGCAATTAAAACTCAAATTGAGTGTCACACCTAAACCAAAGGACTTATGCACACACTTCAACATGTATTTTGTTCAGGATGACCACCTGAAGCCTAAATGAGCATTAATTTGACCACACAACTCATTCCTATGAAGATACATTCAAACTCACAAAACTTGCTCAGCTCGGGCTGAAAATGCATTTAAAGCAATAAAAAATCAAATTGAGTGTCACGCCTAAACCAAAGGACTTATGCACACACTTCAACATGTATTTTGTTCAGGGTGACCTCCTGAAGCCTAAATAAGCATTAATTTGACCACACAACTCATTCCTATGAAGATACATTCAAACTCACAAAACGTGCTCAGCTCGGGCTGAAAGTGCATTTAAAGCAATAAAAACTCAAATTGAGTGTCACGCCTAAACCAAAGGACTTATGCACACACTTCAACATGTATTTTGTTCAGGATGACCTCCTGAAGCCTAAATGAGCAATAATTTGACCACACAACTCATTCCTATGAAGATACATTCAAACTCAAAAAACGTGCTCAGCTCGGTCTGAAAATGCATTTAAAGCAATAAAAACTCAAATTGAGTGTCACACCTAAACCAAAGGACTTATGCACACACTTCAACATGTATTTTGTTCAGGATGACCTCCTGAAGCCCATATGAGCATTAATTTGACCACACAACTCATTCCTATGAAGATACATTCAAACTCACAAAACGTGCTCAGCTCGGGATGAAAATGCATTTAAAGCAATAAAAACTCAAATTGAGTGTCACGCCTAAACCAAAGGACTTATGCACACACTTCAACATGTATTTAGTTCAGGATGACCACCTGAAGCCTAAATGAGCATTAATTTGACCACACAACTCATTCCTATGAAGATACATTCAAACTCACAAAACGTGCTCAACTCAGGCTGAAAATGCATTTAAAGCAATAAAAACTCAAATTGAGTGTCACGCCTAAACCAAAGGACTTATGCACACACTTCAACATGTATTTTGTTCAGGATGACCTCCTGAAGCCCATATGAGCATTAATTTGACCACACAACTCATTCCTATGAAGATACATTCAAACACACAAAACGTGCTCAGCTCGGCCTGAAAATGCATTTAAAGCAATAAAAACTCAAATTGAGTGTCACGCCTAAACCAAAGGACTTATGCACACACTTCAACATGTATTTTGTTCAGGATGACCACCTGACGCCTAATTGAGCATTAATTTGACCACACAACTCATTCCTATGAAGATACATTCAAACTCACAAAACGCGCTCAGCTCGGGCTGAAAATGCATTTAAAGCAATAAAAACTCAAATTGAGTGTCACGCCTAAACCAAAGGACTTATGGACACACTTCAACATGTATTTTGTTCAGGATGACCTCCTGAAGCCCATATGATCATTAATTTGACCACACAACTCATTCTTATGAAGATACATTCAAACACACAAAACGTGCTCAGCTCGGCCTGAAAATGCATTTAAAGCAATAAAAACTCAAATTGAGTGTCACGCCTAAACCAAAGGACTTATGCACACACTTCAACATGTATTTTGTTCAGGATGACCACCTGACGCCTAAATGAGCATTAATTTGACCACACAACTCATTCCTATGAAGATACATTCAAACTCACAAAACGTGCTCAGCTCGGGCTGAAAATGCATTTAAAGCAATAAAAACTCAAATTGAGTGTCACGCCTAAACCAAAGGACTTATGCACACACTTCAACATGTATTTTGTTCAGGATGACCTCCTGAAGCCCATATGAGCATTAATTTGACTACACAACTCATTCCTATGAAGATACATTCAAACTCACAAAACGTGCTCAGCTCGGGCTGAAAATGCATTTAAAGCAATAAAAACTCAATTGAGTGTCACGCCTAAACCAAAGGACTTATGCACACACTTCAACATGTATTTTGTTCAGGATGACCACCTGACGCCTAAATGAGCATTAATTTGACCACACAACTCATTCCTATGAAGATACATTCAAAGTCAGAAAGCGCGCTCAGCTCGGGCTGAAAATGCATTTAAAGCAATAAAAACTCAAATTGAGTGTCACGCCTAAACCAAAGGACTTATGCACACACTTCAACATGTATTTTGTTCAGGATGACCTCCTGAAGCCTAAATCAGCAATAATTTGACCACACAACTCATTCCTATGAAGATACATTCAAAGTCAGAAAGTGCGCTCAGCTCGGGCTGAAAATGCATTTAATTTAAAGCAATAAAAACTCCAATTGAGTGTCACGCCTAAACCAAAGGACTTATGCACACACTTCAACATGTATTTAGTTCAGGATGACCACCTGAAGCCTAAATGAGCATTAATTTGACCACACAACTCATTCCTATGAAGATACATTCAAACTCACAAAACGTGCTCAGCTCGGGCTGAAAATGCATTTAAAGCAATAAAAACTCAAATTGAGTGTCACACCTAAACCAAAGGACTTATGCACACATTTCAACATGTATTTTGTTCAGGATGACCTTCTGAACCCCATATGAGCATTAATTTGACTACACAACTCATTCCTATGAAGATACATTCAAACTCACAAAACGTGCTCAGCTCGGGCTGAAAATGCATTTAAAGCAATAAAAACTCAAATTGAGTGTCACGCCTAAACCAAAGGACTTATGCACACACTTCAACATGTATTTTATTCAGGATGACCTCCTGAAGCCTAAATAAGCATTAATTTGACCACACAACTCATTCCTATGAAGATACATTCAAACTCACAAAACACGCTCAGCTCGGGCTGAAAATGCATTTAAAGCAATAAAAACTCAAATTGAGTGTCACGCCTAAACCAAAGGACTTATGCACACACTTCAACATGGATTTTGTTCAAGATGACCTCCTGAAGCCTAAATGAGCAATAATTTGATTACACAACTCATTCCTATGAAGATACATTCAAACTCAAAAAACGTGCTCAGCTCGGGCTGAAAATGCATTTAAAGCAATAAAAACTCAAATTGAGTGTCACACCTAAACCAAAGGACTTATGCACACACTTCAACATGTATTTTGTTCAGGATGACCTCCTGAAGCCCATATGAGCATTAATTTGACCACACAACTCATTCCTATGAAGATACATTCAAACTCACAAAACGTGCTCAGCTCGGGCTGAAAATGCATTTAAAGCAATAAAAACTCAAATTGAGTGTCACGCCTAAACCAAAGGACTTATGCACACACTTCAACATGTATTTTGTTCACGATGACCACCTGAAGCCTAAATGAGCATTAATTTGACCACACAACTCATTCCTATGAAGATACATTCAAACTCACAAAACGTGCTCAACTCGGGCTGAAAATGCATTTAAAGCAATAAAAGCTCAACTTGAGTGTCACGCCTAAACCAAAGGACTTATGCACACACTTCAACATGTATTTAGTTCAGGATGACCACCTGAAGCCTAAATGAGCATTAATTTGACCACACAACTCATTCCTATGAAGATACATTCAAACTCACAAAACGTGCTCAACTCAGGCTGAAAATGCATTTAAAGCAATAAAAACTCAAATTGAGTGTCACGCCTAAACCAAAGGACTTATGCACACACTTCAACATGTATTTTGTTCAGGATGACCTCCTGAAGCCCCTATGAGCATTAATTTGACCACACAACTCATTCCTATGAAGATACATTCAAACACACAAAACGTGCTCAGCTCGGCCTGAAAATGCATTTAAAGCAATAAAAACTCAAATTGAGTGTCACGCCTAAACCAAAGGACTTATGCACACACTTCAACATGTATTTTGTTCAGGATGACCACCTGACGCCTAATTGAGCATTAATTTGACCACACAACTCATTCCTATGAAGATACATTCAAACTCACAAAACGCGCTCAGCTCGGGCTGAAAATGCATTTAAAGCAATAAAAACTCAAATTGAGTGTCACGCCTAAACCAAAGGACTTATGGACACACTTCAACATGTATTTTGTTCAGGATGACCTCCTGAAGCCCATATGATCATTAATTTGACCACACAACTCATTCTTATGAAGATACATTCAAACACACAAAACGTGCTCAGCTCGGCCTGAAAATGCATTTAAAGCAATAAAAACTCAAATTGAGTGTCACGCCTAAACCAAAGGACTTATGCACACACTTCAACATGTATTTTGTTCAGGATGACCACCTGACGCCTAAATGAGCATTAATTTGACCACACAACTCATTCCTATGAAGATACATTCAAACTCACAAAACGCGCTCAGCTCGGGCTGAAAATGCATTTAAAGCAATACAAACTCAAATTGAGTGTCACACCTAAACCAAAGGACTTATGCACACACTTCAACATGTATTTAGTTCAGGATGTCCTCCTGAAGCCCATATGATCATTAATTTGACCACACAACTCATTCTTATGAAGATACATTCAAACACACAAAACGTGCTCAGCTCGGCCTGAAAATGCATTTAAAGCAATAAAAACTAAAATTGAGTGTCACGCCTAAACCAAAGGACTTATGCACACACTTCAACATGTATTTTGTTCAGGATGACCACCTGACGCCTAAATGAGCATTAATTTGACCACACAACTCATTCCTATGAAGATACATTCAAACTCACATAACGCGCTCAGCTCGGGCTGAAAATGCATTTAAAGCAATAAAAACTCAAATTGAGTGTCACGCCTAAACCAAAGGACTTATGCACACACTTCAACATGTATTTTGTTCAGGGTGACCTCCTGAAGCCTAAATAAGCATTAATTTGACCACACAACTCATTCCTATGAAGATACATTCAAACTCACAAAACGCGCTCAGCTCGGGCTGAAAATGCATTTAAAGCAATAAAAACTCAAATTTAGTGTCACACCTAAACCAAAGGACTTATGCACACACTTCAACATGTATTTAGTTCAGGATGACATCCTGAAGCCCATATGAGCATTAATTTGTCTACACAACTCATTCCTATGAAGATACATTCAAACTCACAAAACGTGCTCAACTCGGGCTGAAAATGCATTTAAAGCATTAAAAACTCAAATTGAGTGTCACGCCTAAACCAAAGGACTTATGCACACACTTCAACATGTATTTTGTTCAGGATGACCTCCTGAAGCCCATATGAGCATTAATTTGACTACACAACTCATTCCTATGAAGATACATTCAAACTCACAAAACGTGCTCAGCTCGGGCTGAAAATGCATTTAAAGCAATAAAAACTCAAATTGAGTGTCACGCCTAAACCAAAGGACTTATGCACACACTTCAACATGTATTTTGTTCAGGATGACCACCTGACGCCTAAATGAGCATTAATTTGACCACACAACTCATTCCTATGAAGATACATTCAAAGTCAGAAAGCGCGCTCAGCTCGGGCTGAAAATGCATTTAAAGCAATAAAAACTCAAATTGAGTGTCACGCCTAAACCAAAGGACTTATGCACACACTTCAACATGTATTTTGTTCAGGATGACCTCCTGAAGCCTAAATCAGCAATAATTTGACCACACAACTCATTCCTATGAAGATACATTCAAAGTCAGAAAGTGCGCTCAGCTCGGGCTGAAAATGCATTTAATTTAAAGCAATAAAAACTCCAATTGAGTGTCACGGCTAAACCAAAGGACTTATGCACACACTTCAACATGTATTTAGTTCAGGATGACCACCTGAAGCCTAAATGAGCATTAATTTGACCACACAACTCATTCCTATGAAGATACATTCAAACTCACAAAACGTGCTCAGCTCGGGCTGAAAATGCATTTAAAGCAATAAAAACTCAAATTGAGTGTCACACCTAAACCAAAGGACTTATGCACACATTTCAACATGTATTTTGTTCAGGATGACCTTCTGAACCCCATATGAGCATTAATTTGACTACACAACTCATTCCTATGAAGATACATTCAAACTCACAAAACGTGCTCAGCTCGGGCTGAAAATGCATTTAAAGCAATAAAAACTCAAATTGAGTGTCACGCCTAAACCAAAGGACTTATGCACACACTTCAACATGTATTTTGTTCACGATGACCACCTGAAGCCTAAATGAGCATTAATTTGACCACACAACTCATTCCTATGAAGATACATTCAAACTCACAAAACGTGCTCAACTCGGGCTGAAAATGCATTTAAAGCAATAAAAGCTCAAATTTAGTGTCACGCCTAAACCAAAGGACTTATGCACACACTTCAACATGTATTTAGTTCAGGATGACCACCTGACGCCTAAATGAGCATTAATTTGACCACACAACTCATTCCTATGAAGATACATTCAAACTCACAAAACGCGCTCAGCTCGGGCTGAAAATGCATTTAAAGCAATAAAAACTCAAATTGAGTGTCACGCCTAAACCAAAGGACTTATGCACACACTTCAACATGTATTTTGTTCAGGGTGACCTCCTGAAGCCTAAATAAGCATTAATTTGACCACACAACTCATTCCTATGAAGATACATTCAAACTCACAAAACACGCTCAGCTCGGGCTGAAAATGCATTTAAAGCAATAAAAACTCAAATTTAGTGTCACACCTAAACCAAAGGACTTATGCACACACTTCAACATGTATTTAGTTCAGGATGACATCCTGAAGCCCATATGAGCATTAATTTGTCTACACAACTCATTCCTATGAAGATACATTCAAACTCACAAAACGTGCTCAACTCGGGCTGAAAATGCATTTAAAGCATTAAAAACTCAAATTGAGTGTCACGCCTAAACCAAAGGACTTATGCACACACTTCAACATGTATTTTGTTCAGGATGACCTCCTGAAGCCCATATGAGCATTAATTTGACTACACAACTCATTCCTATGAAGATACATTCAAACTCACAAAACGTGCTCAGCTCGGGCTGAAAATGCATTTAAAGCAATAAAAACTCAAATTGAGTGTCACGCCTAAACCAAAGGACTTATGCACACACTTCAACATGTATTTTGTTCAGGATGACCACCTGACGCCTAAATGAGCATTAATTTGACCACACAACTCATTCCTATGAAGATACATTCAAAGTCAGAAAGCGCGCTCAGCTCGGGCTGAAAATGCATTTAAAGCAATAAAAACTCAAATTGAGTGTCACGCCTAAACCAAAGGACTTATGCACACACTTCAACATGTATTTTATTCAGGATGACCTCCTGAAGCCTAAATAAGCATTAATTTGACCACACAACTCATTCCTATGAAGATACATTCAAACTCACAAAACACGCTCAGCTCGGGCTGAAAATGCATTTAAAGCAATAAAAACTCAAATTGAGTGTCACGCCTAAACCAAAGGACTTATGCACACACTTCAACATGGATTTTGTTCAAGATGACCTCCTGAAGCCTAAATGAGCAATAATTTGATTACACAACTCATTCCTATGAAGATACATTCAAACTCAAAAAACGTGCTCAGCTCGGGCTGAAAATGCATTTAAAGCAATAAAAACTCAAATTGAGTGTCACACCTAAACCAAAGGACTTATGCACACACTTCAACATGTATTTTGTTCAGGATGACCTCCTGAAGCCCATATGAGCATTAATTTGACCACACAACTCATTCCTATGAAGATACATTCAAACTCACAAAACGTGCTCAGCTCGGGCTGAAAATGCATTTAAAGCAATAAAAACTCAAATTGAGTGTCACGCCTAAACCAAAGGACTTATGCACACACTTCAACATGTATTTTGTTCACGATGACCACCTGAAGCCTAAATGAGCATTAATTTGACCACACAACTCATTCCTATGAAGATACATTCAAACTCACAAAACGTGCTCAACTCGGGCTGAAAATGCATTTAAAGCAATAAAAGCTCAAATTGAGTGTCACGCCTAAACCAAAGGACTTATGCACACACTTCAACATGTATTTTGTTCAGGATGACCTCCTGAAGCCCATATGAGCATTAATTTGACCACACAACTCATTCCTATGAAGATACATTCAAACACACAAAACGTGCTCAGCTCGGCCTGAAAATGCATTTAAAGCAATAAAAACTCAAATTGAGTGTCACGCCTAAACCAAAGGACTTATGCACACACTTCAACATGTATTTTGTTCAGGATGACCACCTGACGCCTAAATGAGCATTCATTTGACCACACAACTCATTCCTATGAAGATACATTCAAACACACAAAACGTGCTCAGCTCGGCCTGAAAATGCATTTAAAGCAATAAAAACTCAAATTGAGTGTCACGCCTAAACCAAAGGACTTATGCACACACTTCAACATGTGTTTTGTTCAGGATGACCTCCTGAAGCCTAAATGAGCAATAATTTGACCACACAACTCATTCCTATGAAGATACATTCAAACTCAAAAAAAGTGCTCAGCTCGGGCTGAAAATGCATTTAAAGCAATAAAAACTCAAATTGAGTGTCACGCCTAAACCAAAGGACTTATGCACACACTTCAACATGTATTTTGTTCAGGATGACCTCCTGAAGCCTAAATCAGCAATAATTTGACCACACAACTCATTCCTATGAAGATACATTCAAAGTCAGAAAGTGCGCTCAGCTCGGGCTGAAAATGCATTTAATTTAAAGCAATAAAAACTCCAATTGAGTGTCACGCCTAAACCAAAGGACTTATGCACACACTTCAACATGTATTTAGTTCAGGATGACCACCTGAAGCCTAAATGAGCATTAATTTGACCACACAACTCATTCCTATGAAGATACATTCAAACTCACAAAACGTGCTCAGCTCGGGCTGAAAATGCATTTAAAGCAATAAAAACTCAAATTGAGTGTCACACCTAAACCAAAGGACTTATGCACACATTTCAACATGTATTTTGTTCAGGATGACCTTCTGAACCCCATATGAGCATTAATTTGACTACACAACTCATTCCTATGAAGATACATTCAAACTCACAAAACGTGCTCAGCTCGGGCTGAAAATGCATTTAAAGCAATAAAAACTCAAATTGAGTGTCACGCCTAAACCAAAGGACTTATGCACACACTTCAACATGTATTTTATTCAGGATGACCTCCTGAAGCCTAAATAAGCATTAATTTGACCACACAACTCATTCCTATGAAGATACATTCAAACTCACAAAACACGCTCAGCTCGGGCTGAAAATGCATTTAAAGCAATAAAAACTCAAATTGAGTGTCACGCCTAAACCAAAGGACTTATGCACACACTTCAACATGGATTTTGTTCAAGATGACCTCCTGAAGCCTAAATGAGCAATAATTTGATTACACAACTCATTCCTATGAAGATACATTCAAACTCAAAAAACGTGCTCAGCTCGGGCTGAAAATGCATTTAAAGCAATAGAAACTCAAATTGAGTGTCACACCTAAACCAAAGGACTTATGCACACACTTCAACATGTATTTTGTTCAGGATGACCTCCTGAAGCCCATATGAGCATTAATTTGACCACACAACTCATTCCTATGAAGATACATTCAAACTCACAAAACGTGCTCAGCTCGGGCTGAAAATGCATTTAAAGCAATAGAAACTCAAATTGAGTGTCACGCCTAAACCAAAGGACTTATGCACACACTTCAACATGTATTTTGTTCAGGATGACCTCCTGAAGCCCATATGAGCATTAATTTGACCACACAACTCATTCCTATGAAGATACATTCAAACTCACAAAACGTGCTCAGCTCGGGCTGAAAATGCATTTAAAGCAATAAAAACTCAAATTGAGTGTCACGCCTAAACCAAAGGACTTATGCACACACTTCAACATGTATTTTGTTCACGATGACCACCTGAAGCCTAAATGAGCATTAATTTGACCACACAACTCATTCCTATGAAGATACATTCAAACTCACAAAACGTGCTCAACTCGGGCTGAAAATGCATTTAAAGCAATAAAAGCTCAAATTGAGTGTCACGCCTAAACCAAAGGACTTATGCACACACTTCAACATGTATTTTGTTCAGGATGACCTCCTGAAGCCCATATGAGCATTAATTTGACCACACAACTCATTCCTATGAAGATACATTCAAACACACAAAACGTGCTCAGCTCGGCCTGAAAATGCATTTAAAGCAATAAAAACTCAAATTGAGTGTCACGCCTAAACCAAAGGACTTATGCACACACTTCAACATGTATTTTGTTCAGGATGACCACCTGACGCCTAAATGAGCATTCATTTGACCACACAACTCATTCCTATGAAGATACATTCAAACACACAAAACGTGCTCAGCTCGGCCTGAAAATGCATTTAAAGCAATAAAAACTCAAATTGAGTGTCACGCCTAAACCAAAGGACTTATGCACACACTTCAACATGTGTTTTGTTCAGGATGACCTCCTGAAGCCTAAATGAGCAATAATTTGACCACACAACTCATTCCTATGAAGATACATTCAAACTCAAAAAAAGTGCTCAGCTCGGGCTGAAAATGCATTTAAAGCAATAAAAACTCAAATTGAGTGTCACGCCTAAACCAAAGGACTTATGCACACACTTCAACATGTATTTTGTTCAGGATGACCTCCTGAAGCCCATATGAGCATTAATTTGACTACACAACTCATTCCTATGAAGATACATTCAAACTCACAAAACGTGCTCAGCTCGGGCTGAAAATGCATTTAAAGCAATAAAAACTCAAATTGAGTGTCACGCCTAAACCAAAGGACTTATGCACACACTTCAACATGTATTTTGTTCAGGATGACCACCTGACGCCTAAATGAGCATTAATTTGACCACACAACTCATTCCTATGAAGATACATTCAAAGTCAGAAAGCGCGCTCAGCTCGGGCTGAAAATGCATTTAAAGCAATAAAAACTCAAATTGAGTGTCACGCCTAAACCAAAGGACTTATGCACACACTTCAACATGTATTTTGTTCAGGATGACCTCCTGAAGCCTAAATCAGCAATAATTTGACCACACAACTCATTCCTATGAAGATACATTCAAAGTCAGAAAGTGCGCTCAGCTCGGGCTGAAAATGCATTTAATTTAAAGCAATAAAAACTCCAATTGAGTGTCACGGCTAAACCAAAGGACTTATGCACACACTTCAACATGTATTTAGTTCAGGATGACCACCTGAAGCCTAAATGAGCATTAATTTGACCACACAACTCATTCCTATGAAGATACATTCAAACTCACAAAACGTGCTCAGCTCGGGCTGAAAATGCATTTAAAGCAATAAAAACTCAAATTGAGTGTCACACCTAAACCAAAGGACTTATGCACACATTTCAACATGTATTTTGTTCAGGATGACCTTCTGAACCCCATATGAGCATTAATTTGACTACACAACTCATTCCTATGAAGATACATTCAAACTCACAAAACGTGCTCAGCTCGGGCTGAAAATGCATTTAAAGCAATAAAAACTCAAATTGAGTGTCACGCCTAAACCAAAGGACTTATGCACACACTTCAACATGTATTTTGTTCACGATGACCACCTGAAGCCTAAATGAGCATTAATTTGACCACACAACTCATTCCTATGAAGATACATTCAAACTCACAAAACGTGCTCAACTCGGGCTGAAAATGCATTTAAAGCAATAAAAGCTCAAATTTAGTGTCACGCCTAAACCAAAGGACTTATGCACACACTTCAACATGTATTTAGTTCAGGATGACCACCTGAAGCCTAAATGAGCATTAATTTGACCACACAACTCATTCCTATGAAGATACATTCAAACTCACAAAACGTGCTCAACTCAGGCTGAAAATGCATTTAAAGCAATAAAAACTCAAATTGAGTGTCACGCCTAAACCAAAGGACTTATGCACACACTTCAACATGTATTTTGTTCAGGATGACCTCCTGAAGCCCATATGAGCATTAATTTGACCACACAACTCATTCCTATGAAGATACATTCAAACACACAAAACGTGCTCAGCTCGGCCTGAAAATGCATTTAAAGCAATAAAAACTCAAATTGAGTGTCACGCCTAAACCAAAGGACTTATGCACACACTTCAACATGTATTTTGTTCAGGATGACCACCTGACGCCTAATTGAGCATTAATTTGACCACACAACTCATTCCTATGAAGATACATTCAAACTCACAAAACGCGCTCAGCTCGGGCTGAAAATGCATTTAAAGCAATAAAAACTCAAATTGAGTGTCACGCCTAAACCAAAGGACTTATGGACACACTTCAACATGTATTTTGTTCAGGATGACCTCCTGAAGCCCATATGATCATTAATTTGACCACACAACTCATTCTTATGAAGATACATTCAAACACACAAAACGTGCTCAGCTCGGCCTGAAAATGCATTTAAAGCAATAAAAACTCAAATTGAGTGTCACGCCTAAACCAAAGGACTTATGCACACACTTCAACATGTATTTTGTTCAGGATGACCACCTGACGCCTAAATGAGCATTAATTTGACCACACAACTCATTCCTATGAAGATACATTCAAACTCACAAAACGCGCTCAGCTCGGGCTGAAAATGCATTTAAAGCAATACAAACTCAAATTGAGTGTCACACCTAAACCAAAGGACTTATGCACACACTTCAACATGTATTTAGTTCAGGATGTCCTCCTGAAGCCCATATGATCATTAATTTGACCACACAACTCATTCTTATGAAGATACATTCAAACACACAAAACGTGCTCAGCTCGGCCTGAAAATGCATTTAAAGCAATAAAAACTCAAATTGAGTGTCACGCCTAAACCAAAGGACTTATGCACACACTTCAACATGTATTTTGTTCAGGATGACCACCTGACGCCTAAATGAGCATTAATTTGACCACACAACTCATTCCTATGAAGATACATTCAAACTCACAAAACGCGCTCAGCTCGGGCTGAAAATGCATTTAAAGCAATAAAAACTCAAATTGAGTGTCACGCCTAAACCAAAGGACTTATGCACACACTTCAACATGTATTTTGTTCAGGGTGACCTCCTGAAGCCTAAATAAGCATTAATTTGACCACACAACTCATTCCTATGAAGATACATTCAAACTCACAAAACACGCTCAGCTCGGGCTGAAAATGCATTTAAAGCAATAAAAACTCAAATTTAGTGTCACACCTAAACCAAAGGACTTATGCACACACTTCAACATGTATTTAGTTCAGGATGACATCCTGAAGCCCATATGAGCATTAATTTGTCTACACAACTCATTCCTATGAAGATACATTCAAACTCACAAAACGTGCTCAACTCGGGCTGAAAATGCATTTAAAGCATTAAAAACTCAAATTGAGTGTCACGCCTAAACCAAAGGACTTATGCACACACTTCAACATGTATTTTGTTCAGGATGACCTCCTGAAGCCCATATGAGCATTAATTTGACTACACAACTCATTCCTATGAAGATACATTCAAACTCACAAAACGTGCTCAGCTCGGGCTGAAAATGCATTTAAAGCAATAAAAACTCAAATTGAGTGTCACGCCTAAACCAAAGGACTTATGCACACACTTCAACATGTATTTTGTTCAGGATGACCACCTGACGCCTAAATGAGCATTAATTTGACCACACAACTCATTCCTATGAAGATACATTCAAAGTCAGAAAGCGCGCTCAGCTCGGGCTGAAAATGCATTTAAAGCAATAAAAACTCAAATTGAGTGTCACGCCTAAACCAAAGGACTTATGCACACACTTCAACATGTATTTTATTCAGGATGACCTCCTGAAGCCTAAATAAGCATTAATTTGACCACACAACTCATTCCTATGAAGATACATTCAAACTCACAAAACACGCTCAGCTCGGGCTGAAAATGCATTTAAAGCAATAAAAACTCAAATTGAGTGTCACGCCTAAACCAAAGGACTTATGCACACACTTCAACATGGATTTTGTTCAAGATGACCTCCTGAAGCCTAAATGAGCAATAATTTGATTACACAACTCATTCCTATGAAGATACATTCAAACTCAAAAAACGTGCTCAGCTCGGGCTGAAAATGCATTTAAAGCAATAAAAACTCAAATTGAGTGTCACACCTAAACCAAAGGACTTATGCACACACTTCAACATGTATTTTGTTCAGGATGACCTCCTGAAGCCCATATGAGCATTAATTTGACCACACAACTCATTCCTATGAAGATACATTCAAACTCACAAAACGTGCTCAGCTCGGGCTGAAAATGCATTTAAAGCAATAAAAACTCAAATTGAGTGTCACGCCTAAACCAAAGGACTTATGCACACACTTCAACATGTATTTTGTTCACGATGACCACCTGAAGCCTAAATGAGCATTAATTTGACCACACAACTCATTCCTATGAAGATACATTCAAACTCACAAAACGTGCTCAACTCGGGCTGAAAATGCATTTAAAGCAATAAAAGCTCAAATTGAGTGTCACGCCTAAACCAAAGGACTTATGCACACACTTCAACATGTATTTTGTTCAGGATGACCTCCTGAAGCCCATATGAGCATTAATTTGACCACACAACTCATTCCTATGAAGATACATTCAAACACACAAAACGTGCTCAGCTCGGCCTGAAAATGCATTTAAAGCAATAAAAACTCAAATTGAGTGTCACGCCTAAACCAAAGGACTTATGCACACACTTCAACATGTATTTTGTTCAGGATGACCACCTGACGCCTAAATGAGCATTCATTTGACCACACAACTCATTCCTATGAAGATACATTCAAACACACAAAACGTGCTCAGCTCGGCCTGAAAATGCATTTAAAGCAATAAAAACTCAAATTGAGTGTCACGCCTAAACCAAAGGACTTATGCACACACTTCAACATGTGTTTTGTTCAGGATGACCTCCTGAAGCCTAAATGAGCAATAATTTGACCACACAACTCATTCCTATGAAGATACATTCAAACTCAAAAAAAGTGCTCAGCTCGGGCTGAAAATGCATTTAAAGCAATAAAAACTCAAATTGAGTGTCACGCCTAAACCAAAGGACTTATGCACACACTTCAACATGTATTTTGTTCAGGATGACCTCCTGAAGCCTAAATCAGCAATAATTTGACCACACAACTCATTCCTATGAAGATACATTCAAAGTCAGAAAGTGCGCTCAGCTCGGGCTGAAAATGCATTTAATTTAAAGCAATAAAAACTCCAATTGAGTGTCACGCCTAAACCAAAGGACTTATGCACACACTTCAACATGTATTTAGTTCAGGATGACCACCTGAAGCCTAAATGAGCATTAATTTGACCACACAACTCATTCCTATGAAGATACATTCAAACTCACAAAACGTGCTCAGCTCGGGCTGAAAATGCATTTAAAGCAATAAAAACTCAAATTGAGTGTCACACCTAAACCAAAGGACTTATGCACACATTTCAACATGTATTTTGTTCAGGATGACCTTCTGAACCCCATATGAGCATTAATTTGACTACACAACTCATTCCTATGAAGATACATTCAAACTCACAAAACGTGCTCAGCTCGGGCTGAAAATGCATTTAAAGCAATAAAAACTCAAATTGAGTGTCACGCCTAAACCAAAGGACTTATGCACACACTTCAACATGTATTTTATTCAGGATGACCTCCTGAAGCCTAAATAAGCATTAATTTGACCACACAACTCATTCCTATGAAGATACATTCAAACTCACAAAACACGCTCAGCTCGGGCTGAAAATGCATTTAAAGCAATAAAAACTCAAATTGAGTGTCACGCCTAAACCAAAGGACTTATGCACACACTTCAACATGGATTTTGTTCAAGATGACCTCCTGAAGCCTAAATGAGCAATAATTTGATTACACAACTCATTCCTATGAAGATACATTCAAACTCAAAAAACGTGCTCAGCTCGGGCTGAAAATGCATTTAAAGCAATAGAAACTCAAATTGAGTGTCACACCTAAACCAAAGGACTTATGCACACACTTCAACATGTATTTTGTTCAGGATGACCTCCTGAAGCCCATATGAGCATTAATTTGACCACACAACTCATTCCTATGAAGATACATTCAAACTCACAAAACGTGCTCAGCTCGGGCTGAAAATGCATTTAAAGCAATAGAAACTCAAATTGAGTGTCACGCCTAAACCAAAGGACTTATGCACACACTTCAACATGTATTTTGTTCAGGATGACCTCCTGAAGCCCATATGAGCATTAATTTGACCACACAACTCATTCCTATGAAGATACATTCAAACTCACAAAACGTGCTCAGCTCGGGCTGAAAATGCATTTAAAGCAATAAAAACTCAAATTGAGTGTCACGCCTAAACCAAAGGACTTATGCACACACTTCAACATGTATTTTGTTCACGATGACCACCTGAAGCCTAAATGAGCATTAATTTGACCACACAACTCATTCCTATGAAGATACATTCAAACTCACAAAACGTGCTCAACTCGGGCTGAAAATGCATTTAAAGCAATAAAAGCTCAAATTGAGTGTCACGCCTAAACCAAAGGACTTATGCACACACTTCAACATGTATTTTGTTCAGGATGACCTCCTGAAGCCCATATGAGCATTAATTTGACCACACAACTCATTCCTATGAAGATACATTCAAACACACAAAACGTGCTCAGCTCGGCCTGAAAATGCATTTAAAGCAATAAAAACTCAAATTGAGTGTCACGCCTAAACCAAAGGACTTATGCACACACTTCAACATGTATTTTGTTCAGGATGACCACCTGACGCCTAAATGAGCATTCATTTGACCACACAACTCATTCCTATGAAGATACATTCAAACACACAAAACGTGCTCAGCTCGGCCTGAAAATGCATTTAAAGCAATAAAAACTCAAATTGAGTGTCACGCCTAAACCAAAGGACTTATGCACACACTTCAACATGTGTTTTGTTCAGGATGACCTCCTGAAGCCTAAATGAGCAATAATTTGACCACACAACTCATTCCTATGAAGATACATTCAAACTCAAAAAAAGTGCTCAGCTCGGGCTGAAAATGCATTTAAAGCAATAAAAACTCAAATTGAGTGTCACGCCTAAACCAAAGGACTTATGCACACACTTCAACATGTATTTTGTTCAGGATGACCTCCTGAAGCCCATATGAGCATTAATTTGACCACACAACTCATTCCTATGAAGATACATTCAAACCCACAAAACGTGCTCAGCTCGGCCTGAAAATGCATTTAAAGCAATAAAAACTCAAATTGAGTGTCACGCCTAAACCAAAGGACTTATGCACACACTTCAACATGTATTTTGTTCAGGATGACCACCTGACGCCTAATCGAGCATTAATTTGACCACACAACTCATTCCTATGAAGATACATTCAAACTCACAAAACGCGCTCAGCTCGGGCTGAAAATGCATTTAAAGCAATAAAAACTCAAATTGAGTGTCACGCCTAAACCAAAGGACTTATGGACACACTTCAACATGTATTTTGTTCAGGATGACCTCCTGAAGCCCATATGATCATTAATTTGACCACACAACTCATTCTTATGAAGATACATTCAAACACACAAAACGTGCTCAGCTCGGCCTGAAAATGCATTTAAAGCAATAAAAACTCAAATTGAGTGTCACGCCTAAACCAAAGGACTTATGCACACACTTCAACATGTATTTTGTTCAGGATGACCACCTGACGCCTAAATGAGCATTAATTTGACCACACAACTCATTCCTATGAAGATACATTCAAACTCACAAAACGCGCTCAGCTCGGGCTGAAAATGCATTTAAAGCAATAAAAACTCAAATTGAGTGTCACGCCTAAACCAAAGGACTTATGCACACACTTCAACATGTATTTTGTTCAGGGTGACCTCCTGAAGCCTAAATAAGCATTAATTTGACCACACAACTCATTCCTATGAAGATACATTCAAACTCACAAAACGCGCTCAGCTCGGGCTGAAAATGCATTTAAAGCAATAAAAACTCAAATTTAGTGTCACACCTAAACCAAAGGACTTATGCACACACTTCAACATGTATTTAGTTCAGGATGACATCCTGAAGCCCATATGAGCATTAATTTGTCTACACAACTCATTCCTATGAAGATACATTCAAACTCACAAAACGTGCTCAACTCGGGCTGAAAATGCATTTAAAGCAATAAAAACTCAAATTCAGTGTCACACCTAAACCAAAGGACTTATGCACACACTTCAACATGTATTTAGTTCAGGATGACATCCTGAAGCCCATATGAGCATTAATTTGTCTACACAACTCATTCCTATGAAGATACATTCAAACTCACAAAACGTGCTCAACTCGGGCTGAAAATGCATTTAAAGCAATAAAAACTCAAATTGAGTGCCACGCCTAAACCAAAGGACTTATGCACACACTTCAACATGTATTTTGTTCAGGATGACCTCCTGAAGCCCATATGAGCATTAATTTGACTACACAACTCATTCCTATGAAGATACATTCAAACTCACAAAATGTGCTCAGCTCGGGCTGAAAATGCATTTAAAGCAATAAAAACTCAAATTGAGTGTCACGCCTAAACCAAAGGACTTATGCACACACTTCAACATGTATTTTGTTCAGGATGACCACCTGACGCCTAAATGAGCATTAATTTGACCACACAACTCATTCCTATGAAGATACATTCAAAGTCAGAAAGCGCGCTCAGCTCGGGCTGAAAATGCATTTAAAGCAATAAAAACTCAAATTGAGTGTCACGCCTAAACCAAAGGACTTATGCACACACTTCAACATGTATTTTGTTCAGGATGACCTCCTGAAGCCTAAATCAGCAATAATTTGACCACACAACTCATTCCTATGAAGATACATTCAAAGTCAGAAAGTGCGCTCAGCTCGGGCTGAAAATGCATTTAATTTAAAGCAATAAAAACTCCAATTGAGTGTCACGCCTAAACCAAAGGACTTATGCACACACTTCAACATGTATTTAGTTCAGGATGACCACCTGAAGCCTAAATGAGCATTAATTTGACCACACAACTCATTCCTATGAAGATACATTCAAACTCACAAAACGTGCTCAGCTCGGGCTGAAAATGCATTTAAAGCAATAAAAACTCAAATTGAGTGTCACACCTAAACCAAAGGACTTATGCACACATTTCAACATGTATTTTGTTCAGGATGACCTTCTGAACCCCATATGAGCATTAATTTGACTACACAACTCATTCCTATGAAGATACATTCAAACTCACAAAACGTGCTCAGCTCGGGCTGAAAATGCATTTAAAGCAATAAAAACTCAAATTGAGTGTCACGCCTAAACCAAAGGGCTTATGCACACACTTCAACATGTATTTTATTCAGGATGACCTCCTGAAGCCTAAATAAGCATTAATTTGACCACACAACTCATTCCTATGAAGATACATTCAAACTCACAAAACACGCTCAGCTCGGGCTGAAAATGCATTTAAAGCAATAAAAACTCAAATTGAGTGTCACGCCTAAACCAAAGGACTTATGCACACACTTCAACATGGATTTTGTTCAAGATGACCTCCTGAAGCCTAAATGAGCAATAATTTGATTACACAACTCATTCCTATGAAGATATATTCAAACTCAAAAAACGTGCTCAGCTCGGGCTGAAAATGCATTTAAAGCAATAGAAACTCAAATTGAGTGTCACACCTAAACCAAAGGACTTATGCACACACTTCAACATGTATTTTGTTCAGGATGACCTCCTGAAGCCCATATGAGCATTAATTTGACCACACAACTCATTCCTATGAAGATACATTCAAACTCACAAAACGTGCTCAGCTCGGGCTGAAAATGCATTTAAAGCAATAAAAACTCAAATTGAGTGTCACGCCTAAACCAAAGGACTTATGCACACACTTCAACATGTATTTTGTTCACGATGACCACCTGAAGCCTAAATGAGCATTAATTTGACCACACAACTCATTCCTATGAAGATACATTCAAACTCACAAAACGTGCTCAACTCGGGCTGAAAATGCATTTAAAGCAATAAAAGCTCAAATTGAGTGTCACGCCTAAACCAAAGGACTTATGCACACACTTCAACATGTATTTTGTTCAGGATGACCTCCTGAAGCCCATATGAGCATTAATTTGACCACACAACTCATTCCTATGAAGATACATTCAAACACACAAAACGTGCTCAGCTCGGCCTGAAAATGCATTTAAAGCAATAAAAACTCAAATTGAGTGTCACGCCTAAACCAAAGGACTTATGCACACACTTCAACATGTATTTTGTTCAGGATGACCACCTGACGCCTAAATGAGCATTCATTTGACCACACAACTCATTCCTATGAAGATACATTCAAACACACAAAACGTGCTCAGCTCGGCCTGAAAATGCATTTAAAGCAATAAAAACTCAAATTGAGTGTCACGCCTAAACCAAAGGACTTATGCACACACTTCAACATGTGTTTTGTTCAGGATGACCTCCTGAAGCCTAAATGAGCAATAATTTGACCACACAACTCATTCCTATGAAGATACATTCAAACTCAAAAAAAGTGCTCAGCTCGGGCTGAAAATGCATTTAAAGCAATAAAAACTCAAATTGAGTGTCACGCCTAAACCAAAGGACTTATGCACACACTTCAACATGTATTTTGTTCAGGATGACCTCCTGAAGCCCATATGAGCATTAATTTGACCACACAACTCATTCCTATGAAGATACATTCAAACCCACAAAACGTGCTCAGCTCGGCCTGAAAATGCATTTAAAGCAATAAAAACTCAAATTGAGTGTCACGCCTAAACCAAAGGACTTATGCACACACTTCAACATGTATTTTGTTCAGGATGACCACCTGACGCCTAATTGAGCATTAATTTGACCACACAACTCATTCCTATGAAGATACATTCAAACTCACAAAACGCGCTCAGCTCGGGCTGAAAATGCATTTAAAGCAATAAAAACTCAAATTGAGTGTCACGCCTAAACCAAAGGACTTATGGACACACTTCAACATGTATTTTGTTCAGGATGACCTCCTGAAGCCCATATGATCATTAATTTGACCACACAACTCATTCTTATGAAGATACATTCAAACACACAAAACGTGCTCAGCTCGGCCTGAAAATGCATTTAAAGCAATAAAAACTCAAATTGAGTGTCACGCCTAAACCAAAGGACTTATGCACACACTTCAACATGTATTTTGTTCAGGATGACCACCTGACGCCTAAATGAGCATTAATTTGACCACACAACTCATTCCTATGAAGATACATTCAAACTCACAAAACGCGCTCAGCTCGGGCTGAAAATGCATTTAAAGCAATAAAAACTCAAATTGAGTGTCACGCCTAAACCAAAGGACTTATGCACACACTTCAACATGTATTTTGTTCAGGGTGACCTCCTGAAGCCTAAATAAGCATTAATTTGACCACACAACTCATTCCTATGAAGATACATTCAAACTCACAAAACGCGCTCAGCTCGGGCTGAAAATGCATTTAAAGCAATAAAAACTCAAATTTAGTGTCACACCTAAACCAAAGGACTTATGCACACACTTCAACATGTATTTAGTTCAGGATGACATCCTGAAGCCCATATGAGCATTAATTTGTCTACACAACTCATTCCTATGAAGATACATTCAAACTCACAAAACGTGCTCAACTCGGGCTGAAAATGCATTTAAAGCAATAAAAACTCAAATTCAGTGTCACACCTAAACCAAAGGACTTATGCACACACTTCAACATGTATTTAGTTCAGGATGACATCCTGAAGCCCATATGAGCATTAATTTGTCTACACAACTCATTCCTATGAAGATACATTCAAACTCACAAAACGTGCTCAACTCGGGCTGAAAATGCATTTAAAGCAATAAAAACTCAAATTGAGTGCCACGCCTAAACCAAAGGACTTATGCACACACTTCAACATGTATTTTGTTCAGGATGACCTCCTGAAGCCCATATGAGCATTAATTTGACTACACAACTCATTCCTATGAAGATACATTCAAACTCACAAAATGTGCTCAGCTCGGGCTGAAAATGCATTTAAAGCAATAAAAACTCAAATTGAGTGTCACGCCTAAACCAAAGGACTTATGCACACACTTCAACATGTATTTTGTTCAGGATGACCACCTGACGCCTAAATGAGCATTAATTTGACCACACAACTCATTCCTATGAAGATACATTCAAAGTCAGAAAGCGCGCTCAGCTCGGGCTGAAAATGCATTTAAAGCAATAAAAACTCAAATTGAGTGTCACGCCTAAACCAAAGGACTTATGCACACACTTCAACATGTATTTTGTTCAGGATGACCTCCTGAAGCCTAAATCAGCAATAATTTGACCACACAACTCATTCCTATGAAGATACATTCAAAGTCAGAAAGTGCGCTCAGCTCGGGCTGAAAATGCATTTAATTTAAAGCAATAAAAACTCCAATTGAGTGTCACGCCTAAACCAAAGGACTTATGCACACACTTCAACATGTATTTAGTTCAGGATGACCACCTGAAGCCTAAATGAGCATTAATTTGACCACACAACTCATTCCTATGAAGATACATTCAAACTCACAAAACGTGCTCAGCTCGGGCTGAAAATGCATTTAAAGCAATAAAAACTCAAATTGAGTGTCACACCTAAACCAAAGGACTTATGCACACATTTCAACATGTATTTTGTTCAGGATGACCTTCTGAACCCCATATGAGCATTAATTTGACTACACAACTCATTCCTATGAAGATACATTCAAACTCACAAAACGTGCTCAGCTCGGGCTGAAAATGCATTTAAAGCAATAAAAACTCAAATTGAGTGTCACGCCTAAACCAAAGGACTTATGCACACACTTCAACATGTATTTTATTCAGGATGACCTCCTGAAGCCTAAATAAGCATTAATTTGACCACACAACTCATTCCTATGAAGATACATTCAAACTCACAAAACACGCTCAGCTCGGGCTGAAAATGCATTTAAAGCAATAAAAACTCAAATTGAGTGTCACGCCTAAACCAAAGGACTTATGCACACACTTCAACATGGATTTTGTTCAAGATGACCTCCTGAAGCCTAAATGAGCAATAATTTGATTACACAACTCATTCCTATGAAGATACATTCAAACTCAAAAAACGTGCTCAGCTCGGGCTGAAAATGCATTTAAAGCAATAAAAACTCAAATTGAGTGTCACACCTAAACCAAAGGACTTATGCACACACTTCAACATGTATTTTGTTCAGGATGACCTCCTGAAGCCCATATGAGCATTAATTTGACCACACAACTCATTCCTATGAAGATACATTCAAACTCACAAAACGTGCTCAGCTCGGGCTGAAAATGCATTTAAAGCAATAAAAACTCAAATTGAGTGTCACGCCTAAACCAAAGGACTTATGCACACACTTCAACATGTATTTTGTTCACGATGACCACCTGAAGCCTAAATGAGCATTAATTTGACCACACAACTCATTCCTATGAAGATACATTCAAACTCACAAAACGTGCTCAACTCGGGCTGAAAATGCATTTAAAGCAATAAAAGCTCAAATTGAGTGTCACGCCTAAACCAAAGGACTTATGCACACACTTCAACATGTATTTTGTTCAGGATGACCTCCTGAAGCCCATATGAGCATTAATTTGACCACACAACTCATTCCTATGAAGATACATTCAAACACACAAAACGTGCTCAGCTCGGCCTGAAAATGCATTTAAAGCAATAAAAACTCAAATTGAGTGTCACGCCTAAACCAAAGGACTTATGCACACACTTCAACATGTGTTTTGTTCAGGATGACCTCCTGAAGCCTAAATGAGCAATAATTTGACCACACAACTCATTCCTATGAAGATACATTCAAACTCAAAAAAAGTGCTCAGCTCGGGCTGAAAATGCATTTAAAGCAATAAAAACTCAAATTGAGTGTCACACCTAAACCAAAGGACTTATGCACACACTTCAACATGTATTTTGTTCAGGATGACCTCCTGAAGCCCATATGAGCATTAATTTGACCACACAACTCATTCCTATGAAGATACATTCAAACTCACAAAACGTGCTCAGCTCGGGCTGAAAATGCATTTAAAGCAATAAAAACTCAAATTGAGTCTCACGCCTAAACCAAAGGACTTATGCACACACTTCAACATGTATTTTGTTCACGATGACCACCTGAAGCCTAAATGAGCATTAATTTGACCACACAACTCATTCCTATGAAGATACATTCAAACTCACAAAACGCGCTCAACTCGGGCTGAAAATGCATTTAAAGCAATAAAAGCTCAAATTGAGTGTCACGCCTAAACCAAAGGACTTATGCACACACTTCAACATGTATTTTGTTCAGGATGACCTCCTGAAGCCCATATGAGCATTAATTTGACCACACAACTCATTCCTATGAGAATACATTCAAACTCACAAAACGCGCTCAACTCGGGCTGAAAATGCATTTAAAGCAATAAAAACTCAAATTGAGTGTCACGCCTAAACCAAAGGACTTATGCACACACTTCAACATGTATTTTGTTCAGGATGACCACCTGACGCCCAAATGAGCATTAATTTGACCACACAACTCATTCCTATGAACATACATTCAAACTCACAAAACGCGCTCAGCTCGGGCTGAAAATGCATTTAAAGCAATAAAAACTCAAATTGAGTGTCACGCCTAAACCAAAGGACTTATGCACACACTTCAACATGTATTTTGTTCAGGGTGACCTCCTGAAGCCTAAATAAGCATTAATTTGACCACACAACTCATTCCTATGAAGATACATTCAAACTCACAAAACGCGCTCAGCTCGGGCTGAAAATGCATTTAAAGCAATAAAAACTCAAATTTAGTGTCACACCTAAACCAAAGGACTTATGCACACACTTCAACATGTATTTAGTTCAGGATGACATCCTGAAGCCCATATGAGCATTAATTTGTCTACACAACTCATTCCTATGAAGATACATTCAAACTCACAAAACGTGCTCAACTCGGGCTGAAAATGCATTTAAAGCAATAAAAACTCAAATTCAGTGTCACACCTAAACCAAAGGACTTATGCACACACTTCAACATGTATTTAGTTCAGGATGACATCCTGAAGCCCATATGAGCATTAATTTGTCTACACAACTCATTCCTATGAAGATACATTCAAACTCACAAAACGTGCTCAACTCGGGCTGAAAATGCATTTAAAGCAATAAAAACTCAAATTGAGTGCCACGCCTAAACCAAAGGACTTATGCACACACTTCAACATGTATTTTGTTCAGGATGACCTCCTGAAGCCCATATGAGCATTAATTTGACTACACAACTCATTCCTATGAAGATACATTCAAACTCACAAAATGTGCTCAGCTCGGGCTGAAAATGCATTTAAAGCAATAAAAACTCAAATTGAGTGTCACGCCTAAACCAAAGGACTTATGCACACACTTCAACATGTATTTTGTTCAGGATGACCACCTGACGCCTAAATGAGCATTAATTTGACCACACAACTCATTCCTATGAAGATACATTCAAAGTCAGAAAGTGCGCTCAGCTCGGGCTGAAAATGCATTTAATTTAAAGCAATAAAAACTCCAATTGAGTGTCACGCCTAAACCAAAGGACTTATGCACACACTTCAACATGTATTTAGTTCAGGATGACCACCTGAAGCCTAAATGAGCATTTATTTGACCACACAACTCATTCCTATGAAGATACATTCAAACTCACAAAACGTGCTCAGCTCGGGCTGAAAATGCATTTAAAGCAATAAAAACTCAAATTGAGTGTCACACCTAAACCAAAGGACTTATGCACACATTTCAACATGTATTTTGTTCAGGATGACCTTCTGAACCCCATATGAGCATTAATTTGACTACACAACTCATTCCTATGAAGATACATTCAAACTCACAAAACGTGCTCAGCTCGGGCTGAAAATGCATTTAAAGCAATAAAAACTCAAATTGAGTGTCACGCCTAAACCAAAGGACTTATGCACACACTTCAACATGTATTTTATTCAGGATGACCTCCTGAAGCCTAAATAAGCATTAATTTGACCACACAACTCATTCCTATGAAGATACATTCAAACTCACAAAACACGCTCAGCTCGGGCTGAAAATGCATTTAAAGCAATAAAAACTCAAATTGAGTGTCACGCCTAAACCAAAGGACTTATGCACACACTTCAACATGGATTTTGTTCAAGATGACCTCCTGAAGCCTAAATGAGCAATAATTTGATTACACAACTCATTCCTATGAAGATACATTCAAACTCAAAAAACGTGCTCAGCTCGGGCTGAAAATGCATTTAAAGCAATAAAAACTCAAATTGAGTGTCACACCTAAACCAAAGGACTTATGCACACACTTCAACATGTATTTTGTTCAGGATGACCTCCTGAAGCCCATATGAGCATTAATTTGACCACACAACTCATTCCTATGAAGATACATTCAAACTCACAAAACGTGCTCAGCTCGGGCTGAAAATGCATTTAAAGCAATAAAAACTCAAATTGAGTGTCACGCCTAAACCAAAGGACTTATGCACACACTTCAACATGTATTTTGTTCACGATGACCACCTGAAGCCTAAATGAGCATTAATTTGACCACACAACTCATTCCTATGAAGATACATTCAAACTCACAAAACGTGCTCAACTCGGGCTGAAAATGCATTTAAAGCAATAAAAGCTCAAATTGAGTGTCACGCCTAAACCAAAGGACTTATGCACACACTTCAACATGTATTTTGTTCAGGATGACCTCCTGAAGCCCATATGAGCATTAATTTGACCACACAACTCATTCCTATGAAGATACATTTAAACACACAAAACGTGCTCAGCTCGGCCTGAAAATGCATTTAAAGCAATAAAAACTCAAATTGAGTGTCACGCCTAAACCAAAGGACTTATGCACACACTTCAACATGTATTTTGTTC
This sequence comes from Hippocampus guttulatus, assembly GCF_054856545.1. Taxonomy (NCBI): domain Eukaryota; kingdom Metazoa; phylum Chordata; class Actinopteri; order Syngnathiformes; family Syngnathidae; genus Hippocampus; species Hippocampus guttulatus. The sequence continues at coordinate 585,015 of NW_028233887.1, read as the reverse complement.
AGGATGACCACCTGACGCCTAAATGAGCATTCATTTGACCACACAACTCATTCCTATGAAGATACATTCAAACACACAAAACGTGCTCAGCTCGGCCTGAAAATGCATTTAAAGCAATAAAAACTCAAATTGAGTGTCACGCCTAAACCAAAGGACTTATGCACACACTTCAACATGTGTTTTGTTCAGGATGACCTCCTGAAGCCTAAATGAGCAATAATTTGACCACACAACTCATTCCTATGAAGATACATTCAAACTCAAAAAAAGTGCTCAGCTCGGGCTGAAAATGCATTTAAAGCAATAAAAACTCAAATTGAGTGTCACACCTAAACCAAAGGACTTATGCACACATTTCAACATGTATTTTGTTCAGGATGACCTTCTGAACCCCATATGAGCATTAATTTGACTACACAACTCATTCCTATGAAGATACATTCAAACTCACAAAACGTGCTCAGCTCGGGCTGAAAATGCATTTAAAGCAATAAAAACTCAAATTGAGTGTCACGCCTAAACCAAAGGACTTATGCACACACTTCAACATGTATTTTATTCAGGATGACCTCCTGAAGCCTAAATAAGCATTAATTTGACCACACAACTCATTCCTATGAAGATACATTCAAACTCACAAAACACGCTCAGCTCGGGCTGAAAATGCATTTAAAGCAATAAAAACTCAAATTGAGTGTCACGCCTAAACCAAAGGACTTATGCACACACTTCAACATGGATTTTGTTCAAGATGACCTCCTGAAGCCTAAATGAGCAATAATTTGATTACACAACTCATTCCTATGAAGATACATTCAAACTCAAAAAACGTGCTCAGCTCGGGCTGAAAATGCATTTAAAGCAATAAAAACTCAAATTGAGTGTCACACCTAAACCAAAGGACTTATGCACACACTTCAACATGTATTTTGTTCAGGATGACCTCCTGAAGCCCATATGAGCATTAATTTGACCACACAACTCATTCCTATGAAGATACATTCAAACTCACAAAACGTGCTCAGCTCGGGCTGAAAATACATTTAAAGCAATAAAAACTCAAATTGAGTGTCACGCCTAAACCAAAGGACTTATGCACACACTTCAACATGTATTTTGTTCACGATGACCACCTGAAGCCTAAATGAGCATTAATTTGACCACACAACTCATTCCTATGAAGATACATTCAAACTCACAAAACGTGCTCAACTCGGGCTGAAAATGCATTTAAAGCAATAAAAGCTCAAATTGAGTGTCACGCCTAAACCAAAGGACTTATGCACACACTTCAACATGTATTTTGTTCAGGATGACCTCCTGAAGCCCATATGAGCATTAATTTGACCACACAACTCATTCCTATGAAGATACATTTAAACACACAAAACGTGCTCAGCTCGGCCTGAAAATGCATTTAAAGCAATAAAAACTCAAATTGAGTGTCACGCCTAAACCAAAGGACTTATGCACACACTTCAACATGTATTTTGTTCAGGATGACCACCTGACGCCTAAATGAGCATTCATTTGACCACACAACTCATTCCTATGAAGATACATTCAAACACACAAAACGTGCTCAGCTCGGCCTGAAAATGCATTTAAAGCAATAAAAACTCAAATTGAGTGTCACGCCTAAACCAAAGGACTTATGCACACACTTCAACATGTGTTTTGTTCAGGATGACCTCCTGAAGCCTAAATGAGCAATAATTTGACCACACAACTCATTCCTATGAAGATACATTCAAACTCACAAAACGCGCTCAGCTCGGGCTGAAAATGCATTTAAAGCAATAAAAACTCAAATTTAGTGTCACACCTAAACCAAAGGACTTATGCACACACTTCAACATGTATTTAGTTCAGGATGACATCCTGAAGCCCATATGAGCATTAATTTGTCTACACAACTCATTCCTATGAAGATACATTCAAACTCACAAAACGTGCTCAGCTCGGGATGAAAATGCATTTAAAGCAATAAAAACTCAAATTGAGTGTCACGCCTAAACCAAAGGACTTATGCACACACTTCAACATGTATTTAGTTCAGGATGACCACCTGAAGCCTAAATGAGCATTAATTTGACCACACAACTCATTCCTATGAAGATACATTCAAACTCACAAAACGTGCTCAACTCAGGCTGAAAATGCATTTAAAGCAATAAAAACTCAAATTGAGTGTCACGCCTAAACCAAAGGACTTATGCACACACTTCAACATGTATTTTGTTCAGGATGACCTCCTGAAGCCCATATGAGCATTAATTTGACCACACATCTCATTCCTATGAAGATACATTCAAACACACAAAACGTGCTCAGCTCGGCCTGAAAATGCATTTAAAGCAATAAAAACTCAAATTGAGTGTCACGCCTAAACCAAAGGACTTATGCACACACTTCAACATGTATTTTGTTCAGGATGACCACCTGACGCCTAATTGAGCATTAATTTGACCACACAACTCATTCCTATGAAGATACATTCAAACTCACAAAACGCGCTCAGCTCGGGCTGAAAATGCATTTAAAGCAATAAAAACTCAAATTGAGTGTCACGCCTAAACCAAAGGACTTATGGACACACTTCAACATGTATTTTGTTCAGGATGACCTCCTGAAGCCCATATGATCATTAATTTGACCACACAACTCATTCTTATGAAGATACATTCAAACACACAAAACGTGCTCAGCTCGGCCTGAAAATGCATTTAAAGCAATAAAAACTCAAATTGAGTGTCACGCCTAAACCAAAGGACTTATGCACACACTTCAACATGTATTTTGTTCAGGATGACCTCCTGAAGCCCATATGAGCATTAATTTGACCACACAACTCATTCCTATGAAGATACATTCAAACACACAAAACGTGCTCAGCTCGGCCTGAAAATGCATTTAAAGCAATAAAAACTCAAATTGAGTGCCACGCCTAAACCAAGGGACTTATGCACACACTTCAACATGTATTTTGTTCAGGATGACCACCTGACGCCTAATTGAGCATTAATTTGACCACACAACTCATTCCTATGAAGATACATTCAAACTCACAAAACGCGCTCAGCTCGGGCTGAAAATGCATTTAAAGCAATAAAAACTCAAATTGAGTGTCACGCCTAAACCAAAGGACTTATGCACACACTTCAACATGTATTTTGTTCAGGGTGACCTCCTGAAGCCTAAATAAGCATTAATTTGACCACACAACTCATTCCTATGAAGATACATTCAAACTCACAAAACGCGCTCAGCTCGGGCTGAAAATGCATTTAAAGCAATAAAAACTCAAATTTAGTGTCACACCTAAACCAAAGGACTTATGCACACACTTCAACATGTATTTAGTTCAGGATGACATCCTGAAGCCCATATGAGCATTAATTTGTCTACACAACTCATTCCTATGAAGATACATTCAAACTCACAAAACGTGCTCAGCTCGGGATGAAAATGCATTTAAAGCAATAAAAACTCAAATTGAGTGTCACGCCTAAACCAAAGGACTTATGCACACACTTCAACATGTATTTAGTTCAGGATGACCACCTGAAGCCTAAATGAGCATTAATTTGACCACACAACTCATTCCTATGAAGATACATTCAAACTCACAAAACGTGCTCAACTCAGGCTGAAAATGCATTTAAAGCAATAAAAACTCAAATTGAGTGTCACGCCTAAACCAAAGGACTTATGCACACACTTCAACATGTATTTTGTTCAGGATGACCTCCTGAAGCCCATATGAGCATTAATTTGACCACACAACTCATTCCTATGAAGATACATTCAAACACACAAAACGTGCTCAGCTCGGGCTGAAAATGCATTTAAAGCAATAAAAACTCAAATTGAGTGTCACGCCTAAACCAAAGGACTTATGGACACACTTCAACATGTATTTTGTTCAGGATGACCTCCTGAAGCCCATATGATCATTAATTTGACCACACAACTCATTCTTATGAAGATACATTCAAACACACAAAACGTGCTCAGCTCGGCCTGAAAATGCATTTAAAGCAATAAAAACTCAAATTGAGTGTCACGCCTAAACCAAAGGACTTATGCACACACTTCAACATGTATTTTGTTCAGGATGACCACCTGACGCCTAAATGAGCATTAATTTGACCACACAACTCATTCCTATGAAGATACATTCAAACTCACAAAACGCGCTCAGCTCGGGCTGAAAATGCATTTAAAGCAATAAAAACTCAAATTGAGTGTCACGCCTAAACCAAAGGACTTATGCACACACTTCAACATGTATTTTGTTCAGGGTGACCTCCTGAAGCCTAAATAAGCATTAATTTGACCACACAACTCATTCCTATGAAGATACATTCAAACTCACAAAACGCGCTCAGCTCGGGCTGAAAATGCCTTTAAAGCAATAAAAACTCAAATTTAGTGTCACACCTAAACCAAAGGACTTATGCACACACTTCAACATGTATTTAGTTCAGGATGACATCCTGAAGCCCATATGAGCATTAATTTGTCTACACAACTCATTCCTATGAAGATACATTCAAACTCACAAAATGTGCTCAACTCGGGCTGAAAATGCATTTAAAGCAATAAAAACTCAAATTGAGTGTCACGCCTAAACCAAAGGACTAATGCACACACTTCAACATGTATTTTGTTCAGGATGACCTCCTGAAGCCCATATGAGCATTAATTTGACTACACAACTCATTCCTATGAAGATACATTCAAACTCACAAAACGTGCTCAGCTCGGGCTGAAAATGCATTTAAAGCAATAAAAACTCAAATTGAGTGTCACGCCTAAACCAAAGGACTTATGCACACACTTCAACATGTATTTTGTTCAGGATGACCACCTGACGCCTAAATGAGCATTAATTTGACCACACAACTCATTCCTATGAAGATACATTCAAAGTCAGAAAGCGCGCTCAGCTCGGGCTGAAAATGCATTTAATTTAAAGCAATAAAAACTCAAATTGAGTGTCACGCCTAAACCAAAGGACTTTTGCACACACTTCAACATGTATTTAGTTCAGGATGACCACCTGAAGCCTAAATGAGCATTAATTTGACTACACAACTCATTCCTATGAAGATACATTCAAAATCACAAAACGTGCTCAGCTCGGGCTGAAAATGCATTTAAAGCAATAAAAACTCAAATTGAGTGTCACACCTAAACCAAAGGACTTATGCACACACTTCAACATGTATTTTGTTCAGGATGACCTCCTGAAGCCCATATGAGCATTAATTTGACTACACAACTCATTCCTATAAAGATACATTCAAACTCACAAAACGTGCTCAGCTCGGGCTGAAAATGCATTTAAAGCAATAAAAACTCAAATTGAGTGTCACACCTAAACCAAAGGACTTATGCACACACTTCAACATGTATTTTGTTCAGGATGACCTCCTGAAGCCCATATGAGCATTAATTTGACTACACAACTCATTCCTATAAAGATACATTCAAACTCACAAAACGTGCTCAGCTCGGGCTGAAAATGCATTTAAAGCAATAAAAACTCAAATTGAGTGTCACGCCTAAACCAAAGGACTTATGCACACACTTCAACATGTATTTTGTTCAGGATGACCACCTGAAGCCTAAATGAGCATTAATTTGACCACACAAATCATTTCTATGAAGATACATTCAAACTCACAAAACGTGCTCAACTCGGGCTGAAAATGCATTTAAAGCAATAAAAACTCAAATTGAATGTCACGCCTAAACCAAAGGACTTATGCACACACTTCAACATGTATTTTGTTCAGGATGACCACCTGAAGCCTAAATGAGCATTAATTTGACCACACAACTCATTCCTATGAAGATACATTCAAACACACAAAACGTGCTCAGCTCGGCCTGAAAATGCATTTAAAGCAATAAAAACTCAAATTGAGTGTCACGCCTAAACCAAAGGACTTATGCACACACTTCAACATGTATTTTGTTCAGGATGACCTCCTGAAGCCTAAATAAGCATTAATTTGACCACACAACTCATTCCTATGAAGATACATTCAAACTCACAAAACGCGCTCAGCTCGGGCTGAAAATGCATTTAAAGCAATAAAAACTCAAATTGAGTGTCACACCTAAACCAAAGGACTTATGCACACACGTCAACATGTATTTTGTTCAGGATGACCTCCTGAAGCCTAAATCAGCAATAATTTCACCACACAACTCATTCCTATGAAGATACATTCAAAGTCAGAAAGCGCGCTCAGCTCGGGCTGAAAATGCATTTAATTTAGTTAGTTAGTTAGTTCCGCCCGCTCCTATTTGGAACATTGGGCGACGAGCCTCCTCCATTTGTTCCGGTCACTGGCGACCTTTCTTGCTCCATGCCAGCTGACACCCATCTCACTGAGGTCTTCTTTGGCAGTCTGTCTCCACGTCTTCTTTGGCCTACCTCTCTTCCTCTTTCCACCCTCTGGCATCCAGTCCATGGCCACACTTGCTGGTCTCTCTCTTGGCAGCCGGAGTACGTGGCTGATCATTTTCCTTCTCCTTTCAGAGACAATGTCTGACAGTTCAGCCACTCCTGCCCTCTTCATCACCTCCTCGTTGGTGATGTGGTCTCTCCATGAGATCCTCAGGATGGATCTCAGGCAACGCCGATGAAAGACATCTAACTTGTTGGTTATGTTGGCTGTCTTCATCCATGTCTCACAGGCGTAAATCGCTGTTGGGATAACCACTGACATATAGAGGCGTAGCTTGGTGGTCGTAGTGATGGCTTTCGATGACCAGATGTTGCGGAGGCGTTGGAACACTCCCGCAGCTTTACCAAGTCTACTGTTGACGTCTTTCTCCACACCACCTGTATTTGAGATGTTACTCCCAAGATATGTGAAGCTGTCAATGTACTCTATGTCATGTTGGTGTAGAGTGAGTGGTTGAAGGTGTTGGTGCTGTCCGACGGCCATGGCCTTGGTCTTTTCCTGGCTAATTCGTAAACCGACCTTAACTCCGTGCTCATGCAGATTGTTGGTCAACTCCTGGAGTGCGGGCTGGGTGTGACTTAACAGAGCCAAATCATCTGCAAATTCCAGGTCAGCTAGTCTGCTCCCTCCCCACTTGATACCAACTTCTTCCCCTGTGATGGACTTCCTCATCACAAAGTCAATTATGATGATGAAGAGTAGGGGTGACAGAATGCAACCCTGTCTTACACCAGTGACAATGTCAAAATCATCAGTTGTGCCACTGTTGGTTTTGACACAACAGGTTGAGTTGTGGTACAATGACCTGAAGATGTTGATGTACTTGAGGGGTACACCATACAGCTGGACGATCTGCCACAGTGACTCCCGGTGGATGCTGTCTAAGGCTTTCTTGAAATCGATATAGTTGATCATGAGTGGTGTCTGAAGTTCTTGGCACTGCTCTATGATGTTTCGAAGGGTAAAGATCTGTTCGGCGCAAGACCTTCCTTTCCTGAAACCGGCTTGCTCTTCCCTCAAGATGTTATCCACTTCATCTTTAAGGCAATGTAGCAGGACACTGCAGAATACCTTGCTGGGGATTGACAGCAGTGTAATGCCCCGCCAGTTATTGCAGTCTGCGAGGTTTCCCTTCTTAGGAAGCGTGACAATGACCCCACGTCTCCAGTCGGCAGGAACCTCTTCAGCATGCCAAATCAGGTTGAACAGGTGGGTAAGGCTCTCCACAACAGCGTCTTGGCCGTGTTTCAACATCTCGGCAGCTACCTCATCGAGTCCCGGTGCCTTGTTGTTCTTAAGGCCCTTGATTGCTCTGGCAACCTCAGTCTCGGATATCTCTTTCGATGTAATATTTAGAGCTGGAGCTGGTGTCTCTTGATCGAAATTGAAGAGCACGGGAGGCATTGGTTGGTTGAGAACCTCCCTGAAGTGTTCCAGCCATCTTGCTTCTTGCTCCTCGTCGCTTAGAAGTGTCCTGCCATCCTTGCTCCTGATTGGCACGCTAGAGCTGCTCCTGGAGTTGGTTAGCTCCCGCACGATCTTGTATAGGGTCGTCGTGTTGTTGTTCTCGGCTGCTTCCTGTGCCTCTCTTGCTTTCTCTTCTAGCCACTGTCTTTTATCCTTCCTGCAACTCTTCTTCACTACCCTGTCCAAGCGCCTGTACTCCTCGTCTTCCATCCTCCAGCTCCGGAGCCTCCTCTTTTGTTCTCTTTTTATCTTGGCCACTTTCCTTTCATCAATCAACTTCCAGGTGTTGTCTGTTATCCATCTCTCTTTGTTGGTACCCCTCTTTCTGCCGATAACTGCTTCTGCAGTTTCAGCAATGGCACAAGAGAACATACTCCACTGCTCCTCAATGTTTGCAAGGTGTTGTGATACCTTGAGCTTCCTACTCAACTCCTCACAGAAGCCTTCTGAGATGTTGTTATCCTTTAGCTTGTCCACTGCGTAAGGTCTCTTGGGCTGCACCCTTTTCACCTTCTTCAGCTTCAGCCTGATTTTACTCACCACAAGGAAGTGGTCTGAACCCACATCTGCACCTCTGTGGGAGCGAACGTCGAGCAATGACGAGCGCCACCTTGTGTTGATGCAGATGTAGTCCAGTTCGTTCTGGGTCCCGCCACCAGGTGAAACCCAGGTTACTTTGTGGATCCGCTTGTGCTCAAAAAAGGTGTTGCCAATGCTGAGGCCGTTGGTACTGGTTAGCATCAACAGTCTCTCCCCGTTGTCGTTCGTGGAGCCTGCAGACCCATGTGGTCCAACTGTGGCATTCAGGCCCCTTCTGTCATTATCCAGTTTTGCGTTGAAGTCTCCAATCAGCATTTTGATGTCAGCATTTAATTTAAAGCAATAAAAACTCAAATTGAGTGTCACGCCTAAACCAAAGGACTTATGCACACACTTCAACATGTATTTAGTTCAGGATGACCACCTGAAGCCTAAATGAGCATTAATTTGACCACACAACTCATTCCTATGAAGATACATTCAAACTCACAAAACGTGCTCAGCTCGGGCTGAAAATGCATTTAAAGCAATAAAAACTCAAATTGAGTGTCACACCTAAACCAAAGGACTTATGCACACACTTCAACATGTATTTTGTTCAGGGTGACCACCTGAAGCCTAAATGAGCATTAATTTGACCACACAACTCATTCCTATGAAGATACATTCAAACTCACAAAACATGCTCAGCTCGGGCTGAAAATGCATTTAAAGCAATAAAAACTCAAATTGAATGTCACGCCTAAACCAAAGGACTTATGCACACACTTCAACATGTATTTTGTTCAGGATGACCTCCTGAAGCCCATATGAGCATTAATTTGACTACACAACTCATTCCTATGAAGATACATTCAAACTCACAAAACGTGCTCAGCTCGGGCTGAAAATGCATTTAAAGCAATAAAAACTCAAATTGAGTGTCACGCCTAAACCAAAGGACTTATGCACACACTTCAACATGTATTTTGTTCAGGATGACCACCTGACGCCTAAATGAGCATTAATTTGACCACACAACTCATTCCTATGAAGATACATTCAAATTCAGAAAGCTCGCTCAGCTCGGGCTGAAAATGCATTTAATTTAAAGCAATAAAAACTCAAATTGAGTGTCACGCCTAAACCAAAGGACTTATGCACACACTTCAACATGTATTTTGTTCAGGATGACCACCTGAAGCCTAAATGAGCATTAATTTGACTACACAACTCATTCCTATGAAGATACATTCAAACTCACAAAACGTGCTCAGCTCGGTCTGAAAATGCATTTAAAGCAATAAAAACTCAAATTGAGTGTCACGCCTAAACCAAAGGACTTATGCACACACTTCAACATGTATTTTGTTCAGGATGACCACCTGACGCCTAAATGAGCATTAATTTGACCACACAACTCATTCCTATGAAGATACATTCAAAGTCAGAAAGCGCGCTCAGCTTGGGCTGAAAATGCATTTAATTTAAAGCAATAAAAACTCAAATTGAGTGTCACGCCTAAACCAAAGGACTTATGCACACACTTCAACATGTATTTTGTTCAGGATGACCACCTGAAGCCTAAATGAGCATTAATTTGACTACACAACTCATTCCTATGAAGATACATTCAAACTCACAAAACGTGCTCAACTCGGGCTGAAAATGCATTTAAAGCAATAAAAACTCAAATTGAGTGTCACACCTAAACCAAAGGACTTATGCACACACTTCAACATGTATTTTGTTCAGGATGACCTCCTGAAGCCCATATGAGCATTAATTTGACTACACAACTCATTCCTATAAAGATACATTCAAACTCACAAAACGTGCTCAGCTCGGGCTGAAAATGCATTTAAAGCAATAAAAACTCAAATTGAGTGTCACGCCTAAACCAAAGGACTTATGCACACACTTCAACATGTATTTTGTTCAGGATGACCTCCTGAATCCTAAATCAGCAATAATTTCACCACACAACTCATTCCTATGAAGATACATTCAAATTCAGAAAGCGCGCTCAGCTCGGGCTGAAAATGCATTTAATTTAAAGCAATAAAAACTCAAATTGAGTGTCACGCCTAAACCAAAGGACTTATGCACACACTTCAACATGTATTTAGTTCTGGATGACCACCTGAAGCCTAAATGATTATTAATTTGACCACACAACTCATTCCTATGAAGATACATTCAAACTCACAAAACGTGCTCAGCTCGGGCTGAAAATGCATTTAAAGCAATAAAAACTCAAATTGAGTGTCACACCTAAACCAAAGGACTTATGCACACACTTCAACATGTATTTTGTTCAGGATGACCTCCTGAAGCCCATATGAGCATTAATTTGACTACACAACTCATTCCTATGAAGATACATTCAAACTCACAAAACGTGCTCAGCTCGGGCTGAAAATGCATTTAAAGCAATAAAAACTCAAATTGAGTGTCACGCCTAAACCAAAGGACTTATGCACACACTTCAACATGTATTTAGTTCAGGATGACCACCTGAAGCCTAAATGAGCATTAATTTGACCACACAACTCATTCCTATGAAGATATTTTCAAACTCACAAAACGTGCTCAACTCGGGCTGAAAATGCATTTAAAGCAATAAAAACTCAAATTGAGTGTCACGCCTAAACCAAAGGACTTATGCACACACGTCAACATGTATTTTGTTCAGGATGACCACCTGAAGCCTAAATGAGCATTAATTTGACCACACAACTCATTCCTATGAAGATACATTCAAACTCACAAAACATGCTCAGCTCGGGCTGAAAATGCATTTAAAGCAATAAAAACTCAAATTGAATGTCACGCCTAAACCAAAGGACTTATGCACACACTTCAACATGTATTTTGTTCAGGATGACCACCTGAAGCCTAAATGAGCATTAATTTGACCACACAACTCATTCTATGAAGATACATTCAAACTCACAAAACGTGCTCAGCTCGGGCTGAAAATGCATTTAAAGCAATAAAAACTCAAATTGAGTGTCACGCCTAAACCAAAGGACTTATGCCCACACTTCAACATGTATTTAGTTCAGGATGACCACCTGAAGCCTAAATGAGCATTAATTTGACCACACAACTCATTGCTATGAAGATACATTCAAACTCACAAAACGTGCTCAGCTCGGGCTGAAAATGCATTTAAAGCAATAAAAACTCAAATTGAGTGTCACGCCTAAACCAAAGGACTTATGCACACCCTTCAACATGTATTTTGTTCAGGATGACCTCCTGAAGCCTAAATCAGCAAAAATTTCACCACACAGCTCATTCCTATGAAGATACATTCAAAGTCAGAAAGCGCGCTCAGCTCGGGCTGAAAATGCATTTAATTTAAAGCAATAAAAACTCAAATTGAGTGTCACGCCTAAACCAAAGGACTTATGCACACACTTCAACATGTATTTAGTTCAGGATGACCACCTGAAGCCTAAATGAGCATTAATTTGACCACACAACTCATTCCTATGAAGATACATTCAAACTCACAAAACGTGCTCAGCTCGGGCTGAAAATGCATTTAAAGCAATAAAAACTCAAATTGAGTGTCACACCTAAACCAAAGGACTTATGCACACACTTCAACATGTATTTTGTTCAGGATGACCTCCTGAAGCCCATATGAGCAGTAATTTGACTACACAACTCATTCCTATGAAGATACATTCAAACTCACAAAACGTGCTCAGCTCGGGCTGAAAATGCATTTAAAGCAATAAAAACTCAAATTGAGTGTCACGCCTAAACCAAAGGACTTATGCACACACTTCAACATGTATTTAGTTCAGGATGACCACCTGAAGCCTAAATGAGCATTAATTTGACCACACAACTCATTCCTATGAAGATACATTCAAACTCACAAAACGTGCTCAACTCGGGCTGAAAATGCATTTAAAGCAATAAAAACTCAAATTGAGTGTCACGCCTAAACCAAAGGACTTATGCACACACTTCAACATGTATTTAGTTCAGGATGACCACCTGAAGCCTAAATGAGCATTAATTTGACTACACAACTCATTCCTATGAAGATACATTCAAACTCACAAAACGTGCTCAGCTCGGGCTGAAAATGCATTTAAAGCAATTAAAACTCAAATTGAGTGTCACACCTAAACCAAAGGACTTATGCACACACTTCAACATGTATTTTGTTCAGGATGACCTCCTGAAGCCTAAATAAGCATTAATTTGACCACACAACTCATTCCTATGAAGATACATTCAAACTCATAAAACGCGCTCAGCTCGGGCTGCAAATGCATTTAAAGCAATAAAAACTCAAATTGAGTGTCACACCTAAACCAAAGGACTCATGCACACACTTCAACATGTATTTTGTTCAGGATGACCACCTGAAGCCTAAATGAGCATTAATTTGACCACACAACTCATTCCTATGAAGATACATTCAAACTCACAAAACTTGCTCAGCTCGGGCTGAAAATGCATTTAAAGCAATAAAAACTCAAATTGAGTGTCACGCCTAAACCAAAGGACTTATGCACACACTTCAACATGTATTTTGTTCAGGATGACCTCCTGAAGCCTAAATGAGCAATAATTTGACCACACAACTCATTCCTATGAAGATACATTCAAAGTCAGAAAGTGCGCTCAGCTCGGGCTGAAAATGCATTTCATTTAAAGCAATAAAAACTCCAATTGAGTGTCACGCCTAAACCAAAGGACTTATGCACACACTTCAACATGTATTTAGTTCAGGATGACCACCTGAAGCCTAAATGAGCATTAATTTGACCACACAACTCATTCCTATGAAGATACATTCAAACTCACAAAACGTGCTGAGCTCGGGCTGAAAATGCATTTAAAGCAATAAAAACTCAAATTGAGTGTCACGCCTAAACCAAAGGACTTATGCACACACTTCAACATGTATTTTGTTCAGGATGACCACCTGAAGCCTAAATGAGCATTAATTTGACCACACAACTCATTCTATGAAGATACATTCAAACTCACAAAACGTGCTCAGCTCGGGCTGAAAATGCATTTAAAGCAATAAAAACTCAAATTGAGTGTCACGCCTAAACCAAAGGACTTATGCCCACACTTCAACATGTATTTAGTTCAGGATGACCACCTGAAGCCTAAATGAGCATTAATTTGACCACACAACTCATTGCTATGAAGATACATTCAAACTCACAAAACGTGCTCAGCTCGGGCTGAAAATGCATTTAAAGCAATAAAAACTCAAATTGAGTGTCACGCCTAAACCAAAGGACTTATGCACACACTTCAACATGTATTTTGTTCAGGATGACCTCCTGAAGCCTAAATGAGCAATACTTTGACCACACAACTCATTCCTATGAAGATACATTCAAAGTCAGAAAGCGCACTCAGCTCGGGCTGAAAATGCATTTAAAGCAATAAAAACTCAAATTGAGTGTCACGCCTAAACCAAAGGACTTATGCACACACTTCAACATGTATTTTGTTCAGGATGACCTCCTGAAGCCTAAATCAGCAATAATTTGACCACACAACTCATTCCTATGAAGATACATTCAAAGTCAGAAAGCGCGCTCAGCTCGGGCTGAAAATGCATTTAATTTAAAGCAATAAAAACTCAAATTGAGTGTCACGCCTAAACCAAAGGACTTATGCACACACTTCAACATGTATTTAGTTCAGGATGACCACCTGAAGCCTAAATGAGCATTAATTTGACCACACAACTCATTCCTATGAAGATACATTCAAACTCACAAAACGTGCTCAGCTCGGGCTGAAAATGCATTTAAAGCAATAAAAACTCAAATTGAGTGTCACACCTAAACCAAAGGACTTATGCACACACTTCAACATGTATTTTGTTCAGGATGACCTCCTGAAGCCCATATGAGCAGTAATTTGACTACACAACTCATTCCTATGAAGATACATTCAAACTCACAAAACGTGCTCAGCTCGGGCTGAAAATGCATTTAAAGCAATAAAAACTCAAATTGAGTGTCACGCCTAAACCAAAGGACTTATGCACACACTTCAACATGTATTTAGTTCAGGATGACCACCTGAAGCCTAAATGAGCATTAATTTGACCACACAACTCATTCCTATGAAGATACATTCAAACTCACAAAACGTGCTCAACTCGGGCTGAAAATGCATTTAAAGCAATAAAAACTCAAATTGAGTGTCACGCCTAAACCAAAGGACTTATGCACACACTTCAACATGTATTTTGTTCAGGATGACCTCCTGAAGCCTAAATGAGCAATACTTTGACCACACAACTCATTCCTATGAAGATACATTCAAAGTCAGAAAGCGCACTCAGCTCGGGCTGAAAATGCATTTAAAGCAATAAAAACTCAAATTGAGTGTCACGCCTAAACCAAAGGACTTATGCACACACTTCAACATGTATTTTGTTCAGGATGACCTCCTGAAGCCTAAATCAGCAATAATTTGACCACACAACTCATTCCTATGAAGATACATTCAAAGTCAGAAAGTGCGCTCAGCTCGGGCTGAAAATGCATTTCATTTAAAGCAATAAAAACTCCAATTGAGTGTCACGCCTAAACCAAAGGACTTATGCACACACTTCAACATGTATTTAGTTCAGGATGACCACCTGAAGCCTAAATGAGCATTAATTTGACCACACAACTCATTCCTATGAAGATACATTCAAACTCACAAAACGTGCTCAGCTCGGGCTGAAAATGCATTTAAAGCAATAAAAACTCAAATTGAGTGTCACACCTAAACCAAAGGACTTATGCACACACTTCAACATGTATTTTGTTCAGGATGACCTCCTGAAGCCCATATGAGCAGTAATTTGACTACACAACTCATTCCTATGAAGATACATTCAAACTCACAAAACGTGCTCAGCTCGGGCTGAAAATGCATTTAAAGCAATAAAAACTCAAATTGAGTGTCACGCCTAAACCAAAGGACTTATGCACACACTTCAACATGTATTTTGTTCAGGATGACCTCCTGAAGCCTAAATAAGCATTAATTTGACCACACAACTCATTCCTATGAAGATACATTCAAACTCATAAAACGCGCTCAGCTCGGGCTGCAAATGCATTTAAAGCAATAAAAACTCAAATTGAGTGTCACACCTAAACCAAAGGACTTATGCACACACGTCAACATGTATTTTGTTCAGGATGACCACCTGAAGCCTAAATGAGCATTAATTTGACCACACAACTCATTCCTATAAAGATACATTCAAACTCACAAAACATGCTCAGCTCGGGCTGAAAATGCATTTAAAGCAATAAAAACTCAAATTGAATGTCACGCCTAAACCAAAGGACTCATGCACACACTTCAACATGTATTTTGTTCAGGATGACCACCTGAAGCCCATATGAGCATTAATTTGACTACACAACTCATTCCTATAAAGATACATTCAAACTCACAAAACGTGCTCAGCTCAGGCTGAAAATGCATTTAAAGCAATAAAAACTCAAATTGAGTGTCACGCCTAAACCAAAGGACTTATGCACACACTTCAACATGTATTTTGTTCAGGATGACCTCCTGAAGCCTAAATGAGCAATACTTTGACCACACAACTCATTCCTATGAAGATACATTCAAAGTCAGAAAGCGCACTCAGCTCGGGCTGAAAATGCATTTAAAGCAATAAAAACTCAAATTGAGTGTCACGCCTAAACCAAAGGACTTATGCACACACTTCAACATGTATTTTGTTCAGGATGACCTCCTGAAGCCTAAATCAGCAATAATTTGACCACACAACTCATTCCTATGAAGATACATTCAAAGTCAGAAAGTGCGCTCAGCTCGGGCTGAAAATGCATTTAAAGCAATAAAAACTCAAATTGAGTGTCACACCTAAACCAAAGGACTTATGCACACATTTCAACATGTATTTTGTCCAGGATGGCCTTCTGAACCCCATATGAGCATTAATTTGACTACACAACTCATTCCTATGAAGATACATTCAAACTCACAAAACGTGCTCAGCTCGGGCTGAAAATGCATTTAAAGCAATAAAAACTCAAATTGAGTGTCACGCCTAAACCAAAGGACTTATGCACACACTTCAACGTGTATTTTATTCAGGATGACCTCCTGAAGCCTAAATAAGCATTAATTTGACCACACAACTCATTCCTATGAAGATACATTCAAACTCATAAAACGCGCTCAGCTCGGGCTGCAAATGCATTTAAAGCAATAAAAACTCAAATTGAGTGTCACACCTAAACCAAAGGACTTATGCACACACGTCAACATGTATTTTGTTCAGGATGACCACCTGAAGCCTAAATGAGCATTAATTTGACCACACAACTCATTCCTATAAAGATACATTCAAACTCACAAAACATGCTCAGCTCGGGCTGAAAATGCATTTAAAGCAATAAAAACTCAAATTGAATGTCACGCCTAAACCAAAGGACTCATGCACACACTTCAACATGTATTTTGTTCAGGATGACCACCTGAAGCCTAAATGAGCATTAATTTGACCACACAACTCATTCCTATGAAGATACATTCAAACTCACAAAACTTGCTCAGCTCGGGCTGAAAATGCATTTAAAGCAATAAAAACTCAAATTGAGTGTCACGCCTAAACCAAAGGACTTATGCACACACTTCAACATGTATTTTGTTCAGGATGACCTCCTGAAGCCTAAATGAGCAATAATTTGACCACACAACTCATTCCTATGAAGATACATTCAAAGTCAGAAAGCGCACTCAGCTCGGGCTGAAAATGCATTTAAAGCAATAAAAACTCAAATTGAGTGTCACGCCTAAACCAAAGGACTTATGCACACACTTCAACATGTATTTTGTTCAGGATGACCTCCTGAAGCCTAAATCAGCAATAATTTGACCACACAACTCATTCCCATGAAGATACATTCAAAGTCAGAAAGTGCGCTCAGCTCGGGCTGAAAATGCATTTAATTTAAAGCAATAAAAACTCCAATTGAGTGTCACGCCTAAACCAAAGGACTTATGCACACACTTCAACATGTATTTAGTTCAGGATGACCACCTGAAGCCTAAATGAGCATTAATTTGACCACACAACTCATTCCTATGAAGATACATTCAAACTCACAAAACGTGCTCAGCTCGGGCTGAAAATGCATTTAAAGCAATAAAAACTCAAATTGAGTGTCACACCTAAACCAAAGGACTTATGCACACATTTTAACATGTATTTTGTTCAGGATGACCTTCTGAACCCCATATGAGCATTAATTTGACTACACAACTCATTCCTATGAAGATACATTCAAACTCACAAAACGTGCTCAGCTCGGGCTGAAAATGCATTTAAAGCAATAAAAACTCAAATTGAGTGTCACGCCTAAACCAAAGGACTTATGCACACACTTCAACATGTATTTTATTCAGGATGACCTCCTGAAGCCTAAATAAGCATTAATTTGACCACACAACTCATTCCTATGAAGATACATTCAAACTCACAAAACACGCTCAGCTCGGGCTGAAAATGCATTTAAAGCAATAAAAACTCAAATTGAGTGTCACACCTAAACCAAAGGACTTATGCACACACTTCAACATGTATTTAGTTCAGGATGACCACCTGAAGCCTAAATGAGCATTAATTTGACCACACAACTCATTCCTATGAAGATACATTCAAACTCACAAAACATGCTCAGCTCGGGCTAAAAATGCATTTAAAGCAATAAAAACTCAAATTGAATGTCACGCCTAAACCAAAGGACTTATGCACACACTTCAACATGTATTTTGTTCAGGATGACCACCTGAAGCCTAAATGAGCATTAATTTGACCACACAACTCATTCTATGAAGATACATTCAAACTCACAAAACGTGCTCAGCTCGGGCTGAAAATGCATTTAAAGCAATAAAAACTCAAATTGAGTGGCACGCCTAAACCAAAGGACTTATGCACACACGTCAACATGTATTTTGTTCAGGATGACCACCTGAAGCCTAAATGAGCATTAATTTGACCACACAACTCATTCCTATGAAGATACATTCAAACTCACAAAACGTGCTCAGCTCGGGCTGAAAATGCATTTAAAGCAATTAAAACTCAAATTGAGTGTCACACCTAAACCAAAGGACTTATGCACACACTTCAACATGTATTTTGTTCAGGATGACCTCCTGAAGCCTAAATAAGCATTAATTTGACCACACAACTCATTCCTATGAAGATACATTCAAACTCATAAAACGCGCTCAGCTCGGGCTGCAAATGCATTTAAAGCAATAAAAACTCAAATTGAGTGTCACACCTAAACCAAAGGACTCATGCACACACTTCAACATGTATTTTGTTCAGGATGACCACCTGAAGCCTAAATGAGCATTAATTTGACCACACAACTCATTCCTATGAAGATACATTCAAACTCACAAAACTTGCTCAGCTCGGGCTGAAAATGCATTTAAAGCAATAAAAACTCAAATTGAGTGTCACGCCTAAACCAAAGGACTTATGCACACACTTCAACATGTATTTTGTTCAGGATGACCTCCTGAAGCCTAAATGAGCAATAATTTGACCACACAACTCATTCCTATGAAGATACATTCAAAGTCAGAAAGCGCACTCAGCTCGGGCTGAAAATGCATTTAAAGCAATAAAAACTCAAATTGAGTGTCACGCCTAAACCAAAGGACTTATGCACACACTTCAACATGTATTTTGTTCAGGATGACCTCCTGAAGCCTAAATCAGCAATAATTTGACCACACAACTCATTCCTATGAAGATACATTCAAAGTCAGAAAGTGCGCTCAGCTCGGGCTGAAAATGCATTTCATTTAAAGCAATAAAAACTCCAATTGAGTGTCACGCCTAAACCAAAGGACTTATGCACACACTTCAACATGTATTTAGTTCAGGATGACCACCTGAAGCCTAAATGAGCATTAATTTGACCACACAACTCATTCCTATGAAGATACATTCAAACTCACAAAACGTGCTGAGCTCGGGCTGAAAATGCATTTAAAGCAATAAAAACTCAAATTGAGTGTCACGCCTAAACCAAAGGACTTATGCACACACTTCAACATGTATTTTGTTCAGGATGACCACCTGAAGCCTAAATGAGCATTAATTTGACCACACAACTCATTCTATGAAGATACATTCAAACTCACAAAACGTGCTCAGCTCGGGCTGAAAATGCATTTAAAGCAATAAAAACTCAAATTGAGTGTCACGCCTAAACCAAAGGACTTATGCCCACACTTCAACATGTATTTAGTTCAGGATGACCACCTGAAGCCTAAATGAGCATTAATTTGACCACACAACTCATTGCTATGAAGATACATTCAAACTCACAAAACGTGCTCAGCTCGGGCTGAAAATGCATTTAAAGCAATAAAAACTCAAATTGAGTGTCACGCCTAAACCAAAGGACTTATGCACACCCTTCAACATGTATTTTGTTCAGGATGACCTCCTGAAGCCTAAATCAGCAAAAATTTCACCACACAACTCATTCCTATGAAGATACATTCAAAGTCAGAAAGCGCGCTCAGCTCGGGCTGAAAATGCATTTAATTTAAAGCAATAAAAACTCAAATTGAGTGTCACGCCTAAACCAAAGGACTTATGCACACACTTCAACATGTATTTAGTTCAGGATGACCACCTGAAGCCTAAATGAGCATTAATTTGACCACACAACTCATTCCTATGAAGATACATTCAAACTCACAAAACGTGCTCAGCTCGGGCTGAAAATGCATTTAAAGCAATAAAAACTCAAATTGAGTGTCACACCTAAACCAAAGGACTTATGCACACACTTCAACATGTATTTTGTTCAGGATGACCTCCTGAAGCCCATATGAGCAGTAATTTGACTACACAACTCATTCCTATGAAGATACATTCAAACTCACAAAACGTGCTCAGCTCGGGCTGAAAATGCATTTAAAGCAATAAAAACTCAAATTGAGTGTCACGCCTAAACCAAAGGACTTATGCACACACTTCAACATGTATTTAGTTCAGGATGACCACCTGAAGCCTAAATGAGCATTAATTTGACCACACAACTCATTCCTATGAAGATACATTCAAACTCACAAAACGTGCTCAACTCGGGCTGAAAATGCATTTAAAGCAATAAAAACTCAAATTGAGTGTCACGCCTAAACCAAAGGACTTATGCACACACTTCAACATGTATTTAGTTCAGGATGACCACCTGAAGCCTAAATGAGCATTAATTTGACTACACAACTCATTCCTATGAAGATACATTCAAACTCACAAAACGTGCTCAGCTCGGGCTGAAAATGCATTTAAAGCAATTAAAACTCAAATTGAGTGTCACACCTAAACCAAAGGACTTATGCACACACTTCAACATGTATTTTGTTCAGGATGACCTCCTGAAGCCTAAATAAGCATTAATTTGACCACACAACTCATTCCTATGAAGATACATTCAAACTCATAAAACGCGCTCAGCTCGGGCTGCAAATGCATTTAAAGCAATAAAAACTCAAATTGAGTGTCACACCTAACCAAAGGACTTATGCACACACGTCAACATGTATTTTGTTCAGGATGACCACCTGAAGCCTAAATGAGCATTAATTTGACCACACAACTCATTCCTATAAAGATACATTCAAACTCACAAAACATGCTCAGCTCGGGCTGAAAATGCATTTAAAGCAATAAAAACTCAAATTGAATGTCACGCCTAAACCAAAGGACTCATGCACACACTTCAACATGTATTTTGTTCAGGATGACCACCTGAAGCCTAAATGAGCATTAATTTGACCACACAACTCATTCCTATGAAGATACATTCAAACTCACAAAACTTGCTCAGCTCGGGCTGAAAATGCATTTAAAGCAATAAAAACTCAAATTGAGTGTCACGCCTAAACCAAAGGACTTATGCACACACTTCAACATGTATTTTGTTCAGGATGACCTCCTGAAGCCTAAATGAGCAATACTTTGACCACACAACTCATTCCTATGAAGATACATTCAAAGTCAGAAAGCGCACTCAGCTCGGGCTGAAAATGCATTTAAAGCAATAAAAACTCAAATTGAGTGTCACGCCTAAACCAAAGGACTTATGCACACACTTCAACATGTATTTTGTTCAGGATGACCTCCTGAAGCCTAAATCAGCAATAATTTGACCACACAACTCATTCCTATGAAGATACATTCAAAGTCAGAAAGTGCGCTCAGCTCGGGCTGAAAATGCATTTCATTTAAAGCAATAAAAACTCCAATTGAGTGTCACGCCTAAACCAAAGGACTTATGCACACACTTCAACATGTATTTAGTTCAGGATGACCACCTGAAGCCTAAATGAGCATTAATTTGACCACACAACTCATTCCTATGAAGATACATTCAAACTCACAAAACGTGCTCAGCTCGGGCTGAAAATGCATTTAAAGCAATAAAAACTCAAATTGAGTGTCACACCTAAACCAAAGGACTTATGCACACATTTCAACATGTATTTTGTCCAGGATGGCCTTCTGAACCCCATATGAGCATTAATTTGACTACACAACTCATTCCTATGAAGATACATTCAAACTCACAAAACGTGCTCAGCTCGGGCTGAAAATGCATTTAAAGCAATAAAAACTCAAATTGAGTGTCACGCCTAAACCAAAGGACTTATGCACACACTTCAACGTGTATTTTATTCAGGATGACCTCCTGAAGCCTAAATAAGCATTAATTTGACCACACAACTCATTCCTATGAAGATACATTCAAACTCATAAAACGCGCTCAGCTCGGGCTGCAAATGCATTTAAAGCAATAAAAACTCAAATTGAGTGTCACACCTAAACCAAAGGACTTATGCACACACGTCAACATGTATTTTGTTCAGGATGACCACCTGAAGCCTAAATGAGCATTAATTTGACCACACAACTCATTCCTATAAAGATACATTCAAACTCACAAAACATGCTCAGCTCGGGCTGAAAATGCATTTAAAGCAATAAAAACTCAAATTGAATGTCACGCCTAAACCAAAGGACTCATGCACACACTTCAACATGTATTTTGTTCAGGATGACCACCTGAAGCCTAAATGAGCATTAATTTGACCACACAACTCATTCCTATGAAGATACATTCAAACTCACAAAACTTGCTCAGCTCGGGCTGAAAATGCATTTAAAGCAATAAAAACTCAAATTGAGTGTCACGCCTAAACCAAAGGACTTATGCACACACTTCAACATGTATTTTGTTCAGGATGACCTCCTGAAGCCTAAATGAGCAATAATTTGACCACACAACTCATTCCTATGAAGATACATTCAAAGTCAGAAAGCGCACTCAGCTCGGGCTGAAAATGCATTTAAAGCAATAAAAACTCAAATTGAGTGTCACGCCTAAACCAAAGGACTTATGCACACACTTCAACATGTATTTTGTTCAGGATGACCTCCTGAAGCCTAAATCAGCAATAATTTGACCACACAACTCATTCCCATGAAGATACATTCAAAGTCAGAAAGTGCGCTCAGCTCGGGCTGAAAATGCATTTAATTTAAAGCAATAAAAACTCCAATTGAGTGTCACGCCTAAACCAAAGGACTTATGCACACACTTCAACATGTATTTAGTTCAGGATGACCACCTGAAGCCTAAATGAGCATTAATTTGACCACACAACTCATTCCTATGAAGATACATTCAAACTCACAAAACGTGCTCAGCTCGGGCTGAAAATGCATTTAAAGCAATAAAAACTCAAATTGAGTGTCACACCTAAACCAAAGGACTTATGCACACATTTCAACATGTATTTTGTTCAGGATGACCTTCTGAACCCCATATGAGCATTAATTTGACTACACAACTCATTCCTATGAAGATACATTCAAACTCACAAAACGTGCTCAGCTCGGGCTGAAAATGCATTTAAAGCAATAAAACTCAAATTGAGTGTCACGCCTAAACCAAAGGACTTATGCACACACTTCAACATGTATTTTGTTCAGGATGACCTCCTGAAGCCCATATGAGCATTAATTTGACTACACAACTCATTCCTATGAAGATACATTCAAACTCACAAAACATGCTCAGCTCGGGCTGAAAATGCATTTAAAGCAATAAAAACTCAAATTGAATGTCACGCCTAAACCAAAGGACTTATGCACACACTTCAACATGTATTTTGTTCAGGATGACCTCCTGAAGCCCATATGAGCATTAATTTGACTACACAACTCATTCCTATGAAGATACATTCAAACTCACAAAACGTGCTCAGCTCGGGCTGAAAATGCATTTAAAGCAATAAAAACTCAAATTGAGTGTCACGCCTAAACCAAAGGACTTATGCACACACTTCAACATGTATTTTGTTCAGGATGACCACCTGACGCCTAAATGAGCATTAATTTGACCACACAACTCATTCCTATGAAGATACATTCAAAGTCAGAAAGCGCGCTCAGCTCGGGCTGAAAATGCATTTAATTTAAAGCAATAAAAACTCAAATTGAGTGTCACGCCTAAACCAAAGGACTTATGCACACACTTCAACATGTATTTAGTTCAGGATGACCACCTGAAGCCTAAATGAGCATTAATTTGACTACAAAACTCATTCCTATGAAGATACATTCAAACTCACAAAACGTGCTCAGCCTGGGCTGAAAATGCATTTAAAGCAATAAAAACTCAAATTGAGTGTCACACCTAAACCAAAGGACTTATGCACACACTTCAACATGTATTTTGTTCAGGATGACCTCCTGAAGCCCATATGAGCATTAATTTGACTATACAACTCATTCCTATAAAGATACATTCAAACACACAAAACGTGCTCAGCTCGGGCTGAAAATGCATTTAAAGCAATAAAAACTCAAATTGAGTGTCACGCCTAAACCAAAGGACTTAAGCACACACTTCAACATGTATTTAGTTCAGGATGACCACCTGAAGCCTAAATGAGCATTATTTTGACCACACAACTCATTTCTATGAAGATACATTCAAACTCACAAAACGTGCTCAGCTCGGGCTGAAAATGCATTTAAAGCAATAAAAACTCAAATTGAGTGTCACGCCTAAACCAAAGGACTTATGCACACACTTCAACATGTATTTTGTTCAGGATGACCTCCTGAAGCCTAAATCAGCAATAATTTCACCACACAACTCATTCCTATGAAGATACATCCAAAGTCAGAAAGCGCGCTCAGCTCGGGCTGAAAATGCATTTAATTTAAAGCAATAAAAACTCAAATTGAGTGTCACGCCTAAACCAAAGGACTTATGCACACACTTTAACATGTATTTAGTTCTGGATGACCACCTGAAGCCTAAATGAGCATTAATTTGACCACACAACTCATTCCTATGAAGATACATTCAAACTCACAAAACGTGCTCAGCTCGGGCTGAAAATGCATTTAAAGCAATAAAAACTCAAATTGAGTGTCACACCTAAACCAAAGGACTTATGCACACACTTCAACATGTATTTTGTTCAGGATGACCTCCTGAAGCCCATATGAGCATTAATTTGACTACACAACTCATTCCTATGAAGAAACATTCAAACTCACAAAACGTGCTCAGCTCGGGCTGAAAATGCATTTAAAGCAATAAAAACTCAAATTGAGTGTCACGCCTAAACCAAAGGACTTATGCACACACTTCAACATGTATTTAGTTCAGGATGACCACCTGAAGCCTAAATGAGCATTAATTTGACCACACAACTCATTCCTATGAAGATACATTCAAACTCACAAAACATGCTCAGCTCGGGCTGAAAATGCATTTAAAGCAATAAAAACTCAAATTGAATGTCACGCCTAAACCAAAGGACTTATGCACACACTTCAACATGTATTTTGTTCAGGATGACCACCTGAAGCCTAAATGAGCATTAATTTGACCACACAACTCATTCCTATGAAGATACATTCAAACTCACAAAACGTGCTCAGCTCGGGCTGAAAATGCATTTAAAGCAATAAAAACTCAAATTGAGTGTCACGCCTAAACCAAAGGAGTTATGCCCACACTTCAACATGTATTTAGTTCAGGATGACCACCTGAAGCCTAAATGAGCATTAATTTGACCACACAACTCATTCCTATGAAGATACATTCAAACTCACAAAACGTGCTCAACTCGGGCTGAAAATGCATTTAAAGCAATAAAAGCTCAAATTGAGTGTCACGCCTAAACCAAAGGACTTATGCACACACTTTAACATGTATTTTGTTCAGGATGACCTCCTGAAGCCTAAATGAGCATTAATTTGACCACACAACTCATTCCTATGAAGATACATTCAAAGTCAGAAAGCGCGCTCAGCTCGGGCTGAAAATGCATTTAATTTAAAGCAATAAAAACTCAAATTGAGTGTCACGCCTAAACCAAAGGACTTATGCACACACTTCAACATGTATTTAGTTCAGGATGACCACCTGAAGCCTAAATGAGCATTAATTTGACTACACAACTCATTCCTATGAAGATACATTCAAACTCACAAAACGTGCTCAGCTCGGGCTGAAAATGCATTTAAAGCAATAAAAACTCAAATTGAGTGTCACGCCTAAACCAAAGGACTTATGCACACACTTCAACATGTATTTTGTTCAGGATGACCACCTGACGCCTAAATGAGCATTAATTTGACTACACAACTCATTCCTATAAAGATACATTCAAACTCACAAAACGTCCTCAGCTCGGGCTGAAAATGCATTTAAAGCAATAAAAACTCAAATTGAGTGTCACGCCTAAACCAAAGGACTTATGCACACACTTCAACGTGTATTTTGTTCAGGATGACCTCCTGAAGCCTAAATAAGCATTAATTTGACCACACAACTCATTCCTATGAAGATACATTCAAACTCACAAAACGCGCTCAGCTCGGGCTGAAAATGCATTTAAAGCAATAAAAACTCAAATTGAGTGTCACGCCTAAACCAAAGGACTTATGCACACACTTCAACATGTATTTTGTTCAGGATGACCACCTGACGCCTAAATGAGCATTAATTTGACCACACAACTCATTCCTATGAAGATACATTCAAAGTCAGAAAGCGCGCTCAGCTCGGGCTGAAAATGCATTTAATTTAAAGCAATAAAAACTCAAATTGAGTGTCACGCCTAAACCAAAGGACTTATGCACACACTTCAACATGTATTTAGTTCAGGATGACCACCTGAAGCCTAAATGAGCATTAATTTGACTACACAACTCATTCCTATGAAGATACATTCAAACTCACAAAACGTGCTCAGCTCGGGCTGAAAATGCATTTAAAGCAATAAAAACTCAAATTGAGTGTCACGCCTAAACCAAAGGACTTATGCACACACTTCAACATGTATTTTGTTCAGGATGACCACCTGACGCCTAAATGAGCATTAATTTGACTCCACAACTCATTCCTATAAAGATACATTCAAACTCACAAAACGTGCTCAGCTCGGGCTGAAAATGCATTTAAAGCAATAAAAACTCAAATTGAGTGTCACGCCTAAACCAAAGGACTTATGCACACACTTCAACATGTATTTTGTTCAGGATGACCACCTGAAGCCTAAATGAGCATTAATTTGACCACACAACTCATTCCTATGAAGATACATTCAAACTCACAAAACATGCTCAGCTCGGGCTGAAAATGCATTTAAAGCAATAAAAACTCAAATTGAATGTCACGCCTAAACCAAAGGACTTATGCACACACTTCAACATGTATTTTGTTCAGGATGACCTCCTGAAGCCCATATGAGCATTAATTTGACTACACAACTCATTCCTATGAAGATACATTCAAACTCACAAAACGTGCTCAGCTCGGGCTGAAAATGCATTTAAAGCAATAAAAACTCAAATTGAGTGTCACGCCTAAACCAAAGGACTTATGCACACACTTCAACATGTATTTTGTTCAGGATGACCACCTGACGCCTAAATGAGCATTAATTTGACCACACAACTCATTCCTATGAAGATACATTCAAAGTCAGAAAGCGCGCTCAGCTCGGGCTGAAAATGCATTTAATTTAAAGCAATAAAAACTCAAATTGAGTGTCACGCCTAAACTAAAGGACTTATGCACACACTTCAACATGTATTTAGTTCAGGATGACCACCTGAAGCCTAAATGAGCATTAATTTGACTACACAACTCATTCCTATGAAGATACATTCAAACTCACAAAACGTGCTCAGCTCGGGCTGAAAATGCATTTAAAGCAATAAAAACTCAAATTGAGTGTCACGCCTAAACCAAAGGACTTATGCACACACTTCAACATGTATTTAGTTCAGGATGACCACCTGAAGCCTAAATGAGCATTAATTTGACCACACAACTCATTCCTGAAGATATTTTCAAACTCACAAAACGTGCTCAACTCGGGCTGAAAATGCATTTAAAGCAATAAAAACTCAAATTGAGTGTCACACCTAAACCAAAGGACTTATGCACACACTTCAACATGTATTTTGTTCAGGATGACCTCCTGAAGCCCATATGAGCATTAATTTGACTACACAACTCATTCCTATGAAGAAACATTCAAACTCACAAAACGTGCTCAGCTCGGGCTGAAAATGCATTTAAAGCAATAAAAACTCAAATTGAGTGTCACGCCTAAACCAAAGGACTTATGCACACACTTCAACATGTATTTTGTTCAGGATGACCACCTGAAGCCTAAATGAGCATTAATTTGACCACACAACTCATTCCTATGAAGATATTTTCAAACTCACAAAACGTGCTCAACTCGGGCTGAAAATGCATTTAAAGCAATAAAAACTCAAATTGAGTGTCACACCTAAACCAAAGGACTTATGCACACACGTCAACATGTATTTTGTTCAGGATGACCACCTGAAGCCTAAATGAGCATTAATTTGACCACACAACTCATTCCTATGAAGATACATTCAAACTCACAAAACATGCTCAGCTCAGGCTGAAAATGCATTTAAAGCAATAAAAACTCAAATTGAATGTCACGCCTAAACCAAAGGACTTATGCACACACTTCAACATGTATTTTGTTCAGGATGACCACCTGAAGCCTAAATGAGCATTAATTTGACCACACAACTCATTCCTATGAAGATACATTCAAACTCACAAAACGTGCTCAGCTCGGGCTGAAAATGCATTTAAAGCAATAAAAACTCAAATTGAGTGTCACGCCTAAACCAAAGGACTTATGCCCACACTTCAACATGTATTTAGTTCAGGATGACCACCTGAAGCCTAAATGAGCATTAATTTGACCACACAACTCATTCCTATGAAGATACATTCAAACTCACAAAACGTGCTCAGCTCGGGCTGAAAATGCATTTAAAGCAATAAAAACTCAAATTGAGTGTCACGCCTAAATCTAAGGACTTATGCACACACTTCAACATGTATTTTGTTCACGATGACCACCTGAAGCCTAAATGAGCATTAATTTGACCACACAACTCATTCCTATGAAGATACATTCAAACTCACAAAACGTGCTCAACTCGGGCTGAAAATGCATTTAAAGCAATAAAAGCTCAAATTGATAGTCACGCCTAAACCAAAGGACTTATGCACACACTTCAACATGTATTTTGTTCAGGATGACCTCCTGAAGCCCATATGAGCATTAATTTGACCACACAACTCATTCCTATGAAGATACATTCAAACACACAAAACGTGCTCAGCTCGGGCTGAAAATGCATTTAAAGCAATAGAAACTCAAATTGAGTGTCACACCTAAACCAAAGGACTTATGCACACACTTCAACATGTATTTAGTTCAGGATGACCACCTGAAGCCTAAATGAGCATTAATTTGACTACACAACTCATTCCTATGAAGATACATTCAAACTCACAAAACGTGCTCAGCTCGGGCTGAAAATGCATTTAAAGCAATAAAAACTCAAATTGAGTGTCACGCCTAAACCAAAGGACTTATGCACACACTTCAACATGTATTTTGTTCAGGATGACCACCTGACGCCTAAATGAGCATTAATTTGACTCCACAACTCATTCCTATAAAGATACATTCAAACTCACAAAACGTGCTCAGCTCGGGCTGAAAATGCATTTAAAGCAATAAAAACTCAAATTGAGTGTCACGCCTAAACCAAAGGACTTATGCACACACTTCAACATGTATTTTGTTCAGGATGACCACCTGAAGCCTAAATGAGCATTAATTTGACCACACAACTCATTCCTATGAAGATACATTCAAACTCACAAAACATGCTCAGCTCGGGCTGAAAATGCATTTAAAGCAATAAAAACTCAAATTGAATGTCACGCCTAAACCAAAGGACTTATGCACACACTTCAACATGTATTTTGTTCAGGATGACCTCCTGAAGCCCATATGAGCATTAATTTGACTACACAACTCATTCCTATGAAGATACATTCAAACTCACAAAACGTGCTCAGCTCGGGCTGAAAATGCATTTAAAGCAATAAAAACTCAAATTGAGTGTCACGCCTAAACCAAAGGACTTATGCACACACTTCAACATGTATTTTGTTCAGGATGACCACCTGACGCCTAAATGAGCATTAATTTGACCACACAACTCATTCCTATGAAGATACATTCAAAGTCAGAAAGCGCGCTCAGCTCGGGCTGAAAATGCATTTAATTTAAAGCAATAAAAACTCAAATTGAGTGTCACGCCTAAACCAAAGGACTTATGCACACACTTCAACATGTATTTAGTTCAGGATGACCACCTGAAGCCTAAATGAGCATTAATTTGACCACACAACTCATTCCTGAAGATATTTTCAAACTCACAAAACGTGCTCAACTCGGGCTGAAAATGCATTTAAAGCAATAAAAACTCAAATTGAGTGTCACACCTAAACCAAAGGACTTATGCACACACTTCAACATGTATTTTGTTCAGGATGACCTCCTGAAGCCCATATGAGCATTAATTTGACTACACAACTCATTCCTATGAAGAAACATTCAAACTCACAAAACGTGCTCAGCTCGGGCTGAAAATGCATTTAAAGCAATAAAAACTCAAATTGAGTGTCACGCCTAAACCAAAGGACTTATGCACACACTTCAACATGTATTTAGTTCAGGATGACCACCTGAAGCCTAAATGAGCATTAATTTGACCACACAACTCATTCCTATGAAGATATTTTCAAACTCACAAAACGTGCTCAACTCGGGCTGAAAATGCATTTAAAGCAATAAAAACTCAAATTGAGTGTCACACCTAAACCAAAGGACTTATGCACACACGTCAACATGTATTTTGTTCAGGATGACCACCTGAAGCCTAAATGAGCATTAATTTGACCACACAACTCATTCCTATGAAGATACATTCAAACTCACAAAACATGCTCAGCTCAGGCTGAAAATGCATTTAAAGCAATAAAAACTCAAATTGAATGTCACGCCTAAACCAAAGGACTTATGCGCACACACTTCAACATGTATTTTGTTCAGGATGACCACCTGAAGCCTAAATGAGCATTAATTTGACCACACAACTCATTCCTATGAAGATACATTCAAACTCACAAAACGTGCTCAGCTCGGGCTGAAAATGCATTTAAAGCAATAAAAACTCAAATTGAGTGTCACGCCTAAACCAAAGGACTTATGCCCACACTTCAACATGTATTTAGTTCAGGATGACCACCTGAAGCCTAAATGAGCATTAATTTGACCACACAACTCATTCCTATGAAGATACATTCAAACTCACAAAACGTGCTCAGCTCGGGCTGAAAATGCATTTAAAGCAATAAAAACTCAAATTGAGTGTCACGCCTAAATCTAAGGACTTATGCACACACTTCAACATGTATTTTGTTCACGATGACCACCTGAAGCCTAAATGAGCATTAATTTGACCAC
This sequence comes from Hippocampus guttulatus, assembly GCF_054856545.1. Classification (NCBI taxonomy): domain Eukaryota; kingdom Metazoa; phylum Chordata; class Actinopteri; order Syngnathiformes; family Syngnathidae; genus Hippocampus; species Hippocampus guttulatus. Next base: position 553,546 of record NW_028233887.1, on the reverse strand, counting down.
ACAACTCATTCCTATGAAGATACATTCAAACTCACAAAACGTGCTCAACTCGGGCTGAAAATGCATTTAAAGCAATAAAAGCTCAAATTGAGTGTCACGCCTAAACCAAAGGACTTATGCACACACTTCAACATGTATTTTGTTCAGGATGACCTCCTGAAGCCCATATGAGCATTAATTTGACCACACAACTCATTCCTATGAAGATACATTCAAACACACAAAACGTGCTCAGCTCGGGCTGAAAATGCATTTAAAGCAATAAAAACTCAAATTGAGTGACACGCCTAAACCAAAGGACTTATGCACACACTTCAACATGTATTTTGTTCAGGATGACCACCTGACGCCTAAATGAGCATTAATTTGACCACACAACTCATTCCTATGAAGATACATTCAAACTCACAAAACGTGCTCAGCTCGGGCTGAAAATGCATTTAAAGCAATAAAAACTCAAATTGAGTGTCACGCCTAAACCAAAGGACTTATGCACACGCTTCAACATGTATTTTGTTCAGGATGACCTCCTGAAGCCTAAATAAGCATTAATTTGACCACACAACTCATTCCTATGAAGATACATTCAAACTCACAAAACGCGCTCAGCTCGGGCTGAAAATGCATTTAAAGCAATAAAAACTCAAATTGAGTGTCACACCTAAACCAAAGGACTTATGCACACACTTCAACATGTATTTTGTTCAGGATGACCACCTGAAGCCTAAATGAGCATTAATTTGACCACACAACTCATTCCTATGAAGATACATTCAAACTCACAAAACATGCTCAGCTCGGGCTGAAAATGCATTTAAAGCAATAAAAACTCAAATTGAATGTCACGCCTAAACCAAAGGACTTATGCACACACTTTAACATGTATTTTGTTCAGGATGACCTCCTGAAGCCCATATGAGCATTAATCTGACTACACAACTCATTCCTATGAAGATACATTCAAACTCACAAAACGTGCTCAGCTCGGGCTGAAAATGCATTTAAAGCAATAAAAACTCAAATTGAGTGTCACGCCTAAACCAAAGGACTTATGCACACACTTCAACATGTATTTTGTTCAGGATGACCACCTGACGCCTAAATGAGCATTAATTTGACCACACAACTCATTCCTATGAAGATACATTCAAAGTCAGAAAGCGCGCTCAGCTCGGGCTGAAAATGCATTTAATTTAAAGCAATAAAAACTCAAATTGAGTGTCACGCCTAAACCAAAGGACTTATGCACACACTTCAACATGTATTTAGTTCAGGATGACCACCTGAAGCCTAAATGAGCATTAATTTGACTACACAACTCATTCCTATGAAGATACATTCAAACTCACAAAACGTGCTCAGCTCGGGCTGAAAATGCATTTAAAGCAATAAAAACTCAAATTGAGTGTCACGCCTAAACCAAAGGACTTATGCACACACTTCAACATGTATTTTGTTCAGGATGACCACCTGACGCCTAAATGAGCATTAATTTGACTACACAACTCATTCCTATAAAGATACATTCAAACTCACAAAACGTGCTCAGCTCGGGCTGAAAATGCATTTAAAGCAATAAAAACTCAAATTGAGTGTCACGCCTAAACCAAAGGACTTATGCACACACTTCAACATGTATTTTGTTCACGATGACCACCTGACGCCTAAATGAGCATTAATTTGACCACACAACTCATTCCTATGAAGATACATTCAAAGTCAGAAAGCGCGCTCAGCTCGGGCTGAAAATGCATTTAATTTAAAGCAATAAAAACTCAAATTGAGTGTCACGCCTAAACCAAAGGACTTATGCACACACTTCAACATGTATTTTGTTCAGGATGACCTCCTGAAGCCTAAATAAGCATTAATTTGACCACACAACTCATTCCTATGAAGATACATTCAAACTCACAAAACGCGCTCAGCTCGGGCTGAAAATGCATTTATTTCCCTCTCTTGGCCAATTGGAGGCCAGGATTGTTTATTGAGCCTTGAGCATATAATATACACAATAACAGGTTGACAAAAGTCAAACAAAAATTATGTGAGGAAAATTAGAAAGTAGATAAAAGTAGAAAACACACATCATCACGGTTGTATGCTCAAGGGAATAGGAAGAAGTAAGTAACTTATCTAGTCCTACCCCTTATTTTGTAACAATTTGATGTGATCATTTTTCAAAACAAAGAACAAAAGAAAATCTACATATCATCAAATGCTTTTACCCTTATGTATACTATACTATTCTATTTATACACCTTTTGGTGTATAAATAGATAAATAGTATAAATAGTATCATAATAGTATAAAATAATAAAAATAGTATAATAGTATAGTATAAATGTATAAATAGTGTTTATATAGTTATTCTTTCTCCTTTTGTATTCCAATTTTCTGATATTCATTATAGTTTTCATTTCTTGAATACAATTGATAAGTTGATCAAATTCAAAACAAGAACAAACGGTTGTCTTACTATATTTTACATGTATATCAAATTTATCTTTTTAGTTCTGATTCATGTAGTTTTTTTGTACTAATCTTTTGAATTTGTTTTTGAACTCCTCCAACGATTTGCTCATTTTCAGGTCCGTTTCAAGCTTGTTCCACAAGTTGACACCTATTACTGATACACACCTTTGTTTGATGTTTGTTCTTGTTCTGGATTTTTTGTATTGTTTTGTACCCCTTAGATGATAACAGCTCTCTCTAATTTCAAAAAGCTGCTGGATATTTTGGCAGAGGAGGTTGTTATGTACTTTGTACATTAATTGGGTAATCTTGAAGTCAACCAAGTCGTAGAATTTTATTGTGTTTAATTTGATGAATATTGGATTTGTGGGTTCTATATATTTAGACCTATTGATTATTCTGATTGCTTTTTTTGTAGTTTTAAAACAGGGAGTGTGTTTGTTTTACAAGCTTTTCCCCATATTTCTACACAGTAGGTCATATATGGGAGTAATAATGAATAATATAGTGTGTACAAGGAGTTCTTACTCAACACATCCTTCGTTTTGTGGAGTATTCCGATAGTTTTCGATATTTTTTTTATAATGTTATCTATGTGTGGCTTCCAGGATAGTTTTGTATCTATTACTAGTCCAAGAAACTTATTTTCATAGACTTGTTCTATTTCGATTGAATTTATCTTTATTTTAACTTGGTCTTTGATTGGTCTTGTGCCAAAGACCACTAACTTTGTTTTTGTTAAATTTAAAGATAGTTTATTTCTGTCGAACCAGTTTTTTAATTTTGTCAATTCATTTTCCACAATTTTCTGGAGTTCTTTCATATTTTTTCCAGAGCAGTAAAAGGTTGTGTCATCGGCGAATAGGACGGATTTGAGTTGATTTGATACCCTACAAATATCGTTTATATATAAAATGAATAGTTTTGGTCCAATCACTGACCCCTGAGGCACTCCATGGCTAATCTTCAGTAGATTGGATTTTTTGTTTTTGAACTGCACATACTGATATCTGTTTTCTAAATAACTTTCAATCCATTTATATGCTGTGCCTCTGATGCCATATCTCTCTAATTTATTCAATAATATAGTATGAATTTAAAGCAATAAAAACTCAAATTGAGTGTCACACCTAAACCAAAGGACTTATGCACACACGTCAACATGTATTTTGTTCAGGATGACCACCTGAAGCCTAAATGAGCATTAATTTGACCACACAACTCATTCCTATGAAGATACATTCAAACTCACAAAACATGCTCAGCTCGGGCTGAAAATGCATTTAAAACAATAAAAATTCAAATTGAATGTCACGCCTAAACCAAAGGACTTATGCACACACTTCAACATGTATTTTGTTCAGGATGACCACCTGAAGCCTAAATGAGCATTAATTTGACCACACAACTCATTCCTATGAAGATACATTCAAACTCACAAAACGTGCTCAGCTCGGCTTGAAAATGCATTTAAAGCAATAAAAACTCAAATTGAGTGTCACGCCTAAACCAAAGGACTTATGCACACACTTCAACATGTATTTTGTTCAGGATGACCACCTGAAGCCTAAATGAGCATTAATTTGACCACACAACTCATTCCTATGAAGATACATTCAAACTCACAAAACGTGCTCAGCTCGGGCTGAAAATGCATTTAAAGCAATAAAAACTCAAATTGAATGTCACGCCTAAACCAAAGGACTTATGCACACACTTCAACATGTATTTTGTTCAGGATGACCACCTGAAGCCTAAATGAGCATTAATTTGACCACACAACTCATTCCTATGAAGATACATTCAAACTCACAAAACGTGCTCAGCTCGGGCTGAAAATGCATTTAAAGCAATAAAAACTCAAATTGAGTGTCACGCCTAAATCTAAGGACTTATGCACACACTTTAACATGTATTTTATTCAGGATGACCTCCTGAAGCCTAAATGAGCATTAATTTGACCACACAACTCATTCCTATGAAGATACATTCAAAGTCAGAAAGCGCGCTCAGCTCGGGCTGAAAATGCATTTAATTTAAAGCAATAAAAACTCAAATTGAGTGTCACGCCTAAACCAAAGGACTTATGCACACACTTCAACATGTATTTAGTTCAGGATGACCACCTGAAGCCTAAATGAGCATTAATTTGACTACACAACTCATTCCTATGAAGATACATTCAAACTCACAAAACGTGCTCAGCTCGGGCTGAAAATGCATTTAAAGCAATAAAAACTCAAATTGAGTGTCACGCCTAAACCAAAGGACTTATGCACACACTTCAACATGTATTTTGTTCAGGATGACCACCTGACGCCTAAATGAGCATTAATTTGACTACACAACTCATTCCTATAAAGATACATTCAAACTCACAAAACGTCCTCAGCTCGGGCTGAAAATGCATTTAAAGCAATAAAAACTCAAATTGAGTGTCACGCCTAAACCAAAGGACTTATGCACACACTTCAACGTGTATTTTGTTCAGGATGACCTCCTGAAGCCTAAATAAGCATTAATTTGACCACACAACTCATTCCTATGAAGATACATTCAAACTCACAAAACACGCTCAGCTCGGGCTGAAAATGCATTTAAAGCAATAAAAACTCAAATTGAGTGTCACGCCTAAACCAAAGGACTTATGCACACACTTCAACATGTATTTTGTTCAGGATGACCACCTGACGCCTAAATGAGCATTAATTTGACCACACAACTCATTCCTATGAAGATACATTCAAAGTCAGAAAGCGCGCTCAGCTCGGGCTGAAAATGCTTTTAATTTAAAGCAATAAAAACTCAAATTGAGTGTCACGCCTAAACCAAAGGACTTATGCACACACTTCAACATGTATTTAGTTCAGGATGACCACCTGAAGCCTAAATGAGCATTAATTTGACTACACAACTCATTCCTATGAAGATACATTCAAACTCACAAAACGTGCTCAGCTCGGGCTGAAAATGCATTTAAAGCAATAAAAACTCAAATTGAGTGTCACGCCTAAACCAAAGGACTTATGCACACACTTCAACATGTATTTTGTTCAGGATGACCACCTGACGCCTAAATGAGCATTAATTTGACTACACAACTCATTCCTATAAAGATACATTCAAACTCACAAAACATGCTCAGCTCGGGCTGAAAATGCATTTAAAGCAATAAAAACTCAAATTGAGTGTCACGCCTAAACCAAAGGACTTATGCACACACTTCAACATGTATTTTGTTCAGGATGACCACCTGAAGCCTAAATGAGCATTAATTTGACCACACAACTCATTCCTATGAAGATACATTCAAACTCACAAAACATGCTCAGCTCGGGCTGAAAATGCATTTAAAGCAATAAAAACTCAAATTGAATGTCACGCCTAAACCAAAGGACTTATGCACACACTTCAACATGTATTTTGTTCAGGATGACCTCCTGAAGCCCATATGAGCATTAATTTGACTACACAACTCATTCCTATGAAGATACATTCAAACTCACAAAACGTGCTCAGCTCGGGCTGAAAATGCATTTAAAGCAATAAAAAATCAAATTGAGTGTCACGCCTAAACCAAAGGACTTATGCACACACTTCAACATGTATTTTGTTCAGGATGACCACCTGACGCCTAAATGAGCATTAATTTGACCACACAACTCATTCCTATGAAGATACATTCAAACTCACAAAACGTGCTCAGCTCGGGCTGAAAATGCATTTAAAGCAATAAAAACTCAAATTGAGTGTCACGCCTAAACCAAAGGACTTATGCACACACTTCAACATGTATTTTGTTCAGGATGACCACCTGACGCCTAAATGAGCATTAATTTGACTACACAACTCATTCCTATAAAGATACATTCAAACTCACAAAACATGCTCAGCTCGGGCTGAAAATGCATTTAAAGCAATAAAAACTCAAATTGAGTGTCACGCCTAAACCAAAGGACTTATGCACACACTTCAACATGTATTTTGTTCAGGATGACCACCTGAAGCCTAAATGAGCATTAATTTGACCACACAACTCATTCCTATGAAGATACATTCAAACTCACAAAACATGCTCAGCTCGGGCTGAAAATGCATTTAAAGCAATAAAAACTCAAATTGAATGTCACGCCTAAACCAAAGGACTTATGCACACACTTCAACATGTATTTTGTTCAGGATGACCTCCTGAAGCCCATATGAGCATTAATTTGACTACACAACTCATTCCTATGAAGATACATTCAAACTCACAAAACGTGCTCAGCTCGGGCTGAAAATGCATTTAAAGCAATAAAAAATCAAATTGAGTGTCACGCCTAAACCAAAGGACTTATGCACACACTTCAACATGTATTTTGTTCAGGATGACCACCTGACGCCTAAATGAGCATTAATTTGACCACACAACTCATTCCTATGAAGATACATTCAAAGTCAGAAAGCGCGCTCAGCTCGGGCTGAAAATGCATTTAATTTAAAGCAATAAAAACTCAAATTGAGTGTCACGCCTAAACTAAAGGACTTATGCACACACTTCAACATGTATTTAGTTCAGGATGACCACCTGAAGCCTAAATGAGCATTAATTTGACTACACAACTCATTCCTATGAAGATACATTCAAACTCACAAAACGTGCTCAGCTCGGGCTGAAAATGCATTTAAAGCAATAAAAACTCAAATTGAGTGTCACACCTAAACCAAAGGACTTATGCACACACTTCAACATGTATTTTGTTCAGGATGACCTCCTGAAGCCCATATGAGCATTAATTTGACTACACAACTCATTCCTATGAAGAAACATTCAAACTCACAAAACGTGCTCAGCTCGGGCTGAAAATGCATTTAAAGCAATAAAAACTCAAATTGAGTGTCACGCCTAAACCAAAGGACTTATGCACACACTTCAACATGTATTTAGTTCAGGATGACCACCTGAAGCCTAAATGAGCATTAATTTGACCACACAACTCATTCCTATGAAGATATTTTCAAACTCACAAAACGTGCTCAACTCGGGCTGAAAATGCATTTAAAGCAATAAAAACTCAAATTGAGTGTCACACCTAAACCAAAGGACTTATGCACACACTTCAACATGTATTTTGTTCAGGATGACCTCCTGAAGCCCATATGAGCATTAATTTGACTACACAACTCATTCCTATGAAGAAACATTCAAACTCACAAAACGTGCTCAGCTCGGGCTGAAAATGCATTTAAAGCAATAAAAACTCAAATTGAGTGTCACGCCTAAACCAAAGGACTTATGCACACACTTCAACATGTATTTAGTTCAGGATGACCACCTGAAGCCTAAATGAGCATTAATTTGACCACACAACTCATTCCTATGAAGATATTTTCAAACTCACAAAACGTGCTCAACTCGGGCTGAAAATGCATTTAAAGCAATAAAAACTCAAATTGAGTGTCACACCTAAACCAAAGGACTTATGCACACACGTCAACATGTATTTTGTTCAGGATGACCACCTGAAGCCTAAATGAGCATTAATTTGACCACACAACTCATTCCTATGAAGATACATTCAAACTCACAAAACATGCTCAGCTCGGGCTGAAAATGCATTTAAAGCAATAAAAACTCAAATTGAATGTCACGCCTAAACCAAAGGACTTATGCACACACTTCAACATGTATTTTGTTCAGGATGACCACCTGAAGCCTAAATGAGCATTAATTTGACCACACAACTCATTCCTATGAAGATACATTCAAACTCACAAAACGTGCTCAGCTCGGGCTGAAAATGCATTTAAAGCAATAAAAACTCAAATTGAGTGTCACGCCTAAACCAAAGGACTTATGCACACACTTCAACATGTATTTTGTTCAGGATGACCTCCTGAAGCCTAAATGAGCATTAATTTGACCACACAACTCATTCTATGAAGATACATTCAAACTCACAAAACGTGCTCAGCTCGGGCTGAAAATGCATTTAAAGCAATAAAAACTCAAATTGAGTGTCACGCCTAAACCAAAGGACTTATGCACACACTTCAACATGTATTTTGTTCAGGATGACCACCTGAAGCCTAAATGAGCATTAATTTGACCACACAACTCATTCCTATGAAGATACATTCAAACTCACAAAACGTGCTCAGCTCGGGCTGAAAATGCATTTAAAGCAATAAAAACTCAAATTGAGTGTCACGCCTAAACCAAAGGACTTATGCACACACTTCAACATGTATTTTGTTCAGGATGACCACCTGACGCCTAAATGAGCATTCATTTGACCACACAACTCATTCCTATGAAGATACATTCAAACACACAAAACGTGCTCAGCTCGGCCTGAAAATGCATTTAAAGCAATAAAAACTCAAATTGAGTGTCACGCCTAAACCAAAGGACTTATGCACACACTTCAACATGTGTTTTGTTCAGGATGACCTCCTGAAGCCTAAATGAGCAATAATTTGACCACACAACTCATTCCTATGAAGATACATTCAAAGTCAGAAAGCGCGCTCAGCTCGGGCTGAAAATGCATTTAATTTAAAGCAATAAAAACTCAAATTGAGTGTCACGCCTAAACCAAAGGACTTATGCACACACTTCAACATGTATTTAGTTCAGGATGACCACCTGAAGCCTAAATGAGCATTAATTTGACTACACAACTCATTCCTATGAAGATACATTCAAACTCACAAAACGTGCTCAGCTCGGGCTGAAAATGCATTTAAAGCAATAAAAACTCAAATTGAGTGTCACGCCTAAACCAAAGGACTTATGCACACACTTCAACATGTATTTTGTTCAGGATGACCACCTGACGCCTAAATGAGCATTAATTTGACTACACAACTCATTCCTATAAAGATACATTCAAACTCACAAAACGTGCTCAGCTCGGGCTGAAAATGCATTTAAAGCAATAAAAACTCAAATTGAGTGTCACGCCTAAACCAAAGGACTTATGCACACACTTCAACATGTATTTTGTTCACGATGACCACCTGACGCCTAAATGAGCATTAATTTGACCACACAACTCATTCCTATGAAGATACATTCAAAGTCAGAAAGCGCGCTCAGCTCGGGCTGAAAATGCATTTAATTTAAAGCAATAAAAACTCAAATTGAGTGTCACGCCTAAACCAAAGGACTTATGCACACACTTCAACATGTATTTTGTTCAGGATGACCTCCTGAAGCCTAAATAAGCATGATTTTGACAACACAACTCATTCCTATGAAGATACATTCAAACTCACAAAACGCGCTCAGCTCGGGCTGAAAATGCATTTAAAGCAATAAAAACTCAAATTGAGTGTCACACCTAAACCAAAGGACTTATGCACACACGTCAACATGTATTTTGTTCAGGATGACCACCTGAAGCCTAAATGAGCATTAATTTGACCACACAACTCATTCCTATGAAGATACATTTAAACTCACAAAACGTGCTCAGCTCGGGCTGAAAATGCATTTAAAGCAATAAAAACTCAAATTGAGTGTCACGCCTAAACCAAAGGACTTATGCACACACTTCAACATGTATTTTGTTCAGGATGACCTCCTGAAGCCTAAATGAGCATTAATTTGACCACACAACTCATTCCTATGAAGATACATTCAAACTCACAAAACGTGCTCAGCTCGGGCTGAAAATGCATTTAAAGCAATAAAAACTCAAATTGAGTGTCATGCCTAAACCAAAGGACTTATGCACACACTTCAACATGTATTTTGTTCAGGATGACCTCCTGAAGCCTATATGAGCATTAATTTGACCACACAACTCATATCTATGAAGATACATTCAAACTCACAAAACGTGCTCAGCTCGTGCTGAAAATGCATTTAAAGCAATTAAACTCAAATTGAGTGTCACTCCTAAACCAAAGGACTTATACACACACTTCAACATGTCTTTTGTTCAGGATGGCCTCCTGAAGCATAAATGAGCATTAATTTGACTACACAACTCATTCCAATGAAGATACATTCAAAGTCACAAAACGTGCTCAGCTCGGCCTGAAAATGCATTTAAAGCAATAAAAACTCAAATTGAATGTCACGCCCAAACCAAAGGACTTATGCACACACTTCAACATGTATTTTGTTCAGGATGACATCCTGAAGCCTAAATGAGCATTAATTTGACCACACAACTCATTCCTATGAAAATACATTCAAACTCACAAAACGTGCTCAGCTCGGCCTGAAAATGCATTTAAAGCAATAAAAACTCAAATTGAATGTCACGCCCAAACCAAGGGACTTATGCACACACTTCAACATGTACTTAGTTCAGGATGTCCTCCTGAAGCCTAAATGAGCATTAATTTGATCACACAACTCATTCCTATGAAGATACATTCAAACTCACAAAACTTGCTCAGCTCGGGCTGAAAATGCATTTAAAGCAATAAATACTCAAATTGAGTGTCACGCCTAAACTAAAGGACTTATGCACACACTTCAACATGTATTTAGTTCAGGATGTCCTCCTGAAGCCTAAATGAGCAGTAATTTGACCACACAACTCATTCCTATGAAGATACATTCAAACTCTAAAAACGTGCTCAGCTCGGGCAGAAAATGCAATTAAAGCAAAAAAAAAAAAACTCAAATTGAGTGTCACGCCTAAACCAAAGGACTTATGCTACACTTGAACATGTATTTAGTTCAGGATGTCCTCCTGAAGCCTAAATGAGCATTATTTTGACCATACAACTCATTCCTATGAAGATACATTCAAACTCAGAAAACGTGCTCAGCTCGGGCTGAAAATGCATTTAAAGCAATAAAAACTCAAATTGAGTGTCACACCTAAACCAAAGGACTTATGCACACACTTCAACATGTATTTTGTTCAGGACGGCCTCCTGAAGCCTAAATGAGCATTAGTTTGACTACACAACTCATTCCTATGAAGATACATCCAAAGTCAGAAAGCGCGCTCAGCTCGGGCTGAAAAAGCATTTAAAGCAATAAAAACTCAAATTGAGTGTCACACCTAAACCAAAGGACTTATGCACACACGTCAACATGTATTTTGTTCAGGATGTCCTCCTGAAGCCTAAATGAGCATTATTTTGACCATACAACTCATTCCTATGAAGATACATTCAAAGTCAGAAAGCGCGCTCAGCTCGGGCTGAAAATGCATTTAATTTAAAGCAATAAAAACTCAAATTGAGTGTCACGCCTAAACCAAAGGACTTATGCACACACTTCAACATGTATTTTGTTCAGGATGACCTCCTGAAGCCTAAATAAGCATGATTTTGACAACACAACTCATTCCTATGAAGATACATTCAAACTCACAAAACGCGCTCAGCTCGGGCTGAAAATGCATTTAAAGCAATAAAAACTCAAATTGAGTGTCACACCTAAACCAAAGGACTTATGCACACACGTCAACATGTATTTTGTTCAGGATGACCACCTGAAGCCTAAATGAGCATTAATTTGACCACACAACTCATTCCTATGAAGATACATTTAAACTCACAAAACGTGCTCAGCTCGGGCTGAAAATGCATTTAAAGCAATAAAAACTCAAATTGAGTGTCACGCCTAAACCAAAGGACTTATGCACACACTTCAACATGTATTTTGTTCAGGATGACCTCCTGAAGCCTAAATGAGCATTAATTTGACCACACAACTCATTCCTATGAAGATACATTCAAACTCACAAAACGTGCTCAGCTCGGGCTGAAAATGCATTTAAAGCAATAAAAACTCAAATTGAGTGTCATGCCTAAACCAAAGGACTTATGCACACACTTCAACATGTATTTTGTTCAGGATGACCTCCTGAAGCCTATATGAGCATTAATTTGACCACACAACTCATATCTATGAAGATACATTCAAACTCACAAAACGTGCTCAGCTCGTGCTGAAAATGCATTTAAAGCAATTAAACTCAAATTGAGTGTCACTCCTAAACCAAAGGACTTATACACACACTTCAACATGTCTTTTGTTCAGGATGGCCTCCTGAAGCATAAATGAGCATTAATTTGACTACACAACTCATTCCAATGAAGATACATTCAAAGTCACAAAACGTGCTCAGCTCGGCCTGAAAATGCATTTAAAGCAATAAAAACTCAAATTGAATGTCACGCCCAAACCAAAGGACTTATGCACACACTTCAACATGTATTTTGTTCAGGATGACATCCTGAAGCCTAAATGAGCATTAATTTGACCACACAACTCATTCCTATGAAAATACATTCAAACTCACAAAACGTGCTCAGCTCGGCCTGAAAATGCATTTAAAGCAATAAAAACTCAAATTGAATGTCACGCCCAAACCAAGGGACTTATGCACACACTTCAACATGTACTTAGTTCAGGATGTCCTCCTGAAGCCTAAATGAGCATTAATTTGATCACACAACTCATTCCTATGAAGATACATTCAAACTCACAAAACTTGCTCAGCTCGGGCTGAAAATGCATTTAAAGCAATAAATACTCAAATTGAGTGTCACGCCTAAACTAAAGGACTTATGCACACACTTCAACATGTATTTAGTTCAGGATGTCCTCCTGAAGCCTAAATGAGCAGTAATTTGACCACACAACTCATTCCTATGAAGATACATTCAAACTCTAAAAACGTGCTCAGCTCGGGCAGAAAATGCAATTAAAGCAAAAAAAAAAAACTCAAATTGAGTGTCACGCCTAAACCAAAGGACTTATGCTACACTTGAACATGTATTTAGTTCAGGATGTCCTCCTGAAGCCTAAATGAGCATTATTTTGACCATACAACTCATTCCTATGAAGATACATTCAAACTCAGAAAACGTGCTCAGCTCGGGCTGAAAATGCATTTAAAGCAATAAAAACTCAAATTGAGTGTCACACCTAAACCAAAGGACTTATGCACACACTTCAACATGTATTTTGTTCAGGACGGCCTCCTGAAGCCTAAATGAGCATTAGTTTGACTACACAACTCATTCCTATGAAGATACATCCAAAGTCAGAAAGCGCGCTCAGCTCGGGCTGAAAAAGCATTTAAAGCAATAAAAACTCAAATTGAGTGTCACGCCTAAACCAAAGGACTTATGCACACACTTCAACATGTATTTTGTTCAGGATGACCACCTGAAGCCTAAATGAGCAATAATTTGACCACACAACTCATTCCTATGAAGATACATTCAAAACTCACAAAGCGCGCTCAGCTCGGGCTGAAAATGCATTTAAAGCAATAAAAACTCAAATTGAGTGTCACGCCTAAACCAAAGGACTTATGCACACACTTCAACATGTATTTTGTTCACGATGACCACCTGAAGCCTAAATGAGCATTAATTTGACCACACAACTCATTCCTATGAAGATACATTCAAACTCACAAAACGTGCTCAACTCGGGCTGAAAATGCATTTAAAGCAATAAAAGCTCAAATTGAGTGTCACGCCTAAACCAAAGGACTTATGCACACACTTCAACATGTATTTTGTTCAGGATGACCTCCTGAAGCCCATATGAGCATTAATTTGACCACACAACTCATTCCTATGAAGATACATTCAAACACACAAAACGTGCTCAGCTCGGCCTGAAAATGCATTTAAAGCAATAAAAACTCAAATTGAGTGTCACGCCTAAACCAAAGGACTTATGCACACACTTCAACATGTATTTTGTTCAGGATGACCACCTGAAGCCTAAATGAGCATTAATTTGACCACACAACTCATTCCTATGAAGATACATTCAAACTCACAAAACGTGCTCAACTCGGGCTGAAAATGCATTTAAAGCAATAAAAACTCAAATTGAGTGTCACGCCTAAACCAAAGGACTTATGCACACACTTCAACATGTATTTTGTTCAGGATGACCTCCTGAAGCCTAAATAAGCATTAATTTGACCACACAACTCATTCCTATGAAGATACATTCAAACTCACAAAACGCGCTCAGCTCGGGCTGAAAATGCATTTAAAGCAATAAAAACTCAAATTGAGTGTCACACCTAAACCAAAGGACTTATGCACACACTTCAACATGTATTTTGTTCAGGATGACCACCTGAAGCCTAAATGAGCATTAATTTGACCACACAACTCATTCCTATGAAGATACATTCAAACTCACAAAACATGCTCAGCTCGGGCTGAAAATGCATTTAAAGCAATAAAAACTCAAATTGAATGTCACGCCTAAACCAAAGGACTTATGCACACACTTTAACATGTATTTTGTTCAGGATGACCTCCTGAAGCCCATATGAGCATTGATTTGACTACACAACTCATTCCTATGAAGATACATTCAAACTCACAAAACGTGCTCAGCTCGGGCTGAAAATGCATTTAAAGCAATAAAAACTCAAATTGAGTGTCACGCCTAAACCAAAGGACTTATGCACACACTTCAACATGTATTTTGTTCAGGATGACCACCTGACGCCTAAATGAGCAATAATTTGACCACACAACTCATTCCTATGAAGATACATTCAAAGTCAGAAAGCGCGCTCAGCTCGGGCTGAAAATGCATTTAATTTAAAGCAATAAAAACTCAAATTGAGTGTCACGCCTAAACCAAAGGACTTATGCACACACTTCAACATGTATTTAGTTCAGGATGACCTCCTGAAGCCCATATGAGCATTAATTTGACCACACAACTCATTCCTATGAAGATACATTCAAACTCACAAAACGTGCTCAGCTCGGGCTGAAAATGCATTTAAAGCAATAAAAACTCAAATTGAGTGTCACGCCTAAACCAAAGGACTTATGCACACACTTCAACATGTATTTTGTTCACGATGACCACCTGAAGCCTAAATGAGCATTAATTTGACCACACAACTCATTCCTATGAAGATACATTCAAACTCACAAAACGTGCTCAACTCGGGCTGAAAATGCATTTAAAGCAATAAAAGCTCAAATTGAGTGTCACGCCTAAACCAAAGGACTTATGCACACACTTCAACATGTATTTTGTTCAGGATGACCTCCTGAAGCCCATATGAGCATTAATTTGACCACACAACTCATTCCTATGAAGATACATTCAAACAGACAAAACGTGCTCAGCTCGGCCTGAAAATGCATTTAAAGCAATAAAAACTCAAATTGAGTGTCACGCCTAAACCAAAGGACTTATGCACACACTTCAACATGTATTTTGTTCAGGATGACCACCTGACGCCTAAATGAGCATTAATTTGACCACACAACTCATTCCTATGAAGATACATTCAAACTCACAAAACGTGCTCAACTCGGGCTGAAAATGCATTTAAAGCAATAAAAACTCAAATTGAGTTTCACGCCTAAACCAAAGGACTTATGCACACACTTCAACATGTATTTTGTTCAGGATGACCTCCTGAAGCCTAAATAAGCATTAATTTGACCACACAACTCATTCCTATGAAGATACATTCAAACTCACAAAACGCGCTCAGCTCGGGCTGAAAATGCATTTAAAGCAATAAAAACTCAAATTGAGTGTCACACCTAAACCAAAGGACTTATGCACACACTTCAACATGTATTTTGTTCAGGATGACCACCTGAAGCCTAAATGAGCATTAATTTGACCACACAACTCATTCCTATGAAGATACATTCAAACTCACAAAACATGCTCAGCTCGGGCTGAAAATGCATTTAAAGCAATAAAAACTCAAATTGAATGTCACGCCTAAACCAAAGGACTTATGCACACACTTCAACATGTATTTTGTTCAGGATGACCTCCTGAAGCCCATATGAGCATTAATTTGACTACACAACTCATTCCTATGAAGATACATTCAAACTCACAAAACGTGCTCAGCTCGGGCTGAAAATGCATTTAAAGCAATAAAAACTCAAATTGAGTGTCACGCCTAAACCAAAGGACTTATGCACACACTTCAACATGTATTTTGTTCAGGATGACCACCTGACGCCTAAATGAGCATTAATTTGACCACACAACTCATTCCTATGAAGATACATTCAAAGTCAGAAAGCGCGCTCAGCTCGGGCTGAAAATGCATTTAATTTAAAGCAATAAAAACTCAAATTGAGTGTCACGCCTAAACCAAAGGACTTATGCACACACTTCAACATGTATTTAGTTCAGGATGACCACCTGAAGCCTAAATGAGCATTAATTTGACTACAAAACTCATTCCTATGAAGATACATTCAAACTCACAAAACGTGCTCAGCCTGGGCTGAAAATGCATTTAAAGCAATAAAAACTCAAATTGAGTGTCACACCTAAACCAAAGGACTTATGCACACACTTCAACATGTATTTTGTTCAGGATGACCTCCTGAAGCCCATATGAGCATTAATTTGACTATACAACTCATTCCTATAAAGATACATTCAAACACACAAAACGTGCTCAGCTCGGGCTGAAAATGCATTTAAAGCAATAAAAACTCAAATTGAGTGTCACGCCTAAACCAAAGGACTTATGCACACACTTCAACATGTATTTAGTTCAGGATGACCACCTGAAGCCTAAATGAGCATTAATTTGACCACACAACTCATTTCTATGAAGATACATTCAAACTCACAAAACGTGCTCAGCTCGGGCTGAAAATGCATTTAAAGCAATAAAAACTCAAATTGAGTGTCACGCCTAAACCAAAGGACTTATGCACACACTTCAACATGTATTTTGTTCAGGATGACCTCCTGAAGCCTAAATCAGCAATAATTTCACCACACAACTCATTCCTATGAAGATACATCCAAAGTCAGAAAGCGCGCTCAGCTCGGGCTGAAAATGCATTTAATTTAAAGCAATAAAAACTCAAATTGAGTGTCACGCCTAAACCAAAGGACTTATGCACACACTTCAACATGTATTTAGTTCTGGATGACCACCTGAAGCCTAAATGAGCATTAATTTGACCACACAACTCATTCCTATGAAGATACATTCAAACTCACAAAACGTGCTCAGCTCGGGCTGAAAATGCATTTAAAGCAATAAAAACTCAAATTGAGTGTCACACCTAAACCAAAGGACTTATGCACACACTTCAACATGTATTTTGTTCAGGATGACCTCCTGAAGCCCATATGAGCATTAATTTGACTACACAACTCATTCCTATGAAGAAACATTCAAACTCACAAAACGTGCTCAGCTCGGGCTGAAAATGCATTTAAAGCAATAAAAACTCAAATTGAGTGTCACGCCTAAACCAAAGGACTTATGCACACACTTCAACATGTATTTAGTTCAGGATGACCACCTGAAGCCTAAATGAGCATTAATTTGACCACACAACTCATTCCTATGAAGATACATTCAAACTCACAAAACGTGCTCAACTCGGGCTGAAAATGCATTTAAAGCAATAAAAACTCAAATTGAGTGTCACGCCTAAACCAAAGGACTTATGCACACACTTCAACATGTATTTTGTTCAGGATGACCTCCTGAAGCCCATATGAGCAGTAATTTGACTACACAACTCATTCCTATGAAGATACATTCAAACTCACAAAACGTGCTCAGCTCGGGCTGAAAATGCATTTAAAGCAATAAAAACTCAAATTGAGTGTCACGCCTAAACCAAAGGACTTATGCACACACTTCAACATGTATTTAGTTCAGGATGACCACCTGAAGCCTAAATGAGCATTAATTTGACCACACAACTCATTCCTATGAAGATACATTCAAACTCACAAAACGTGCTCAACTCGGGCTGAAAATGCATTTAAAGCAATAAAAACTCAAATTGAGTGTCACGCCTAAACCAAAGGACTTATGCACACACTTCAACATGTATTTTGTTCAGGATGACCTCCTGAAGCCTAAATGAGCAATACTTTGACCACACAACTCATTCCTATGAAGATACATTCAAAGTCAGAAAGCGCACTCAGCTCGGGCTGAAAATGCATTTAAAGCAATAAAAACTCAAATTGAGTGTCACGCCTAAACCAAAGGACTTATGCACACACTTCAACATGTATTTAGTTCAGGATGACCACCTGAAGCCTAAATGAGCATTAATTTGACTACACAACTCATTCCTATGAAGATACATTCAAACTCACAAAACGTGCTCAGCTCGGGCTGAAAATGCATTTAAAGCAATAAAAACTCAAATTGAGTGTCACGCCTAAACCAAAGGACTTATGCACACACTTCAACATGTATTTTGTTCAGGATGACCACCTGACGCCTAAATGAGCATTAATTTGACTCCACAACTCATTCCTATAAAGATACATTCAAACTCACAAAACGTGCTCAGCTCGGGCTGAAAATGCATTTAAAGCAATAAAAACTCAAATTGAGTGTCACGCCTAAACCAAAGGACTTATGCACACACTTCAACATGTATTTTGTTCAGGATGACCACCTGAAGCCTAAATGAGCATTAATTTGACCACACAACTCATTCCTATGAAGATACATTCAAACTCACAAAACATGCTCAGCTCGGGCTGAAAATGCATTTAAAGCAATAAAAACTCAAATTGAATGTCACGCCTAAACCAAAGGACTAATGCACACACTTCAACATGTATTTTGTTCAGGATGACCTCCTGAAGCCCATATGAGCATTAATTTGACTACACAACTCATTCCTATGAAGATACATTCAAACTCACAAAACGTGCTCAGCTCGGGCTGAAAATGCATTTAAAGCAATAAAAACTCAAATTGAGTGTCACGCCTAAACCAAAGGACTTATGCACACACTTCAACATGTATTTTGTTCAGGATGACCACCTGACGCCTAAATGAGCATTAATTTGACCACACAACTCATTCCTATGAAGATACATTCAAAGTCAGAAAGCGCGCTCAGCTCGGGCTGAAAATGCATTTAATTTAAAGCAATAAAAACTCAAATTGAGTGTCACGCCTAAACTAAAGGACTTATGCACACACTTCAACATGTATTTAGTTCAGGATGACCACCTGAAGCCTAAATGAGCATTAATTTGACTACACAACTCATTCCTATGAAGATACATTCAAACTCACAAAACGTGCTCAGCTCGGGCTGAAAATGCATTTAAAGCAATAAAAACTCAAATTGAGTGTCACGCCTAAACCAAAGGACTTATGCACACACTTCAACATGTATTTAGTTCAGGATGACCACCTGAAGCCTAAATGAGCATTAATTTGACCACACAACTCATTCCTGAAGATATTTTCAAACTCACAAAACGTGCTCAACTCGGGCTGAAAATGCATTTAAAGCAATAAAAACTCAAATTGAGTGTCACACCTAAACCAAAGGACTTATGCACACACTTCAACATGTATTTTGTTCAGGATGACCTCCTGAAGCCTAAATCAGCAATAATTTGACCACACAACTCATTCCTATGAAGATACATTCAAAGTCAGAAAGCGCACTCAGCTCGGGCTGAAAATGCATTTAAAGCAATAAAAACTCAAATTGAGTGTCACGCCTAAACCAAAGGACTTATGCACACACTTCAACATGTATTTTGTTCAGGATGACCTCCTGAAGCCTAAATCAGCAATAATTTGACCACACAACTCATTCCTATGAAGATACATTCAAAGTCAGAAAGCGCGCTCAGCTCGGGCTGAAAATGCATTTAATTTAAAGCAATAAAAACTCAAATTGAGTGTCACGCCTAAACCAAAGGACTTATGCACACACTTCAACATGTATTTAGTTCAGGATGACCACCTGAAGCCTAAATGAGCATTAATTTGACCACACAACTCATTCCTATGAAGATACATTCAAACTCACAAAACGTGCTCAGCTCGGGCTGAAAATGCATTTAAAGCAATAAAAACTCAAATTGAGTGTCACACCTAAACCAAAGGACTTATGCACACACTTCAACATGTATTTTGTTCAGGATGACCTCCTGAAGCCCATATGAGCAGTAATTTGACTACACAACTCATTCCTATGAAGATACATTCAAACTCACAAAACGTGCTCAGCTCGGGCTGAAAATGCATTTAAAGCAATAAAAACTCAAATTGAGTGTCACGCCTAAACCAAAGGACTTATGCACACACTTCAACATGTATTTAGTTCAGGATGACCACCTGAAGCCTAAATGAGCATTAATTTGACCACACAACTCATTCCTATGAAGATACATTCAAACTCACAAAACGTGCTCAACTCGGGCTGAAAATGCATTTAAAGCAATAAAAACTCAAATTGAGTGTCACGCCTAAACCAAAGGACTTATGCACACACTTCAACATGTATTTTGTTCAGGATGACCTCCTGAAGCCTAAATGAGCAATACTTTGACCACACAACTCATTCCTATGAAGATACATTCAAAGTCAGAAAGCGCACTCAGCTCGGGCTGAAAATGCATTTAAAGCAATAAAAACTCAAATTGAGTGTCACGCCTAAACCAAAGGACTTATGCACACACTTCAACATGTATTTAGTTCAGGATGACCACCTGAAGCCTAAATGAGCATTAATTTGACTACACAACTCATTCCTATGAAGATACATTCAAACTCACAAAACGTGCTCAGCTCGGGCTGAAAATGCATTTAAAGCAATAAAAACTCAAATTGAGTGTCACGCCTAAACCAAAGGACTTATGCACACACTTCAACATGTATTTTGTTCAGGATGACCACCTGACGCCTAAATGAGCATTAATTTGACTCCACAACTCATTCCTATAAAGATACATTCAAACTCACAAAACGTGCTCAGCTCGGGCTGAAAATGCATTTAAAGCAATAAAAACTCAAATTGAGTGTCACGCCTAAACCAAAGGACTTATGCACACACTTCAACATGTATTTTGTTCAGGATGACCACCTGAAGCCTAAATGAGCATTAATTTGACCACACAACTCATTCCTATGAAGATACATTCAAACTCACAAAACATGCTCAGCTCGGGCTGAAAATGCATTTAAAGCAATAAAAACTCAAATTGAATGTCACGCCTAAACCAAAGGACTTATGCACACACTTCAACATGTATTTTGTTCAGGATGACCTCCTGAAGCCCATATGAGCATTAATTTGACTACACAACTCATTCCTATGAAGATACATTCAAACTCACAAAACGTGCTCAGCTCGGGCTGAAAATGCATTTAAAGCAATAAAAACTCAAATTGAGTGTCACGCCTAAACCAAAGGACTTATGCACACACTTCAACATGTATTTTGTTCAGGATGACCACCTGACGCCTAAATGAGCATTAATTTGACCACACAACTCATTCCTATGAAGATACATTCAAAGTCAGAAAGCGCGCTCAGCTCGGGCTGAAAATGCATTTAATTTAAAGCAATAAAAACTCAAATTGAGTGTCACGCCTAAACTAAAGGACTTATGCACACACTTCAACATGTATTTAGTTCAGGATGACCACCTGAAGCCTAAATGAGCATTAATTTGACTACACAACTCATTCCTATGAAGATACATTCAAACTCACAAAACGTGCTCAGCTCGGGCTGAAAATGCATTTAAAGCAATAAAAACTCAAATTGAGTGTCACGCCTAAACCAAAGGACTTATGCACACACTTCAACATGTATTTAGTTCAGGATGACCACCTGAAGCCTAAATGAGCATTAATTTGACCACACAACTCATTCCTGAAGATATTTTCAAACTCACAAAACGTGCTCAACTCGGGCTGAAAATGCATTTAAAGCAATAAAAACTCAAATTGAGTGTCACACCTAAACCAAAGGACTTATGCACACACTTCAACATGTATTTTGTTCAGGATGACCTCCTGAAGCCCATATGAGCATTAATTTGACTACACAACTCATTCCTATGAAGAAACATTCAAACTCACAAAACGTGCTCAGCTCGGGCTGAAAATGCATTTAAAGCAATAAAAACTCAAATTGAGTGTCACGCCTAAACCAAAGGACTTATGCACACACTTCAACATGTATTTAGTTCAGGATGACCACCTGAAGCCTAAATGAGCATTAATTTGACCACACAACTCATTCCTATGAAGATATTTTCAAACTCACAAAACGTGCTCAACTCGGGCTGAAAATGCATTTAAAGCAATAAAAACTCAAATTGAGTGTCACACCTAAACCAAAGGACTTATGCACACACGTCAACATGTATTTTGTTCAGGATGACCACCTGAAGCCTAAATGAGCATTAATTTGACCACACAACTCATTCCTATGAAGATACATTCAAACTCACAAAACATGCTCAGCTCGGGCTGAAAATGCATTTAAAGCAATAAAAACTCAAATTGAATGTCACGCCTAAACCAAAGGACTTATGCACACACTTCAACATGTATTTTGTTCAGGATGACCACCTGAAGCCTAAATGAGCATTAATTTGACCACACAACTCATTCCTATGAAGATACATTCAAACTCACAAAACGTGCTCAGCTCGGGCTGAAAATGCATTTAAAGCAATAAAAACTCAAATTGAGTGTCACGCCTAAACCAAAGGACTTATGCCCACACTTCAACATGTATTTAGTTCAGGATGACCACCTGAAGCCTAAATGAGCATTAATTTGACCACACAACTCATTCCTATGAAGATACATTCAAACTCACAAAACGTGCTCAGCTCGGGCTGAAAATGCATTTAAAGCAATAAAAACTCAAATTGAGTGTCACGCCTAAATCTAAGGACTTATGCACACACTTCAACATGTATTTTGTTCACGATGACCACCTGAAGCCTAAATGAGCATTAATTTGACCACACAACTCATTCCTATGAAGATACATTCAAACTCACAAAACGTGCTCAACTCGGGCTGAAAATGCATTTAAAGCAATAAAAGCTCAAATTGAGTGTCACGCCTAAACCAAAGGACTTATGCACACACTTCAACATGTATTTTGTTCAGGATGACCTCCTGAAGCCCATATGAGCATTAATTTGACCACACAACTCATTCCTATGAAGATACATTCAAACACACAAAACGTGCTCAGCTCGGGCTGAAAATGCATTTAAAGCAATAAAAACTCAAATTGAGTGACACGCCTAAACCAAAGGACTTATGCACACACTTCAACATGTATTTTGTTCAGGATGACCACCTGACGCCTAAATGAGCATTAATTTGACCACACAACTCATTCCTATGAAGATACATTCAAACTCACAAAACGTGCTCAGCTCGGGCTGAAAATGCATTTAAAGCAATAAAAACTCAAATTGAGTGTCACGCCTAAACCAAAGGACTTATGCACACGCTTCAACATGTATTTTGTTCAGGATGACCTCCTGAAGCCTAAATAAGCATTAATTTGACCACACAACTCATTCCTATGAAGATACATTCAAACTCACAAAACGCGCTCAGCTCGGGCTGAAAATGCATTTAAAGCAATAAAAACTCAAATTGAGTGTCACACCTAAACCAAAGGACTTATGCACACACTTCAACATGTATTTTGTTCAGGATGACCACCTGAAGCCTAAATGAGCATTAATTTGACCACACAACTCATTCCTATGAAGATACATTCAAACTCACAAAACATGCTCAGCTCGGTCTGAAAATGCATTTAAAGCAATAAAAACTCAAATTGAATGTCACGCCTAAACCAAAGGACTTATGCACACACTTTAACATGTATTTTGTTCAGGATGACCTCCTGAAGCCCATATGAGCATTAATCTGACTACACAACTCATTCCTATGAAGATACATTCAAACTCACAAAACGTGCTCAGCTCGGGCTGAAAATGCATTTAAAGCAATAAAAACTCAAATTGAGTGTCACGCCTAAACCAAAGGACTTATGCACACACTTCAACATGTATTTTGTTCAGGATGACCACCTGACGCCTAAATGAGCATTAATTTGACCACACAACTCATTCCTATGAAGATACATTCAAAGTCAGAAAGCGCGCTCAGCTCGGGCTGAAAATGCATTTAATTTAAAGCAATAAAAACTCAAATTGAGTGTCACGCCTAAACCAAAGGACTTATGCACACACTTCAACATGTATTTAGTTCAGGATGACCACCTGAAGCCTAAATGAGCATTAATTTGACCACACAACTCATTCCTATGAAGATACATTCAAACTCACAAAACGTGCTCAGCTCGGGCTGAAAATGCATTTAAAGCAATAAAAACTCAAATTGAGTGTCACGCCTAAACCAAAGGACTTATGCACACACTTCAACATGTATTTTGTTCAGGATGACCACCTGACGCCTAAATGAGCATTAATTTGACTACACAACTCATTCCTATAAAGATACATTCAAACTCACAAAACGTGCTCAGCTCGGGCTGAAAATGCATTTAAAGCAATAAAAACTCAAATTGAGTGTCACGCCTAAACCAAAGGACTTATGCACACACTTCAACATGTATTTTGTTCACGATGACCACCTGACGCCTAAATGAGCATTAATTTGACCACACAACTCATTCCTATGAAGATACATTCAAAGTCAGAAAGCGCGCTCAGCTCGGGCTGAAAATGCATTTAATTTAAAGCAATAAAAACTCAAATTGAGTGTCACGCCTAAACCAAAGGACTTATGCACACACTTCAACATGTATTTTGTTCAGGATGACCTCCTGAAGCCTAAATAAGCATTACTTTGACCACACAACTCATTCCTATGAAGATACATTCAAACTCACAAAACGCGCTCAGCTCGGGCTGAAAATGCATTTATTTCCCTCTCTTGGCCAATTGGAGGCCAGGATTGTTTATTGAGCCTTGAGCATATAATATACACAATAACAGGTTGACAAAAGTCAAACAAAAATTATGTGAGGAAAATTAGAAAGTAGATAAAAGTAGAAAACACACATCATCACGGTTGTATGCTCAAGGGAATAGGAAGAAGTAAGTAACTTATCTAGTCCTACCCCTTATTTTGTAACAATTTGATGTGATCATTTTTCAAAACAAAGAACAAAAGAAAATCTACATATCATCAAATGCTTTTACCCTTATGTATACTATACTATTCTATTTATACACCTTTTGGTGTATAAATAGATAAATAGTATAAATAGTATCATAATAGTATAAAATAATAAAAATAGTATAATAGTATAGTATAAATGTATAAATAGTGTTTATATAGTTATTCTTTCTCCTTTTGTATTCCAATTTTCTGATATTCATTATAGTTTTCATTTCTTGAATACAATTGATAAGTTGATCAAATTCAAAACAAGAACAAACGGTTGTCTTACTATATTTTACATGTATATCAAATTTATCTTTTTAGTTCTGATTCATGTAGTTTTTTTGTACTAATCTTTTGAATTTGTTTTTGAACTCCTCCAACGATTTGCTCATTTTCAGGTCCGTTTCAAGCTTGTTCCACAAGTTGACACCTATTACTGATACACACCTTTGTTTGATGTTTGTTCTTGTTCTGGATTTTTTGTATTGTTTTGTACCCCTTAGATGATAACAGCTCTCTCTAATTTCAAAAAGCTGCTGGATATTTTGGCAGAGGAGGTTGTTATGTACTTTGTACATTAATTGGGTAATCTTGAAGTCAACCAAGTCGTAGAATTTTATTGTGTTTAATTTGATGAATATTGGATTTGTGGGTTCTATATATTTAGACCTATTGATTATTCTGATTGCTTTTTTTGTAGTTTTAAAACAGGGAGTGTGTTTGTTTTACAAGCTTTTCCCCATATTTCTACACAGTAGGTCATATATGGGAGTAATAATGAATAATATAGTGTGTACAAGGAGTTCTTACTCAACACATCCTTCGTTTTGTGGAGTATTCCGATAGTTTTCGATATTTTTTTTATAATGTTATCTATGTGTGGCTTCCAGGATAGTTTTGTATCTATTACTAGTCCAAGAAACTTATTTTCATAGACTTGTTCTATTTCGATTGAATTTATCTTTATTTTAACTTGGTCTTTGATTGGTCTTGTGCCAAAGACCACTAACTTTGTTTTTGTTAAATTTAAAGATAGTTTATTTCTGTCGAACCAGTTTTTTAATTTTGTCAATTCATTTTCCACAATTTTCTGGAGTTCTTTCATATTTTTTCCAGAGCAGTAAAAGGTTGTGTCATCGGCGAATAGGACGGATTTGAGTTGATTTGATACCCTACAAATATCGTTTATATATAAAATGAATAGTTTTGGTCCAATCACTGACCCCTGAGGCACTCCATGGCTAATCTTCAGTAGATTGGATTTTTTGTTTTTGAACTGCACATACTGATATCTGTTTTCTAAATAACTTTCAATCCATTTATATGCTGTGCCTCTGATGCCATATCTCTCTAATTTATTCAATAATATAGTATGAATTTAAAGCAATAAAAACTCAAATTGAGTGTCACACCTAAACCAAAGGACTTATGCACACACGTCAACATGTATTTTGTTCAGGATGACCACCTGAAGCCTAAATGAGCATTAATTTGACCACACAACTCATTCCTATGAAGATACATTCAAACTCACAAAACATGCTCAGCTCGGGCTGAAAATGCATTTAAAGCAATAAAAATTCAAATTGAATGTCACGCCTAAACCAAAGGACTTATGCACACACTTCAACATGTATTTTGTTCAGGATGACCACCTGAAGCCTAAATGAGCATTAATTTGACCACACAACTCATTCCTATGAAGATACATTCAAACTCACAAAACGTGCTCAGCTCGGCTTGAAAATGCATTTAAAGCAATAAAAACTCAAATTGAGTGTCACGCCTAAACCAAAGGACTTATGCACACACTTCAACATGTATTTTGTTCAGGATGACCACCTGAAGCCTAAATGAGCATTAATTTGACCACACAACTCATTCCTATGAAGATACATTCAAACTCACAAAACGTGCTCAGCTCGGGCTGAAAATGCATTTAAAGCAATAAAAACTCAAATTGAATGTCACGCCTAAACCAAAGGACTTATGCACACACTTCAACATGTATTTTGTTCAGGATGACCACCTGAAGCCTAAATGAGCATTAATTTGACCACACAACTCATTCCTATGAAGATACATTCAAACTCACAAAACGTGCTCAGCTCGGGCTGAAAATGCATTTAAAGCAATAAAAACTCAAATTGAGTGTCACGCCTAAATCTAAGGACTTATGCACACACTTTAACATGTATTTTATTCAGGATGACCTCCTGAAGCCTAAATGAGCATTAATTTGACCACACAACTCATTCCTATGAAGATA
Source organism: Hippocampus guttulatus (assembly GCF_054856545.1). NCBI lineage: Eukaryota > Metazoa > Chordata > Actinopteri > Syngnathiformes > Syngnathidae > Hippocampus > Hippocampus guttulatus. The sequence goes on along the minus strand of NW_028233887.1, from coordinate 525,883 downwards.
CATTCAAAGTCAGAAAGCGCGCTCAGCTCGGGCTGAAAATGCATTTAATTTAAAGCAATAAAAACTCAAATTGAGTGTCACGCCTAAACCAAAGGACTTATGCACACACTTCAACATGTATTTAGTTCAGGATGACCACCTGAAGCCTAAATGAGCATTAATTTGACTACACAACTCATTCCTATGAAGATACATTCAAACTCACAAAACGTGCTCAGCTCGGGCTGAAAATGCATTTAAAGCAATAAAAACTCAAATTGAGTGTCACGCCTAAACCAAAGGACTTATGCACACACTTCAACATGTATTTTGTTCAGGATGACCACCTGACGCCTAAATGAGCATTAATTTGACTACACAACTCATTCCTATAAAGATACATTCAAACTCACAAAACGTCCTCAGCTCGGGCTGAAAATGCATTTAAAGCAATAAAAACTCAAATTGAGTGTCACGCCTAAACCAAAGGACTTATGCACACACTTCAACGTGTATTTTGTTCAGGATGACCTCCTGAAGCCTAAATAAGCATTAATTTGACCACACAACTCATTCCTATGAAGATACATTCAAACTCACAAAACACGCTCAGCTCGGGCTGAAAATGCATTTAAAGCAATAAAAACTCAAATTGAGTGTCACGCCTAAACCAAAGGACTTATGCACACACTTCAACATGTATTTTGTTCAGGATGACCACCTGACGCCTAAATGAGCATTAATTTGACCACACAACTCATTCCTATGAAGATACATTCAAAGTCAGAAAGCGCGCTCAGCTCGGGCTGAAAATGCTTTTAATTTAAAGCAATAAAAACTCAAATTGAGTGTCACGCCTAAACCAAAGGACTTATGCACACACTTCAACATGTATTTAGTTCAGGATGACCACCTGAAGCCTAAATGAGCATTAATTTGACTACACAACTCATTCCTATGAAGATACATTCAAACTCACAAAACGTGCTCAGCTCGGGCTGAAAATGCATTTAAAGCAATAAAAACTCAAATTGAGTGTCACGCCTAAACCAAAGGACTTATGCACACACTTCAACATGTATTTTGTTCAGGATGACCACCTGACGCCTAAATGAGCATTAATTTGACTACACAACTCATTCCTATAAAGATACATTCAAACTCACAAAACATGCTCAGCTCGGGCTGAAAATGCATTTAAAGCAATAAAAACTCAAATTGAGTGTCACGCCTAAACCAAAGGACTTATGCACACACTTCAACATGTATTTTGTTCAGGATGACCACCTGAAGCCTAAATGAGCATTAATTTGACCACACAACTCATTCCTATGAAGATACATTCAAACTCACAAAACATGCTCAGCTCGGGCTGAAAATGCATTTAAAGCAATAAAAACTCAAATTGAATGTCACGCCTAAACCAAAGGACTTATGCACACACTTCAACATGTATTTTGTTCAGGATGACCTCCTGAAGCCCATATGAGCATTAATTTGACTACACAACTCATTCCTATGAAGATACATTCAAACTCACAAAACGTGCTCAGCTCGGGCTGAAAATGCATTTAAAGCAATAAAAAATCAAATTGAGTGTCACGCCTAAACCAAAGGACTTATGCACACACTTCAACATGTATTTTGTTCAGGATGACCACCTGACGCCTAAATGAGCATTAATTTGACCACACAACTCATTCCTATGAAGATACATTCAAACTCACAAAACGTGCTCAGCTCGGGCTGAAAATGCATTTAAAGCAATAAAAACTCAAATTGAGTGTCACGCCTAAACCAAAGGACTTATGCACACACTTCAACATGTATTTTGTTCAGGATGACCACCTGACGCCTAAATGAGCATTAATTTGACTACACAACTCATTCCTATAAAGATACATTCAAACTCACAAAACATGCTCAGCTCGGGCTGAAAATGCATTTAAAGCAATAAAAACTCAAATTGAGTGTCACGCCTAAACCAAAGGACTTATGCACACACTTCAACATGTATTTTGTTCAGGATGACCACCTGAAGCCTAAATGAGCATTAATTTGACCACACAACTCATTCCTATGAAGATACATTCAAACTCACAAAACATGCTCAGCTCGGGCTGAAAATGCATTTAAAGCAATAAAAACTCAAATTGAATGTCACGCCTAAACCAAAGGACTTATGCACACACTTCAACATGTATTTTGTTCAGGATGACCTCCTGAAGCCCATATGAGCATTAATTTGACTACACAACTCATTCCTATGAAGATACATTCAAACTCACAAAACGTGCTCAGCTCGGGCTGAAAATGCATTTAAAGCAATAAAAAATCAAATTGAGTGTCACGCCTAAACCAAAGGACTTATGCACACACTTCAACATGTATTTTGTTCAGGATGACCACCTGACGCCTAAATGAGCATTAATTTGACCACACAACTCATTCCTATGAAGATACATTCAAAGTCAGAAAGCGCGCTCAGCTCGGGCTGAAAATGCATTTAATTTAAAGCAATAAAAACTCAAATTGAGTGTCACGCCTAAACTAAAGGACTTATGCACACACTTCAACATGTATTTAGTTCAGGATGACCACCTGAAGCCTAAATGAGCATTAATTTGACTACACAACTCATTCCTATGAAGATACATTCAAACTCACAAAACGTGCTCAGCTCGGGCTGAAAATGCATTTAAAGCAATAAAAACTCAAATTGAGTGTCACACCTAAACCAAAGGACTTATGCACACACTTCAACATGTATTTTGTTCAGGATGACCTCCTGAAGCCCATATGAGCATTAATTTGACTACACAACTCATTCCTATGAAGAAACATTCAAACTCACAAAACGTGCTCAGCTCGGGCTGAAAATGCATTTAAAGCAATAAAAACTCAAATTGAGTGTCACGCCTAAACCAAAGGACTTATGCACACACTTCAACATGTATTTAGTTCAGGATGACCACCTGAAGCCTAAATGAGCATTAATTTGACCACACAACTCATTCCTATGAAGATATTTTCAAACTCACAAAACGTGCTCAACTCGGGCTGAAAATGCATTTAAAGCAATAAAAACTCAAATTGAGTGTCACACCTAAACCAAAGGACTTATGCACACACTTCAACATGTATTTTGTTCAGGATGACCTCCTGAAGCCCATATGAGCATTAATTTGACTACACAACTCATTCCTATGAAGAAACATTCAAACTCACAAAACGTGCTCAGCTCGGGCTGAAAATGCATTTAAAGCAATAAAAACTCAAATTGAGTGTCACGCCTAAACCAAAGGACTTATGCACACACTTCAACATGTATTTAGTTCAGGATGACCACCTGAAGCCTAAATGAGCATTAATTTGACCACACAACTCATTCCTATGAAGATATTTTCAAACTCACAAAACGTGCTCAACTCGGGCTGAAAATGCATTTAAAGCAATAAAAACTCAAATTGAGTGTCACACCTAAACCAAAGGACTTATGCACACACGTCAACATGTATTTTGTTCAGGATGACCACCTGAAGCCTAAATGAGCATTAATTTGACCACACAACTCATTCCTATGAAGATACATTCAAACTCACAAAACATGCTCAGCTCGGGCTGAAAATGCATTTAAAGCAATAAAAACTCAAATTGAATGTCACGCCTAAACCAAAGGACTTATGCACACACTTCAACATGTATTTTGTTCAGGATGACCACCTGAAGCCTAAATGAGCATTAATTTGACCACACAACTCATTCCTATGAAGATACATTCAAACTCACAAAACGTGCTCAGCTCGGGCTGAAAATGCATTTAAAGCAATAAAAACTCAAATTGAGTGTCACGCCTAAACCAAAGGACTTATGCACACACTTCAACATGTATTTTGTTCAGGATGACCTCCTGAAGCCTAAATGAGCATTAATTTGACCACACAACTCATTCTATGAAGATACATTCAAACTCACAAAACGTGCTCAGCTCGGGCTGAAAATGCATTTAAAGCAATAAAAACTCAAATTGAGTGTCACGCCTAAACCAAAGGACTTATGCACACACTTCAACATGTATTTTGTTCAGGATGACCACCTGAAGCCTAAATGAGCATTAATTTGACCACACAACTCATTCCTATGAAGATACATTCAAACTCACAAAACGTGCTCAGCTCGGGCTGAAAATGCATTTAAAGCAATAAAAACTCAAATTGAGTGTCACGCCTAAACCAAAGGACTTATGCACACACTTCAACATGTATTTTGTTCAGGATGACCACCTGACGCCTAAATGAGCATTCATTTGACCACACAACTCATTCCTATGAAGATACATTCAAACACACAAAACGTGCTCAGCTCGGCCTGAAAATGCATTTAAAGCAATAAAAACTCAAATTGAGTGTCACGCCTAAACCAAAGGACTTATGCACACACTTCAACATGTGTTTTGTTCAGGATGACCTCCTGAAGCCTAAATGAGCAATAATTTGACCACACAACTCATTCCTATGAAGATACATTCAAAGTCAGAAAGCGCGCTCAGCTCGGGCTGAAAATGCATTTAATTTAAAGCAATAAAAACTCAAATTGAGTGTCACGCCTAAACCAAAGGACTTATGCACACACTTCAACATGTATTTAGTTCAGGATGACCACCTGAAGCCTAAATGAGCATTAATTTGACTACACAACTCATTCCTATGAAGATACATTCAAACTCACAAAACGTGCTCAGCTCGGGCTGAAAATGCATTTAAAGCAATAAAAACTCAAATTGAGTGTCACGCCTAAACCAAAGGACTTATGCACACACTTCAACATGTATTTTGTTCAGGATGACCACCTGACGCCTAAATGAGCATTAATTTGACTACACAACTCATTCCTATAAAGATACATTCAAACTCACAAAACGTGCTCAGCTCGGGCTGAAAATGCATTTAAAGCAATAAAAACTCAAATTGAGTGTCACGCCTAAACCAAAGGACTTATGCACACACTTCAACATGTATTTTGTTCACGATGACCACCTGACGCCTAAATGAGCATTAATTTGACCACACAACTCATTCCTATGAAGATACATTCAAAGTCAGAAAGCGCGCTCAGCTCGGGCTGAAAATGCATTTAATTTAAAGCAATAAAAACTCAAATTGAGTGTCACGCCTAACCCAAAGGACTTATGCACACACTTCAACATGTATTTTGTTCAGGATGACCTCCTGAAGCCTAAATAAGCATGATTTTGACAACACAACTCATTCCTATGAAGATACATTCAAACTCACAAAACGCGCTCAGCTCGGGCTGAAAATGCATTTAAAGCAATAAAAACTCAAATTGAGTGTCACACCTAAACCAAAGGACTTATGCACACACGTCAACATGTATTTTGTTCAGGATGACCACCTGAAGCCTAAATGAGCATTAATTTGACCACACAACTCATTCCTATGAAGATACATTTAAACTCACAAAACGTGCTCAGCTCGGGCTGAAAATGCATTTAAAGCAATAAAAACTCAAATTGAGTGTCACGCCTAAACCAAAGGACTTATGCACACACTTCAACATGTATTTTGTTCAGGATGACCTCCTGAAGCCTAAATGAGCATTAATTTGACCACACAACTCATTCCTATGAAGATACATTCAAACTCACAAAACGTGCTCAGCTCGGGCTGAAAATGCATTTAAAGCAATAAAAACTCAAATTGAGTGTCATGCCTAAACCAAAGGACTTATGCACACACTTCAACATGTATTTTGTTCAGGATGACCTCCTGAAGCCTATATGAGCATTAATTTGACCACACAACTCATATCTATGAAGATACATTCAAACTCACAAAACGTGCTCAGCTCGTGCTGAAAATGCATTTAAAGCAATTAAACTCAAATTGAGTGTCACTCCTAAACCAAAGGACTTATACACACACTTCAACATGTCTTTTGTTCAGGATGGCCTCCTGAAGCATAAATGAGCATTAATTTGACTACACAACTCATTCCAATGAAGATACATTCAAAGTCACAAAACGTGCTCAGCTCGGCCTGAAAATGCATTTAAAGCAATAAAAACTAAAATTGAATGTCACGCCCAAACCAAAGGACTTATGCACACACTTCAACATGTATTTTGTTCAGGATGACATCCTGAAGCCTAAATGAGCATTAATTTGACCACACAACTCATTCCTATGAAAATACATTCAAACTCACAAAACGTGCTCAGCTCGGCCTGAAAATGCATTTAAAGCAATAAAAACTCAAATTGAATGTCACGCCCAAACCAAGGGACTTATGCACACACTTCAACATGTACTTAGTTCAGGATGTCCTCCTGAAGCCTAAATGAGCATTAATTTGATCACACAACTCATTCCTATGAAGATACATTCAAACTCACAAAACTTGCTCAGCTCGGGCTGAAAATGCATTTAAAGCAATAAATACTCAAATTGAGTGTCACGCCTAAACTAAAGGACTTATGCACACACTTCAACATGTATTTAGTTCAGGATGTCCTCCTGAAGCCTAAATGAGCAGTAATTTGACCACACAACTCATTCCTATGAAGATACATTCAAACTCTAAAAACGTGCTCAGCTCGGGCAGAAAATGCAATTAAAGCAAAAAAAAAAAAACTCAAATTGAGTGTCACGCCTAAACCAAAGGACTTATGCTACACTTGAACATGTATTTAGTTCAGGATGTCCTCCTGAAGCCTAAATGAGCATTATTTTGACCATACAACTCATTCCTATGAAGATACATTCAAACTCAGAAAACGTGCTCAGCTCGGGCTGAAAATGCATTTAAAGCAATAAAAACTCAAATTGAGTGTCACACCTAAACCAAAGGACTTATGCACACACTTCAACATGTATTTTGTTCAGGACGGCCTCCTGAAGCCTAAATGAGCATTAGTTTGACTACACAACTCATTCCTATGAAGATACATCCAAAGTCAGAAAGCGCGCTCAGCTCGGGCTGAAAAAGCATTTAAAGCAATAAAAACTCAAATTGAGTGTCACACCTAAACCAAAGGACTTATGCACACACGTCAACATGTATTTTGTTCAGGATGTCCTCCTGAAGCCTAAATGAGCATTATTTTGACCATACAACTCATTCCTATGAAGATACATTCAAAGTCAGAAAGCGCGCTCAGCTCGGGCTGAAAATGCATTTAATTTAAAGCAATAAAAACTCAAATTGAGTGTCACGCCTAAACCAAAGGACTTATGCACACACTTCAACATGTATTTTGTTCAGGATGACCTCCTGAAGCCTAAATAAGCATGATTTTGACAACACAACTCATTCCTATGAAGATACATTCAAACTCACAAAACGCGCTCAGCTCGGGCTGAAAATGCATTTAAAGCAATAAAAACTCAAATTGAGTGTCACACCTAAACCAAAGGACTTATGCACACACGTCAACATGTATTTTGTTCAGGATGACCACCTGAAGCCTAAATGAGCATTAATTTGACCACACAACTCATTCCTATGAAGATACATTTAAACTCACAAAACGTGCTCAGCTCGGGCTGAAAATGCATTTAAAGCAATAAAAACTCAAATTGAGTGTCACGCCTAAACCAAAGGACTTATGCACACACTTCAACATGTATTTTGTTCAGGATGACCTCCTGAAGCCTAAATGAGCATTAATTTGACCACACAACTCATTCCTATGAAGATACATTCAAACTCACAAAACGTGCTCAGCTCGGGCTGAAAATGCATTTAAAGCAATAAAAACTCAAATTGAGTGTCATGCCTAAACCAAAGGACTTATGCACACACTTCAACATGTATTTTGTTCAGGATGACCTCCTGAAGCCTATATGAGCATTAATTTGACCACACAACTCATATCTATGAAGATACATTCAAACTCACAAAACGTGCTCAGCTCGTGCTGAAAATGCATTTAAAGCAATTAAACTCAAATTGAGTGTCACTCCTAAACCAAAGGACTTATACACACACTTCAACATGTCTTTTGTTCAGGATGGCCTCCTGAAGCATAAATGAGCATTAATTTGACTACACAACTCATTCCAATGAAGATACATTCAAAGTCACAAAACGTGCTCAGCTCGGCCTGAAAATGCATTTAAAGCAATAAAAACTCAAATTGAATGTCACGCCCAAACCAAAGGACTTATGCACACACTTCAACATGTATTTTGTTCAGGATGACATCCTGAAGCCTAAATGAGCATTAATTTGACCACACAACTCATTCCTATGAAAATACATTCAAACTCACAAAACGTGCTCAGCTCGGCCTGAAAATGCATTTAAAGCAATAAAAACTCAAATTGAATGTCACGCCCAAACCAAGGGACTTATGCACACACTTCAACATGTACTTAGTTCAGGATGTCCTCCTGAAGCCTAAATGAGCATTAATTTGATCACACAACTCATTCCTATGAAGATACATTCAAACTCACAAAACTTGCTCAGCTCGGGCTGAAAATGCATTTAAAGCAATAAATACTCAAATTGAGTGTCACGCCTAAACTAAAGGACTTATGCACACACTTCAACATGTATTTAGTTCAGGATGTCCTCCTGAAGCCTAAATGAGCAGTAATTTGACCACACAACTCATTCCTATGAAGATACATTCAAACTCTAAAAACGTGCTCAGCTCGGGCAGAAAATGCAATTAAAGCAAAAAAAAAAAACTCAAATTGAGTGTCACGCCTAAACCAAAGGACTTATGCTACACTTGAACATGTATTTAGTTCAGGATGTCCTCCTGAAGCCTAAATGAGCATTATTTTGACCATACAACTCATTCCTATGAAGATACATTCAAACTCAGAAAACGTGCTCAGCTCGGGCTGAAAATGCATTTAAAGCAATAAAAACTCAAATTGAGTGTCACACCTAAACCAAAGGACTTATGCACACACTTCAACATGTATTTTGTTCAGGACGGCCTCCTGAAGCCTAAATGAGCATTAGTTTGACTACACAACTCATTCCTATGAAGATACATCCAAAGTCAGAAAGCGCGCTCAGCTCGGGCTGAAAAAGCATTTAAAGCAATAAAAACTCAAATTGAGTGTCACGCCTAAACCAAAGGACTTATGCACACACTTCAACATGTATTTTGTTCAGGATGACCACCTGAAGCCTAAATGAGCAATAATTTGACCACACAACTCATTCCTATGAAGATACATTCAAAACTCACAAAGCGCGCTCAGCTCGGGCTGAAAATGCATTTAAAGCAATAAAAACTCAAATTGAGTGTCACGCCTAAACCAAAGGACTTATGCACACACTTCAACATGTATTTTGTTCACGATGACCACCTGAAGCCTAAATGAGCATTAATTTGACCACACAACTCATTCCTATGAAGATACATTCAAACTCACAAAACGTGCTCAACTCGGGCTGAAAATGCATTTAAAGCAATAAAAGCTCAAATTGAGTGTCACGCCTAAACCAAAGGACTTATGCACACACTTCAACATGTATTTTGTTCAGGATGACCTCCTGAAGCCCATATGAGCATTAATTTGACCACACAACTCATTCCTATGAAGATACATTCAAACACACAAAACGTGCTCAGCTCGGCCTGAAAATGCATTTAAAGCAATAAAAACTCAAATTGAGTGTCACGCCTAAACCAAAGGACTTATGCACACACTTCAACATGTATTTTGTTCAGGATGACCACCTGAAGCCTAAATGAGCATTAATTTGACCACACAACTCATTCCTATGAAGATACATTCAAACTCACAAAACGTGCTCAACTCGGGCTGAAAATGCATTTAAAGCAATAAAAACTCAAATTGAGTGTCACGCCTAAACCAAAGGACTTATGCACACACTTCAACATGTATTTTGTTCAGGATGACCTCCTGAAGCCTAAATAAGCATTAATTTGACCACACAACTCATTCCTATGAAGATACATTCAAACTCACAAAACGCGCTCAGCTCGGGCTGAAAATGCATTTAAAGCAATAAAAACTCAAATTGAGTGTCACACCTAAACCAAAGGACTAATGCACACACTTCAACATGTATTTTGTTCAGGATGACCACCTGAAGCCTAAATGAGCATTAATTTGACCACACAACTCATTCCTATGAAGATACATTCAAACTCACAAAACATGCTCAGCTCGGGCTGAAAATGCATTTAAAGCAATAAAAACTCAAATTGAATGTCACGCCTAAACCAAAGGACTTATGCACACACTTTAACATGTATTTTGTTCAGGATGACCTCCTGAAGCCCATATGAGCATTGATTTGACTACACAACTCATTCCTATGAAGATACATTCAAACTCACAAAACGTGCTCAGCTCGGGCTGAAAATGCATTTAAAGCAATAAAAACTCAAATTGAGTGTCACGCCTAAACCAAAGGACTTATGCACACACTTCAACATGTATTTTGTTCAGGATGACCACCTGACGCCTAAATGAGCAATAATTTGACCACACAACTCATTCCTATGAAGATACATTCAAAGTCAGAAAGCGCGCTCAGCTCGGGCTGAAAATGCATTTAATTTAAAGCAATAAAAACTCAAATTGAGTGTCACGCCTAAACCAAAGGACTTATGCACACACTTCAACATGTATTTAGTTCAGGATGACCTCCTGAAGCCCATATGAGCATTAATTTGACCACACAACTCATTCCTATGAAGATACATTCAAACTCACAAAACGTGCTCAGCTCGGGCTGAAAATGCATTTAAAGCAATAAAAACTCAAATTGAGTGTCACGCCTAAACCAAAGGACTTATGCACACACTTCAACATGTATTTTGTTCACGATGACCACCTGAAGCCTAAATGAGCATTAATTTGACCACACAACTCATTCCTATGAAGATACATTCAAACTCACAAAACGTGCTCAACTCGGGCTGAAAATGCATTTAAAGCAATAAAAGCTCAAATTGAGTGTCACGCCTAAACCAAAGGACTTATGCACACACTTCAACATGTATTTTGTTCAGGATGACCTCCTGAAGCCCATATGAGCATTAATTTGACCACACAACTCATTCCTATGAAGATACATTCAAACAGACAAAACGTGCTCAGCTCGGCCTGAAAATGCATTTAAAGCAATAAAAACTCAAATTGAGTGTCACGCCTAAACCAAAGGACTTATGCACACACTTCAACATGTATTTTGTTCAGGATGACCACCTGACGCCTAAATGAGCATTAATTTGACCACACAACTCATTCCTATGAAGATACATTCAAACTCACAAAACGTGCTCAACTCGGGCTGAAAATGCATTTAAAGCAATAAAAACTCAAATTGAGTTTCACGCCTAAACCAAAGGACTTATGCACACACTTCAACATGTATTTTGTTCAGGATGACCTCCTGAAGCCTAAATAAGCATTAATTTGACCACACAACTCATTCCTATGAAGATACATTCAAACTCACAAAACGCGCTCAGCTCGGGCTGAAAATGCATTTAAAGCAATAAAAACTCAAATTGAGTGTCACACCTAAACCAAAGGACTTATGCACACACTTCAACATGTATTTTGTTCAGGATGACCACCTGAAGCCTAAATGAGCATTAATTTGACCACACAACTCATTCCTATGAAGATACATTCAAACTCACAAAACATGCTCAGCTCGGGCTGAAAATGCATTTAAAGCAATAAAAACTCAAATTGAATGTCACGCCTAAACCAAAGGACTTATGCACACACTTCAACATGTATTTTGTTCAGGATGACCTCCTGAAGCCCATATGAGCATTAATTTGACTACACAACTCATTCCTATGAAGATACATTCAAACTCACAAAACGTGCTCAGCTCGGGCTGAAAATGCATTTAAAGCAATAAAAACTCAAATTGAGTGTCACGCCTAAACCAAAGGACTTATGCACACACTTCAACATGTATTTTGTTCAGGATGACCACCTGACGCCTAAATGAGCATTAATTTGACCACACAACTCATTCCTATGAAGATACATTCAAAGTCAGAAAGCGCGCTCAGCTCGGGCTGAAAATGCATTTAATTTAAAGCAATAAAAACTCAAATTGAGTGTCACGCCTAAACCAAAGGACTTATGCACACACTTCAACATGTATTTAGTTCAGGATGACCACCTGAAGCCTAAATGAGCATTAATTTGACTACAAAACTCATTCCTATGAAGATACATTCAAACTCACAAAACGTGCTCAGCCTGGGCTGAAAATGCATTTAAAGCAATAAAAACTCAAATTGAGTGTCACACCTAAACCAAAGGACTTATGCACACACTTCAACATGTATTTTGTTCAGGATGACCTCCTGAAGCCCATATGAGCATTAATTTGACTATACAACTCATTCCTATAAAGATACATTCAAACACACAAAACGTGCTCAGCTCGGGCTGAAAATGCATTTAAAGCAATAAAAACTCAAATTGAGTGTCACGCCTAAACCAAAGGACTTATGCACACACTTCAACATGTATTTAGTTCAGGATGACCACCTGAAGCCTAAATGAGCATTAATTTGACCACACAACTCATTTCTATGAAGATACATTCAAACTCACAAAACGTGCTCAGCTCGGGCTGAAAATGCATTTAAAGCAATAAAAACTCAAATTGAGTGTCACGCCTAAACCAAAGGACTTATGCACACACTTCAACATGTATTTTGTTCAGGATGACCTCCTGAAGCCTAAATCAGCAATAATTTCACCACACAACTCATTCCTATGAAGATACATCCAAAGTCAGAAAGCGCGCTCAGCTCGGGCTGAAAATGCATTTAATTTAAAGCAATAAAAACTCAAATTGAGTGTCACGCCTAAACCAAAGGACTTATGCACACACTTCAACATGTATTTAGTTCTGGATGACCACCTGAAGCCTAAATGAGCATTAATTTGACCACACAACTCATTCCTATGAAGATACATTCAAACTCACAAAACGTGCTCAGCTCGGGCTGAAAATGCATTTAAAGCAATAAAAACTCAAATTGAGTGTCACACCTAAACCAAAGGACTTATGCACACACTTCAACATGTATTTTGTTCAGGATGACCTCCTGAAGCCCATATGAGCATTAATTTGACTACACAACTCATTCCTATGAAGAAACATTCAAACTCACAAAACGTGCTCAGCTCGGGCTGAAAATGCATTTAAAGCAATAAAAACTCAAATTGAGTGTCACGCCTAAACCAAAGGACTTATGCACACACTTCAACATGTATTTAGTTCAGGATGACCACCTGAAGCCTAAATGAGCATTAATTTGACCACACAACTCATTCCTATGAAGATACATTCAAACTCACAAAACGTGCTCAACTCGGGCTGAAAATGCATTTAAAGCAATAAAAACTCAAATTGAGTGTCACGCCTAAACCAAAGGACTTATGCACACACTTCAACATGTATTTTGTTCAGGATGACCTCCTGAAGCCCATATGAGCAGTAATTTGACTACACAACTCATTCCTATGAAGATACATTCAAACTCACAAAACGTGCTCAGCTCGGGCTGAAAATGCATTTAAAGCAATAAAAACTCAAATTGAGTGTCACGCCTAAACCAAAGGACTTATGCACACACTTCAACATGTATTTAGTTCAGGATGACCACCTGAAGCCTAAATGAGCATTAATTTGACCACACAACTCATTCCTATGAAGATACATTCAAACTCACAAAACGTGCTCAACTCGGGCTGAAAATACATTTAAAGCAATAAAAACTCAAATTGAGTGTCACGCCTAAACCAAAGGACTTATGCACACACTTCAACATGTATTTTGTTCAGGATGACCTCCTGAAGCCTAAATGAGCAATACTTTGACCACACAACTCATTCCTATGAAGATACATTCAAAGTCAGAAAGCGCACTCAGCTCGGGCTGAAAATGCATTTAAAGCAATAAAAACTCAAATTGAGTGTCACGCCTAAACCAAAGGACTTATGCACACACTTCAACATGTATTTAGTTCAGGATGACCACCTGAAGCCTAAATGAGCATTAATTTGACTACACAACTCATTCCTATGAAGATACATTCAAACTCACAAAACGTGCTCAGCTCGGGCTGAAAATGCATTTAAAGCAATAAAAACTCAAATTGAGTGTCACGCCTAAACCAAAGGACTTATGCACACACTTCAACATGTATTTTGTTCAGGATGACCACCTGACGCCTAAATGAGCATTAATTTGACTCCACAACTCATTCCTATAAAGATACATTCAAACTCACAAAACGTGCTCAGCTCGGGCTGAAAATGCATTTAAAGCAATAAAAACTCAAATTGAGTGTCACGCCTAAACCAAAGGACTTATGCACACACTTCAACATGTATTTTGTTCAGGATGACCACCTGAAGCCTAAATGAGCATTAATTTGACCACACAACTCATTCCTATGAAGATACATTCAAACTCACAAAACATGCTCAGCTCGGGCTGAAAATGCATTTAAAGCAATAAAAACTCAAATTGAATGTCACGCCTAAACCAAAGGACTAATGCACACACTTCAACATGTATTTTGTTCAGGATGACCTCCTGAAGCCCATATGAGCATTAATTTGACTACACAACTCATTCCTATGAAGATACATTCAAACTCACAAAACGTGCTCAGCTCGGGCTGAAAATGCATTTAAAGCAATAAAAACTCAAATTGAGTGTCACGCCTAAACCAAAGGACTTATGCACACACTTCAACATGTATTTTGTTCAGGATGACCACCTGACGCCTAAATGAGCATTAATTTGACCACACAACTCATTCCTATGAAGATACATTCAAAGTCAGAAAGCGCGCTCAGCTCGGGCTGAAAATGCATTTAATTTAAAGCAATAAAAACTCAAATTGAGTGTCACGCCTAAACTAAAGGACTTATGCACACACTTCAACATGTATTTAGTTCAGGATGACCACCTGAAGCCTAAATGAGCATTAATTTGACTACACAACTCATTCCTATGAAGATACATTCAAACTCACAAAACGTGCTCAGCTCGGGCTGAAAATGCATTTAAAGCAATAAAAACTCAAATTGAGTGTCACGCCTAAACCAAAGGACTTATGCACACACTTCAACATGTATTTAGTTCAGGATGACCACCTGAAGCCTAAATGAGCATTAATTTGACCACACAACTCATTCCTGAAGATATTTTCAAACTCACAAAACGTGCTCAACTCGGGCTGAAAATGCATTTAAAGCAATAAAAACTCAAATTGAGTGTCACACCTAAACCAAAGGACTTATGCACACACTTCAACATGTATTTTGTTCAGGATGACCTCCTGAAGCCTAAATCAGCAATAATTTGACCACACAACTCATTCCTATGAAGATACATTCAAAGTCAGAAAGCGCACTCAGCTCGGGCTGAAAATGCATTTAAAGCAATAAAAACTCAAATTGAGTGTCACGCCTAAACCAAAGGACTTATGCACACACTTCAACATGTATTTTGTTCAGGATGACCTCCTGAAGCCTAAATCAGCAATAATTTGACCACACAACTCATTCCTATGAAGATACATTCAAAGTCAGAAAGCGCGCTCAGCTCGGGCTGAAAATGCATTTAATTTAATGCAATAAAAACTCAAATTGAGTGTCACGCCTAAACCAAAGGACTTATGCACACACTTCAACATGTATTTAGTTCAGAATGACCACCTGAAGCCTAAATGAGCATTAATTTGACCACACAACTCATTCCTATGAAGATACATTCAAACTCACAAAACGTGCTCAGCTCGGGCTGAAAATGCATTTAAAGCAATAAAAACTCAAATTGAGTGTCACACCTAAACCAAAGGACTTATGCACACACTTCAACATGTATTTTGTTCAGGATGACCTCCTGAAGCCCATATGAGCAGTAATTTGACTACACAACTCATTCCTATGAAGATACATTCAAACTCACAAAACGTGCTCAGCTCGGGCTGAAAATGCATTTAAAGCAATAAAAACTCAAATTGAGTGTCACGCCTAAACCAAAGGACTTATGCACACACTTCAACATGTATTTAGTTCAGGATGACCACCTGAAGCCTAAATGAGCATTAATTTGACCACACAACTCATTCCTATGAAGATACATTCAAACTCACAAAACGTGCTCAACTCGGGCTGAAAATGCATTTAAAGCAATAAAAACTCAAATTGAGTGTCACGCCTAAACCAAAGGACTTATGCACACACTTCAACATGTATTTTGTTCAGGATGACCTCCTGAAGCCTAAATGAGCAATACTTTGACCACACAACTCATTCCTATGAAGATACATTCAAAGTCAGAAAGCGCACTCAGCTCGGGCTGAAAATGCATTTAAAGCAATAAAAACTCAAATTGAGTGTCACGCCTAAACCAAAGGACTTATGCACACACTTCAACATGTATTTAGTTCAGGATGACCACCTGAAGCCTAAATGAGCATTAATTTGACTACACAACTCATTCCTATGAAGATACATTCAAACTCACAAAACGTGCTCAGCTCGGGCTGAAAATGCATTTAAAGCAATAAAAACTCAAATTGAGTGTCACGCCTAAACCAAAGGACTTATGCACACACTTCAACATGTATTTTGTTCAGGATGACCACCTGACGCCTAAATGAGCATTAATTTGACTCCACAACTCATTCCTATAAAGATACATTCAAACTCACAAAACGTGCTCAGCTCGGGCTGAAAATGCATTTAAAGCAATAAAAACTCAAATTGAGTGTCACGCCTAAACCAAAGGACTTATGCACACACTTCAACATGTATTTTGTTCAGGATGACCACCTGAAGCCTAAATGAGCATTAATTTGACCACACAACTCATTCCTATGAAGATACATTCAAACTCACAAAACATGCTCAGCTCGGGCTGAAAATGCATTTAAAGCAATAAAAACTCAAATTGAATGTCACGCCTAAACCAAAGGACTTATGCACACACTTCAACATGTATTTTGTTCAGGATGACCTCCTGAAGCCCATATGAGCATTAATTTGACTACACAACTCATTCCTATGAAGATACATTCAAACTCACAAAACGTGCTCAGCTCGGGCTGAAAATGCATTTAAAGCAATAAAAACTCAAATTGAGTGTCACGCCTAAACCAAAGGACTTATGCACACACTTCAACATGTATTTTGTTCAGGATGACCACCTGACGCCTAAATGAGCATTAATTTGACCACACAACTCATTCCTATGAAGATACATTCAAAGTCAGAAAGCGCGCTCAGCTCGGGCTGAAAATGCATTTAATTTAAAGCAATAAAAACTCAAATTGAGTGTCACGCCTAAACTAAAGGACTTATGCACACACTTCAACATGTATTTAGTTCAGGATGACCACCTGAAGCCTAAATGAGCATTAATTTGACTACACAACTCATTCCTATGAAGATACATTCAAACTCACAAAACGTGCTCAGCTCGGGCTGAAAATGCATTTAAAGCAATAAAAACTCAAATTGAGTGTCACGCCTAAACCAAAGGACTTATGCACACACTTCAACATGTATTTAGTTCAGGATGACCACCTGAAGCCTAAATGAGCATTAATTTGACCACACAACTCATTCCTGAAGATATTTTCAAACTCACAAAACGTGCTCAACTCGGGCTGAAAATGCATTTAAAGCAATAAAAACTCAAATTGAGTGTCACACCTAAACCAAAGGACTTATGCACACACTTCAACATGTATTTTGTTCAGGATGACCTCCTGAAGCCCATATGAGCTTTAATTTGACTACACAACTCATTCCTATGAAGAAACATTCAAACTCACAAAACGTGCTCAGCTCGGGCTGAAAATGCATTTAAAGCAATAAAAACTCAAATTGAGTGTCACGCCTAAACCAAAGGACTTATGCACACACTTCAACATGTATTTAGTTCAGGATGACCACCTGAAGCCTAAATGAGCATTAATTTGACCACACAACTCATTCCTATGAAGATATTTTCAAACTCACAAAACGTGCTCAACTCGGGCTGAAAATGCATTTAAAGCAATAAAAACTCAAATTGAGTGTCACACCTAAACCAAAGGACTTATGCACACACGTCAACATGTATTTTGTTCAGGATGACCACCTGAAGCCTAAATGAGCATTAATTTGACCACACAACTCATTCCTATGAAGATACATTCAAACTCACAAAACATGCTCAGCTCGGGCTGAAAATGCATTTAAAGCAATAAAAACTCAAATTGAATGTCACGCCTAAACCAAAGGACTTATGCACACACTTCAACATGTATTTTGTTCAGGATGACCACCTGAAGCCTAAATGAGCATTAATTTGACCACACAACTCATTCCTATGAAGATACATTCAAACTCACAAAACGTGCTCAGCTCGGGCTGAAAATGCATTTAAAGCAATAAAAACTCAAATTGAGTGTCACGCCTAAACCAAAGGACTTATGCACACACTTCAACATGTATTTAGTTCAGGATGACCACCTGAAGCCTAAATGAGCATTAATTTGACCACACAACTCATTCCTGAAGATATTTTCAAACTCACAAAACGTGCTCAACTCGGGCTGAAAATGCATTTAAAGCAATAAAAACTCAAATTGAGTGTCACACCTAAACCAAAGGACTTATGCACACACTTCAACATGTATTTTGTTCAGGATGACCTCCTGAAGCCCATATGAGCATTAATTTGACTACACAACTCATTCCTATGAAGAAACATTCAAACTCACAAAACGTGCTCAGCTCGGGCTGAAAATGCATTTAAAGCAATAAAAACTCAAATTGAGTGTCACGCCTAAACCAAAGGACTTATGCACACACTTCAACATGTATTTAGTTCAGGATGACCACCTGAAGCCTAAATGAGCATTAATTTGACCACACAACTCATTCCTATGAAGATATTTTCAAACTCACAAAACGTGCTCAACTCGGGCTGAAAATGCATTTAAAGCAATAAAAACTCAAATTGAGTGTCACACCTAAACCAAAGGACTTATGCACACACGTCAACATGTATTTTGTTCAGGATGACCACCTGAAGCCTAAATGAGCATTAATTTGACCACACAACTCATTCCTATGAAGATACATTCAAACTCACAAAACATGCTCAGCTCGGGCTGAAAATGCATTTAAAGCAATAAAAACTCAAATTGAATGTCACGCCTAAACCAAAGGACTTATGCACACACTTCAACATGTATTTTGTTCAGGATGACCACCTGAAGCCTAAATGAGCATTAATTTGACCACACAACTCATTCCTATGAAGATACATTCAAACTCACAAAACGTGCTCAGCTCGGGCTGAAAATGCATTTAAAGCAATAAAAACTCAAATTGAGTGTCACGCCTAAACCAAAGGACTTATGCCCACACTTCAACATGTATTTAGTTCAGGATGACCACCTGAAGCCTAAATGAGCATTAATTTGACCACACAACTCATTCCTATGAAGATACATTCAAACTCACAAAACGTGCTCAGCTCGGGCTGAAAATGCATTTAAAGCAATAAAAACTCAAATTGAGTGTCACGCCTAAATCTAAGGACTTATGCACACACTTCAACATGTATTTTGTTCACGATGACCACCTGAAGCCTAAATGAGCATTAATTTGACCACACAACTCATTCCTATGAAGATACATTCAAACTCACAAAACGTGCTCAACTCGGGCTGAAAATGCATTTAAAGCAATAAAAGCTCAAATTGAGTGTCACGCCTAAACCAAAGGACTTATGCACACACTTCAACATGTATTTTGTTCAGGATGACCTCCTGAAGCCCATATGAGCATTAATTTGACCACACAACTCATTCCTATGAAGATACATTCAAACACACAAAACGTGCTCAGCTCGGGCTGAAAATGCATTTAAAGCAATAAAAACTCAAATTGAGTGACACGCCTAAACCAAAGGACTTATGCACACACTTCAACATGTATTTTGTTCAGGATGACCACCTGACGCCTAAATGAGCATTAATTTGACCACACAACTCATTCCTATGAAGATACATTCAAACTCACAAAACGTGCTCAGCTCGGGCTGAAAATGCATTTAAAGCAATAAAAACTCAAATTGAGTGTCACGCCTAAACCAAAGGACTTATGCACACGCTTCAACATGTATTTTGTTCAGGATGACCTCCTGAAGCCTAAATAAGCATTAATTTGACCACACAACTCATTCCTATGAAGATACATTCAAACTCACAAAACGCGCTCAGCTCGGGCTGAAAATGCATTTAAAGCAATAAAAACTCAAATTGAGTGTCACACCTAAACCAAAGGACTTATGCACACACTTCAACATGTATTTTGTTCAGGATGACCACCTGAAGCCTAAATGAGCATTAATTTGACCACACAACTCATTCCTATGAAGATACATTCAAACTCACAAAACATGCTCAGCTCGGTCTGAAAATGCATTTAAAGCAATAAAAACTCAAATTGAATGTCACGCCTAAACCAAAGGACTTATGCACACACTTTAACATGTATTTTGTTCAGGATGACCTCCTGAAGCCCATATGAGCATTAATCTGACTACACAACTCATTCCTATGAAGATACATTCAAACTCACAAAACGTGCTCAGCTCGGGCTGAAAATGCATTTAAAGCAATAAAAACTCAAATTGAGTGTCACGCCTAAACCAAAGGACTTATGCACACACTTCAACATGTATTTTGTTCAGGATGACCACCTGACGCCTAAATGAGCATTAATTTGACCACACAACTCATTCCTATGAAGATACATTCAAAGTCAGAAAGCGCGCTCAGCTCGGGCTGAAAATGCATTTAATTTAAAGCAATAAAAACTCAAATTGAGTGTCACGCCTAAACCAAAGGACTTATGCACACACTTCAACATGTATTTAGTTCAGGATGACCACCTGAAGCCTAAATGAGCATTAATTTGACCACACAACTCATTCCTATGAAGATACATTCAAACTCACAAAACGTGCTCAGCTCGGGCTGAAAATGCATTTAAAGCAATAAAAACTCAAATTGAGTGTCACGCCTAAACCAAAGGACTTATGCACACACTTCAACATGTATTTTGTTCAGGATGACCACCTGACGCCTAAATGAGCATTAATTTGACTACACAACTCATTCCTATAAAGATACATTCAAACTCACAAAACGTGCTCAGCTCGGGCTGAAAATGCATTTAAAGCAATAAAAACTCAAATTGAGTGTCACGCCTAAACCAAAGGACTTATGCACACACTTCAACATGTATTTTGTTCACGATGACCACCTGACGCCTAAATGAGCATTAATTTGACCACACAACTCATTCCTATGAAGATACATTCAAAGTCAGAAAGCGCGCTCAGCTCGGGCTGAAAATGCATTTAATTTAAAGCAATAAAAACTCAAATTGAGTGTCACGCCTAAACCAAAGGACTTATGCACACACTTCAACATGTATTTTGTTCAGGATGACCTCCTGAAGCCTAAATAAGCATTAATTTGACCACACAACTCATTCCTATGAAGATACATTCAAACTCACAAAACGCGCTCAGCTCGGGCTGAAAATGCATTTATTTCCCTCTCTTGGCCAATTGGAGGCCAGGATTGTTTATTGAGCCTTGAGCATATAATATACACAATAACAGGTTGACAAAAGTCAAACAAAAATTATGTGAGGAAAATTAGAAAGTAGATAAAAGTAGAAAACACACATCATCACGGTTGTATGCTCAAGGGAATAGGAAGAAGTAAGTAACTTATCTAGTCCTACCCCTTATTTTGTAACAATTTGATGTGATCATTTTTCAAAACAAAGAACAAAAGAAAATCTACATATCATCAAATGCTTTTACCCTTATGTATACTATACTATTCTATTTATACACCTTTTGGTGTATAAATAGATAAATAGTATAAATAGTATCATAATAGTATAAAATAATAAAAATAGTATAATAGTATAGTATAAATGTATAAATAGTGTTTATATAGTTATTCTTTCTCCTTTTGTATTCCAATTTTCTGATATTCATTATAGTTTTCATTTCTTGAATACAATTGATAAGTTGATCAAATTCAAAACAAGAACAAACGGTTGTCTTACTATATTTTACATGTATATCAAATTTATCTTTTTAGTTCTGATTCATGTAGTTTTTTTGTACTAATCTTTTGAATTTGTTTTTGAACTCCTCCAACGATTTGCTCATTTTCAGGTCCGTTTCAAGCTTGTTCCACAAGTTGACACCTATTACTGATACACACCTTTGTTTGATGTTTGTTCTTGTTCTGGATTTTTTGTATTGTTTTGTACCCCTTAGATGATAACAGCTCTCTCTAATTTCAAAAAGCTGCTGGATATTTTGGCAGAGGAGGTTGTTATGTACTTTGTACATTAATTGGGTAATCTTGAAGTCAACCAAGTCGTAGAATTTTATTGTGTTTAATTTGATGAATATTGGATTTGTGGGTTCTATATATTTAGACCTATTGATTATTCTGATTGCTTTTTTTGTAGTTTTAAAACAGGGAGTGTGTTTGTTTTACAAGCTTTTCCCCATATTTCTACACAGTAGGTCATATATGGGAGTAATAATGAATAATATAGTGTGTACAAGGAGTTCTTACTCAACACATCCTTCGTTTTGTGGAGTATTCCGATAGTTTTCGATATTTTTTTTATAATGTTATCTATGTGTGGCTTCCAGGATAGTTTTGTATCTATTACTAGTCCAAGAAACTTATTTTCATAGACTTGTTCTATTTCGATTGAATTTATCTTTATTTTAACTTGGTCTTTGATTGGTCTTGTGCCAAAGACCACTAACTTTGTTTTTGTTAAATTTAAAGATAGTTTATTTCTGTCGAACCAGTTTTTTAATTTTGTCAATTCATTTTCCACAATTTTCTGGAGTTCTTTCATATTTTTTCCAGAGCAGTAAAAGGTTGTGTCATCGGCGAATAGGACGGATTTGAGTTGATTTGATACCCTACAAATATCGTTTATATATAAAATGAATAGTTTTGGTCCAATCACTGACCCCTGAGGCACTCCATGGCTAATCTTCAGTAGATTGGATTTTTTGTTTTTGAACTGCACATACTGATATCTGTTTTCTAAATAACTTTCAATCCATTTATATGCTGTGCCTCTGATGCCATATCTCTCTAATTTATTCAATAATATAGTATGAATTTAAAGCAATAAAAACTCAAATTGAGTGTCACACCTAAACCAAAGGACTTATGCACACACGTCAACATGTATTTTGTTCAGGATGACCACCTGAAGCCTAAATGAGCATTAATTTGACCACACAACTCATTCCTATGAAGATACATTCAAACTCACAAAACATGCTCAGCTCGGGCTGAAAATGCATTTAAAGCAATAAAAATTCAAATTGAATGTCACGCCTAAACCAAAGGACTTATGCACACACTTCAACATGTATTTTGTTCAGGATGACCACCTGAAGCCTAAATGAGCATTAATTTGACCACACAACTCATTCCTATGAAGATACATTCAAACTCACAAAACGTGCTCAGCTCGGCTTGAAAATGCATTTAAAGCAATAAAAACTCAAATTGAGTGTCACGCCTAAACCAAAGGACTTATGCACACACTTCAACATGTATTTTGTTCAGGATGACCACCTGAAGCCTAAATGAGCATTAATTTGACCACACAACTCATTCCTATGAAGATACATTCAAACTCACAAAACGTGCTCAGCTCGGGCTGAAAATGCATTTAAAGCAATAAAAACTCAAATTGAATGTCACGCCTAAACCAAAGGACTTATGCACACACTTCAACATGTATTTTGTTCAGGATGACCACCTGAAGCCTAAATGAGCATTAATTTGACCACACAACTCATTCCTATGAAGATACATTCAAACTCACAAAACGTGCTCAGCTCGGGCTGAAAATGCATTTAAAGCAATAAAAACTCAAATTGAGTGTCACGCCTAAATCTAAGGACTTATGCACACACTTTAACATGTATTTTATTCAGGATGACCTCCTGAAGCCTAAATGAGCATTAATTTGACCACACAACTCATTCCTATGAAGATACATTCAAACTCACAAAACATGCTCAGCTCGGGCTGAAAATGCATTTAAAGCAATAAAAACTCAAATTGAATGTCACGCCTAAACCAAAGGACTTATGCACACACTTCAACATGTATTTTGTTCAGGATGACCTCCTGAAGCCCATATGAGCATTAATTTGACTACACAACTCATTCCTATGAAGATACATTCAAACTCACAAAACGTGCTCAGCTCGGGCTGAAAATGCATTTAAAGCAATAAAAACTCAAATTGAGTGTCACGCCTAAACCAAAGGACTTATGCACACACTTCAACATGTATTTTGTTCAGGATGACCACCTGACGCCTAAATGAGCATTAATTTGACCACACAACTCATTCCTATGAAGATACATTCAAAGTCAGAAAGCGCGCTCAGCTCGGGCTGAAAATGCATTTAATTTAAAGCAATAAAAACTCAAATTGAGTGTCACGCCTAAACTAAAGGACTTATGCACACACTTCAACATGTATTTAGTTCAGGATGACCACCTGAAGCCTAAATGAGCATTAATTTGACTACACAACTCATTCCTATGAAGATACATTCAAACTCACAAAACGTGCTCAGCTCGGGCTGAAAATGCATTTAAAGCAATAAAAACTCAAATTGAGTGTCACACCTAAACCAAAGGACTTATGCACACACTTCAACATGTATTTTGTTCAGGATGACCTCCTGAAGCCCATATGAGCATTAATTTGACTACACAACTCATTCCTATGAAGAAACATTCAAACTCACAAAACGTGCTCAGCTCGGGCTGAAAATGCATTTAAAGCAATAAAAACTCAAATTGAGTGTCACGCCTAAACCAAAGGACTTATGCACACACTTCAACATGTATTTAGTTCAGGATGACCACCTGAAGCCTAAATGAGCATTAATTTGACCACACAACTCATTCCTATGAAGATATTTTCAAACTCACAAAACGTGCTCAACTCGGGCTGAAAATGCATTTAAAGCAATAAAAACTCAAATTGAGTGTCACACCTAAACCAAAGGACTTATGCACACACTTCAACATGTATTTTGTTCAGGATGACCTCCTGAAGCCCATATGAGCATTAATTTGACTACACAACTCATTCCTATGAAGAAACATTCAAACTCACAAAACGTGCTCAGCTCGGGCTGAAAATGCATTTAAAGCAATAAAAACTCAAATTGAGTGTCACGCCTAAACCAAAGGACTTATGCACACACTTCAACATGTATTTAGTTCAGGATGACCACCTGAAGCCTAAATGAGCATTAATTTGACCACACAACTCATTCCTATGAAGATATTTTCAAACTCACAAAACGTGCTCAACTCGGGCTGAAAATGCATTTAAAGCAATAAAAACTCAAATTGAGTGTCACACCTAAACCATGGGACTTATGCACACACGTCAACATGTATTTTGTTCAGGATGACCACCTGAAGCCTAAATGAGCATTAATTTGACCACACAACTCATTCCTATGAAGATACATTCAAACTCACAAAACATGCTCAGCTCGGGCTGAAAATGCATTTAAAGCAATAAAAACTCAAATTGAATGTCACGCCTAAACCAAAGGACTTATGCACACACTTCAACATGTATTTTGTTCAGGATGACCACCTGAAGCCTAAATGAGCATTAATTTGACCACACAACTCATTCCTATGAAGATACATTCAAACTCACAAAACGTGCTCAGCTCGGGCTGAAAATGCATTTAAAGCAATAAAAACTCAAATTGAGTGTCACGCCTAAACCAAAGGACTTATGCACACACTTCAACATGTATTTTGTTCAGGATGACCTCCTGAAGCCTAAATGAGCATTAATTTGACCACACAACTCATTCTATGAAGATACATTCAAACTCACAAAACGTGCTCAGCTCGGGCTGAAAATGCATTTAAAGCAATAAAAACTCAAATTGAGTGTCACGCCTAAACCAAAGGACTTATGCACACACTTCAACATGTATTTTGTTCAGGATGACCACCTGAAGCCTAAATGAGCATTAATTTGACCACACAACTCATTCCTATGAAGATACATTCAAACTCACAAAACGTGCTCAGCTCGGGCTGAAAATGCATTTAAAGCAATAAAAACTCAAATTGAATGTCACGCCTAAACCAAAGGACTTATGCACACACTTCAACATGTATTTTGTTCAGGATGACCACCTGAAGCCTAAATGAGCATTAATTTGACCACACAACTCATTCCTATGAAGATACATTCAAACTCACAAAACGTGCTCAGCTCGGGCTGAAAATGCATTTAAAGCAATAAAAACTCAAATTGAGTGTCACGCCTAAACCAAAGGACTTATGCACACACTTCAACATGTATTTTGTTCAGGATGACCTCCTGAAGCCCATATGAGCATTAATTTGACTACACAACTCATTCCTATGAAGAAACATTCAAACTCACAAAACGTGCTCAGCTCGGGCTGAAAATGCATTTAAAGCAATAAAAACTCAAATTGAGTGTCACGCCTAAACCAAAGGACTTATGCACACACTTCAACATGTATTTAGTTCAGGATGACCACCTGAAGCCTAAATGAGCATTAATTTGACCACACAACTCATTCCTATGAAGATATTTTCAAACTCACAAAACGTGCTCAACTCGGGCTGAAAATGCATTTAAAGCAATAAAAACTCAAATTGAGTGTCACACCTAAACCAAAGGACTTATGCACACACTTCAACATGTATTTTGTTCAGGATGACCTCCTGAAGCCCATATGAGCATTAATTTGACTACACAACTCATTCCTATGAAGAAACATTCAAACTCACAAAACGTGCTCAGCTCGGGCTGAAAATGCATTTAAAGCAATAAAAACTCAAATTGAGTGTCACGCCTAAACCAAAGGACTTATGCACACACTTCAACATGTATTTAGTTCAGGATGACCACCTGAAGCCTAAATGAGCATTAATTTGACCACACAACTCATTCCTATGAAGATATTTTCAAACTCACAAAACGTGCTCAACTCGGGCTGAAAATGCATTTAAAGCAATAAAAACTCAAATTGAGTGTCACACCTAAACCAAAGGACTTATGCACACACGTCAACATGTATTTTGTTCAGGATGACCACCTGAAGCCTAAATGAGCATTAATTTGACCACACAACTCATTCCTATGAAGATACATTCAAACTCACAAAACATGCTCAGCTCGGGCTGAAAATGCATTTAAAGCAATAAAAACTCAAATTGAATGTCACGCCTAAACCAAAGGACTTATGCACACACTTCAACATGTATTTTGTTCAGGATGACCACCTGAAGCCTAAATGAGCATTAATTTGACCACACAACTCATTCCTATGAAGATACATTCAAACTCACAAAACGTGCTCAGCTCGGGCTGAAAATGCATTTAAAGCAATAAAAACTCAAATTGAGTGTCACGCCTAAACCAAAGGACTTATGCCCACACTTCAACATGTATTTAGTTCAGGATGACCACCTGAAGCCTAAATGAGCATTAATTTGACCACACAACTCATTCCTATGAAGATACATTCAAACTCACAAAACGTGCTCAGCTCGGGCTGAAAATGCATTTAAAGCAATAAAAACTCAAATTGAGTGTCACGCCTAAATCTAAGGACTTATGCACACACTTCAACATGTATTTTGTTCACGATGACCACCTGAAGCCTAAATGAGCATTAATTTGACCACACAACTCATTCCTATGAAGATACATTCAAACTCACAAAACGTGCTCAACTCGGGCTGAAAATGCATTTAAAGCAATAAAAGCTCAAATTGAGTGTCACGCCTAAACCAAAGGACTTATGCACACACTTCAACATGTATTTTGTTCAGGATGACCTCCTGAAGCCCATATGAGCATTAATTTGACCACACAACTCATTCCTATGAAGATACATTCAAACACACAAAACGTGCTCAGCTCGGGCTGAAAATGAATTTAAAGCAATAAAAACTCAAATTGAGTGACACGCCTAAACCAAAGGACTTATGCACACACTTCAACATGTATTTTGTTCAGGATGACCACCTGACGCCTAAATGAGCATTAATTTGACCACACAACTCGTTCCTATGAAGATACATTCAAACTCACAAAACGTGCTCAGCTCGGGCTGAAAATGCATTTAAAGCAATAAAAACTCAAATTGAGTGTCACGCCTAAACCAAAGGACTTATGCACACGCTTCAACATGTATTTTGTTCAGGATGACCTCCTGAAGCCTAAATAAGCATTAATTTGACCACACAACTCATTCCTATGAAGATACATTCAAACTCACAAAACGCGCTCAGCTCGGGCTGAAAATGCATTTAAAGCAATAAAAACTCAAATTGAGTGTCACACCTAAACCAAAGGACTTATGCACACACTTCAACATGTATTTTGTTCAGGATGACCACCTGAAGCCTAAATGAGCATTAATTTGACCACACAACTCATTCCTATGAAGATACATTCAAACTCACAAAACATGCTCAGCTCGGGCTGAAAATGCATTTAAAGCAATAAAAACTCAAATTGAATGTCACGCCTAAACCAAAGGACTTATGCACACACTTTAACATGTATTTTGTTCAGGATGACCTCCTGAAGCCCATATGAGCATTAATCTGACTACACAACTCATTCCTATGAAGATACATTCAAACTCACAAAACGTGCTCAGCTCGGGCTGAAAATGCATTTAAAGCAATAAAAACTCAAATTGAGTGTCACGCCTAAACCAAAGGACTTATGCACACACTTCAACATGTATTTTGTTCAGGATGACCACCTGACGCCTAAATGAGCATTAATTTGACCACACAACTCATTCCTATGAAGATACATTCAAAGTCAGAAAGCGCGCTCAGCTCGGGCTGAAAATGCATTTAATTTAAAGCAATAAAAACTCAAATTGAGTGTCACGCCTAAACCAAAGGACTTATGCACACACTTCAACATGTATTTAGTTCAGGATGACCACCTGAAGCCTAAATGAGCATTAATTTGACTACACAACTCATTCCTATGAAGATACATTCAAACTCACAAAACGTGCTCAGCTCGGGCTGAAAATGCATTTAAAGCAATAAAAACTCAAATTGAGTGTCACGCCTAAACCAAAGGACTTATGCACACACTTCAACATGTATTTTGTTCAGGATGTCCTCCTGAAGCCTAAATGAGCAGTAATTTGACCACACAACTCATTCCTATAAAGATACATTCAAACTCACAAAACGTGCTCAGCTCGGGCTGAAAATGCATTTAAAGCAATAAAAACTCAAATTGAGTGTCACGCCTAAACCAAAGGACTTATGCACACACTTCAACATGTATTTTGTTCACGATGACCACCTGACGCCTAAATGAGCATTATTTTGACCATACAACTCATTCCTATGAAGATACATTCAAACTCAGAAAACGTGCTCAGCTCGGGCTGAAAATGCATTTAAAGCAATAAAAACTCAAATTGAGTGTCACACCTAAACCAAAGGACTTATGCACACACTTCAACATGTATTTTGTTCAGGACGGCCTCCTGAAGCCTAAATGAGCATTAGTTTGACTACACAACTCATTCCTATGAAGATACATTCATAGTCAGAAAGCGCGCTCAGCTCGGGCTGAAAAAGCATTTAAAGCAATAAAAACTCAAATTGAGTGTCACGCCTAAACCAAAGGACTTATGCACACACTTCAACATGTATTTTGTTCAGGATGACCACCTGAAGCCTAAATGAGCAATAATTTGACCACACAACTCATTCCTATGAAGATACATTCAAAACTCACAAAGCGCGCTCAGCTCGGGCTGAAAATGCATTTAAAGCAATAAAAACTCAAATTGAGTGTCACGCCTAAACCAAAGGACTTATGCACACACTTCAACATGTATTTTGTTCAGGATGACCTCCTGAAGCCTAAATGGGCATTCATTTGACCACACAACTCATTCCTATGAAGATACATTCAAACTCAAAAAAGGTGCTCGGCTCGGTCTAAAAATGCATTTAAAGCAATAAAAACTCAAATTGAGTGTCACGCCTGAAGCAAAGGACTTATGCACACACTTCACATGTACTTAGTTCAGGATGTCCTCCTGAAGCCTAAATGAGCATTGTTTTGACCACACAACTCATTCCTATGAAGATACATTCAAACTCACAAAACGTGCTCAGCTCGGGCTGAAAATGCATTTAAAGCAATAAAAACTCAAATTGAGTGTCACGCCTAAACCAAAGGACTTATGCACACACTTCAACATGTATTTTGTTGAGGATGACCTCCTTGAAGCCTAAATGAGCGATAATTTGACCACACATTTCATTCCTATGAAGATACATTCAAAGTCAGAAAGTGCGCTCAGCTCGGGCTGAAAATGCATTTAAAGCAATGAAAACTCAAATTGAGTGTCACACCTAAACCAAAGGACTTATGCACACACTTCAACATGTATTTTGTTCAGGATGACCACCTGAAGCCTAAATGAGCATTAATTTGACCACACACCTCATTCCTATGAAGATACATTCAAACTCACAAAACATGCTCAGCTCGGGCTGAAAATGCATTTAAAGCAATAAAAACTCAAATTGAGTGTCACACCTAAACCAAAGGATTATGCACACACTTCAACATGTATTTTGTTCAGGATGACCTCCTGAAGCCTATATGAGCATTAATTTGACCACACAACTCATTCCTATGAAGATACATTCAAAGTCAGAAAGCGCGCTCAGCTCGGGCTGAAAATGCATTTAAAGCAATAAAAACTCAAATTGAGTGTCACGCCTAAACCAAAGGACTTATGCACACACTTCAACATGTATTTAGTTCAGGATAACCACCTGAAGCCTAAATGAGCATTAATTTGACCACACAACTCATTCCTATGAAGATACATTCAAACTCACAAAACGTGCTCAGCTCGGGCTGAAAATGCATTTAAAGCAATAAAAACTCAAAATGAGTGTCACGCCTAAACCAAAGGACTTATGCACACACTTCAACATGTATTTTGTTCAGGATGACCTCCTGAAGCCTAAATGAGCAATAATTTGACCACACAACTCATTCCTATGAAGATACATTCAAAGTCAGAAAGCGCGCTCAGCTCGGGCTGAAAATGCATTTAAAGCAATAAAAACTCAAATTGAGTGTCACACCTAAACCAAAGGACTTATGCACACACTTCAACATGTATTTTGTTCAGGTTGACCTCCTGAAGCCTAAATGAGCAATAATTTGACCACACAACTCATTCCTATGAAGATACATTCAAAGTCAGAAAGCGCGCTCAGCTCGGGCTGAAAATGCATTTAAAGCAATGAAAACTCAAATTGAGTGTCACACCTAAACCAAAGGACTTATGCACACACTTCAACATGTATTTTGTTCAGGATGACCTCCTTGAAGCCTAAATGAGCGATAATTTGACCACACATTTCATTCCTATGAAGATACATTCAAAGTCAGAAAGCGCGCTCAGCTCGGGCTGAAAATGCATTTAAAGCAATGAAAACTCAAATTGAGTGTCACACCTAAACCAAAGGACTTATGCACACACTTCAACATGTATTTTGTTCAGGATGACCACCTGAAGCCTAAATGAGCATTAATTTGACCACACACCTCATTCCTATGAAGATACATTCAAACTCACAAAACATGCTCAGCTCGGGCTGAAAATGCATTTAAAGCAATAAAAACTCAAATTGAGTGTCACACCTAAACCAAAGGATTATGCACACACTTCAACATGTATTTTGTTCAGGATGACCTCCTGAAGCCTATATGAGCATTAATTTGACCACACAACTCATTCCTATGAAGATACATTCAAAGTCAGAAAGCGCGCTCAGCTCGGGCTGAAAATGCATTTAAAGCAATAAAAACTCAAATTGAGTGTCACGCCTAAACCAAAGGACTTATGCACACACTTCAACATGTATTTAGTTCAGGATAACCACCTGAAGCCTAAATGAGCATTAATTTGACCACACAACTCATTCCTATGAAGATACATTCAAACTCACAAAATGTGCTCAGCTCGGGCTGAAAATGTATTTAAAGCAATAAAAACTCAAAATGAGTGTCACGCCTAAACCAAAGGACTTATGCACACACTTCAACATGTATTTTGTTCAGGATGACCTCCTGAAGCCTAAATGAGCAATAATTTGACCACACAACTCATTCCTATGAAGATACATTCAAAGTCAGAAAGCGCGCTCAGCTCGGGCTGAAAATGCATTTAATGCAATAAAAACTCAAATTGAGTGTCACGCCTAAACCAAAGGACTAATGCACACACTTCAACATGTATTTAGTTCAGGATGACCACCTGAAGCCTAAATGAGCATTAATTTGACCACACAACTCATTCCTATAAAGATACATTCAAACTCACAAAACGTGCTCAGCTCGGGCTGGAAATGCATTTAAAGCAATAAAAACTCAAATTGAGTGTCACGCCTAAACCAAAGGACTTATGCACACACTTCAACATGTATTTTGTTCAGGATGTCCCCCTGACACCTAAATGGGCAGTAATTTGAATACACAACTCATTCCTAAGTAGATACATTCAAAGTCAGAAAATGTGCTCAGCTTGGGCTGAAAATGCATTTAAAGCAATAAAAACTCAAATTGAGTGTCACGCCTAAACCAAAGGACTAATGCACACACTTCAACATGTATTTAGTTCAGGATGACCACCTGAAGCCTAAATGAGCATTAATTTGACCACACAACTCATTCCTATAAAGATACATTCAAACTCACAAAACGTGCTCAGCTCGGGCTGGAAATGCATTTAAAGCAATAAAAACTCAAATTGAGTGTCACGCCTAAACCAAAGGACTTATGCACACACTTCAACATGTATTTTGTTCAGGATGTCCCCCTGACACCTAAATGGGCAGTAATTTGAATACACAACTCATTCCTAAGTAGATACATTCAAAGTCAGAAAATGTGCTCAGCTTGGGCTGAAAATGCATTTAAAGCAATAAAAACTCAAATTGAGTGTCACGCCTAAACCAAAGGACTTATGCACACACTTCAACATGTATTTTGTTCAGGATGACCACCTGAAGCCTAAATGAGCATTAATTTGACCACACAACTCATTCCTATGAAGATACATTCAAACTCACAAAATGTGCTCAGCTTGGGCTCAAAATGCATTTAAAGCAATAAAAACTCAAATTGCTTGTCACGCCTAAACCAAAGGACTTATGCACATACTTCAACATGTATTTATTTCAGGATGTCCTCCTGAAGCCTAAATGAGCAATAATTTGACTACACAACGCATTCCTATGAAGATACATTCAAAGTCAGAAAGCGCGCTCAGCTCGGGCTGAAAATGCATTTAAAGCAATGAAAACTCAAATTGAGTGTCACGCCTAAACCAAAGGACTTATGCACACACTTCAACATGTATTTAGTTCAGGATGACCACCTGAAGCCTAAATGAGCATTAATTTGACCACACAACTCATTCCTATGAAGATACATTCAAACTCACAAAACGTGCTCAGCTCGGGCTGAAAATGCATTTAAAGCAATAAAAACTCAAATTGAGTGTCACGCCTAAACCAAAGGACTTATGCACACACTTCAACATGTATTTTGTTCAGGATGACCTCCTGAAGCCCATATGAGCATTAATTTGACTACACAACTCATTCCTATGAAGATACATTCAAACTCACAAAACGTGCTCAGCTCGGGCTGAAAATGCATTTAAAGCAATAAAAACTCAAATTGAGTGTCACGCCTAAACCAAAGGACTTATGCACACACTTCAACGTGTGTTTTGTTCAGGATGACCACCTGAAGCCTAAATGAGCATTACTTTGACCACACAACTCATTCCTATGAAGATACATTCAAAGTCAGAAAGCGCGCTCAGCTCGGGCTGAAAATGCATTTAAATTAATAAAAACTCAAATTGAGTGTCACGCCTAAACCAAAGGACTTATGCACACACTTCAACATGTATTTTGTTCAGGATGACCACCTGAAGCCTAAATGAGTATTAATTTGACCACACAACTCATTCCTATGAAGATACATTCAAACTCACAAAATGTGCTCAGCTTGGGCTCAAAATGCATTTAAAGCAATAAAAACTCAAATTGAGTGTCACGCCTAAACCAAAGGACTTATGCACATACTTCAACATGTATTTATTTCAGGATGTCCTCCTGAAGCCTAAATGAGCAATAATTTGACTACACAACGCATTCCTATGAAGATACATTCAAAGTCAGAAAACGCGCTCAGCTCGGGCTGAAAATGCATTTAAAGCAATAAAAACTCAAATTGAGTGTCACGCCTAAACCAAAGGACTTATGCACACACTTCAACATGTATTTTGTTCAGGATGACCACCTGAAGCCTAAATGACCATTAATTTGACCACACAACTCATTCCTATGAAGATACATTCAAAGTCAGAAAGCGCGCTCAGCTCGGGCTGAAAATGCATTTAAAGCAATGAAAACTCAAATTGAGTGTCACGCCTAAACCAAAGGACTTATGCACACACTTCAACATGTATTTAGTTCAGGATGACCACCTGAAGCCTAAATGAGCATTAACTTGACCACACAACTCATTCCTATGAAGATACATTCAAACTCACAAAACGTGCTCAGCTCGGGCTGAAAATGCATTTAAAGCAATAAAAACTCAAATTGAGTGTCACGCCTAAACCAAAGGACTTATGCACACACTTCAACATGTATTTTGTTCAGGATGACCTCCTGAAGCCCATATGAGCATTAATTTGACTACACAACTCATTCCTATGAAGATACATTCAAACTCACAAAACGTGCTCAGCTCGGGCTGAAAATGCATTTAAAGCAATAAAAACTCAAATTGAGTGTCACACCTAAACCAAAGGACTTATGCACACACTTCAACATGTATTTTGTTCAGGATGACCTCCTTGAAGCCTAAATGAGCGATAATTTGACCACACAACTCATTCCTATGAAGATACATTCAAAGTCAGAAAGCGCGCTCAGCTCGGGCTGAAAATGCATTTAAAGCAACAAAAACTCAAATTGAGTGTCACACCTAAACCAAAGGACTTATGCACACACTTCAACATGTATTTTGTTCAGGATGACCACCTGAAGCCTAAATGACCATTAATTTGACCACACAACTCATTCCTATGAAGATACATTCAAAGTCAGAAAGCGCGCTCAGCTCGGGCTGAAAATGCATTTAAAGCAATGAAAACTCAAATTGAGTGTCACGCCTAAACCAAAGGACTTATGCACACACTTCAACATGTATTTAGTTCAGGATGACCACCTGAAGCCTAATTGAGCATTAACTTGACCACACAACTCATTCCTATGAAGATACATTCAAACTCACAAAACGTGCTCAGCTCGGGCTGAAAATGCATTTAAAGCAATAAAAACTCAAATTGAGTGTCACGCCTAAACCAAAGGACTTATGCACACACTTCAACATGTATTTTGTTCAGGATGACCTCCTGAAGCCCATATGAGCATTAATTTGACTACACAACTCATTCCTATGAAGATACATTCAAACTCACAAAACGTGCTCAGCTCGGGCTGAAAATGCATTTAAAGCAATAAAAACTCAAATTGAGTGTCACGCCTAAACCAAAGGACTTATGCACACACTTCAACGTGTGTTTTGTTCAGGATGACCACCTGAAGCCTAAATGAGCATTACTTTGACCACACAACTCATTCCTATGAAGATACATTCAAACTCACAAAACGTCCTCAGCTCGGGCTGAAAATGCATTTAAAGCAATAAAAACTCAAATTGAGTGTCACGCCTAAACCAAAGGACTTATGCACACACTTCAACATGTATTTTGTTCAGGATGACCTCCTTGAAGCCTAAATGAGCGATAATTTGACCACACAACTCATTCCTATGAAGATACATTCAAAGTCAGAAAGCGCGCTCAGCTCGGGCTGAAAATGCATTTAAAGCAACAAAAACTCAAATTGAGTGTCACACCTAAACCAAAGGACTTATGCACACACTTCAACATGTATTTTGTTCAGGATGACCTCCTGAAGCCTAAATGAGCATTAATTTGACCACACAACTCATTCTATGAAGATACATTCAAACTCACAAAACGTGCTCAGCTCGGGCTGAAAATGCATTTAAAGCAATAAAAACTCAAATTGAGTGTCACGCCTAAACCAAAGGACTTATGCACACACTTCAACATGTATTTTGTTCAGGATGACCTCCTGAAGCCCATATGAGCATTAATTTGACCACACAACTCATTCCTATGAAGATACATTCAAACTCACAAAACGTGCTCAGCTCGGGCTGAAAATGCATTTAAAGCAATAAAAACTCAAATTGAGTGTCACGCCTAAACCAAAGGACTTATGCACACACTTCAACATGTATTTTGTTCAGGATGGCCTCCTGAAGCCTATATGAGCATTAATTTGACCACACAACTCATTCCTATGAAGATACATTCAAACTCACAAAACTTGCTCAGCTCGGGCTGAAAATGCATTTAAAGCAATAAAAACTCAAATTGAGTGTCACGCCTAAACCAAAGGACTTATGCACACACTTCAACATGTATTTTGTTCAGGATGACCTCCTTAAGCCTAAATGAGCAATAATTTGACCACACAACTCATTCCTATGAAGATACATTCAAACTCAAAAAATGTGCTCAGCTCGGTCTGAAAATGCATTTAAAGCAATAAAAACTCAAATTGAGTGTCACACCTAAACCAAAGGACTTATGCACACACTTCAACATGTATTTTGTTCAGGATGACCTCCTGAAGCCCATATGAGCATTAATTTGACCACACAACTCATTCCTATGAAGATACATTCAAAGTCAGAAAGCGCGCTCAGCTCGGGCTGAAAATGCATTTAAAGCAATAAAAACTCAAATTGAGTGTCACGCCTAAACCAAAGGACTTATGCACACACTTCAACATGTATTTAGTTCAGGATAACCACCTGAAGCCTAAATGAGCATTAATTTGACCACACAACTCATTCCTATGAAGATACATTCAAACTCACAAAACGTGCTCAGCTCGGGCTGAAAATGTATTTAAAGCAATAAAAACTCAAAATGAGTGTCACGCCTAAACCAAAGGACTTATGCACACACTTCAACATGTATTTTGTTCAGGATGACCTCCTGAAGCCTAAATGAGCAATAATTTGACCACACAACTCATTCCTATGAAGATACATTCAAAGTCAGAAAGCGCGCTCAGCTCGGGCTGAAAATGCATTTAATGCAATAAAAACTCAAATTGAGTGTCACGCCTAAACCAAAGGACTAATGCACACACTTCAACATGTATTTAGTTCAGGATGACCACCTGAAGCCTAAATGAGCATTAATTTGACCACACAACTCATTCCTATAAAGATACATTCAAACTCACAAAACGTGCTCAGCTCGGGCTGGAAATGCATTTAAAGCAATAAAAACTCAAATTGAGTGTCACGCCTAAACCAAAGGACTTATGCACACACTTCAACATGTATTTTGTTCAGGATGTCCCCCTGACACCTAAATGGGCAGTAATTTGAATACACAACTCATTCCTAAGTAGATACATTCAAAGTCAGAAAATGTGCTCAGCTTGGGCTGAAAATGCATTTAAAGCAATAAAAACTCAAATTGAGTGTCACGCCTAAACCAAAGGACTAATGCACACACTTCAACATGTATTTAGTTCAGGATGACCACCTGAAGCCTAAATGAGCATTAATTTGACCACACAACTCATTCCTATAAAGATACATTCAAACTCACAAAACGTGCTCAGCTCGGGCTGGAAATGCATTTAAAGCAATAAAAACTCAAATTGAGTGTCACGCCTAAACCAAAGGACTTATGCACACACTTCAACATGTATTTTGTTCAGGATGTCCCCCTGACACCTAAATGGGCAGTAATTTGAATACACAACTCATTCCTAAGTAGATACATTCAAAGTCAGAAAATGTGCTCAGCTTGGGCTGAAAATGCATTTAAAGCAATAAAAACTCAAATTGAGTGTCACGCCTAAACCAAAGGACTTATGCACACACTTCAACATGTATTTTGTTCAGGATGACCACCTGAAGCCTAAATGAGCATTAATTTGACCACACAACTCATTCCTATGAAGATACATTCAAACTCACAAAATGTGCTCAGCTTGGGCTCAAAATGCATTTAAAGCAATAAAAACTCAAATTGCTTGTCACGCCTAAACCAAAGGACTTATGCACATACTTCAACATGTATTTATTTCAGGATGTCCTCCTGAAGCCTAAATGAGCAATAATTTGACTACACAACGCATTCCTATGAAGATACATTCAAAGTCAGAAAGCGCGCTCAGCTCGGGCTGAAAATGCATTTAAAGCAATGAAAACTCAAATTGAGTGTCACGCCTAAACCAAAGGACTTATGCACACACTTCAACATGTATTTAGTTCAGGATGACCACCTGAAGCCTAAATGAGCATTAATTTGACCACACAACTCATTCCTATGAAGATACATTCAAACTCACAAAACGTGCTCAGCTCGGGCTGAAAATGCATTTAAAGCAATAAAAACTCAAATTGAGTGTCACGCCTAAACCAAAGGACTTATGCACACACTTCAACATGTATTTTGTTCAGGATGACCTCCTGAAGCCCATATGAGCATTAATTTGACTACACAACTCATTCCTATGAAGATACATTCAAACTCACAAAACGTGCTCAGCTCGGGCTGAAAATGCATTTAAAGCAATAAAAACTCAAATTGAGTGTCACGCCTAAACCAAAGGACTTATGCACACACTTCAACGTGTGTTTTGTTCAGGATGACCACCTGAAGCCTAAATGAGCATTACTTTGACCACACAACTCATTCCTATGAAGATACATTCAAAGTCAGAAAGCGCGCTCAGCTCGGGCTGAAAATGCATTTAAAGCAATAAAAACTCAAATTGAGTGTCACGCCTAAACCAAAGGACTTATGCACACACTTCAACATGTATTTTGTTCAGGATGACCACCTGAAGCCTAAATGAGTATTAATTTGACCACACAACTCATTCCTATGAAGATACATTCAAACTCACAAAATGTGCTCAGCTTGGGCTCAAAATGCATTTAAAGCAATAAAAACTCAAATTGAGTGTCACGCCTAAACCAAAGGACTTATGCACATACTTCAACATGTATTTATTTCAGGATGTCCTCCTGAAGCCTAAATGAGCAATAATTTGACTACACAACGCATTCCTATGAAGATACATTCAAAGTCAGAAAACGCGCTCAGCTCGGGCTGAAAATGCATTTAAAGCAATAAAAACTCAAATTGAGTGTCACGCCTAAACCAAAGGACTTATGCACACACTTCAACATGTATTTTGTTCAGGATGACCACCTGAAGCCTAAATGACCATTAATTTGACCACACAACTCATTCCTATGAAGATACATTCAAAGTCAGAAAGCGCGCTCAGCTCGGGCTGAAAATGCATTTAAAGCAATGAAAACTCAAATTGAGTGTCACGCCTAAACCAAAGGACTTATGCACACACTTCAACATGTATTTAGTTCAGGATGACCACCTGAAGCCTAAATGAGCATTAACTTGACCACACAACTCATTCCTATGAAGATACATTCAAACTCACAAAACGTGCTCAGCTCGGGCTGAAAATGCATTTAAAGCAATAAAAACTCAAATTGAGTGTCACGCCTAAACCAAAGGACTTATGCACACACTTCAACATGTATTTTGTTCAGGATGACCTCCTGAAGCCCATATGAGCATTAATTTGACTACACAACTCATTCCTATGAAGATACATTCAAACTCACAAAACGTGCTCAGCTCGGGCTGAAAATGCATTTAAAGCAATAAAAACTCAAATTGAGTGTCACACCTAAACCAAAGGATTATGCACACACTTCAACATGTATTTTGTTCAGGATGACCTCCTGAAGCCTATATGAGCATTAATTTGACCACACAACTCATTCCTATGAAGATACATTCAAAGTCAGAAAGCGCGCTCAGCTTGGGCTGAAAATGCATTTAAAGCAATAAAAACTCAAATTGAGTGTCACGCCTAAACCAAAGGACTTATGCACACACTTCAACATGTATTTAGTTCAGGATGTCCTCCTGAAGCCTAAATGAGCAATAATTTGACTACACAACGCATTCCTATGAAGATACATTCAAAGTCAGAAAACGCGCTCAGCTCGGGCTGAAAATATATTTAAAGCAATAAAAACTCAAATTGAGTGTCACTCCTAAACCAAAGGACTTATGCACACACTTCAACATGTATTTTGTTCAGGATGACCACCTGAAGCCTAAATGACCATTAATTTGACCACACAACTCATTCCTATGAAGATACATTCAAAGTCAGAAAGCGCGCTCAGCTCGGGCTGAAAATGCATTTAAAGCAATGAAAACTCAAATTGAATGTCACGCCTAAACCAAAGGACTTATGCACACACTTCAACATGTATTTAGTTCAGGATGACCACCTGAAGCCTAAATGAGCATTAACTTGACCACACAACTCATTCCTATGAAGATACATTCAAACTCACAAAACGTGCTCAGCTCGGGCTGAAAATGCATTTAAAGCAATAAAAACTCAAATTGAGTGTCACGCCTAAACCAAAGGACTTATGCACACACTTCAACATGTATTTTGTTCAGGATGACCTCCTGTAGCCTAAATGAGCAATAATTTGACCACACAACTCATTCCTATGAAGATACATTCAAACTCAAAAAACGTGCTCAGCTCGGGCTGAAAATGCATTTAAAGCAATAAAAACTCAAATTGAGTGTCACACCTAAACCAAAGGACTTATGCACACACTTCAACATGTATTTTGTTCAGGATGACCTCCTGAAGCCCATATGAGCATTAATTTGACCACACAACTCATTCCTATGAAGATACATTCAAACTCACAAAACGTGCTCAGCTCGGGCTGAAAATGCATTTAAAGCAATAAAAACTCAAATTGAGTGTCACGCCTAAACCAAAGGACTTATGCACACACTTCAACATGTATTTTGTTCAGGATGGCCTCCTGAAGCCTATATGAGCATTAATTTGACCACACAACTCATTCCTATGAAGATACATTCAAACTCACAAAACGTGCTCAACTCGGGCTGAAAATGCATTTAAAGCAATAAAAGCTCAAATTGAGTGTCACGCCTAAACCAAAGGACTTATGCACACACTTCAACATGTATTTTGTTCAGGATGACCTCCTGAAGCCCATATGAGCATTAATTTGACCACACAACTCATTCCTATGAAGATACATTCAAACTCACAAAACGTGCTCAGCTTGGGCTGAAAATGCATTTAAAGCAATAAAAACTCAAATTGAGTGTCACGCCTAAACCAAAGGACTTATGCACACACTTCAACATGTATTTTGTTCAGGATGACCTCCTTGAAGCCTAAATGAGCGATAATTTGACCACACAACTCATTCCTATGAAGATACATTCAAAGTCAGAAAGCGCGCTCAGCTCGGGCTGAAAATGCATTTAAAGCAATAAAAACTCAAATTGAGTGTCACGCCTAAACCAAAGGACTTATGCACACACTTCAACATGTATTTAGTTCAGGATGTCCTCCTGAAGCCTAAATGAGCAATAATTTGACTACACAACGCATTCCTATGAAGATACATTCAAAGTCAGAAAACGCGCTCAGCTCGGGCTGAAAATATATTTAAAGCAATAAAAACTCAAATTGAGTGTCACTCCTAAACTAAAGGACTTATGCACACACTTCAACATGTATTTTGTTCAGGATGACCACCTGAAGCCTAAATGACCATTAATTTGACCACACAACTCATTCCTATGAAGATACATTCAAAGTCAGAAAGCGCGCTCAGCTCGGGCTGAAAATGCATTTAAAGCAATGAAAACTCAAATTGAATGTCACGCCTAAACCAAAGGACTTATGCACACACTTCAACATGTATTTAGTTCAGGATGACCACCTGAAGCCTAAATGAGCATTAACTTGACCACACAACTCATTCCTATGAAGATACATTCAAACTCACAAAACGTGCTCAGCTCGGGCTGAAAATGCATTTAAAGCAATAAAAACTCAAATTGAGTGTCACGCCTAAACCAAAGGACTTATGCACACACTTCAACATGTATTTTGTTCAGGATGACCTCCTGTAGCCTAAATGAGCAATAATTTGACCACACAACTCATTCCTATGAAGATACATTCAAACTCAAAAAACGTGCTCAGCTCGGGCTGAAAATGCATTTAAAGCAATAAAAACTCAAATTGAGTGTCACACCTAAACCAAAGGACTTATGCACACACTTCAACATGTATTTTGTTCAGGATGACCTCCTGAAGCCCATATGAGCATTAATTTGACCACACAACTCATTCCTATGAAGATACATTCAAACTCACAAAACGTGCTCAGCTCGGGCTGAAAATGCATTTAAAGCAATAAAAACTCAAATTGAGTGTCACGCCTAAACCAAAGGACTTATGCACACACTTCAACATGTATTTTGTTCAGGATGGCCTCCTGA
This sequence comes from Hippocampus guttulatus, assembly GCF_054856545.1. Classification (NCBI taxonomy): domain Eukaryota; kingdom Metazoa; phylum Chordata; class Actinopteri; order Syngnathiformes; family Syngnathidae; genus Hippocampus; species Hippocampus guttulatus. The sequence continues at coordinate 483,088 of NW_028233887.1, read as the reverse complement.
AGCCTATATGAGCATTAATTTGACCACACAACTCATTCCTATGAAGATACATTCAAACTCACAAAACGTGCTCAACTCGGGCTGAAAATGCATTTAAAGCAATAAAAGCTCAAATTGAGTGTCACGCCTAAACCAAAGGACTTATGCACACACTTCAACATGTATTTTGTTCAGGATGACCTCCTGAAGCCCATATGAGCATTAATTTGACCACACAACTCATTCCTATGAAGATACATTCAAACTCACAAAACGTGCTCAGCTTGGGCTGAAAATGCATTTAAAGCAATAAAAACTCAAATTGAGTGTCACGCCTAAACCAAAGGACTTATGCACACACTTCAACATGTATTTTGTTCAGGATGACCTCCTTGAAGCCTAAATGAGCGATAATTTGACCACACAACTCATTCCTATGAAGATACATTCAAAGTCAGAAAGCGCGCTCAGCTCGGGCTGAAAATGCATTTAAAGCAATAAAAACTCAAATTGAGTGTCACGCCTAAACCAAAGGACTTATGCACACACTTCAACATGTATTTAGTTCAGGATAACCACCTGAAGCCTAAATGAGCATTAATTTGACCACACAACTCATTCCTATGAAGATACATTCAAACTCACAAAACGTGCTCAGCTCGGGCTGAAAATGCATTTAAAGCAATAAAAACTCAAAATGAGTGTCACGCCTAAACCAAAGGACTTATGCACACACTTCAACATGTATTTTGTTCAGGATGACCTCCTGAAGCCTAAATGAGCAATAATTTGACCACACAACTCATTCCTATGAAGATACATTCAAAGTCAGAAAGCGCGCTCAGCTCGGGCTGAAAATGCATTTAAAGCAATAAAAACTCAAATTGAGTGTCACGCCTAAACCAAAGGACTTATGCACACACTTCAACATGTATTTAGTTCAGGATGACCACCTGAAGCCTAAAGAGCATTAATTTGACCACACAACTCATTCCTATGAAGATACATTCAAACTCACAAAACGTGCTCAGCTCGGGCTGAAAATGCATTTAAAGCAATAAAAACTCAAAATGAGTGTCACGCCTAAACCAAAGGACTTATGCACACACTTCAACATGAATTTTGTTCAGGATGACCACCTGAAGCCTAAATGAGCATTAATTTGACCACACAACTCATTCCTATGAAGATACATTCAAAGTCAGAAAGCACGCTCAGCTCGGGATGAAAATGCATTTAAAGCAATAAAAACTCAAATTGAGTGTCACACCTAAACCAAAGGACTTATGCACACACTTCAACATTTATTTTGTTCAGGATGACCTCCTGAAGACCATATGAGCATTAATTTGACCACACAACTCATTCCTATGAAGATACATTCAAACTCACAAAACGTGCTCAGCTCGGGCTGAAAATGCATTTAAAGCAATAAAAACTCAAATTGAGTGTCACGCCTAAACCAAAGAACTTATGCACACACTTCAACATGTATTTTGTTCAGGATGACCTCCTGAAGCCTAAATAAGCATTAATTTGACCACATAACTCATTCCTAAGAAGATACATTCAAACTCACAAAACGTGCTCAGCTCGGCCTGAAAATGCATTTAAAGCAATAAAAACTCAAATTGAGTGTCACGCCTAAACCAAAGGACTTATGCACACACTTCAACATGTATTTTGTTCAGGATGACCTCCTGAAGCCTAAATAAGCATTAATTTGACCACACAACTCATTCCTATGAAGATACATTCAAACTCACAAAACGTGCTCAGCTCGGCCTGAAAATGCATTTAAAGCAATAAAAACTCAAATTGAGTGTCACGCCCAAGCCAAAGGACTTATGCACACACTTCAACGTGTGTTTTGTTCAGGATGACCACCTGAAGCCTATATGAGCATTACTTTGACCACACAACTCATTCCTATGAAGATACATTCAAACTCACAAAACGTGCTCAGCTTGGGCTGAAAATGCATTTAAAGCAATAAAAACTCAAATTGAGTGTCACGCCTAAACCAAAGGACTTATGCACACACTTCAACATGTATTTTGTTCAGGATGACCTCCTTGAAGCCTAAATGAGCGATAATTTGACCACACAACTCATTCCTATGAAGATACATTCAAAGTCAGAAAGCGCGCTCAGCTCGGGCTGAAAATGCATTTAAAGCAACAAAAACTCAAATTGAGTGTCACACCTAAACCAAAGGACTTATGCACACACTTCAACATGTATTTTGTTCAGGATGACCTCCTGAAGCCTAAATGAGCATTAATTTGACCACACAACTCATTCTATGAAGATACATTCAAACTCACAAAACGTGCTCAGCTCGGGCTGAAAATGCATTTAAAGCAATAAAAACTCAAATTGAGTGTCACGCCTAAACCAAAGGACTTATGCACACACTTCAACATGTATTTTGTTCAGGATGACCTCCTGTAGCCTAAATGAGCAATAATTTGACCACACAACTCATTCCTATGAAGATACATTCAAACTCAAAAAACGTGCTCAGCTCGGGCTGAAAATGCATTTAAAGCAATAAAAACTCAAATTGAGTGTCACACCTAAACCAAAGGACTTATGCACACACTTCAACATGTATTTTGTTCAGGATGACCTCCTGAAGCCCATATGAGCATTAATTTGACCACACAACTCATTCCTATGAAGATACATTCAAACTCACAAAACGTGCTCAGCTCGGGCTGAAAATGCATTTAAAGCAATAAAAACTCAAATTGAGTGTCACGCCTAAACCAAAGGACTTATGCACACACTTCAACATGTATTTTGTTCAGGATGGCCTCCTGAAGCCTATATGAGCATTAATTTGACCACACAACTCATTCCTATGAAGATACATTCAAACTCACAAAACGTGCTCAACTCGGGCTGAAAATGCATTTAAAGCAATAAAAGCTCAAATTGAGTGTCACGCCTAAACCAAAGGACTTATGCACACACTTCAACATGTATTTTGTTCAGGATGACCTCCTGAAGCCCATATGAGCATTAATTTGACCACACAACTCATTCCTATGAAGATACATTCAAACTCACAAAACGTGCTCAGCTTGGGCTGAAAATGCATTTAAAGCAATAAAAACTCAAATTGAGTGTCACGCCTAAACCAAAGGACTTATGCACACACTTCAACATGTATTTTGTTCAGGATGACCTCCTTGAAGCCTAAATGAGCGATAATTTGACCACACAACTCATTCCTATGAAGATACATTCAAAGTCAGAAAGCGCGCTCAGCTCGGGCTGAAAATGCATTTAAAGCAACAAAAACTCAAATTGAGTGTCACACCTAAACCAAAGGACTTATGCACACACTTCAACATGTATTTTGTTCAGGATGACCTCCTGAAGCCTAAATGAGCATTAATTTGACCACACAACTCATTCTATGAAGATACATTCAAACTCACAAAACGTGCTCAGCTCGGGCTGAAAATGCATTTAAAGCAATAAAAACTCAAATTGAGTGTCACGCCTAAACCAAAGGACTTATGCACACACTTCAACATGTATTTTGTTCAGGATGACCTCCTGTAGCCTAAATGAGCAATAATTTGACCACACAACTCATTCCTATGAAGATACATTCAAACTCAAAAAACGTGCTCAGCTCGGGCTGAAAATGCATTTAAAGCAATAAAAACTCAAATTGAGTGTCACACCTAAACCAAAGGACTTATGCACACACTTCAACATGTATTTTGTTCAGGATGACCTCCTGAAGCCCATATGAGCATTAATTTGACCACACAACTCATTCCTATGAAGATACATTCAAACTCACAAAACGTGCTCAGCTCGGGCTGAAAATGCATTTAAAGCAATAAAAACTCAAATTGAGTGTCACGCCTAAACCAAAGGACTTATGCACACACTTCAACATGTATTTTGTTCAGGATGGCCTCCTGAAGCCTATATGAGCATTAATTTGACCACACAACTCATTCCTATGAAGATACATTCAAACTCACAAAACGTGCTCAACTCGGGCTGAAAATGCATTTAAAGCAATAAAAGCTCAAATTGAGTGTCACGCCTAAACCAAAGGACTTATGCACACACTTCAACATGTATTTTGTTCAGGATGACCTCCTGAAGCCCATATGAGCATTAATTTGACCACACAACTCATTCCTATGAAGATACATTCAAACTCACAAAACGTGCTCATCTCGGGCTGAAAATGCATTTAAAGCAATAAAAACTCAAATTGAGTGTCACGCCTAAACCAAAGGACTTATGCACACACTTCAACATGTATTTTGTTCAGGATGACCTCCTGAAGCCCATATGAGCATTAATTTGACCACACAACTCATTCCTATGAAGATACATTCAAGTTCACAAAACGTGCTCAGCTCGGGCTGAAAATGCATTTAAAGCAATAAAAACTCAAATTGAGTGTCACGCCTAAACCAACGGACTTATGCACACACTTCAACATGTATTTAGTTCAGGATGACCACCTGAAGCCTAAATGAGCATTAATTTGACCACACAACTCATTCCTATGAAGATACATTCAAACTCACAAAACGTGCTCAGCTCGGGCTGAAAATGCATTTAAAGCAATAAAAACTCAAATTGAGTGTCACGCCTAAACCAAAGGACTTATGCACACACTTCAAATTGTATTTAGTTCAGGATGACCACCTGAAGCCTAAATGAGCATTAATTTGACCACACAACTCATTCCTATAAAGATACATTCAAACTCACAAAACGTGCTCAGCTCGGGCTGAAAATGCATTTAAAGCAATAAAAACTCAAATTGAGTGTCACACCTAAACCAAAGGATTATGCACACACTTCAACATGTATTTTGTTCAGGATGACCTCCTGAAGCCTATATGAGCATTAATTTGACCACACAACTCATTCCTATGAAGATACATTCAAAGTCAGAAAGCGCGCTCAGCTTGGGCTGAAAATGCATTTAAAGCAATAAAAACTCAAATTGAGTGTCACGCCTAAACCAAAGGACTTATGCACACACTTCAACATGTATTTAGTTCAGGATAACCACCTGAAGCCTAAATGAGCATTAATTTGACCACACAACTCATTCCTATGAAGATACATTCAAAGTCAGAAAGCGCGCTCAGCTCGGGCTGAAAATGCATTTAAAGCAATAAAAACTCAAATTGAGTGTCACGCCTAAACCAAAGGACTTATGCACACACTTCAACATGTATTTAGTTCAGGATGACCACCTGAAGCCTAAAGAGCATTAATTTGACCACACAACTCATTCCTATGAAGATACATTCAAACTCACAAAACGTGCTCAGCTCGGGCTGAAAATGCATTTAAAGCAATGAAAACTCAAATTGAGTGTCACACCTAAACCAAAGGACTTATGCACACACTTCAACATGAATTTTGTTCAGGATGACCACCTGAAGCCTAAATGAGCATTAATTTGACCACACAACTCATTCCTATGAAGATACATTCAAAGTCAGAAAGCGCGCTCAGCTTGGGCTCAAAATGCATTTAAAGCAATAAAAACTCAAATTGAGTGTCACGCCTAAACCAAAGGACTTATGCACATACTTCAACATGTATTTATTTCAGGATGTCCTCCTGAAGCCTAAATGAGCAATAATTTGACTACACAACGCATTCCTATGAAGATACATTCAAAGTCAGAAAACGTGCTCAGCTCGGGCTGAAAATGCATTTAAAGCAATAAAAACTCAAATTGAGTGTCACGCCTAAACCAAAGGACTTATGCACACACTTCAACATGTATTTTGTTCAGGATGACCTCCTTGAAGCCTAAATGAGCGATAATTTGACCACACAACTCATTCCTATGAAGATACATTCAAAGTCAGAAAGCGCGCTCAGCTCGGGCTGAAAATGCATTTAAAGCAATAAAAACTCAAATTGAGTGTCACGCCTAAACCAAAGGACTTATGCACACACTTCAACATGTATTTTGTTCAGGATGACCACCTGAAGCCTAAATGAGCATTAATTTGACCACACAACTCATTCCTATGAAGATACATTCAAACTCACAAAATGTGCTCAGCTTGGGCTCAAAATGCATTTAAAGCAATAAAAACTCAAATTGAGTGTCACGCCTAAACCAAAGGACTTATGCACATACTTCAACATGTATTTATTTCAGGATGTCCTCCTGAAGCCTAAATGAGCAATAATTTGACTACACAACGCATTCCTATGAAGATACATTCAAAGTCAGAAAACGCGCTCAGCTCGGGCTGAAAATGCATTTAAAGCAATAAAAACTCAAATTGAGTGTCACGCCTAAACCAAAGGACTTATGCACACACTTCAACATGTATTTTGTTCAGGATGACCACCTGAAGCCTAAATGACCATTAATTTGACCACACAACTCATTCCTATGAAGATACATTCAAAGTCAGAAAGCGCGCTCAGCTCGGGCTGAAAATGCATTTAAAGCAATGAAAACTCAAATTGAATGTCACGCCTAAACCAAAGGACTTATGCACACACTTCAACATGTATTTAGTTCAGGATGACCACCTGAAGCCTAAATGAGCATTAATTTGACCACACAACTCATTCCTATGAAGATACATTCAAACTCACAAAACGTGCTCAGCTCGGGCTGAAAATGCATTTAAAGCAATAAAAACTCAAATTGAGTGTCACGCCTAAACCAAAGGACTTATGCACACACTTCAACATGTATTTTGTTCAGGATGACCTCCTGAAGCCCATAAGAGCATTAATTTGACTACACAACTCATTCCTATGAAGATACATTCAAACTCACAAAACGTGCTCAGCTCGGGCTGAAAATGCATTTAAAGCAATAAAAACTCAAATTGAGTGTCATGCCTAAACCAAAGGACTTATGCACACACTTCAACGTGTGTTTTGTTCAGGATGACCACCTGAAGCCTAAATGAGCATTACTTTGACCACACAACTCATTCCTATGAAGATACATTCAAACTCACAAAACGTGCTCAGCTCGGGCTGAAAATGCATTTAAAGCAATAAAAACTCAAATTGAGTGTCACGCCTAAACCAAAGGACTTATGCACACACTTCAACATGTATTTTGTTCAGGATGACCTCCTTGAAGCCTAAATGAGCGATAATTTGACCACACAACTCATTCCTATGAAGATACATTCAAAGTCAGAAAGCGCGCTCAGCTCGGGCTGAAAATGCATTTAAAGCAACAAAAACTCAAATTGAGTGTCACACCTAAACCAAAGGACTTATGCACACACTTCAACATGTATTTTGTTCAGGATGACCTCCTGAAGCCTATATGAGCATTCATTTGACCACACAACTCATTCCTATGAAGATACATTAAAACTCACAAAACGTGCTCAGCTCGGGTTGAAAATGCATTTAAAGCAATAAAAACTCAAATTGAGTGTCACACCTAAACCAAAGGATTATGCACACACTTCAACATGTATTTTGTTCAGGATGACCTCCTGAAGCCTATATGAGCATTAATTTGACCACACAACTCATTCCTATGAAGATACATTCAAGTTCACAAAACGTGCTCAGCTCGGGCTGAAAATGCATTTAAAGCAATAAAAACTCAAATTGAGTGTCACGCCTAAACCAACGGACTTATGCACACACTTCAACATGTATTTAGTTCAGGATGACCACCTGAAGCCTAAATGAGCATTAATTTGACCACACAACTCATTCCTATGAAGATACATTCAAACTCACAAAACGTGCTCAGCTCGGGCTGAAAATGCATTTAAAGCAATAAAAACTCAAATTGAGTGTCACGCCTAAACCAAAGGACTTATGCACACACTTCAACATGTATTTAGTTCAGGATGACCACCTGAAGCCTAAATGAGCATTAATTTGACCACACAACTCATTCCTATGAAGATACATTCAAACTCACAAAACGTGCTCAGCTCGGGCTGAAAATGCATTTAAAGCAATAAAAACTCAAATTGAGTGTCACACCTAAACCAAAGGATTATGCACACACTTCAACATGTATTTTGTTCAGGATGACCTCCTGAAGCCTATATGAGCATTAATTTGACCACACAACTCATTCCTATGAAGATACATTCAAAGTCAGAAAGCGCGCTCAGCTTGGGCTGAAAATGCATTTAAAGCAATAAAAACTCAAATTGAGTGTCACGCCTAAACCAAAGGACTTATGCACACACTTCAACATGTATTTAGTTCAGGATAACCACCTGAAGCCTAAATGAGCATTAATTTGACCACACAACTCATTCCTATGAAGATACATTCAAACTCACAAAACGTGCTCAGCTCGGGCTGAAAATGCATTTAAAGCAATAAAAACTCAAAATGAGTGTCACGCCTAAACCAAAGGACTTATGCACACACTTCAACATGTATTTTGTTCAGGATGACCTCCTGAAGCCTAAATGAGCAATAATTTGACCACACAACTCATTCCTATGAAGATACATTTAAAGTCAGAAAGCGCGCTCAGCTCGGGCTGAAAATGCATTTAAAGCAATAAAAACTCAAATTGAGTGTCACGCCTAAACCAAAGGACTTATGCACACACTTCAACATGTATTTAGTTCAGGATGACCACCTGAAGCCTAAAGAGCATTAATTTGACCACACAACTCATTCCTATGAAGATACATTCAAACTCACAAAACGTGCTCAGCTCGGGCTGAAAATGCATTTAAAGCAATAAAAACTCAAAATGAGTGTCACGCCTAAACCAAAGGACTTATGCACACACTTCAACATGAATTTTGTTCAGGATGACCACCTGAAGCCTAAATGAGCATTAATTTGACCACACAACTCATTCCTATGAAGATACATTCAAAGTCAGAAAGCGCGCTCAGCTCGGGATGAAAATGCATTTAAAGCAATAAAAACTCAAATTGAGTGTCACACCTAAACCAAAGGACTTATGCACACACTTCAACATTTATTTTGTTCAGGATGACCTCCTGAAGACCATATGAGCATTAATTTGACCACACAACTCATTCCTATGAAGATACATTCAAACTCACAAAACGTGCTCAGCTCGGGCTGAAAATGCATTTAAAGCAATAAAAACTCAAATTGAGTGTCACGCCTAAACCAAAGAACTTATGCACACACTTCAACATGTATTTTGTTCAGGATGACCTCCTGAAGCCTAACCAAGCATTAATTTGACCACATAACTCATTCCTAAGAAGATACATTCAAACTCGTAAAACGTGCTCAGCTCGGCCTGAAAATGCATTTAAAGCAATAAAAACTCAAATTGAGTGTCACGCCTAAACCAAAGGACTTATGCACACACTTCAACATGTATTTTGTTCAGGATGACCTCCTGAAGCCTAAATAAGCATTAATTTGACCACACAACTCATTCCTATGAAGATACATTCAAACTCACAAAACGTGCTCAGCTCGGCCTGAAAATGCATTTAAAGCAATAAAAACTCAAATTGAGTGTCACGCCCAAGCCAAAGGACTTATGCACACACTTCAACATGTACTTAATTCAGGATGTCCTCCTGAAGGCTAAATGAGCATTATTTTGATCACACAACTCATTCCTATGAAGATATATTCAAACTCACAAAACTTGCTCAGCTCGGGCTGAAAATGCATTTAAAGCAATAAAAACTCAAATTGAGTGTCACTCCTAAACCAAAGGACTTATGCACACACTTCAACATGTATTTAGTTCAGTATGTCCTCCTGAAGCCTAAATGACAATTAATTTGACTACACAACTCATTCCTATGAAGATACATTCAAAGTCAGAAAGCGCGCTCAGCTCGGTCTGAAAATGCATTTATAGCAATAAAAACTCAAATTGAGTGTCACGCCTAAACCAAAGGACTTATGCACACACTGCAACATGTATTTTGTTCAGGATGACCTCCTGAAGCCTAAATGAGCAGTAATTTGACCACACAACTCATTCCTATGAAGATACATTCAAAGTCAGAAAGCGCGCTCAGCTCAGGCTGAAAATGCATTTTAAGCAATAAAAACTCAAGTTGAGTGTCACGCCTAAACCAAAGGACTGATGCACACACTTCAACATGTATTTTGTTCAGGATGGCCTCCTGAAGCCTAAATGAGCATTAATTTGACTACACAACTCATTCCTATGAAGATACATTCAAAGCCAGAAAGCGCGCTCAGCTCGGGCTGAAAATGCATTTAAAGCAATAAAAACTCAAATTGAGTGTCACACCTAAACCAAAGGACTTATGCACACACTTCAACATTTATTTTGTTCAGGATGACCTCCTGAAGCCTATATTCCTATGAAGATACATTCAAACTCACAAAACTTGCTCAGCTCGGGCTGAAAATGCATTTAAAGCAATAAAAACTCAAATTGAGTGTCACGCCTAAACAAAAGGACTTATGCACACACTTCAACATGTATTTTGTTCAGGATGACATCCTGAAGCCTAAATGAGCATTAATTTGACCACAACCCTCATTCCTATGAAGATACATTCAAACTCAGAAAACGTGCTCAGCTCGGCCTGAAAATGCATTTCGCAATAAAAACTCAAATTGAGTGTCACGCCCAAACCAAAGGACTTATGCACGCACTTGAACATGTATTATGTTCAGGATGACCGCCTGAAGACTATATGAGCATTAATTTGACCACACAACTCATTACTATGAAGATACATTCAAACTCACAAAACGCGCTCAGCTCGGGCTGAAAATGCATTTAAAGCAATAAAAACTCAAATTGAGTGTCACGCCTAAACCATAGGACTTATGCACGCACTTCAACATGTACTGAGTTCAGATGTCCTCCTGAAGCCTAAATGAGCATTGTTTTGATCACACAACTCATTCCTATGAAGATACATTCAAACTCACAAAACGTGCTCAGCTCGGGCTGAAAATGCATTTAAAGCAATAAAAACTCAAATTGAGTGTCACGCCTAAACCATAGGACTTATGCACGCACTTCAACATGTACTGAGTTCAGATGTCCTCCTGAAGCCTAAATGAGCATTGTTTTGATCACACAACTCATTCCTATGAAGATACATTCAAACTCACAAAACGTGCTCAGCTCGGGCTGAAAATGCATTTAAAGCAATAAAAACTCAAATTGAGTGTCACGCCTAAACCAAAGGACTTATGCACACACTTCAACATGTATTTAGTTCAGGATGTCCTCCTGAAGCCTAAATGAGCGGTAATTTGACCACACAACTCATTCCTATGAAGATACATTCAAACTCACAAAACGTGCTCAGCTCGGGCTGAAAATGCATTTAAAGCAATACAAACTCAAATTGAGTGTCACACCTAAACCAAAGGACTTATGCACACACTTGAACATGTATTTAGTTCAGGATGTCCTCCTGAAGCCTAAATAAGCATTAATTTGACCACACAACTCATTCCTATGAAGATACATTCAAACTCAGAAAACGTGCTCAGCTCGTGTTGAAAATGCATTTAAAGCATTAAAAACTCAAATTGAGTGTCACACCTAAACCAAAGGACCTATGCACACACTTTAACATGTATTTTGTTCAGGATGACCTCCTGAAGCCTATATGAGCATTAATTTGACCACAAAACTCATTCCTATGAAGATACATTCAAACTCACAAAACGTGCTCAGCTCGGGCTGAAAATGCATTTAAAGCGATAAAAACTCAAATTGAGTGTCACGCCTAAACCAAAGGACTGATGCACACACTTCAACATGTGTTTTGTTCAGGATGGAATCCTGAAGCCTAAATGAGCATTAATTTGACTACACAACTCATTCCTATGAAGATACATTCAAAGTCAGAAAGCGCGCTCAGCTCGGGCTGAAAATGCATTTAAAGCAATAAAAACTCATATTGAGTGTCACGCCTAAACCAAAGGACTGATGCACACACTTCAACATGTCTTTTGTTCAGAATGGCCTCCTGAAGCATAAATGAGCATTAATTTGACTACACAACTCATTCCAATGAAGATACATTCAAAGTCACAAAACGTGCTCAGCTCGGCCTGAAAATGCATTTAAAGCAATAAAAACTCAAATTGAGTGTCGCGCCCAAACCAAAGGACTTATGCACACACTTCAACATGTACTGAGTTCAGGATGTCCTCCTGAAGCCTAAATGAGCATATTTTTGATCACACAACTCATTCCAATGAAGATACATTCAAAGTCACAAAACGTGCTCAGCTCGGGCTGAAAATGCATTTAAAGCAATAAAAACTCAAATTGAGTGTCACGCCTAAACCAAAGGACTTATGCCCACACTTCAACATGTATTTAGTTCAGGATGTCCTCCTGAAGCCTAAATGAGCAGTAATTTGACCACACAACTCATTCCTATGAAGATACATTCAAACTCAAAAAACGTGCTCAGCTCGGGCTGAAAATGCATTTAAAGCAATAAAAACTCAAATTGAGTGTCACGCCTAAACCAAAGGACTTGTGCCCACACTTCCACATGTATTTAGTTCAGGATGTCCTCCTGAAGCCTAAATGAGCAGTAATTTGACCACACAACTCATTCCTATGAAGATACATTTAAACTCACAAAACGTGCTCAGCTTGGCCTGAAAATGCATTTAAAGCAATAAAAACTCAAATTGAGTGTCACACCCAAAACAAAGGACTTTTGCACACACTTCAACATGTATTTAGTTCAGGATGTCCTCCTGAAGCCTAAATGAGCATTCATTTGACTACACAACTCATTCCTATAAAGATACATTCAAACTCAAAAAACGTGCTCAGCTCGGCAAAAAATGCATTTAAAGCAATAAAAACTCAAATTGAGTGTCACGCCTAAACCAAAGGACTGATGCACACACTTCAACATGTATTTTGTTCAGGATGGCCTCCTGAAGCCTAAATGAGCATTAATTTGACTACACAACTCATTCCTATGAAGATACATTCAAAGTCAGAAAGCGCGCTCAGGTCGGGCTGAAAATGCATTCAAAGCAATAAAAACTCAAATTTAGTGTCACACCTAAACCAAAGGACTTCTGCACACACTTCAACATGTATTTTGTTCAGGATGACCTCCTGAAGCCTAAATGAGCAGTAATTTGACCACACAACTCATTCCTATGAAGATACATTCAAACTCACAAAACGTGCTCAGCTCGGGCTGAAAATGCATTTAAAGCAATACAAACTCAAATTGAGTGTCACACCTAAACAAAAGGACTTATGCACACACTTCAACATGTATTTAGTTCAGGATGTCCTCCTGAAGCCTAAATGAGCAGTAATTTGACCACACAACTCATTCCTATGAAGATACATTTAACTCAAAAAACGTGCTCAGCTTGGGCAGAAAATGCATTTAAAGCAAAAAAAAAACTCAAATTGAGTGTCACGCCTAAACCAAAGGACTTATGCACACACTTGAACATGTATTTAGTTCAGGATGTCCTCCTGAAGCCGAAATAAGCATTAATTTGACCACACAACTCTTTCCTATGAAGATACATTCAAACTCAGAAAACGTGCTCAGCTCGTGTTGAAAATGCATTTAAAGCAATAAAAACTCAAATTGAGTGTCACGCCTAAACCATAGGACTTATGCACGCACTTCAACATGTACTGAGTTCAGATGTCCTCCTGAAGCCTAAATGAGCATTGTTTTGATCACACAACTCATTCCTATGAAGATACATTCAAACTCACAAAACGTGCTCAGCTCGGGCTGAAAATGCATTTAAAGCAATAAAAACTCAAATTGAGTGTCACGCCTAAACCAAAGGACTTATGCACACACTTCAACATGTATTTAGTTCAGGATGTCCTCCTGAAGCCTAAATGAGCAGTAATTTGACCACACAACTCATTCCTATGAAGATACATTCAAACTCACAAAACGTGCTCAGCTCGGCCTGAAAATGCATTTAAAGCAATAAAAACTCAAATTGACTGTCACGCCCAAACCAAAGGACTTATGCACACACTTCAACATGTATTTAGTTCAGGATGTCCTCCTGAAGCCTAAATGAGCAGTAATTTGACCACACAACTCATTCCTATGAAGATACATTCAAACTCACAAAACGTGCTCAGCTCGGGCTGAAAATGCATTTAAAGCAATACAAACTCAAATTGAGTGTCACACCTAAACCAAAGGACTTATGCACACACTTCAACATGTATTTAGTTCAGGATGTCCTCCTGAAGCCTAAATGAGCAGTAATTTGACCACACAACTCATTCCTATGAAGATACATTTAACTCAAAAAACGTGCTCAGCTCGGGCTGAAAATGCATTTAAAGCAATAAAAACTCAAATTGAGTGTCACGCCTAAACCAAAGGACTTATGCACACACTTCAACATGTATTTAGTTCAGGATGTCCTCCTGAAGCCTAAATGAGCAGTAATTTGACCACACAACTCATTCCTATGAAGATACATTCAAACTCACAAAACGTGCTCAGCTCGGCCTGAAAATGCATTTAAAGCAATAAAAACTCAAATTGACTGTCACGCCCAAACCAAAGGACTTATGCACACACTTCAACATGTATTTAGTTCAGGATGTCCTCCTGAAGCCTAAATGAGCAGTAATTTGACCACACAACTCATTCCTATGAAGATACATTCAAACTCACAAAACGTGCTCAGCTCGGGCTGAAAATGCATTTAAAGCAATACAAACTCAATTTGAGTATCACACCTAAACCAAAGGACTTATGCACACACTTCAACATGTATTTAGTTCAGGATGTCCTCCTGAAGCCTAAATGAGCAGTAATTTGACCACACAACTCATTCCTATGAAGATACATTTAACTCAAAAAACGTGCTCAGCTTGGGCAGAAAATGCATTTAAAGCAAAAAAAAAACCTCAAATTGAGTGTCACGCCTAAACCAAAGGACTTATGCACACACTTGAACATGTATTTAGTTCAGGATGTCTTCCTGAAGCCGAAATAAGCATTAATTTGACCACACAACTCATTCCTATGAAGATACATTCAAACTCAGAAAACGTAATCAGCTCGTGTTGAAAATGCATTTAAAGCAATAAAAACTCAAATTGAGTGTCACACCTAAACCAAAGGACCTATGCACACACTTTAACATGTATTTTGTTCAGGATGACCTCCTGAAGCCTATATGAGCATTAATTTTACCACAAAACTCATTCCTATGAAGATACATTCAAAGTCACAAAACGTGCTCAGCTCGGCCTGAAAATGCATTTAAAGCAATAAAAACTCAAATTGAGTGTCACGCCCAAAACAAAGGACTTTTGCACACACTTCAACATGTATTTAGTTGAGGATGTCCTCCTCAAGCCTAAATGAGCATTAATTTGACTACACAACTCATTCCTATAAAGATACATTCAAACTCAAAAAACGTGCTCAGCTCGGCAAAAACTGCATTTAAAGCAATAAAAACTCAAATTGAGTGTCACGCCTAAACCAAAGGACTGATGCACACACTTCAACATGTATTTTGTTCAGGATGGCCTCCTGAAGCCTAAATGAGCATTAATTTGACTACACAACTCATTCCTATGAAGATACATTCAAAGTCAGAAAGTGCGCTCAGGTCGGGCTGAAAATGCATTCAAAGCAATAAAAACTCAAATTTAGTGTCACACCTAAACCAAAGGACTTCTGCACACACTTCAACATGTATTTTGTTCAGGATGACCTCCTGAAGCCTAAATGAGCATTAATTTGACCATACAACTCATTCCTATGAAGATACATTCAAACTCACAAAACGTGCTCAGCTCGGCCTGAAAATGCATTTAAAGCAATAAAAACTCAAATTGACTGTCACGCCCAAACCAAAGGACTTATGCACACACTTCAACATGTACTGAGTTCAGGATGTCCTCCTGAAGCCTAAATGAGCATTGTTTTGATCACACAACTCATTCCTATGAAGATACATTCAAACTCACAAAACGTGCTCAGCTCGGGCTGAAAATGCATTTAAAGCAATAAAAACTCAAATTTAGTGTCACACCTAAACCAAAGGACTTATGCACACACTTCAACATGTATTTTGTTCAGGATGACCTCCTGAAGCCTATATTCCTATGAAGATACATTCAAACTCACAAAACGTGCTCAGCTCGGGCTGAAAATGCATTTAAAGCGATAAAAACTCAAATTGAGTGTCACGCCTAAACCAAAGGACTGATGCACACACTTCAACATGTGTTTTGTTCAGGATGGAATCCTGAAGCCTAAATGAGCATTAATTTGACTACACAACTCATTCCTATGAAGATACATTCAAAGTCAGAAAGCGCGCTCAGCTCGGGCTGAAAATGCATTTAAAGCAATAAAAACTCATATTGAGTGTCACGCCTAAACCAAAGGACTGATGCACACACTTCAACATGTCTTTTGTTCAGAATGGCCTCCTGAAGCATAAATGAGCATTAATTTGACTACACAACTCATTCCAATGAAGATACATTCAAAGTCACAAAACGTGCTCAGCTCGGCCTGAAAATGCATTTAAAGCAATAAAAACTCAAATTGAGTGTCGCGCCCAAACCAAAGGACTTATGCACACACTTCAACATGTACTGAGTTCAGGATGTCCTCCTGAAGCCTAAATGAGCATATTTTTGATCACACAACTCATTCCAATGAAGATACATTCAAAGTCACAAAACGTGCTCAGCTCGGGCTGAAAATGCATTTAAAGCAATAAAAACTCAAATTGAGTGTCACGCCTAAACCAAAGGACTTATGCCCACACTTCAACATGTATTTAGTTCAGGATGTCCTCCTGAAGCCTAAATGAGCAGTAATTTGACCACACAACTCATTCCTATGAAGATACATTCAAACTCAAAAAACGTGCTCAGCTCGGGCTGAAAATGCATTTAAAGCAATAAAAACTCAAATTGAGTGTCACGCCTAAACCAAAGGACTTGTGCCCACACTTCCACATGTATTTAGTTCAGGATGTCCTCCTGAAGCCTAAATGAGCAGTAATTTGACTACACAACTCATTCCTATGAAGATACATTCAAAGTCAGAAAGCGCGCTCAGGTCGGGCTGAAAATGCATTCAAAGCAATAAAAACTCAAATTTAGTGTCACACCTAAACCAAAGGACTTCTGCACACACTTCAACATGTATTTTGTTCAGGATGACCTCCTGAAGCCTAAATGAGCAGTAATTTGACCACACAACTCATTCCTATGAAGATACATTCAAACTCACAAAACGTGCTCAGCTTGGGCTGAAAATGCATTTAAAGCAATACAAACTCAAATTGAGTGTCACACCTAAACAAAAGGACTTATGCACACACTTCAACATGTATTTAGTTCAGGATGTCCTCCTGAAGCCTAAATGAGCAGTAATTTGACCACACAACTCATTCCTATGAAGATACATTTAACTCAAAAAACGTGCTCAGCTTGGGCAGAAAATGCATTTAAAGCAAAAAAAAAACTCAAATTGAGTGTCACGCCTAAACCAAAGGACTTATGCACACACTTGAACATGTATTTAGTTCAGGATGTCCTCCTGAAGCCGAAATAAGCATTAATTTGACCACACAACTCTTTCCTATGAAGATACATTCAAACTCAGAAAACGTGCTCAGCTCGTGTTGAAAATGCATTTAAAGCAATAAAAACTCAAATTGAGTGTCACGCCTAAACCATAGGACTTATGCACGCACTTCAACATGTACTGAGTTCAGATGTCCTCCTGAAGCCTAAATGAGCATTGTTTTGATCACACAACTCATTCCTATGAAGATACATTCAAACTCACAAAACGTGCTCAGCTCGGGCTGAAAATGCATTTAAAGCAATAAAAACTCAAATTGAGTGTCACGCCTAAACCAAAGGACTTATGCACACACTTCAACATGTATTTAGTTCAGGATGTCCTCCTGAAGCCTAAATGAGCAGTAATTTGACCACACAACTCATTCCTATGAAGATACATTCAAACTCACAAAACGTGCTCAGCTCGGCCTGAAAATGCATTTAAAGCAATAAAAACTCAAATTGACTGTCACGCCCAAACCAAAGGACTTATGCACACACTTCAACATGTATTTAGTTCAGGATGTCCTCCTGAAGCCTAAATGAGCAGTAATTTGACCACACAACTCATTCCTATGAAGATACATTCAAACTCACAAAACGTGCTCAGCTCGGGCTGAAAATGCATTTAAAGCAATACAAACTCAAATTGAGTGTCACACCTAAACCAAAGGACTTATGCACACACTTCAACATGTATTTAGTTCAGGATGTCCTCCTGAAGCCTAAATGAGCAGTAATTTGACCACACAACTCATTCCTATGAAGATACATTTAACTCAAAAAACGTGCTCAGCTCGGGCTGAAAATGCATTTAAAGCAATAAAAACTCAAATTGAGTGTCACGCCTAAACCAAAGGACTTATGCACACACTTCAACATGTATTTAGTTCAGGATGTCCTCCTGAAGCCTAAATGAGCAGTAATTTGACCACACAACTCATTCCTATGAAGATACATTCAAACTCACAAAACGTGCTCAGCTCGGCCTGAAAATGCATTTAAAGCAATAAAAACTCAAATTGACTGTCACGCCCAAACCAAAGGACTTATGCACACACTTCAACATGTATTTAGTTCAGGATGTCCTCCTGAAGCCTAAATGAGCAGTAATTTGACCACACAACTCATTCCTATGAAGATACATTCAAACTCACAAAACGTGCTCAGCTCGGGCTGAAAATGCATTTAAAGCAATACAAACTCAATTTGAGTATCACACCTAAACCAAAGGACTTATGCACACACTTCAACATGTATTTAGTTCAGGATGTCCTCCTGAAGCCTAAATGAGCAGTAATTTGACCACACAACTCATTCCTATGAAGATACATTTAACTCAAAAAACGTGCTCAGCTTGGGCAGAAAATGCATTTAAAGCAAAAAAAAAACCTCAAATTGAGTGTCACGCCTAAACCAAAGGACTTATGCACACACTTGAACATGTATTTAGTTCAGGATGTCTTCCTGAAGCCGAAATAAGCATTAATTTGACCACACAACTCATTCCTATGAAGATACATTCAAACTCAGAAAACGTAATCAGCTCGTGTTGAAAATGCATTTAAAGCAATAAAAACTCAAATTGAGTGTCACACCTAAACCAAAGGACCTATGCACACACTTTAACATGTATTTTGTTCAGGATGACCTCCTGAAGCCTATATGAGCATTAATTTTACCACAAAACTCATTCCTATGAAGATACATTCAAAGTCACAAAACGTGCTCAGCTCGGCCTGAAAATGCATTTAAAGCAATAAAAACTCAAATTGAGTGTCACGCCCAAAACAAAGGACTTTTGCACACACTTCAACATGTATTTAGTTGAGGATGTCCTCCTCAAGCCTAAATGAGCATTAATTTGACTACACAACTCATTCCTATAAAGATACATTCAAACTCAAAAAACGTGCTCAGCTCGGCAAAAACTGCATTTAAAGCAATAAAAACTCAAATTGAGTGTCACGCCTAAACCAAAGGACTGATGCACACACTTCAACATGTATTTTGTTCAGGATGGCCTCCTGAAGCCTAAATGAGCATTAATTTGACTACACAACTCATTCCTATGAAGATACATTCAAAGTCAGAAAGCGCGCTCAGGTCGGGCTGAAAATGCATTCAAAGCAATAAAAACTCAAATTTAGTGTCACACCTAAACCAAAGGACTTCTGCACACACTTCAACATGTATTTTGTTCAGGATGACCTCCTGAAGCCTAAATGAGCATTAATTTGACCATACAACTCATTCCTATGAAGATACATTCAAACTCACAAAACGTGCTCAGCTCGGCCTGAAAATGCATTTAAAGCAATAAAAACTCAAATTGACTGTCACGCCCAAACCAAAGGACTTATGCACACACTTCAACATGTACTGAGTTCAGGATGTCCTCCTGAAGCCTAAATGAGCATTGTTTTGATCACACAACTCATTCCTATGAAGATACATTCAAACTCACAAAACGTGCTCAGCTCGGGCTGAAAATGCATTTAAAGCAATAAAAACTCAAATTTAGTGTCACACCTAAACCAAAGGACTTATGCACACACTTCAACATGTATTTTGTTCAGGATGACCTCCTGAAGCCTATATTCCTATGAAGATACATTCAAACTCACAAAACGTGCTCAGCTCGGGCTGAAAATGCATTTAAAGCAATAAAAACTCAAATTGAGTGTCACGCCTAAACCAAAGGACTGATGCACACACTTCAACATGTGTTTTGTTCAGGATGGAATCCTGAAGCCTAAATGAGCATTAATTTGACTACACAACTCATTCCTATGAAGATACATTCAAAGTCAGAAAGCGCGCTCAGCTCGGGCTGAAAATGCATTTAAAGCAATAAAAACTCATATTGAGTGTCACGCCTAAACCAAAGGACTGATGCACACACTTCAACATGTCTTTTGTTCAGAATGGCCTCCTGAAGCATAAATGAGCATTAATTTGACTACACAACTCATTCCAATGAAGATACATTCAAAGTCACAAAACGTGCTCAGCTCGGCCTGAAAATGCATTTAAAGCAATAAAAACTCAAATTGAGTGTCGCGCCCAAACCAAAGGACTTATGCACACACTTCAACATGTACTGAGTTCAGGATGTCCTCCTGAAGCCTAAATGAGCATATTTTTGATCACACAACTCATTCCAATGAAGATACATTCAAAGTCACAAAACGTGCTCAGCTCGGGCTGAAAATGCATTTAAAGCAATAAAAACTCAAATTGAGTGTCACGCCTAAACCAAAGGACTTATGCCCACACTTCAACATGTATTTAGTTCAGGATGTCCTCCTGAAGCCTAAATGAGCAGTAATTTGACCACACAACTCATTCCTATGAAGATACATTCAAACTCAAAAAACGTGCTCAGCTCGGGCTGAAAATGCATTTAAAGCAATAAAAACTCAAATTGAGTGTCACGCCTAAACCAAAGGACTTGTGCCCACACTTCCACATGTATTTAGTTCAGGATGTCCTCCTGAAGCCTAAATGAGCAGTAATTTGACCACACAACTCATTCCTATGAAGATACATTTAAACTCACAAAACGTGCTCAGCTTGGCCTGAAAATGCATTCAAAGCAATAAAAACTCAAATTGAGTGTCACACCCAAAACAAAGGACTTTTGCACACACTTCAACATGTATTTAGTTCAGGATGTCCTCCTGAAGCCTAAATGAGCATTCATTTGACTACACAACTCATTCCTATAAAGATACATTCAAACTCAAAAAACGTGCTCAGCTCGGCAAAAAATGCATTTAAAGCAATAAAAACTCAAATTGAGTGTCACGCCTAAACCAAAGGACTGATGCACACACTTCAACATGTATTTTGTTCAGGATGGCCTCCTGAAGCCTAAATGAGCATTAATTTGACTACACAACTCATTCCTATGAAGATACATTCAAAGTCAGAAAGCGCGCTCAGGTCGGGCTGAAAATGCATTCAAAGCAATAAAAACTCAAATTTAGTGTCACACCTAAACCAAAGGACTTCTGCACACACTTCAACATGTATTTTGTTCAGGATGACCTCCTGAAGCCTAAATGAGCAGTAATTTGACCACACAACTCATTCCTATGAAGATACATTCAAACTCACAAAACGTGCTCAGCTCGGGCTGAAAATGCATTTAAAGCAATACAAACTCAAATTGAGTGTCACACCTAAACAAAAGGACTTATGCACACACTTCAACATGTATTTAGTTCAGGATGTCCTCCTGAAGCCTAAATGAGCAGTAATTTGACCACACAACTCATTCCTATGAAGATACATTTAACTCAAAAAACGTGCTCAGCTTGGGCAGAAAATGCATTTAAAGCAAAAAAAAAAACTCAAATTGAGTGTCACGCCTAAACCAAAGGACTTATGCACACACTTGAACATGTATTTAGTTCAGGATGTCCTCCTGAAGCCGAAATAAGCATTAATTTGACCACACAACTCTTTCCTATGAAGATACATTCAAACTCAGAAAACGTGCTCAGCTCGTGTTGAAAATGCATTTAAAGCAATAAAAACTCAAATTGAGTGTCACGCCTAAACCATAGGACTTATGCACGCACTTCAACATGTATTTAGTTCAGGATGTCCTCCTGAAGCCTAAATGAGCAGTAATTTGACCACACAACTCATTCCTATGAAGATACATTCAAACTCACAAAACGTGCTCAGCTCGGGCTGAAAATGCATTTAAAGCAATACAAACTCAATTTGAGTATCACACCTAAACCAAAGGACTTATGCACACACTTCAACATGTATTTAGTTCAGGATGTCCTCCTGAAGCCTAAATGAGCAGTAATTTGACCACACAACTCATTCCTATGAAGATACATTTAACTCAAAAAACGTGCTCAGCTTGGGCAGAAAATGCATTTAAAGCAAAAAAAAAACCTCAAATTGAGTGTCACGCCTAAACCAAAGGACTTATGCACACACTTGAACATGTATTTAGTTCAGGATGTCTTCCTGAAGCCGAAATAAGCATTAATTTGACCACACAACTCATTCCTATGAAGATACATTCAAACTCAGAAAACGTAATCAGCTCGTGTTGAAAATGCATTTAAAGCAATAAAAACTCAAATTGAGTGTCACACCTAAACCAAAGGACCTATGCACACACTTTAACATGTATTTTGTTCAGGATGACCTCCTGAAGCCTATATGAGCATTAATTTTACCACAAAACTCATTCCTATGAAGATACATTCAAAGTCACAAAACGTGCTCAGCTCGGCCTGAAAATGCATTTAAAGCAATAAAAACTCAAATTGAGTGTCACGCCCAAAACAAAGGACTTTTGCACACACTTCAACATGTATTTAGTTGAGGATGTCCTCCTCAAGCCTAAATGAGCATTAATTTGACTACACAACTCATTCCTATAAAGATACATTCAAACTCAAAAAACGTGCTCAGCTCGGCAAAAACTGCATTTAAAGCAATAAAAACTCAAATTGAGTGTCACGCCTAAACCAAAGGACTGATGCACACACTTCAACATGTATTTTGTTCAGGATGGCCTCCTGAAGCCTAAATGAGCATTAATTTGACTACACAACTCATTCCTATGAAGATACATTCAAAGTCAGAAAGTGCGCTCAGGTCGGGCTGAAAATGCATTCAAAGCAATAAAAACTCAAATTTAGTGTCACACCTAAACCAAAGGACTTCTGCACACACTTCAACATGTATTTTGTTCAGGATGACCTCCTGAAGCCTAAATGAGCATTAATTTGACCATACAACTCATTCCTATGAAGATACATTCAAACTCACAAAACGTGCTCAGCTCGGCCTGAAAATGCATTTAAAGCAATAAAAACTCAAATTGACTGTCACGCCCAAACCAAAGGACTTATGCACACACTTCAACATGTACTGAGTTCAGGATGTCCTCCTGAAGCCTAAATGAGCATTGTTTTGATCACACAACTCATTCCTATGAAGATACATTCAAACTCACAAAACGTGCTCAGCCGCGGCTGAAAATGCATTTAAAGCAATAAAAACTCAAATTTAGTGTCACACCTAAACCAAAGGACTTATGCACACACTTCAACATGTATTTTGTTCAGGATGACCTCCTGAAGCCTATATTCCTATGAAGATACATTCAAACTCACAAAACGTGCTCAGCTCGGGCTGAAAATGCATTTAAAGCGATAAAAACTCAAATTGAGTGTCACGCCTAAACCAAAGGACTGATGCACACACTTCAACATGTGTTTTGTTCAGGATGGAATCCTGAAGCCTAAATGAGCATTAATTTGACTACACAACTCATTCCTATGAAGATACATTCAAAGTCAGAAAGCGCGCTCAGCTCGGGCTGAAAATGCATTTAAAGCAATAAAAACTCATATTGAGTGTCACGCCTAAACCAAAGGACTTATGCACACACTTCAACATGTATTTTGTTCAGGATGACCTCCTTGAAGCCTAAATGAGCATTAATTTGACCACACAACTCATTCCTATGAAGATACATTCAAACTCACAAAACGTGCTCAGCTCGGGCTGAAAATGCATTTAAAGCAATAAAAACTCAAATTGAGTGTCACACCTAAACCAAAGGACTTATGCACACACTTCAACATGTATTTTGTTCAGGATGACCTCCTGAAACCCATATGAGCATTAATTTGACCACACAACTCATTCCTATGAAGATACATTCAAACTCACAAAACGTGCTCAGCTCGGGCTGAAAATGCATTTAAAGCAATAAAAACTCAAATTGAGTGTCACGCCTAAACCAAAGGACTTATGCACACACTTCAACATGTATTTTGTTCAGGATGACCACCTGAAGCCTAAATGAGCATTAATTTGACCACACAACTCATTCCTATGAAGATACATTCAAACTCACAAAATGTGCTCAGCTCGGGCTGAAAATGCATTTAAAGCAATGAAAACTCAAATTGACTGTCACGCCCAAACCAAAGGACTTATGCACACACTTCAACATGTACTGAGTTCAGGATGTCCTCCTGAAGCCTAAATGAGCATTGTTTTGATCACACAACTCATTCCTATGAAGATACATTCAAACTCACAAAACGTGCTCAGCTCGGGCTGAAAATGCATTTAAAGCAATAAAAACTCAAATTGACTGTCACGCCTAAACCAAAGGACTTATGCACACACTTCAACA
Source organism: Hippocampus guttulatus (assembly GCF_054856545.1). Classification (NCBI taxonomy): domain Eukaryota; kingdom Metazoa; phylum Chordata; class Actinopteri; order Syngnathiformes; family Syngnathidae; genus Hippocampus; species Hippocampus guttulatus. The sequence goes on along the minus strand of NW_028233887.1, from coordinate 458,357 downwards.
TGTATTTAGTTCAGGATGTCCTCCTGAAGCCTAAATGAGCAGTAATTTGACCACACAACTCATTCCTATGAAGATACATTCAAACTCACAAAACGTGCTCAGCTCGGGCTGAAAATGCATTTAAAGCAATAAAAACTCAAATTGAGTGTCACGCCTAAACCAAAGGACTAATGCACACACTTCAACATGTATTTAGTTCAGGATGTCCTCCTGAAGCCTAAATGAGCAGTAATTTGACCACACAACTCATTCCTATGAAGATACATTTAACACAAAAAACGTGCTCAGCTTGGGCAGAAAATGTATTTAAAGCAAAAAAAAATCAAATTGAGTGTCACGCCTAAACCAAAGGACTTATGCACACACTTGAACATGTATTTTGTTCAGGATGTCCTGCTGAAGCCTAAATAAGCATTAATTTGACCACACAACTCATTCCTATGAAGATACATTCAAAGTCAGAAAGCGCGCTCAGCTCGGGCTGAAAATGCATTCAAAGCAATAAAAACTCAAATTTAGTGTCACACCTAAACCAAAGGACTTCTGCACACACTTCAACATGTATTTTGTTCAGGATGACCTCCTGAAGCCTATATTCCTATGAAGATACATTCAAACTCACAAAACGTGCTCAGCTCGGGCTGAAAATGCATTTAAAGCAATAAAAACTCAAATTGAGTGTCACGCCTAAACCATAGGACTTATGCACACACTTCAACATGTACTGAGTTCAGGATGTCCTCCTGAAGCCTAAATGAGCATTGTTTTGATCACACAACTCATTCCTATGAAGATACATTCAAACTCACAAAACGTGCTCAGCTCGGGCTGAAAATGCATTTAAAGCAATAAAAACTCAAATTTAGTGTCACACCTAAACCAAAGGACTTATGCACACACTTCAACATGTATTTTGTTCAGGATGACCTCCTGAAGCCTATATTCCTATGAAGATACATTCAAACTCACAAAACGTGCTCAGCTCGGGCTGAAAATGCATTTAAAGCAATAAAAACTCAAATTGAGTGTCACGCCTAAACCAAAGGACTTATGCACACACTTCAACATGTATTTAGTTCAGGATGTCCTCCTGAAGCCTAAATGAGCATTAATTTGACTACACAACTCATTCCAATGAAGATACATTCAAAGTCACAAAACGTGCTCAGCTCGGCCTGAAAATGCATTTAAAGCAATAAAAACTCAAATTGAGTGTCGCGCCCAAACCAAAGGACTTATGCACACACTTGAACATGTATTTAGTTCAGGATGTCCTCCTGAAGCCTAAATAAGCATTAATTTGACCACACAACTCATTCCTATGAAGATACATTCAATCTCAGAAAACGAGCTCAGCTCGGGCTGAAAATGCATTTAAAGCAATAAAAACTCAAATTGAGTGTCACACCTAAACCAAAGGACTTATGCACACACTTCAACATGTCTTTTGTTCAGGATGGCCTCCTGAAGCATAAATGAGCATTAATTTGACTACACAACTCATTCCAATGAAGATACATTCAAAGTCACAAAACGTGCTCAGCTCGGCCTGAAAAGGTATTTAAAGCAATAAAAACTCAAATTGAGTGTCGCGCCCAAACCAAAGGACTTATGCACACACTTCAACATGTATTTTGTTCAGGATGACATCCTGAAGCCTAAATGAGAATTAATTTGACCACACAACTCATTCCTATGAAGATACATTCAAACTCACAAAACGTGCTCAGCTCGGGCTTAAAATGCATTTAAAGCAATGAAAACTTAAATTGAGTGTCACGCCTAAACCAAAGGACTTATGCACACACTTCAACATGTATTTAGTTCAGGATGACCACCTGAAGCCTAAATGAGCATTAATTTGACCACACAACTCATTCCTATGAAGATACATTCAAACTCACAAAACGTGCTCAGCTCGGGCTGAAAATGCATTTAAAGCAATAAAAACTCAAATTGAGTGTCACGCCTAAACCAAAGGACTTATGCACACACTTCAACATGTATTTTGTTCAGGATGACCTCCTTGAAGCCTAAATGAGCATTAATTTGACCACACAACTCATTCCTATGAAGATACATTCAAACTCACAAAACGTGCTCAGCTCGGGCTGAAAATGCATTTAAAGCAATAAAAACTCAAATTGAGTGTCACGCCTAAACCAAAGGACTTATACACACACTTCAACATGTATTTTGTTCAGGATGACCTCCTGAAGCCCATATGAGCATTAATTTGACCACACAACTCATTCCTATGAAGATACATTCAAACACACAAAACGTGCTCAGCTCGGGCTGAAAATGCATTTAAAGCAATAAAAACTCAAATTGAGTGTCACGCCTAAACCAAAGGACTTATGCACACACTTCAACATGTATTTTGTTCAGGATGACCGACTGACGCCTAAAAGAGCATTAATTTGACCACACAACTCATTCCTATGAAGATACATTCAAACTCACAAAACGTGCTCAGCTCGGGCTGAAAATGCATTTAAAGCAATAAAAACTCAAATTGAGTGTCACGCCTAAACCAAAGGACTTATGCACACACTTGAACATGTATTTTGTTCAGGATGACCTCCTGAAGCCTAAATGAGCAATAATTTGACCACACAACTCATTCCTATGAAGATACATTCAAAGTCAGAAAGCGCGCTCAGCTCGGGCTGAAAATGCATTTAAAGCAATAAAAACTCAAATTGAGTGTCACGCCTAAACCAAAGGACTTATGCACACACTTCAACATGTATTTAGTTCAGGATGACCACCTGAAGCCTAAATGAGCATTAATTTGACTACACAACTCATTCCTATGAAGATACATTCAAACTCACAAAACGTGCTCAGCTCGGGCTTAAAATGCATTTAAAGCAATAAAAACTCAAATTGAGTGTCACGCCTAAACCAAAGGACTTATGCACACACTTCAACATGTATTTTGTTCAGGATGACCACCTGACGCCTAAATAAGCATTAATTTGACCACACAACTCATTCCTATGAAGATACATTCAAACTCACAAAACGTGCTCAGCTCGGGCTGAAAATGCATTTAAAGCAATAAAAACTCAAATTGAGTGTCACGCCTAAACCAAAGGACTTATACACACACTTCAACATGTATTTTGTTCAGGATGACCTCCTGAAGCCTAAATGAGCAATAATTTGACCACACAACTCATTCCTATGAAGATACATTCAAAGTCAGAAAGCGCGCTCAGCTCGGGCTGAAAAAGCATTTAAAGCAATAAAAACTCAAATTGAGTGTCACGCCTAAAACAAAGGACGTATGCACACACTTCAACATGTATTTAGTTCAGGATGACCACCTGAAGCCTAAATGAGCATTAATTTGACCACACAACTCATTCCTATGAAGATACATTCAAACTCACAAAACGTGCTCAGCTCGGGCTGAAAATGCATTTAAAGCAATAAAAACTCAAATTGAGTGTCACGCCTAAACCAAAGGACTTATGCACACACTTCAACATGTCTTTTGTTCAGGATGGCCTCCTGAAGCATAAATGAGCATTAATTTGACTACACAACTCATTCCAATGAAGATACATTCAAAGTCACAAAACGTGCTCAGCTCGGCCTGAAAATGCATTTAAAGCAATAAAAACTCAAATTGAGTGTCGCGCCCAAACCAAAGGACTTATGCACACACTTCAACATGTATTTTGTTCAGGATGACATCCTGAAGCCTAAATGAGCATTAATTTGACTACACAACTCATTCCTATGAAGATACATTCAAACTCACAAAACATGCTCAGCTCGGGCTGAAAATGCATTTAAAGCAATAAAAACTCAAATTGAGTGTCACACCTAAACCAAAGGACTTATGCACACACTTCAACATGTATTTTGTTCAGGATGACCTCCTGAAGCCCATATGAGCATTAATATGACCACACAACTCATTCCTATGAAGATACATTCAAACTCACAAAACGTGCTCAGCTCGGGCTGAAAATGCATTGAAAGCAATAAAAACTCAAATTGAGTGTCACGCCTAAACCAAAGGACTTATGCACACACTTCAACATGTCTTTTGTTCAGGATGGCCTCCTGAAGCATAAATGAGCATTAATTTGACTACACAACTCATTCCAATGAAGATACATTCAAAGTCACAAAACGTGCTCAGCTCGGGCTGAAAATGCATTTAAAGCAATAAAAACTCAAATTGAGTGTCGCGCCCAAACCAAAGGACTTATGCACGCACTTGAACATGTATTATGTTCAGGATGACCGCCTGAAGACTATATGAGCATTAATTTGACCACACAACTCATTACTATGAAGATACATTCAAACTCACAAAACGCGCTCAGCTCGGGCTGAAAATGCATTTAAAGCAATAAAAACTCAAATTGAGTGTCACGCCTAAACCATAGGACTTATGCACGCACTTCAACATGTACTGAGTTCAGATGTCCTCCTGAAGCCTAAATGAGCATTGTTTTGATCACACAACTCATTCCTATGAAGATACATTCAAACTCACAAAACGTGCTCAGCTCGGGCTGAAAATGCATTTAAAGCAATAAAAACTCAAATTGAGTGTCACGCCTAAACCATAGGACTTATGCACGCACTTCAACATGTACTGAGTTCAGATGTCCTCCTGAAGCCTAAATGAGCATTGTTTTGATCACACAACTCATTCCTATGAAGATACATTCAAACTCACAAAACGTGCTCAGCTCGGGCTGAAAATGCATTTAAAGCAATAAAAACTCAAATTGAGTGTCACGCCTAAACCAAAGGACTTATGCACACACTTCAACATGTATTTAGTTCAGGATGTCCTCCTGAAGCCTAAATGAGCGGTAATTTGACCACACAACTCATTCCTATGAAGATACATTCAAACTCACAAAACGTGCTCAGCTCGGGCTGAAAATGCATTTAAAGCAATACAAACTCAAATTGAGTGTCACACCTAAACCAAAGGACTTATGCACACACTTGAACATGTATTTAGTTCAGGATGTCCTCCTGAAGCCTAAATAAGCATTAATTTGACCACACAACTCATTCCTATGAAGATACATTCAAACTCAGAAAACGTGCTCAGCTCGTGTTGAAAATGCATTTAAAGCATTAAAAACTCAAATTGAGTGTCACACCTAAACCAAAGGACCTTTGCACACACTTTAACATGTATTTTGTTCAGGATGACCTCCTGAAGCCTATATGAGCATTAATTTGACCACAAAACTCATTCCTATGAAGATACATTCAAACTCACAAAACGTGCTCAGCTCGGGCTGAAAATGCATTTAAAGCGATAAAAACTCAAATTGAGTGTCACGCCTAAACCAAAGGACTGATGCACACACTTCAACATGTGTTTTGTTCAGGATGGAATCCTGAAGCCTAAATGAGCATTAATTTGACTACACAACTCATTCCTATGAAGATACATTCAAAGTCAGAAAGCGCGCTCAGCTCGGGCTGAAAATGCATTTAAAGCAATAAAAACTCATATTGAGTGTCACGCCTAAACCAAAGGACTGATGCACACACTTCAACATGTCTTTTGTTCAGAATGGCCTCCTGAAGCATAAATGAGCATTAATTTGACTACACAACTCATTCCAATGAAGATACATTCAAAGTCACAAAACGTGCTCAGCTCGGCCTGAAAATGCATTTAAAGCAATAAAAACTCAAATTGAGTGTCGCGCCCAAACCAAAGGACTTATGCACACACTTCAACATGTACTGAGTTCAGGATGTCCTCCTGAAGCCTAAATGAGCATATTTTTGATCACACAACTCATTCCAATGAAGATACATTCAAAGTCACAAAACGTGCTCAGCTCGGGCTGAAAATGCATTTAAAGCAATAAAAACTCAAATTGAGTGTCACGCCTAAACCAAAGGACTTATGCCCACACTTCAACATGTATTTAGTTCAGGATGTCCTCCTGAAGCCTAAATGAGCAGTAATTTGACCACACAACTCATTCCTATGAAGATACATTCAAACTCAAAAAACGTGCTCAGCTCGGGCTGAAAATGCATTTAAAGCAATAAAAACTCAAATTGAGTGTCACGCCTAAACCAAAGGACTTGTGCCCACACTTCCACATGTATTTAGTTCAGGATGTCCTCCTGAAGCCTAAATGAGCAGTAATTTGACCACACAACTCATTCCTATGAAGATACATTTAAACTCACAAAACGTGCTCAGCTTGGCCTGAAAATGCATTCAAAGCAATAAAAACTCAAATTGAGTGTCACACCCAAAACAAAGGACTTTTGCACACACTTCAACATGTATTTAGTTCAGGATGTCCTCCTGAAGCCTAAATGAGCATTCATTTGACTACACAACTCATTCCTATAAAGATACATTCAAACTCAAAAAACGTGCTCAGCTCGGCAAAAAATGCATTTAAAGCAATAAAAACTCAAATTGAGTGTCACGCCTAAACCAAAGGACTGATGCACACACTTCAACATGTATTTTGTTCAGGATGGCCTCCTGAAGCCTAAATGAGCATTAATTTGACTACACAACTCATTCCTATGAAGATACATTCAAAGTCAGAAAGCGCGCTCAGGTCGGGCTGAAAATGCATTCAAAGCAATAAAAACTCAAATTTAGTGTCACACCTAAACCAAAGGACTTCTGCACACACTTCAACATGTATTTTGTTCAGGATGACCTCCTGAAGCCTAAATGAGCAGTAATTTGACCACACAACTCATTCCTATGAAGATACATTCAAACTCACAAAACGTGCTCAGCTCGGGCTGAAAATGCATTTAAAGCAATACAAACTCAAATTGAGTGTCACACCTAAACAAAAGGACTTATGCACACACTTCAACATGTATTTAGTTCAGGATGTCCTCCTGAAGCCTAAATGAGCAGTAATTTGACCACACAACTCATTCCTATGAAGATACATTTAACTCAAAAAACGTGCTCAGCTTGGGCAGAAAATGCATTTAAAGCAAAAAAAAAACTCAAATTGAGTGTCACGCCTAAACCAAAGGACTTATGCACACACTTGAACATGTATTTAGTTCAGGATGTCCTCCTGAAGCCGAAATAAGCATTAATTTGACCACACAACTCTTTCCTATGAAGATACATTCAAACTCAGAAAACGTGCTCAGCTCGTGTTGAAAATGCATTTAAAGCAATAAAAACTCAAATTGAGTGTCACGCCTAAACCATAGGACTTATGCACGCACTTCAACATGTACTGAGTTCAGATGTCCTCCTGAAGCCTAAATGAGCATTGTTTTGATCACACAACTCATTCCTATGAAGATACATTCAAACTCACAAAACGTGCTCAGCTCGGGCTGAAAATGCATTTAAAGCAATAAAAACTCAAATTGAGTGTCACGCCTAAACCAAAGGACTTATGCACACACTTCAACATGTATTTAGTTCAGGATGTCCTCCTGAAGCCTAAATGAGCAGTAATTTGACCACACAACTCATTCCTATGAAGATACATTCAAACTCACAAAACGTGCTCAGCTCGGCCTGAAAATGCATTTAAAGCAATAAAAACTCAAATTGACTGTCACGCCCAAACCAAAGGACTTATGCACACACTTCAACATGTATTTAGTTCAGGATGTCCTCCTGAAGCCTAAATGAGCAGTAATTTGACCACACAACTCATTCCTATGAAGATACATTCAAACTCACAAAACGTGCTCAGCTCGGGCTGAAAATGCATTTAAAGCAATACAAACTCAAATTGAGTGTCACACCTAAACCAAAGGACTTATGCACACACTTCAACATGTATTTAGTTCAGGATGTCCTCCTGAAGCCTAAATGAGCAGTAATTTGACCACACAACTCATTCCTATGAAGATACATTTAACTCAAAAAACGTGCTCAGCTCGGGCTGAAAATGCATTTAAAGCAATAAAAACTCAAATTGAGTGTCACGCCTAAACCAAAGGACTTATGCACACACTTCAACATGTATTTAGTTCAGGATGTCCTCCTGAAGCCTAAATGAGCAGTAATTTGACCACACAACTCATTCCTATGAAGATACATTCAAACTCACAAAACGTGCTCAGCTCGGCCTGAAAATGCATTTAAAGCAATAAAAACTCAAATTGACTGTCACGCCCAAACCAAAGGACTTATGCACACACTTCAACATGTATTTAGTTCAGGATGTCCTCCTGAAGCCTAAATGAGCAGTAATTTGACCACACAACTCATTCCTATGAAGATACATTCAAACTCACAAAACGTGCTCAGCTCGGGCTGAAAATGCATTTAAAGCAATACAAACTCAATTTGAGTATCACACCTAAACCAAAGGACTTATGCACACACTTCAACATGTATTTAGTTCAGGATGTCCTCCTGAAGCCTAAATGAGCAGTAATTTGACCACACAACTCATTCCTATGAAGATACATTTAACTCAAAAAACGTGCTCAGCTTGGGCAGAAAATGCATTTAAAGCAAAAAAAAAACCTCAAATTGAGTGTCACGCCTAAACCAAAGGACTTATGCACACACTTGAACATGTATTTAGTTCAGGATGTCTTCCTGAAGCCGAAATAAGCATTAATTTGACCACACAACTCATTCCTATGAAGATACATTCAAACTCAGAAAACGTAATCAGCTCGTGTTGAAAATGCATTTAAAGCAATAAAAACTCAAATTGAGTGTCACACCTAAACCAAAGGACCTATGCACACACTTTAACATGTATTTTGTTCAGGATGACCTCCTGAAGCCTATATGAGCATTAATTTTACCACAAAACTCATTCCTATGAAGATACATTCAAAGTCACAAAACGTGCTCAGCTCGGCCTGAAAATGCATTTAAAGCAATAAAAACTCAAATTGAGTGTCACGCCCAAAACAAAGGACTTTTGCACACACTTCAACATGTATTTAGTTGAGGATGTCCTCCTCAAGCCTAAATGAGCATTAATTTGACTACACAACTCATTCCTATAAAGATACATTCAAACTCAAAAAACGTGCTCAGCTCGGCAAAAACTGCATTTAAAGCAATAAAAACTCAAATTGAGTGTCACGCCTAAACCAAAGGACTGATGCACACACTTCAACATGTATTTTGTTCAGGATGGCCTCCTGAAGCCTAAATGAGCATTAATTTGACTACACAACTCATTCCTATGAAGATACATTCAAAGTCAGAAAGTGCGCTCAGGTCGGGCTGAAAATGCATTCAAAGCAATAAAAACTCAAATTTAGTGTCACACCTAAACCAAAGGACTTCTGCACACACTTCAACATGTATTTTGTTCAGGATGACCTCCTGAAGCCTAAATGAGCATTAATTTGACCATACAACTCATTCCTATGAAGATACATTCAAACTCACAAAACGTGCTCAGCTCGGCCTGAAAATGCATTTAAAGCAATAAAAACTCAAATTGACTGTCACGCCCAAACCAAAGGACTTATGCACACACTTCAACATGTACTGAGTTCAGGATGTCCTCCTGAAGCCTAAATGAGCATTGTTTTGATCACACAACTCATTCCTATGAAGATACATTCAAACTCACAAAACGTGCTCAGCTTGGGCTGAAAATGCATTTAAAGCAATAAAAACTCAAATTTAGTGTCACACCTAAACCAAAGGACTTATGCACACACTTCAACATGTATTTTGTTCAGGATGACCTCCTGAAGCCTATATTCCTATGAAGATACATTCAAACTCACAAAACGTGCTCAGCTCGGGCTGAAAATGCATTTAAAGCGATAAAAACTCAAATTGAGTGTCACGCCTAAACCAAAGGACTGATGCACACACTTCAACATGTGTTTTGTTCAGGATGGAATCCTGAAGCCTAAATGAGCATTAATTTGACTACACAACTCATTCCTATGAAGATACATTCAAAGTCAGAAAGCGCGCTCAGCTCGGGCTGAAAATGCATTTAAAGCAATAAAAACTCATATTGAGTGTCACGCCTAAACCAAAGGACTGATGCACACACTTCAACATGTCTTTTGTTCAGAATGGCCTCCTGAAGCATAAATGAGCATTAATTTGACTACACAACTCATTCCAATGAAGATACATTCAAAGTCACAAAACGTGCTCAGCTCGGCCTGAAAATGCATTTAAAGCAATAAAAACTCAAATTGAGTGTCGCGCCCAAACCAAAGGACTTATGCACACACTTCAACATGTACTGAGTTCAGGATGTCCTCCTGAAGCCTAAATGAGCATATTTTTGATCACACAACTCATTCCAATGAAGATACATTCAAAGTCACAAAACGTGCTCAGCTCGGGCTGAAAATGCATTTAAAGCAATAAAAACTCAAATTGAGTGTCACGCCTAAACCAAAGGACTTATGCCCACACTTCAACATGTATTTAGTTCAGGATGTCCTCCTGAAGCCTAAATGAGCAGTAATTTGACCACACAACTCATTCCTATGAAGATACATTCAAACTCAAAAAACGTGCTCAGCTCGGGCTGAAAATGCATTTAAAGCAATAAAAACTCAAATTGAGTGTCACGCCTAAACCAAAGGACTTGTGCCCACACTTCCACATGTATTTAGTTCAGGATGTCCTCCTGAAGCCTAAATGAGCAGTAATTTGACTACACAACTCATTCCTATGAAGATACATTCAAAGTCAGAAAGCGCGCTCAGGTCGGGCTGAAAATGCATTCAAAGCAATAAAAACTCAAATTTAGTGTCACACCTAAACCAAAGGACTTCTGCACACACTTCAACATGTATTTTGTTCAGGATGACCTCCTGAAGCCTAAATGAGCAGTAATTTGACCACACAACTCATTCCTATGAAGATACATTCAAACTCACAAAACGTGCTCAGCTCGGGCTGAAAATGCATTTAAAGCAATACAAACTCAAATTGAGTGTCACACCTAAACAAAAGGACTTATGCACACACTTCAACATGTATTTAGTTCAGGATGTCCTCCTGAAGCCTAAATGAGCAGTAATTTGACCACACAACTCATTCCTATGAAGATACATTTAACTCAAAAAACGTGCTCAGCTTGGGCAGAAAATGCATTTAAAGCAAAAAAAAAACTCAAATTGAGTGTCACGCCTAAACCAAAGGACTTATGCACACACTTGAACATGTATTTAGTTCAGGATGTCCTCCTGAAGCCGAAATAAGCATTAATTTGACCACACAACTCTTTCCTATGAAGATACATTCAAACTCAGAAAACGTGCTCAGCTCGTGTTGAAAATGCATTTAAAGCAATAAAAACTCAAATTGAGTGTCACGCCTAAACCATAGGACTTATGCACGCACTTCAACATGTACTGAGTTCAGATGTCCTCCTGAAGCCTAAATGAGCATTGTTTTGATCACACAACTCATTCCTATGAAGATACATTCAAACTCACAAAACGTGCTCAGCTCGGCCTGAAAATGCATTTAAAGCAATAAAAACTCAAATTGACTGTCACGCCCAAACCAAAGGACTTATGCACACACTTCAACATGTATTTAGTTCAGGATGTCCTCCTGAAGCCTAAATGAGCAGTAATTTGACCACACAACTCATTCCTATGAAGATACATTCAAACTCACAAAACGTGCTCAGCTCGGGCTGAAAATGCATTTAAAGCAATACAAACTCAAATTGAGTGTCACACCTAAACCAAAGGACTTATGCACACACTTCAACATGTATTTAGTTCAGGATGTCCTCCTGAAGCCTAAATGAGCAGTAATTTGACCACACAACTCATTCCTATGAAGATACATTTAACTCAAAAAACGTGCTCAGCTCGGGCTGAAAATGCATTTAAAGCAATAAAAACTCAAATTGAGTGTCACGCCTAAACCAAAGGACTTATGCACACACTTCAACATGTATTTAGTTCAGGATGTCCTCCTGAAGCCTAAATGAGCAGTAATTTGACCACACAACTCATTCCTATGAAGATACATTCAAACTCACAAAACGTGCTCAGCTCGGCCTGAAAATGCATTTAAAGCAATAAAAACTCAAATTGACTGTCACGCCCAAACCAAAGGACTTATGCACACACTTCAACATGTATTTAGTTCAGGATGTCCTCCTGAAGCCTAAATGAGCAGTAATTTGACCACACAACTCATTCCTATGAAGATACATTCAAACTCACAAAACGTGCTCAGCTCGGGCTGAAAATGCATTTAAAGCAATACAAACTCAATTTGAGTATCACACCTAAACCAAAGGACTTATGCACACACTTCAACATGTATTTAGTTCAGGATGTCCTCCTGAAGCCTAAATGAGCAGTAATTTGACCACACAACTCATTCCTATGAAGATACATTTAACTCAAAAAACGTGCTCAGCTTGGGCAGAAAATGCATTTAAAGCAAAAAAAAAACCTCAAATTGAGTGTCACGCCTAAACCAAAGGACTTATGCACACACTTGAACATGTATTTAGTTCAGGATGTCTTCCTGAAGCCGAAATAAGCATTAATTTGACCACACAACTCATTCCTATGAAGATACATTCAAACTCAGAAAACGTAATCAGCTCGTGTTGAAAATGCATTTAAAGCAATAAAAACTCAAATTGAGTGTCACACCTAAACCAAAGGACCTATGCACACACTTTAACATGTATTTTGTTCAGGATGACCTCCTGAAGCCGATATGAGCATTAATTTTACCACAAAACTCATTCCTATGAAGATACATTCAAAGTCACAAAACGTGCTCAGCTCGGCCTGAAAATGCATTTAAAGCAATAAAAACTCAAATTGAGTGTCACGCCCAAAACAAAGGACTTTTGCACACACTTCAACATGTATTTAGTTGAGGATGTCCTCCTCAAGCCTAAATGAGCATTAATTTGACTACACAACTCATTCCTATAAAGATACATTCAAACTCAAAAAACGTGCTCAGCTCGGCAAAAACTGCATTTAAAGCAATAAAAACTCAAATTGAGTGTCACGCCTAAACCAAAGGACTGATGCACACACTTCAACATGTATTTTGTTCAGGATGGCCTCCTGAAGCCTAAATGAGCATTAATTTGACTACACAACTCATTCCTATGAAGATACATTCAAAGTCAGAAAGTGCGCTCAGGTCGGGCTGAAAATGCATTCAAAGCAATAAAAACTCAAATTTAGTGTCACACCTAAACCAAAGGACTTCTGCACACACTTCAACATGTATTTTGTTCAGGATGACCTCCTGAAGCCTAAATGAGCATTAATTTGACCATACAACTCATTCCTATGAAGATACATTCAAACTCACAAAACGTGCTCAGCTCGGCCTGAAAATGCATTTAAAGCAATAAAAACTCAAATTGACTGTCACGCCCAAACCAAAGGACTTATGCACACACTTCAACATGTACTGAGTTCAGGATGTCCTCCTGAAGCCTAAATGAGCATTGTTTTGATCACACAACTCATTCCTATGAAGATACATTCAAACTCACAAAACGTGCTCAGCTTGGGCTGAAAATGCATTTAAAGCAATAAAAACTCAAATTTAGTGTCACACCTAAACCAAAGGACTTATGCACACACTTCAACATGTATTTTGTTCAGGATGACCTCCTGAAGCCTATATTCCTATGAAGATACATTCAAACTCACAAAACGTGCTCAGCTCGGGCTGAAAATGCATTTAAAGCGATAAAAACTCAAATTGAGTGTCACGCCTAAACCAAAGGACTGATGCACACACTTCAACATGTGTTTTGTTCAGGATGGAATCCTGAAGCCTAAATGAGCATTAATTTGACTACACAACTCATTCCTATGAAGATACATTCAAAGTCAGAAAGCGCGCTCAGCTCGGGCTGAAAATGCATTTAAAGCAATAAAAACTCATATTGAGTGTCACGCCTAAACCAAAGGACTGATGCACACACTTCAACATGTCTTTTGTTCAGAATGGCCTCCTGAAGCATAAATGAGCATTAATTTGACTACACAACTCATTCCAATGAAGATACATTCAAAGTCACAAAACGTGCTCAGCTCGGCCTGAAAATGCATTTAAAGCAATAAAAACTCAAATTGAGTGTCGCGCCCAAACCAAAGGACTTATGCACACACTTCAACATGTACTGAGTTCAGGATGTCCTCCTGAAGCCTAAATGAGCATATTTTTGATCACACAACTCATTCCAATGAAGATACATTCAAAGTCACAAAACGTGCTCAGCTCGGGCTGAAAATGCATTTAAAGCAATAAAAACTCAAATTGAGTGTCACGCCTAAACCAAAGGACTTATGCCCACACTTCAACATGTATTTAGTTCAGGATGTCCTCCTGAAGCCTAAATGAGCAGTAATTTGACCACACAACTCATTCCTATGAAGATACATTCAAACTCAAAAAACGTGCTCAGCTCGGGCTGAAAATGCATTTAAAGCAATAAAAACTCAAATTGAGTGTCACGCCTAAACCAAAGGACTTGTGCCCACACTTCCACATGTATTTAGTTCAGGATGTCCTCCTGAAGCCTAAATGAGCAGTAATTTGACTACACAACTCATTCCTATGAAGATACATTCAAAGTCAGAAAGCGCGCTCAGGTCGGGCTGAAAATGCATTCAAAGCAATAAAAACTCAAATTTAGTGTCACACCTAAACCAAAGGACTTCTGCACACACTTCAACATGTATTTTGTTCAGGATGACCTCCTGAAGCCTAAATGAGCAGTAATTTGACCACACAACTCATTCCTATGAAGATACATTCAAACTCACAAAACGTGCTCAGCTCGGGCTGAAAATGCATTTAAAGCAATACAAACTCAAATTGAGTGTCACACCTAAACAAAAGGACTTATGCACACACTTCAACATGTATTTAGTTCAGGATGTCCTCCTGAAGCCTAAATGAGCAGTAATTTGACCACACAACTCATTCCTATGAAGATACATTTAACTCAAAAAACGTGCTCAGCTTGGGCAGAAAATGCATTTAAAGCAAAAAAAAAACTCAAATTGAGTGTCACGCCTAAACCAAAGGACTTATGCACACACTTGAACATGTATTTAGTTCAGGATGTCCTCCTGAAGCCGAAATAAGCATTAATTTGACCACACAACTCTTTCCTATGAAGATACATTCAAACTCAGAAAACGTGCTCAGCTCATGTTGAAAATGCATTTAAAGCAATAAAAACTCAAATTGAGTGTCACGCCTAAACCATAGGACTTATGCACGCACTTCAACATGTACTGAGTTCAGATGTCCTCCTGAAGCCTAAATGAGCATTGTTTTGATCACACAACTCATTCCTATGAAGATACATTCAAACTCACAAAACGTGCTCAGCTCGGCCTGAAAATGCATTTAAAGCAATAAAAACTCAAATTGACTGTCACGCCCAAACCAAAGGACTTATGCACACACTTCAACATGTATTTAGTTCAGGATGTCCTCCTGAAGCCTAAATGAGCAGTAATTTGACCACACAACTCATTCCTATGAAGATACATTCAAACTCACAAAACGTGCTCAGCTCGGGCTGAAAATGCATTTAAAGCAATACAAACTCAAATTGAGTGTCACACCTAAACCAAAGGACTTATGCACACACTTCAACATGTATTTAGTTCAGGATGTCCTCCTGAAGCCTAAATGAGCAGTAATTTGACCACACAACTCATTCCTATGAAGATACATTTAACTCAAAAAACGTGCTCAGCTCGGGCTGAAAATGCATTTAAAGCAATAAAAACTCAAATTGAGTGTCACGCCTAAACCAAAGGACTTATGCACACACTTCAACATGTATTTAGTTCAGGATGTCCTCCTGAAGCCTAAATGAGCAGTAATTTGACCACACAACTCATTCCTATGAAGATACATTCAAACTCACAAAACGTGCTCAGCTCGGCCTGAAAATGCATTTAAAGCAATAAAAACTCAAATTGACTGTCACGCCCAAACCAAAGGACTTATGCACACACTTCAACATGTATTTAGTTCAGGATGTCCTCCTGAAGCCTAAATGAGCAGTAATTTGACCACACAACTCATTCCTATGAAGATACATTCAAACTCACAAAACGTGCTCAGCTCGGGCTGAAAATGCATTTAAAGCAATACAAACTCAATTTGAGTATCACACCTAAACCAAAGGACTTATGCACACACTTTAACATGTATTTTGTTCAGGATGACCTTCTGAACCCCATATGAGCATTAATTTGACTACACAACTCATTCCTATGAAGATACATTTAACTCAAAAAACGTGCTCAGCTTGGGCAGAAAATGCATTTAAAGCAAAAAAAAAACCTCAAATTGAGTGTCACGCCTAAACCAAAGGACTTATGCACACACTTGAACATGTATTTAGTTCAGGATGTCTTCCTGAAGCCGAAATAAGCATTAATTTGACCACACAACTCATTCCTATGAAGATACATTCAAACTCAGAAAACGTAATCAGCTCGTGTTGAAAATGCATTTAAAGCAATAAAAACTCAAATTGAGTGTCACACCTAAACCAAAGGACCTATGCACACACTTTAACATGTATTTTGTTCAGGATGACCTCCTGAAGCCTATATGAGCATTAATTTTACCACAAAACTCATTCCTATGAAGATACATTCAAAGTCACAAAACGTGCTCAGCTCGGCCTGAAAATGCATTTAAAGCAATAAAAACTCAAATTGAGTGTCACGCCCAAAACAAAGGACTTTTGCACACACTTCAACATGTATTTAGTTGAGGATGTCCTCCTCAAGCCTAAATGAGCATTAATTTGACTACACAACTCATTCCTATAAAGATACATTCAAACTCAAAAAACGTGCTCAGCTCGGCAAAAACTGCATTTAAAGCAATAAAAACTCAAATTGAGTGTCACGCCTAAACCAAAGGACTGATGCACACACTTCAACATGTATTTTGTTCAGGATGGCCTCCTGAAGCCTAAATGAGCATTAATTTGACTACACAACTCATTCCTATGAAGATACATTCAAAGTCAGAAAGCGCGCTCAGGTCGGGCTGAAAATGCATTCAAAGCAATAAAAACTCAAATTTAGTGTCACACCTAAACCAAAGGACTTCTGCACACACTTCAACATGTATTTTGTTCAGGATGACCTCCTGAAGCCTAAATGAGCATTAATTTGACCATACAACTCATTCCTATGAAGATACATTCAAACTCACAAAACGTGCTCAGCTCGGCCTGAAAATGCATTTAAAGCAATAAAAACTCAAATTGACTGTCACGCCCAAACCAAAGGACTTATGCACACACTTCAACATGTACTGAGTTCAGGATGTCCTCCTGAAGCCTAAATGAGCATTGTTTTGATCACACAACTCATTCCTATGAAGATACATTCAAACTCACAAAACGTGCTCAGCTCGGGCTGAAAATGCATTTAAAGCAATAAAAACTCAAATTTAGTGTCACACCTAAACCAAAGGACTTATGCACACACTTCAACATGTATTTTGTTCAGGATGACCTCCTGAAGCCTATATTCCTATGAAGATACATTCAAACTCACAAAACGTGCTCAGCTCGGGCTGAAAATGCATTTAAAGCAATAAAAACTCAAATTGAGTGTCACGCCTAAACCAAAGGACTTATGCACACACTTCAACATGTATTTAGTTCAGGATGTCCTCCTGAAGCCTAAATGAGCAGTAATTTGACCACACAACTCATTCCTATGAAGATACATTTAACTCAAAAAACGTGCTCAGCTTGGGCAGAAAATGTATTTAAAGCAAAGAAAACTCAAATTGAGTGTCACGCCTAAACCAAAGGACTTATGCACACACTTGAACATGTATTTAGTTCAGGATGTCCTCCTGAAGCCTAAATAAGCATTAATTTGACCACACAACTCATTGCTATGAAGATACATTCAAACTCAGAAAACGAGCTCAGCTCGGGCTGAAAATGCATTTAAAGCAATAAAAACTCAAATTGAGTGTCACACCTAAACCAAAGGACTTATGCACACACTTCAACATGTCTTTTGTTCAGGATGGCCTCCTGAAGCATAAATGAGCATTAATTTGACTACACAACTCATTCCAATGAAGATACATTCAAAGTCACAAAACGTGCTCAGCTCGGCCTGAAAATGCATTTAAAGCAATAAAAACTCAAATTGAGTGTCACGCCCAAAACAAAGGACGTTTGCACACACTTCAACATGTATTTAGTTCAGGATGTCCTCCTGAAGCCTAAATGAGCATTAATTTGACTACACAACTCATTCCTATAAAGATACATTCAAACTCAAAAATCGTGCTCAGCTCGGCAAAAAATGCATTTAAAGCAATAAAAACTCAAATTGAGTGTCACGCCTAAACCAAAGGACTGATGCACACACTTCAACATGTATTTTGTTCAGGATGGCCTCCTGAAGCCTAAATGAGCATTAATTTGACTACACAACTCATTCCTATGAAGATACATTCAAAGTCAGAAAGCGCGCTCAGGTCGGGCTGAAAATGCATTCAAAGCAATAAAAACTCAAATTTAGTGTCACACTTAAACCAAAGGACTTCTGCACACACTTCAACATGGATTTTGTTCAGGATGACCTCCTGAAGCCTAAATGAGCATTAATTTGACCATACAACTCATTCCTATGAAGATACATTCAAACTCACAAAACGTGCTCAGCTCGGCCTGAAAATGCATTTAAAGCAATAAAAACTCAAATTGACTGTCACGCCCAAACCAAAGGACTTATGCACACACTTCAACATGTACTGAGTTCAGGATGTCCTCCTGAAGCCTAAATGAGCATTGTTTTGATCACACAACTCATTCCTATGAAGATACATTCAAACTCACAAAACGTGCTCAGCTCGGGCTGAAAATGCATTTAAAGCAATAAAAACTCAAATTGACTGTCACGCCTAAACCAAAGGACTTATGCACACACTTCAACATGTATTTAGTTCAGGATGTCCTCCTGAAGCCTAAATGAGCAGTAATTTGACCACACAACTCATTCCTATGAAGATACATTCAAACTCACAAAACGTGCTCAGCTCGGGCTGAAAATGCATTTAAAGCAATAAAAACTCAAATTGAGTGTCACGCCTAAACCAAAGGACTTATGCACACACTTCAACATGTATTTAGTTCAGGATGTCCTCCTGAAGCCTAAATGAGCAGTAATTTGACCACACAACTCATTCCTATGAAGATACATTTAACTCAAAAAACGTGCTCAGCTTGGGCAGAAAATGTATTTAAAGCAAAAAAAACTCAAATTGAGTGTCACGCCTAAACCAAAGGACTTATGCACACACTTGAACATGTATTTAGTTCAGGATGTCCTCCTGAAGCCTAAATAAGCATTAATTTGACCACACAACTCATTGCTATGAAGATACATTCAAACTCAGAAAACGAGCTCAGCTCGGGCTGAAAATGCATTTAAAGCAATAAAAACTCAAATTGAGTGTCACACCTAAACCAAAGGACTTATGCACACACTTCAACATGTCTTTTGTTCAGGATGGCCTCCTGAAGCATAAATGAGCATTAATTTGACTACACAACTCATTCCAATGAAGATACATTCAAAGTCACAAAACGTGCTCAGCTCGGCCTGAAAATGCATTTAAAGCAATAAAAACTCAAATTGAGTGTCACGCCCAAAACAAAGGACGTTTGCACACACTTCAACATGTATTTAGTTCAGGATGTCCTCCTGAAGCCTAAATGAGCATTAATTTGACTACACAACTCATTCCTATAAAGATACATTCAAACTCAAAAAACGTGCTCAGCTCGGCAAAAAATGCATTTAAAGCAATAAAAACTCAAATTGAGTGTCACGCCTAAACCAAAGGACTGATGCACACACTTCAACATGTATTTTGTTCAGGATGGCCTCCTGAAGCCTAAATGAGCATTAATTTGACTACATAACTCATTCCTATGAAGATACATTCAAAGTCAGAAAGCGCGCTCAGGTCGGGCTGAAAATGCATTCAAAGCAATAAAAACTCAAATTTAGTGTCACACCTAAACCAAAGGACTTCTGCACACACTTCAACATGGATTTTGTTCAGGATGACCTCCTGAAGCCTAAATGAGCATTAATTTGACCATACAACTCATTCCTATGAAGATACATTCAAACTCACAAAACGTGCTCAGCTCGGGCTGAAAATGCATTTAAAGCAATAAAAACTCAAATTGAGTGTCACGCCTAAACCAAAGGACTTATACACACACTTCAACATGTATTTTGTTCAGGATGACCTCCTGAAGCCCATATGAGCATTAATTTGACCACACAACTCATTCCTATGAAGATACATTCAAACACACAAAACGTGCTCAGCTCGGGCTGAAAATGCATTTAAAGCAATAAAAACTCAAATTGACTGTCACGCCTAAACCAAAGGACTTATGCACACACTTCAACATGTATTTAGTTCAGGATGTCCTCCTGAAGCCTAAATGAGCAGTAATTTGACCACACAACTCATTCCTATGAAGATACATTCAAACTCACAAAACGTGCTCAGCTCGGGCTGAAAATGCATTTAAAGCAATAAAAACTCAAATTGAGTGTCACGCCTAAACCAAAGGACTAATGCACACACTTCAACATGTATTTAGTTCAGGATGTCCTCCTGAAGCCTAAATGAGCAGTAATTTGACCACACAACTCATTCCTATGAAGATACATTTAACTCAAAAAACGTGCTCAGCTTGGGCAGAAAATGTATTTAAAGCAAAAAAAAATCAAATTGAGTGTCACGCCTAAACCAAAGGACTTATGCACACACTTCAACATGTCTTTTGTTCAGGATGGCCTCCTGAAGCATAAATGAGCATTAATTTGACTACACAACTCATTCCAATGAAGATACATTCAAAGTCACAAAACGTGCTCAGCTCGGCCTGAAAATGCATTTAAAGCAATAAAAACTCAAATTGAGTGTCACGCCCAAAACAAAGGACGTTTGCACACACTTCAACATGTATTTAGTTCAGGATGTCCTCCTGAAGCCTAAATGAGCATTAATTTGACTACACAACTCATTCCTATAAAGATACATTCAAACTCAAAAAACGTGCTCAGCTCGGCAAAAAATGCATTTAAAGCAATAAAAACTCAAATTGAGTGTCACGCCTAAACCAAAGGACTGATGCACACACTTCAACATGTATTTTGTTCAGGATGGCCTCCTGAAGCCTAAATGAGCATTAATTTGACTACATAACTCATTCCTATGAAGATACATTCAAAGTCAGAAAGCGCGCTCAGGTCGGGCTGAAAATGCATTCAAAGCAATAAAAACTCAAATTTAGTGTCACACCTAAACCAAAGGACTTCTGCACACACTTCAACATGGATTTTGTTCAGGATGACCTCCTGAAGCCTAAATGAGCATTAATTTGACCATACAACTCATTCCTATGAAGATACATTCAAACTCACAAAACGTGCTCAGCTCGGGCTGAAAATGCATTTAAAGCAATAAAAACTCAAATTGAGTGTCACGCCTAAACCAAAGGACTTATACACACACTTCAACATGTATTTTGTTCAGGATGACCTCCTGAAGCCCATATGAGCATTAATTTGACCACACAACTCATTCCTATGAAGATACATTCAAACACACAAAACGTGCTCAGCTCGGGCTGAAAATGCATTTAAAGCAATAAAAACTCAAATTGACTGTCACGCCTAAACCAAAGGACTTATGCACACACTTCAACATGTATTTAGTTCAGGATGTCCTCCTGAAGCCTAAATGAGCAGTAATTTGACCACACAACTCATTCCTATGAAGATACATTCAAACTCACAAAACGTGCTCAGCTCGGGCTGAAAATGCATTTAAAGCAATAAAAACTCAAATTGAGTGTCACGCCTAAACCAAAGGACTAATGCACACACTTCAACATGTATTTAGTTCAGGATGTCCTCCTGAAGCCTAAATGAGCAGTAATTTGACCACACAACTCATTCCTATGAAGATACATTTAACTCAAAAAACGTGCTCAGCTTGGGCAGAAAATGTATTTAAAGCAAAAAAAAATCAAATTGAGTGTCACGCCTAAACCAAAGGACTTATGCACACACTTGAACATGTATTTTGTTCAGGATGTCCTGCTGAAGCCTAAATAAGCATTAATTTGACCACACAACTCATTCCTATGAAGATACATTCAAAGTCAGAAAGCGCGCTCAGCTCGGGCTGAAAATGCATTCAAAGCAATAAAAACTCAAATTTAGTGTCACACCTAAACCAAAGGACTTCTGCACACACTTCAACATGTATTTTGTTCAGGATGACCTCCTGAAGCCTATATTCCTATGAAGATACATTCAAACTCACAAAACGTGCTCAGCTCGGGCTGAAAATGCATTTAAAGCAATAAAAACTCAAATTGAGTGTCACGCCTAAACCATAGGACTTATGCACACACTTCAACATGTACAGAGTTCAGGATGTCCTCCTGAAGCCTAAATGAGCATTGTTTTGATCACACAACTCATTCCTATGAAGATACATTCAAACTCACAAAACGTGCTCAGCTCGGGCTGAAAATGCATTTAAAGCAATAAAAACTCAAATTTAGTGTCACACCTAAACCAAAGGACTTATGCACACACTTCAACATGTATTTTGTTCAGGATGACCTCCTGAAGCCTATATTCCTATGAAGATACATTCAAACTCACAAAACGTGCTCAGCTCGGGCTGAAAATGCATTTAAAGCAATAAAAACTCAAATTGAGTGTCACGCCTAAACCAAAGGACTTATGCACACACTTCAACATGTATTTAGTTCAGGATGTCCTCCTGAAGCCTAAATGAGCATTAATTTGACTACACAACTCATTCCAATGAAGATACATTCAAAGTCACAAAACGTGCTCAGCTCGGCCTGAAAATGCATTTAAAGCAATAAAAACTCAAATTGAGTGTCGCGCCCTAACCAAAGGACTTATGCACACACTTGAACATGTATTTAGTTCAGGATGTCCTCCTGAAGCCTAAATAAGCATTAATTTGACCACACAACTCATTCCTATGAAGATACATTCAAACTCAGAAAACGAGCTCAGCTCGGGCTGAAAATGCATTTAAAGCAATAAAAACTCAAATTGAGTGTCACACCTAAACCAAAGGACTTATGCACACACTTCAACATGTCTTTTGTTCAGGATGGCCTCCTGAAGCATAAATGAGCATTAATTTGACTACACAACTCATTCCAATGAAGATACATTCAAAGTCACAAAACGTGCTCAGCTCGGCCTGAAAATGTATTTAAAGCAATAAAAACTCAAATTGAGTGTCGCGCCCAAACCAAAGGACTTATGCACACACTTCAACATGTATTTTGTTCAGGATGACATCCTGAAGCCTAAATGAGAATTAATTTGACCACACAACTCATTCCTATGAAGATACATTCAAACTCACAAAACGTGCTCAGCTTGGGCTGAAAATGCATTTAAAGCAATAAAAACTCAAATTGAGTGTCACACCTAAACCAAAGGACTTATGCACACACTTCAACATGTATTTAGTTCAGGATGACCACCTGAAGCCTAAATGAGCATTAATTTGACCACACAACTCATTCCTATGAAGATACATTCAATCTCACAAAACGTGCTCAGCTCGGGCTTAAAATGCATTTAAAGCAATGAAAACTTAAATTGAGTGTCACGCCTAAACCAAAGGACTTATGCACACACTTCAACATGTATTTAGTTCAGGATTACCACCTGAAATCTAAATGAGCATTAATTTGACCACACAACTCATTCCTATGAAGATACATTCAAACTCACAAAACGCGCTCAGCTCGGGCTGAAAATGCATTTAAAGCAATAAAAACTCAAATTGAGTGTCACGCCTAAACCAAAGGACTTATACACACACTTCAACATGTATTTTGTTCAGGATGACCTCCTGAAGCCCATATGAGCATTAATTTGACCACACAACTCATTCCTATGAAGATACATTCAAACACACAAAACGTGCTCAGCTCGGGCTGAAAATGCATTTAAAGCAATAAAAACTCAAATTGAGTGTCACGCCTAAACCAAAGGACTTATGCACACACTTCAACATGTATTTTGTTCAGGATGACCGACTGACGCCTAAAAGAGCATTAATTTGACCACACAACTCATTCCTATGAAGATACATTCAAACTCACAAAACGTGCTCAGCTCGGGCTGAAAATGCATTTAAAGCAATAAAAACTCAAATTGAGTGTCACGCCTAAACCAAAGGACTTATGCACACACTTGAACATGTATTTTGTTCAGGATGACCTCCTGAAGACTAAATGAGCAATAATTTGACCACACAACTCATTCCTATGAAGATACATTCAAAGTCAGAAAGCGCGCTCAGCTCGGGCTGAAAATGCATTTAAAGCAATAAAAACTCAAATTGAGTGTCACGCCTAAACCAAAGGACTTATGCACACACTTCAACATGTATTTAGTTTAGGATGACCACCTGAAGCCTAAATGAGCATTAATTTGACTACACAACTCATTCCTATGAAGATACATTCAAACTCACAAAACGTGCTCAGCTCGGGCTTAAAATGCATTTAAAGCAATAAAAACTCAAATTGAGTGTCACGCCTAAACCAAAGGACTTATGCACACACTTCAACATGTATTTTGTTCAGGATGACCACCTGACGCCTAAATAAGCATTAATTTGACCACACAACTCATTCCTATGAAGATACATTCAAACTCACAAAACGTGCTCAGCTCGGGCTGAAAATGCATTTAAAGCAATAAAAACTCAAATTGAGTGTCACGCCTAAACCAAAGGACTTATACACACACTTCAACATGTATTTTGTTCAGGATGACCTCCTGAAGCCTAAATGAGCAATAATTTGACCACACAACTCATTCCTATGAAGATACATTCAAAGTCAGAAAGCGCGCTCAGCTCGGGCTGAAAAAGCATTTAAAGCAATAAAAACTCAAATTGAGTGTCACGCCTAAAACAAAGGACGTATGCACACACTTCAACATGTATTTAGTTCAGGATGACCACCTGAAGCCTAAATGAGCATTAATTTGACCACACAACTCATTCCTATGAAGATACATTCAAACTCACAAAACGTGCTCAGCTCGGGCTGAAAATGCATTTAAAGCAATAAAAACTCAAATTGAGTGTCACACCTAAACCAAAGGACTTATGCACACACTTCAACATGTATTTTGTTCAGGATGACCTCCTGAAACCCATATGAGCATTAATTTGACCACACAACTCATTCCTATGAAGATACATTCAAACTCACAAAACGTGCTCAGCTCGGGCTGAAAATGCATTTAAAGCAATAAAAACTCAAATTGAGTGTCACGCCTAAACCAAAGGACTTATGCACACACTTCAACATGTATTTTGTTCAGGATGACCACCTGAAGCCTAAATGAGCATTAATTTGACCACACAACTCATTCCTATGAAGATACATTCAAACTCACAAAATGTGCTCAGCTCGGGCTGAAAATGCATTTAAAGCAATGAAAACTCAAATTGACTGTCACGCCCAAACCAAAGGACTTATGCACACACTTCAACATGTACTGAGTTCAGGATGTCCTCCTGAAGCCTAAATGAGCATTGTTTTGATCACACAACTCATTCCTATGAAGATACATTCAAACTCACAAAACGTGCTCAGCTCGGGCTGAAAATGCATTTAAAGCAATAAAAACTCAAATTGACTGTCACGCCTAAACCAAAGGACTTATGCACACACTTCAACATGTATTTAGTTCAGGATGTCCTCCTGAAGCCTAAATGAGCAGTAATTTGACCACACAACTCATTCCTATGAAGATACATTCAAACTCACAAAACGTGCTCAGCTCGGGCTGAAAATGCATTTAAAGCAATAAAAACTCAAATTGAGTGTCACGCCTAAACCAAAGGACTAATGCACACACTTCAACATGTATTTAGTTCAGGATGTCCTCCTGAAGCCTAAATGAGCAGTAATTTGACCACACAACTCATTCCTATGAAGATACATTTAACTCAAAAAACGTGCTCAGCTTGGGCAGAAAATGTATTTAAAGCAAAAAAAAATCAAATTGAGTGTCACGCCTAAACCAAAGGACTTATGCACACACTTGAACATGTATTTTGTTCAGGATGTCCTGCTGAAGCCTAAATAAGCATTAATTTGACCACACAACTCATTCCTATGAAGATACATTCAAAGTCAGAAAGCGCGCTCAGCTCGGGCTGAAAATGCATTCAAAGCAATAAAAACTCAAATTTAGTGTCACACCTAAACCAAAGGACTTCTGCACACACTTCAACATGTATTTTGTTCAGGATGACCTCCTGAAGCCTATATTCCTATGAAGATACATTCAAACTCACAAAACGTGCTCAGCTCGGGCTGAAAATGCATTTAAAGCAATAAAAACTCAAATTGAGTGTCACGCCTAAACCATAGGACTTATGCACACACTTCAACATGTACTGAGTTCAGGATGTCCTCCTGAAGCCTAAATGAGCATTGTTTTGATCACACAACTCATTCCTATGAAGATACATTCAAACTCACAAAACGTGCTCAGCTCGGGCTGAAAATGCATTTAAAGCAATAAAAACTAAAATTTAGTGTCACACCTAAACCAAAGGACTTATGCACACACTTCAACATGTATTTTGTTCAGGATGACCTCCTGAAGCCTATATTCCTATGAAGATACATTCAAACTCACAAAACGTGCTCAGCTCGGGCTGAAAATGCATTTAAAGCAATAAAAACTCAAATTGAGTGTCACGCCTAAACCAAAGGACTTATGCACACACTTCAACATGTATTTAGTTCAGGATGTCCTCCTGAAGCCTAAATGAGCATTAATTTGACTACACAACTCATTCCAATGAAGATACATTCAAAGTCACAAAACGTGCTCAGCTCGGCCTGAAAATGCATTTAAAGCAATAAAAACTCAAATTGAGTGTCGCGCCCAAACCAAAGGACTTATGCACACACTTGAACATGTATTTAGTTCAGGATGTCCTCCTGAAGCCTAAATAAGCATTAATTTGACCACACAACTCATTCCTATGAAGATACATTCAATCTCAGAAAACGAGCTCAGCTCGGGCTGAAAATGCATTTAAAGCAATAAAAACTCAAATTGAGTGTCACACCTAAACCAAAGGACTTATGCACACACTTCAACATGTCTTTTGTTCAGGATGGCCTCCTGAAGCATAAATGAGCATTAATTTGACTACACAACTCATTCCAATGAAGATACATTCAAAGTCACAAAACGTGCTCAGCTCGGCCTGAAAATGTATTTAAAGCAATAAAAACTCAAATTGAGTGTCGCGCCCAAACCAAAGGACTTATGCACACACTTCAACATGTATTTTGTTCAGGATGACATCCTGAAGCCTAAATGAGAATTAATTTGACCACACAACTCATTCCTATGAAGATACATTCAAACTCACAAAACGTGCTCAGCTCGGGCTTAAAATGCATTTAAAGCAATGAAAACTTAAATTGAGTGTCACGCCTAAACCAAAGGACTTATGCACACACTTCAACATGTATTTAGTTCAGGATGACCACCTGAAGCCTAAATGAGCATTAATTTGACCACACAACTCATTCCTATGAAGATACATTCAAACTCACAAAACGTGCTCAGCTCGGGCTGAAAATGCATTTAAAGCAATAAAAACTCAAATTGAGTGTCACGCCTAAACCAAAGGACTTATGCACACACTTCAACATGTATTTTGTTCAGGATGACCTCCTTGAAGCCTAAATGAGCATTAATTTGACCACACAACTCATTCCTATGAAGATACATTCAAACTCACAAAACGTGCTCAGCTCGGGCTGAAAATGCATTTAAAGCAATAAAAACTCAAATTGAGTGTCACGCCTAAACCAAAGGACTTATACACACACTTCAACATGTATTTTGTTCAGGATGACCTCCTGAAGCCCATATGAGCATTAATTTGACCACACAACTCATTCCTATGAAGATACATTCAAACACACAAAACGTGCTCAGCTCGGGCTGAAAATGCATTTAAAGCAATAAAAACTCAAATTGAGTGTCACGCCTAAACCAAAGGACTTATGCACACACTTCAACATGTATTTTGTTCAGGATGACCGACTGACGCCTAAAAGAGCATTAATTTGACCACACAACTCATTCCTATGAAGATACATTCAAACTCACAAAACGTGCTCAGCTCGGGCTGAAAATGCATTTAAAGCAATAAAAACTCAAATTGAGTGTCACGCCTAAACCAAAGGACTTATGCACACACTTGAACATGTATTTTGTTCAGGATGACCTCCTGAAGCCTAAATGAGCAATAATTTGACCACACAACTCATTCCTATGAAGATACATTCAAAGTCAGAAAGCGCGCTCAGCTCGGGCTGAAAATGCATTTAAAGCAATAAAAACTCAAATTGAGTGTCACGCCTAAACCAAAGGACTTATGCACACACTTCAACATGTATTTAGTTCAGGATGACCACCTGAAGCCTAAATGAGCATTAATTTGACTACACAACTCATTCCTATGAAGATACATTCAAACTCACAAAACGTGCTCAGCTCGGGCTTAAAATGCATTTAAAGCAATAAAAACTCAAATTGAGTGTCACGCCTAAACCAAAGGACTTATGCACACACTTCAACATGTATTTTGTTCAGGATGACCACCTGACGCCTAAATAAGCATTAATTTGACCACACAACTCATTCCTATGAAGATACATTCAAACTCACAAAACGTGCTCAGCTCGGGCTGAAAATGCATTTAAAGCAATAAAAACTCAAATTGAGTGTCACGCCTAAACCAAAGGACTTATACACACACTTCAACATGTATTTTGTTCAGGATGACCTCCTGAAGCCTAAATGAGCAATAATTTGACCACACAACTCATTCCTATGAAGATACATTCAAAGTCAGAAAGCGCGCTCAGCTCGGGCTGAAAAAGCATTTAAAGCAATAAAAACTCAAATTGAGTGTCACGCCTAAAACAAAGGACGTATGCACACACTTCAACATGTATTTAGTTCAGGATGACCACCTGAAGCCTAAATGAGCATTAATTTGACCACACAACTCATTCCTATGAAGATACATTCAAACTCACAAAACGTGCTCAGCTCGGGCTGAAAATGCATTTAAAGCAATAAAAACTCAAATTGAGTGTCACACCTAAACCAAAGGACTTATGCACACACTTCAACATGTATTTTGTTCAGGATGACCTCCTGAAACCCATATGAGCATTAATTTGACCACACAACTCATTCCTATGAAGATACATTCAAACTCACAAAACGTGCTCAGCTCGGGCTGAAAATGCATTTAAAGCAATAAAAACTCAAATTGAGTGTCACGCCTAAACCAATGGACTTATGCACACACTTCAACATGTATTTTGTTCAGGATGACCACCTGAAGCCTAAATGAGCATTAATTTGACCACACAACTCATTCCTATGAAGATACATTCAAACTCACAAAATGTGCTCAGCTCGGGCTGAGAATGCATTTAAAGCAATAAAAACTCAAATTGAGTGTCACGCCTAAACCAAAGGACTTATGCACACACTTCAACATGTATTTTGTTCAGGATGACCTCTGAAGCCTAAATGAGCATTAATTTGACCACACAACTCATTCCTATGAAGATACATTCAAACTCACAAAACGTGCTCAGCTCGGGCTGAAAATGCATTTAAAGCAATAAAAACTCAAATTGAGTGTCACACCTAAACCAAAGGACTTATGCACACACTTCAACATGTATTTTGTTCAGGATGACCTCCTGAAGCCCATATGAGCATTAATATGACCACACAACTCATTCCTATGAAGATACATTCAAACTCACAAAACGTGCTCAGCTCGGGCTGAAAATGCATTGAAAGCAATAAAAACTCAAATTGAGTGTCACGCCTAAACCAAAGGACTTATGCACACACTTCAACATGTCTTTTGTTCAGGATGGCCTCCTGAAGCATAAATGAGCATTAATTTGACTACACAACTCATTCCAATGAAGATACATTCAAAGTCACAAAACGTGCTCAGCTCGGGCTGAAAATGCATTTAAAGCAATAAAAACTCAAATTGAGTGTCGCGCCCAAACCAAAGGACTTATGCACACACTTCAACATGTATTTTGTTCAGGATGACATCCTGAAGCCTAAATGAGCATTAATTTGACCACACAACTCATTCCTATGAAGATACATTCAAACTCACAAAATGTGCTCAGCTTGGGCTCAAAATGCATTTAAAGCAATGAAAACTTAAATTGAGTGTCACGCCTAAACCAAAGGACTTATGCACACACTTCAACATGTATTTAGTTCAGGATGACCACCTGAAGCCTAAATGAGCATTAATTTGACCACACAACTCATTCCTATGAAGATACATTCAAACTCACAAAACGTGCTCAGCTCGGGCTAAAAATGCATTTAAAGCAATAAAAACTCAAATTGAGTGTCACGCCTAAACCAAAGGACTTATGCACACACTTCAACATGTATTTTGTTCAGGATGACCTCCTTGAAGCCTAAATGAGCGATAATTTGACCACACAACTCATTCCTATGAAGATACATTCAAAGTCAGAAAGCGCGCTCAGCTCGGGCTGAAAATGCATTTAAAGCAATAAAAACTCAAATTGAGTGTCAGACCTAAACCAAAGGACTTATGCACACACTTCAACATGTATTTTGTTCGGGATGACCACCTGAAGCCTAAATGAGCATTAATTTGACCACACAACTCATTCCTATGAAGATACATTCAAACTCACAAAACGTGCTCAGCTCGGGCTGAAAATGCATTTAAAGCAATAAAAACTCAAATTGAGTGTCACGCCTAAACCAAAGGACTTATGCACACACTTCAACATGTCTTTTGTTCAGGATGGCCTCCTGAAGCATAAATGAGCATTAATTTGACTACACAACTCATTCCAATGAAGATACATTCAAAGTCACAAAACGTGCTCAGCTCGGCCTGAAAATGCATTTAAAGCAATAAAAACTCAAATTGAGTGTCGCGCCCAAACCAAAGGACTTATGCACACACTTCAACATGTATTTTGTTCAGGATGACATCCTGAAGCCTAAATGAGCATTAATTTGACTACACAACTCATTCCTATGAAGATACATTCAAACTCACAAAACATGCTCAGCTCGGGCTGAAAATGCATTTAAAGCAATAAAAACTCAAATTGAGTGTCACACCTAAACCAAAGGACTTATGCACACACTTCAACATGTATTTTGTTCAGGATGACCTCCTGAAGCCCATATGAGCATTAATATGACCACACAACTCATTCCTATGAAGATACATTCAAACTCACAAAACGTGCTCAGCTCGGGCTGAAAATGCATTGAAAGCAATAAAAACTCAAATTGAGTGTCACGCCTAAACCAAAGGACTTATGCACACACTTCAACATGTCTTTTGTTCAGGATGGCCTCCTGAAGCATAAATGAGCATTAATTTGACTACACAACTCATTCCAATGAAGATACATTCAAAGTCACAAAACGTGCTCAGCTCGGGCTGAAAATGCATTTAAAGCAATAAAAACTCAAATTGAGTGTCGTGCCCAAACCAAAGGACTTATGCACACACTTCAACATGTATTTTGTTCAGGATGACATCCTGAAGCCTAAATGAGCATTAATTTGACCACACAACTCATTCCTATGAAGATACATTCAAACTCACAAAATGTGCTCAGCTTGGGCTCAAAATGCATTTAAAGCAATGAAAACTTAAATTGAGTGTCACGCCTAAACCAAAGGACTTATGCACACACTTCAACATGTATTTAGTTCAGGATGACCACCTGAAGCCTAAATGAGCATTAATTTGACCACACAACTCATTCCTATGAAGATACATTCAAACTCACAAAACGTGCTCAGCTCGGGCTAAAAATGCATTTAAAGCAATAAAAACTCAAATTGAGTGTCACGCCTAAACCAAAGGACTTATGCACACACTTCAACATGTATTTTGTTCAGGATGACCTCCTTGAAGCCTAAATGAGCGATAATTTGACCACACAACTCATTCCTATGAAGATACATTCAAAGTCAGAAAGCGCGCTCAGCTCGGGCTGAAAATGCATTTAAAGCAATAAAAACTCAAATTGAGTGTCAGACCTAAACCAAAGGACTTATGCACACACTTCAACATGTATTTTGTTCGGGATGACCACCTGAAGCCTAAATGAGCATTAATTTGACCACACAACTCATTCCTATGAAGATACATTCAAACTCACAAAACGTGCTCAGCTCGGGCTGAAAATGCATTTAAAGCAATAAAAACTCAAATTGAGTGTCACGCCTAAACCAAAGGACTTATGCACACACTTCAACATGTCTTTTGTTCAGGATGGCCTCCTGAAGCATAAATGAGCATTAATTTGACTACACAACTCATTCCAATGAAGATACATTCAAAGTCACAAAACGTGCTCAGCTCGGCCTGAAAATGCATTTAAAGCAATAAAAACTCAAATTGAGTGTCGCGCCCAAACCAAAGGACTTATGCACACACTTCAACATGTATTTTGTTCAGGATGACATCCTGAAGCCTAAATGAGCATTAATTTGACTACACAACTCATTCCTATGAAGATACATTCAAACTCACAAAACGTGCTCAGCTCGGGCTGAAAATGCATTTAAAGCAATAAAAACTCAAATTGAGTGTCACACCTAAACCAAAGGACTTATGCACACACTTCAACATGTATTTTGTTCAGAATGACCTCCTGAAGCCCATATGAGCATTAATATGACCACACAACTCATTCCTATGAAGATACATTCAAACTCACAAAACGTGCTCAGCTCGGGCTGAAAATGCATTGAAAGCAATAAAAACTCAAATTGAGTGTCACGCCTAAACCAAAGGACTTATGCACACACTTCAACATGTCTTTTGTTCAGGATGGCCTCCTGAAGCATAAATGAGCATTAATTTGACTACACAACTCATTCCAATGAAGATACATTCAAAGTCACAAAACGTGCTCAGCTCGGGCTGAAAATGCATTTAAAGCAATAAAAACTCAAATTGAGTGTCGCGCCCAAACCAAAGGACTTATGCACACACTTCAACATGTATTTTGTTCAGGATGACATCCTGAAGCCTAAATGAGCATTAATTTGACCACACAACTCATTCCTATGAAGATACATTCAAACTCACAAAATGTGCTCAGCTTGGGCTCAAAATGCATTTAAAGCAATGAAAACTTAAATTGAGTGTCACGCCTAAACCAAAGGACTTATGCACACACTTCAACATGTATTTAGTTCAGGATGACCACCTGAAGCCTAAATGAGCATTAATTTGACCACACAACTCATTCCTATGAAGATACATTCAAACTCACAAAACGTGCTCAGCTCGGGCTAAAAATGCATTTAAAGCAATAAAAACTCAAATTGAGTGTCACGCCTAAACCAAAGGACTTATGCACACACTTCAACATGTATTTTGTTCAGGATGACCTCCTTGAAGCCTAAATGAGCGATAATTTGACCACACAACTCATTCCTATGAAGATACATTCAAAGTCAGAAAGCGCGCTCAGCTCGGGCTGAAAATGCATTTAAAGCAATAAAAACTCAAATTGAGTGTCAGACCTAAACCAAAGGACTTATGCACACACTTCAACATGTATTTTGTTCGGGATGACCACCTGAAGCCTAAATGAGCATTAATTTGACCACACAACTCATTCCTATGAAGATACATTCAAACTCACAAAACGTGCTCAGCTCGGGCTGAAAATGCATTTAAAGCAATAAAAACTCAAATTGAGTGTCACGCCTAAACCAAAGGACTTATGCACACACTTCAACATGTCTTTTGTTCAGGATGGCCTCCTGAAGCATAAATGAGCATTAATTTGACTACACAACTCATTCCAATGAAGATACATTCAAAGTCACAAAACGTGCTCAGCTCGGCCTGAAAATGCATTTAAAGCAATAAAAACTCAAATTGAGTGTCGCGCCCAAACCAAAGGACTTATGCACACACTTCAACATGTATTTTGTTCAGGATGACATCCTGAAGCCTAAATGAGCATTAATTTGACTACACAACTCATTCCTATGAAGATACATTCAAACTCACAAAACGTGCTCAGCTCGGGCTGAAAATGCATTTAAAGCAATACAAACTCAAATTGAGTGTCACGCCTAAACCAAAGGACTTATGCACACACTTCAACGTGTGTTTTGTTCAGGATGACCACCTGAAGCCTAAATGAGCATTAATTTGACCACACAACTCATTCCTATGAAGATACATTCAAACTCACAAAATGTGCTCAGCTTGGGCTCAAAATGCATTTAAAGCAATGAAAACTTAAATTGAGTGTCACGCCTAAACCAAAGGACTTATGCACACACTTCAACATGTATTTAGTTCAGGATGACCACCTGAAGCCTAAATGAGCATTAATTTGACCACACAACTCATTCCTATGAAGATACATTCAAACTCACAAAACGTGCTCAGCTCGGGCTAAAAATGCATTTAAAGCAATAAAAACTCAAATTGAGTGCCACGCCTAAACCAAAGGACTTATGCACACACTTCAACATGTATTTTGTTCAGGATGACCTCCTTGAAGCCTAAATGAGAGATAATTTGACCACACAACTCATTCCTATGAAGATACATTCAAAGTCAGAAAGCGCGCTCAGCCCGGGCTGAAAATGCATTTAAAGCAATAAAAACTCAAATTGAGTGTCACACCTAAACCAAAGGACTTATGCACACACTTCAACATGTATTTTGTTCGGGATGACCACCTGAAGCCTAAATGAGCATTAATTTGACCACACAACTCATTCCTATGAAGATACATTCAAACTCACAAAACGTGCTCAGCTCGGGCTGAAAATGCATTTAAAGCGATAAAAACTCAAATTGAGTGTCACACCTAAACCAAAGGATTATGCACACACTTCAACATGTATTTTGTTCAGGATGACCTCCTGAAGCCTACATGAGCATTAATTTGACCACACAACTCATTCCTATGAAGATACATTCAAACTCACAAAACGTGCTCAGCTCGGGCTGAAAATGCATTTAAAGCAATAAAAACTCAAATTGAGTGTCACGCCTAAACCAAAGGACTTATGCACACACTTCAACATGTATTTTGTTCAGGATGACCTCCTGAAGCCCATATGAGCATTAATTTGACTACACAACTCATTCCTATGAAGATACATTCAAACTCACAAAACGTGCTCAGCTCGGGCTGAAAATGCATTTAAAGCAATAAAAACTCAAATTGAGTGTCACGCCTAAACCAAAGGACTTATGCACACACTTCAACATGTGTTTTGTTCAGGATGACCACCTGAAGCCTAAATGAGCATTACTTTGACCACACAACTCATTCCTATGAAGATACATTCAAACTCACAAAACGTGCTCAGCTCGGGCTGAGAATGCATTTAAAGCAATAAAAACTCAAATTGAGTGTCACGCCTAAACCAAAGGACTTATGCACACACTTCAACATGTATTTTGTTCGGGATGACCACCTGAAGCCTAAATGAGCATTAATTTGACCACACAACTCATTCCTATGAAGATACATTCAAACTCACAAAACGTGCTCAGCTCGGGCTGAAAATGCATTTAAAGCGATAAAAACTCAAATTGAGTGTCACACCTAAACCAAAGGATTATGCACACACTTCAACATGTATTTTGTTCAGGATGACCTCCTGAAGCCTATATGAGCATTAATTTGACCACACAACTCATTCCTATGAAGATACATTCAAACTCACAAAACGTGCTCAGCTCGGGCTGAAAATGCATTTAAAGCAATAAAAACTCAAATTGAGTGTCACGCCTAAACCA
This sequence comes from Hippocampus guttulatus, assembly GCF_054856545.1. Classification (NCBI taxonomy): domain Eukaryota; kingdom Metazoa; phylum Chordata; class Actinopteri; order Syngnathiformes; family Syngnathidae; genus Hippocampus; species Hippocampus guttulatus. The sequence continues at coordinate 422,356 of NW_028233887.1, read as the reverse complement.
AAGGACTTATGCACACACTTCAACATGTATTTTGTTCAGGATGACCTCCTGAAGCCCATATGAGCATTAATTTGACTACACAACTCATTCCTATGAAGATACATTCAAACTCACAAAACGTGCTCAGCTCGGGCTGAAAATGCATTTAAAGCAATAAAAACTCAAATTGAGTGTCACGCCTAAACCAAAGGACTTATGCACACACTTCAACGTGTGTTTTGTTCAGGATGACCACCTGAAGCCTAAATGAGCATTACTTTGACCACACAACTCATTCCTATGAAGATACATTCAAACTCACAAAACGTGCTCAGCTCGGGCTGAGAATGCATTTAAAGAAATAAAAACTCAAATTGAGTGTCACGCCTAAACCAAAGGACTTATGCACACACTTCAACATGTATTTTGTTCAGGATGACATCCTGAAGCCTAAATAAGCATTCATTTGACCACACAACTCATTCCTATGAAGATACATTCAAACTCACAAAACGTGCTCAGCTCGGGCTGAAAATGCATTTAAAGAAATAAAAACTCAAATTGAGTGTCACACCTAAACCAAAGGACTTATGCACACACTTCAACATGTATTTAGTTCAGGATGACATCCTGAAGCCCATATGAGCATTAATTTGTCTACACAACTCATTCCTATGAAGATACATTCAAACTCACAAAACGTGCTCAACTCGGGCTGAAAATGCATTTAAAGCAATAAAAACTCAAATTTAGTGTCACGCCTAAACCAAAGGACTTATGCACACACTTCAACATGTATTTTGTTCAGGATGACCACCTGAAGCCTAAATGAGCATTAATTTGACCACACAACTCATTCCTATGAAGATACATTCAAAGTCATAAAGCGCGCTCAGCTCGGGCTGAAAATGCATTAAAAGCAATAAAAACTCAAATTGAGTGTCACGCCTAAACCAAAGGACTTATGCACACACTTCAACATGTATTTTGTTCAGGATGACCTTCTGAAGCCTAAATGAGCATTAATTTGACCACACACTCATTCCTATGAAGATACATTCAAACTCAGAAAACGCCCTCAGTTCGGCCTGAAAATGCATTTCGCAATAAAAACTCAAATTGAGTGTCACGCCTAAACCAAAGGGCTTATGCACACACTTCAACATATATTTAGTTCAGGATGTCCTCCTGAAGGCTAAATGAGCATTAATTTGACTACACAACTCATTCCTATGAAGATACATTCAAAGTCAGAAAGCGCGCTCAGCTCGGGCTGAAAATGCATTTAAAGCAATAAAAACTCAAATTGAGTGTCACGCCTAAACCAAAGGACTTATGCACACACTTCAACATGTATTTAGTTCAGGATGACCACCTGAAGCCTAAATGAGCATTAATTTGACCATACAACTCATTCCTATGAAGATACATTCAAACTCACAAAACGTGCTCAGTTCGGGCTGAAAATGCATTTAAAGCAAAAAAAAAAACGCAAATTGAGTGTCACGCCTAAACAAAAGGACTTATGCACACACTTCAACATGTATTTTGTTCAGGATGACCTCCTGAAGCCTAAATAAGCATTAATTTTACCACACATCTCATTCCTATTAAGATACATTCAAAGTCAGAAAGCGCGCTCAGCTCGGGGTGAAAATGCATTTAAAGCAATAAAAACTCAAATTGAGTGTCACGCCTAAACCAAAGGACTTATGCACACACTTCAACATATATTTAGTTCAGGATGTCCTCCTGAAGCCTAAATGAGCATTAATTTGACTACACAACTCATTCCTATGAAGATACATTCAAAGTCAGAAAGCGCGCTCAGCTCGGGCTGAAAATGCATTTAAAGCAATAAAAACTCAAATTGAGTGTCACGCCTAAACCAAAGGACTTATGCACACACTTCAACATGTATTTAGTTCAGGATGACCACCTGAAGCCTAAATGAGCATTAATTTGACCATACAACTCATTCCTATGAAGATACATTCAAACTCACAAAACGTGCTCAGTTCGGGCTGAAAATGCATTTAAAGCAAAAAAAAAAACGCAAATTGAGTGTCACGCCTAAACAAAAGGACTTATGCACACACTTCAACATGTATTTTGTTCAGGATGACCTCCTGAAGCCTAAATAAGCATTAATTTGACCACACATCTCATTCCTATTAAGATACATTCAAAGTCAGAAAGCGCGCTCAGCTCGGGGTGAAAATGCATTTAAAGCAATAAAAACTCAAATTGAGTGTCACGCCTAAACCAAAGGACTTATGCACACACTTCAACATGTATTTAGTTCAGGATGACCTCCTGAAGCCCATATGAGCATTAATTTGACCACACAACTCATTCCTATGAAGATACATTCAAACTCTCAAAACGTGCTCAGCTCGGGCTGAAAATGCATTTAAAGCAATACAAACTCAAATTGAGTGTCACGCCTAAACAAAAGGACTTATGCACACACTTCAACATGTATTTTGTTCAGGATGACCTCCTGAAGCCTAAATAAGCATTAATTTGACCACACAACTCATTCCTATGAAGATACATTCAAACTCACAAAACGCGCTCAGCTCGGGCTGAAAATGCATTTAAAGCAATAAAAAAATCTAATTGAGTGTCACGCCTAAACCAAAGGACTTATGCACACACTTCAACATGTATTTTGTTCAGGATAACCTCCTGAAGCCTAAATCAGCAATAATTTGACCACACAACTCATTCCTATGAAGATACATTCAAAGTCAGAAAGCGCGCTCAGCTCGGGGTGAAAATGCATTTAAAGCAATAAAAACTCAAATTGAGTGTCACGCCTAAACCAAAGGACTTATGCACACACTTCAACATGTATTTAGTTCAGGATGACCTCCTGAAGCCCATATGAGCATTAATTTGACCACACAACTCATTCCTATGAAGATACATTCAAACTCTCAAAACGTGCTCAGCTCGGGCTGAAAATGCATTTAAAGCAATACAAACTCAAATTGAGTGTCACGCCTAAACAAAAGGACTTATGCACACACTTCAACATGTATTTTGTTCAGGATGACCTCCTGAAGCCTAAATAAGCATTAATTTGACCACACAACTCATTCCTATGAAGATACATTCAAACTCACAAAACGCGCTCAGCTCGGGCTGAAAATGCATTTAAAGCAATAAAAAAATCAAATTGAGTGTCACGCCTAAACCAAAGGACTTATGCACACACTTCAACATGTATTTTGTTCAGGATAACCTCCTGAAGCCTAAATCAGCAATAATTTGACCACACAACTCATTCCTATGAAGATACATTCAAAGTCAGAAAGCGCGCTCAGCTCGGGCTGAAAATGCATTTAAAGCAATAAAAACTCAAATTGAGTGTCACACCTAAACCAAACGACTTATGCACACACTTCAACATGTATTTAGTTCCGGATGACCACCTGAACCCTAAATGAGCATTAATTTTTACCACACAACTCATTCCTATAAAGATACATTCAAACTCACAAAACGTGCTCAGCTCGGGCTGAAAATGCATTTAAAGCAATAAAACTCAAATTGAGTGTCACACCTAAACCAAAGGACTTATTCACACACTTCAACATGTATTTTGTTCAGGATGACCTCCTGAAGCCCATATGAGCATTAATTTGACTACACAACTCATTCCTATGAAGATACATTCAAACTCACAAAACGTGCTCAACTCGGGCTGAAAATGCATTTAAAGCAATAAAAACTCAAATTGAGTGTCACGCCTAAACCAAAGGACTTATGCACACACTTCAACATGTATTTTGTTCAGGATGACCTCCTGAAGCCCATATGAGCATTAATTTGACTACACAACTCATTCCTATGAAGATACATTCAAACTCACAAAACGTGCTCAGCTCGGGCTGAAAATGCATTTAAAGCAATAAAAACTCAAATTGAGTGTCACGCCTAAACCAAAGGACTTATGCGCACACTTCAACATGTATTTTGTTCAGGATGACCACCTGACGCCTAAATGAGCATTAATTTGACCACACAACTCATTCCTATGAAGATACATTCAAACTCACAAAACGTGCTCAACTCGGGCTGAAAATGCATTTAAAGCAATAAAAACTCAAATTGAGTGTCACGCCTAAACCAAAGGACTTATGCTCACACTTTAACATGTATTTAGTTCAGGATGGGGCGGCCCGGTAGTCCTGTGGTTAGCACGTCGGCTTCTCAGTGCAGAGGTACCGGGTTCGATTCCAGCTCCGGCCTCCCTGTGTGGAGTTTGCATGTTCTCCCCGGGCCTGCGTGGGTTTTCTCCGGGTGCTCCGGTTTCCTCCCACATTCCAAATACATGCATGGCAGGTTGATTGGAAGCTCTAAATTGTCCCTAGGTGTGAGTGTGGGCGTGGATGGTTGTTCGTCTCTGTGTGCCCTGCGATTGGCTGGCAACTGATTCAGGGTGTCCCCCGCCTACTGCCCGAAGACGGCTGGGATAGGCTCCAGCACCCCCCGCGACCCTAGTGAGGATCAAGCGGTTCGGAAAATGGATGGATGGATAGTTCAGGATGACCACCTGAAGCCTAAATGAGCATTAATTTGACTACACATCTCATTCCTATGAAGATACATTCAAACTCACAAAACGTGCTCAGCTCGGGCTGAAAATGCATTTAAAGCAATAAAAACTCAAATTGAGTGTCACACCTAAACCAAAGGACTTATGCACACACTTCAACATGTATTTTGTTCAGGATGACCTCCTGAAGCCCATATGAGCATTAATTTGACTACACAACTCATTCCTATAAAGATACATTCAAACTCACAAAACGTGCTCAGCTCGGGCTGAAAATGCATTTAAAGCAATAAAAACTCAAATTGAGTGTCACGCCTAAACCAAAGGACTTATGCACACATTTCAACATGTATTTAGTTCAGGATGACCACCTGAAGCCTAAATGAGCATTAATTTGACCACACAACTCAGTCCTATGAAGATACATTCAAACTCACAAAACGTGCTCAACTCGGGCTGAAAATGCATTTAAAGCAATAAAAACTCAAATTGAGTGTGACGCCTAAACCAAAGGACTTATGCACACACTTCAACATGTATTTTGTTCAGGATGACCTCCTGAAGCCCATATGAGCATTAATTTGACTACACAACTCATTCCTATGAAGATACATTCAAACTCACAAAACGTGCTCAGCTCGGGCTGAAAATGCATTTAAAGCAATAAAAACTCAAATTGAGTGTCACGCCTAAACCAAAGGACTTATGCACACACTTCAACATGTATTTTGTTCAGGATGACCACCTGACGCCTAAATGAGCATTAATTTGACCACACAACTCATTCCTATGAAGATACATTCAAACTCACAAAACGTGCTCAACTCGGGCTGAAAATGCATTTAAAGCAATAAAAACCCAAATTGAGTGTCACGCCTAAACCAAAGGACTTATGCACACACTTCAACATGTATTTTGTTCAGGATGACCTCCTGAAGCCCATATGAGCATTAATTTGACTACACAACTCATTCCTATGAAGATACATTCAAACTCACAAAACGTGCTCAACTCGGGCTGAAAATGCATTTAAAGCAATAAAAACTCAAATTGAGTGTCATGCCTAAACCAAAGGACTTATGCACACACTTCAACATGTATTTAGTTCAGGATGACCACCTGAAGCCTAAATGAGCATTAATTTGACCACACAACTCATTCCTATGAAGATACATTCAAACTCACAAAACGCGCTCAGCTCGGGCTGAAAATGCATTTAAAGCAATAAAAACTCAAATTTAGTGTCACACCTAAACCAAAGGACTTATGCACACACTTCAACATGTATTTAGTTCAGGATGACATCCTGAAGCCCATATGAGCATTAATTTGACTACACAACTCATTCCTATGAAGATACATTCAAACTCACAAAACGTGCTCAACTCGGGCTGAAAATGCATTTAAAGCAATAAAAACTCAAATTGAGTGTCATGCCTAAACCAAAGGACTTATGCACACACTTCAACATGTATTTAGTTCAGGATGACCACCTGAAGCCTAAATGAGCATTAATTTGACCACACAACTCATTCCTATGAAGATACATTCAAACTCTCAAAACGTGCTCAACTCGGGCTGAAAATGCATTTAAAGCAATACAAACTCAAATTGAGTGTCACGCCTAAACAAAAGGACTTATGCACACACTTCAACATGTATTTTGTTCAGGATGACCTCCTGAAGCCTAAATAAGCATTAATTTGACCACACAACTCATTCCTATGAAGATACATTCAAACTCACAAAACGCGCTCAGCTCGGGCTGAAAATGCATTTAAAGCAATAAAAAAATCAAATTGAGTGTCACGCCTAAACCAAAGGACTTATGCACACACTTCAACATGTATTTTGTTCAGGATAACCTCCTGAAGCCTAAATCAGCAATAATTTGACCACACAACTCATTCCTATGAAGATACATTCAAAGTCAGAAAGCGCGCTCAGCTCGGGCTGAAAATGCATTTAAAGCAATAAAAACTCAAATTGAGTGTCACACCTAAACCAAACGACTTATGCACACACTTCAACATGTATTTAGTTCCGGATGACCACCTGAACCCTAAATGAGCATTAATTTGACCACACAACTCATTCCTATGAAGATACATTCAAACTCACAAAACGTGCTCAACTCGGGCTGAAAATGCATTTAAAGCAATAAAAACTCAAATTGAGTGTCACGCCTAAACCAAAGGACTTATGCACACACTTCAACATGTATTTTGTTCAGGATGACCTCCTGAAGCCCATATGAGCATTAATTTGACTACACAACTCATTCCTATGAAGATACATTCAAACTCACAAAACGTGCTCAGCTCGGGCTGAAAATGCATTTAAAGCAATAAAAACTCAAATTGAGTGTCACGCCTAAACCAAAGGACTTATGCGCACACTTCAACATGTATTTTGTTCAGGATGACCACCTGACGCCTAAATGAGCATTAATTTGACCACACAACTCATTCCTATGAAGATACATTCAAACTCACAAAACGTGCTCAACTCGGGCTGAAAATGCATTTAAAGCAATAAAAACTCAAATTGAGTGTCACGCCTAAACCAAAGGACTTATGCTCACACTTTAACATGTATTTAGTTCAGGATGACCACCTGAAGCCTAAATGAGCATTAATTTGACTACACATCTCATTCCTATGAAGATACATTCAAACTCACAAAACGTGCTCAGCTCGGGCTGAAAATGCATTTAAAGCAATAAAAACTCAAATTGAGTGTCACACCTAAACCAAAGGACTTATGCACACACTTCAACATGTATTTTGTTCAGGATGACCTCCTGAAGCCCATATGAGCATTAATTTGACTACACAACTCATTCCTATAAAGATACATTCAAACTCACAAAACGTGCTCAGCTCGGGCTGAAAATGCATTTAAAGCAATAAAAACTCAAATTGAGTGTCACGCCTAAACCAAAGGACTTATGCACACATTTCAACATGTATTTAGTTCAGGATGACCACCTGAAGCCTAAATGAGCATTAATTTGACCACACAACTCAGTCCTATGAAGATACATTCAAACTCACAAAACGTGCTCAACTCGGGCTGAAAATGCATTTAAAGCAATAAAAACTCAAATTGAGTGTCACGCCTAAACCAAAGGACTTATGCACACACTTCAACATGTATTTTGTTCAGGATGACCTCCTGAAGCCCATATGAGCATTAATTTGACTACACAACTCATTCCTATGAAGATACATTCAAACTCACAAAACGTGCTCAGCTCGGGCTGAAAATGCATTTAAAGCAATAAAAACTCAAATTGAGTGTCACGCCTAAACCAAAGGACTTATGCACACACTTCAACATGTATTTTGTTCAGGATGACCACCTGACGCCTAAATGAGCATTAATTTGACCACACAACTCATTCCTATGAAGATACATTCAAACTCACAAAACGTGCTCAACTCGGGCTGAAAATGCATTTAAAGCAATAAAAACTCAAATTGAGTGTCACGCCTAAACCAAAGGACTTATGCACACACTTCAACATGTATTTAGTTCAGGATGACCACCTGAAGCCTAAATGAGCATTAATTTGACCACACAACTCATTCCTATGAAGATACATTGAAACTCACAAAACGTGCTCAGCTCGGGCTGAAAATGCATTTTAAGCAATAAAAACTCAAATTGAGTGTCACACCTAAACCAAAGGACTTATGCACACACTTCAACATGTATTTTGTTCAGGATGACCTCCTGAAGCCCATATGAGCATTAATTTGACTACACAACTCATTCCTATAAAGATACATTCAAACTCACAAAACGTGCTCAGCTCGGGCTGAAAATGCATTTAAAGCAATAAAAACTCAAATTGAGTGTCACACCTAAACCAAAGGACTTATGCACACACTTCAACATGTATTTAGTTCAGGATGACCACCTGAAGCCTAAATGAGCATTAATTTGACCACACAACTCATTCCTATGAAGATACATTCAAACTCACAAAACGCGCTCAGCTCGGGCTGAAAATGCATTTAAAGCAATAAAAACTCAAATTTAGTGTCACACCTAAACCAAAGGACTTATGCACACACTTCAACATGTATTTAGTTCAGGATGACATCCTGAAGCCCATATGAGCATTAATTTGACTACACAACTCATTCCTATGAAGATACATTCAAAGTCAGGAAGCGCGCTCAGCTCGGGCTGAAAATGCATTTAATTTCAAGCAATAAAAACTCAAATTGAGTGTCACGCCTAAACCAAAGGACTCATGCACACACTTCAACATGTATTTTGTTCACGATGACCACCTGAAGCCTAAATGAGCATTAATTTGACCACACAACTCATTCCTATGAAGATACATTCAAACACACAAAACGTGCTCAGCTCGGCCTGAAAATGCATTTAAAGGAATAAAAACTCAAATTGAGTGTCACGCCTAAACCAAAGGACTTATGCACACACTTCAACATGTATTTTGTTCAGGATGACCACCTGACGCCTAAATGAGAATTAATTTGACCACACAACTCATTCCTATGAAGATACATTCAAACTCACAAAACGTGCTCAGCTCGGGCTGAAAATGCTTTTAAAGCAATAAAAACTCAAATTGAGTGTCACGCCTAAACCAAAGGACTTATGCACACACTTCAACATGTATTTTGTTCAGGATGACCTCCTGAAGCCTAAATCAGCAATAATTTGACCACACAACTCATTCCTATGAAGATACATTCAAAGTCAGAAAGCGCGCTCAGCTCGGGCTGAAAATGCATTTAATTTAAAGCAATAAAAACTCAAATTGAGTGTCACGCCTAAACCAAAGGACGTATGCACACACTTCAACATGTATTTAGTTCAGGATGACCACCTGAAGCCTAAATGAGCATTAATTTGACCACACAACTCATTCCTATGAAGATACATTCAAACTCACAAAACGTGCTCAGCTTGGGCTGAAAATGCATTTAAAGCAATAAAAACTCAAATTGAGTGTCACACCTAAACCAAGGGACTTATGCACACACTTCAACATGTATTTTGTTCAGGATGACCTCCTGAAGCCCATATGAGCATTAATTTGACTACACAACTCATTCCTATGAAGATACATTCAAACTCACAAAACGTGCTCAGCTCGGGCTGAAAATGCATTTAAAGCAATAAAAACTCAAATTGAGTGTCACGCCTAAACCAAAGGACTTATGCACACACTTCAACATGTATTTAGTTCAGGATGACCACCTGAAGCCTAAAGGAGCATTAATTTGACCACACAACTCATTCTATGAAGATACATTCAAACTCACAAAACGTGCTCAGCTCGGGCTGAAAATGCATTTAAAGCAATAAAAACTCAAATTGAGTGTCACGCCTAAACCAAAGGACTTATGCACACACTTCAACATGTATTTTGTTCAGGATGACCACCTGAAGCCTAAATGAGCATTAATTTGACCACACAACTCATTCCTATGAAGATACATTCAAACTCACAAAACGTGCTCAACTCGGGCTGAAAATGCATTTAAAGCAATAAAAGCTCAAATTGAGTGTCACACCTAAACCAAAGGACTTATGCACACACTTCAACATGTATTTTGTTCAGGATGACCTCCTGAAGCCTAAATGAGCATTAATTTGACTACACAACTCATTCCTATGAAGATACATTCAAACTCATAAAACGTGCTCAGCTCGGGCTGAAAATGCATTTAAAGCAATAAAAACTCAAATTGAGTGTGACGCCTAAACCAAAGGACTTATCCACACACTTCAACATGTATTTTGTTCAGGATGACCTCCTGAAGCCCATATGAGCATTAATTTGACTACACAACTCATTCCTATGAAGATACATTCAAACTCACAAAGCGCGCTCAGCTCGGGCTGAAAATGCATTTAAAGCAATAAAAACTCAAATTGAGTGTCACGCCTAAACCAAAGGAATTATGCACACACTTCAACATGTATTTAGTTCAGGATGACCACCTGAAGCCTAAATGAGCATTAATTTGACCACACAACTCATTCCTATGAAGATACATTCAAACTCACAAAACGTGCTCAGCTTGGGCTGAAAATGCATTTAAAGCAATAAAAACTCAAATTGAGTGTCACGCCTAAACCAAGGGACTTATGCACACACTTCAACATGTATTTTGTTCAGGATGACCTCCTGAAGCCCATATGAGCATTAATTTGACTACACAACTCATTCCTATGAAGATACATTCAAACTCACAAAACGTGCTCAGCTCGGGCTGAAAATGCATTTAAAGCAATAAAAACTCAAATTGAGTGTCAAGCCTAAACCAAAGGACTTATGCACACACTTCAACATGTATTTAGTTCAGGATGACCACCTGAAGCCTAAATGAGCATTAATTTGACCACACAACTCATTCCTATGAAGATACATTCAAACTCACAAAACGTGCTCAGCTCGGGCTGAAAATGCATTTAAAGCAATAAAAACTCAAATTGAGTCTCACGCCTAAACCAAAGGACTTATGCACACACTTCAACATGTATTTTGTTCAGGATGACCTCCTGAAGCCCATATGAGCATTAATTTGAATTACACAACTCATTCCTATGAAGATACATTCAAACTCATAAAACGTGCTCAGCTCGGGCTGAAAATGCATTTAAAGCAATAAAAACTCAAATTGAGTGTCACGCCTAAACCAAAGGACTTATGCACACACTTCAACATGTATTTTGTTCAGGATGACCTCCTGAAGCCCATATGAGCATTAATTTGACTACACAACTCATTCCTATGAAGATACATTCAAACTCACAAAGCGCGCTCAGCTCGGGCTGAAAATGCATTTAAAGCAATAAAAACTCAAATTGAGTGTCACGCCTAAACCAAAGGAATTATGCACACACTTCAACATGTATTTAGTTCAGGATGACCACCTGAAGCCTAAATGAGCATTAATTTGACCACACAACTCATTCCTATGAAGATACATTCAAACTCACAAAACGTGCTCAGCTCGGGCTGAAAATGCATTTAAAGCAATAAAAACTCAAATTGAGTGTCACGCCTAAACCAAGGGACTTATGCACACACTTCAACATGTATTTTGTTCAGGATGACCTCCTGAAGCCCATATGAGCATTAATTTGACTACACAACTCATTCCTATGAAGATACATTCAAACTCACAAAACGTGCTCAGCTCGGGCTGAAAATGCATTTAAAGCAATAAAAACTCAAATTGAGTGTCACGCCTAAACCAAAGGACTTATGCACACACTTCAACATGTATTTAGTTCAGGATGACCACCTGAAGCCTAAATGAGCATTAATTTGACCACACAACTCTTTCCTATGAAGATACATTCAAACTCACAAAACGTGCTCACCTCGGGCAGAAAATGCATTTAAAGCAATAAAAACTCAAATTGAGTGTCACGCCTAAACCAAAGGACTTATGCACACACTTCAACATGTATTTTGTTCAGGATGACCTCCTGAAGCCCATATGAGCATTAATTTGACCACACAACTCATTCCTATGAAGATACATTCAAACACACAAAACGTGCTCAGCTCGGCCTGAAAATGCATTTAAAGCAATAAAAACTCAAATTGAGTGTCACGCCTAAACCAAAGGACTTATGCACACACTTCAACATGTATTTTGTTCAGGATGACCTCCTGAAGCCTAAATAAGCATTAATTTGACCACACAACTCATTCCTATGAAGATACATTCAAACTCACAAAACGCGCTCAGCTCGGGCTGAAAATGCATTTAAAGCAATAAAAACTCAAATTTAGTGTCACACCTAAACCAAAGGACTTATGCACACACTTCAACATGTATTTAGTTCAGGATGACATCCTGAAGCCCATATGAGCATTAATTTGACTACACAACTTATTCCTATGAAGATACATTCAAACTCACAAAACGTGCTCAGCTCGGGCTGAAAATGCATTTAAAGCAATAAAAACTCAAATTGAGTGTCACACCTAAACCAAAGGACTTATGCACACACTTCAACATGTATTTTGTTCAGGATGACCTCCCGAAGCCCATATCAGCATTAATTTGACCACACAACTCATTCCTATGAAGATACATTCAAACTCACAAAACGTGCTCAGCTCGGGCTGAAAATGCATTTAAAGCAATAAAAACTCAAATTGAGTGTCACGCCTAAACCAAAGGACTCATGCACACACTTCAACATGTATTTTGTTCAGGATGACCTCCTGAAGCCCATATGAGCATTAATTTGACTACACAACTCATTCCTATGAAGATACATTCAAACTCACAAAACGTGCTCAGCTCGGGCTGAAAATGCATTTAAAGCAATAAAAACTCAAATTGAGTGTCACGCCTAAACCAAAGGACTTATGCACACACTTCAACATGTATTTAGTTCAGGATGACCACCTGAAGCCTAAATGAGCATTAATTTGACCACACAACTCATTCCTATGAAGATACATTCAAACTCACAAAACGTGCTCAGCTCGGGCTGAAAATGCATTTAAAGCAATAAAAACTCAAATTGACTGTCACACCTAAACCAAAGGACTTATGCACACACTTCAACATGTATTTTGTTCAGGATGACCTCCTGAAGCCCATATGAGCATTAATTTGACTACACAACTTATTCCTATGAAGATACATTCAAACTCACAAAACGTGCTCAGCTCGGGCTGAAAATGCATTTAAAGCAATAAAAACTCAAATTGAGTGTCACGCCTAAACCAAAGGACTTATGCACACACTTCAACATGTATTTTGTTCAGGATGACCTCCTGAAGCCCATATGAGCATTAATTTGACTACACAACTCATTCCTATGAAGATACATTCAAACTCACAAAACGTGCTCAGCTCGGGCTGAAAATGCATTTAAAGCAATAAAAACTCAAATTGAGTGTCACGCCTAAACCAAAGGACTTATGCACACACTTCAACATGTATTTTGTTCAGGATGACTTCCTGAAGCCCATATGAGCATTAATTTGACTACACAACTCATTCCTATGAAGATACATTCAAACTCACAAAACGTGCTCAGCTCGGGCTGAAAATGCATTTAAAGCAATAAAAACTCAAATTGAGTGTCACGCCTAAACCAAAGGACTTATGCACACACTTCAACATGTATTTAGTTCAGGATGACCACCTGAAGCCTAAATGAGCATTAATTTGACCACACAACTCATTCCTATGAAGATACATTCAAACTCACAAAACGTGCTCAACTCGGGCTGAAAATGCATTTAAAGCAATAAAAACTCAAATTGAGTGTCACGCCTAAACCAAAGGATTTATGCACACACTTCAACATGTATTTTGTTCAGGATGACCTCCTGAAGCCCATATGAGCATTAATTTGACTACACAACTCATTCCTATGAAGATACATTCAAACTCACAAAACGTGCTCAGCTCGGGCTGAAAATGCATTTAAAGCAATAAAAACTCAAATTGAGTGTCACGCCTAAACCAAAGGACTTATGCAAACACTTCAACATGTATTTAGTTCAGGATGACCACCTGAAGCCTAAATGAGCATTAATTTGACCACACAACTCATTCCTATGAAGATACATTCAAACTCACAAAACGTGCTCAGCTCGGGCTGAAAATGCATTTAAAGCAATAAAAACTCAAATTGAGCGTCACACCTAAACCAAAGGACTTATGCACACACTTCAACATGTATTTTGTTCAGGATGACCTCCTGAAGCCTAAATAAGCATTAATTTGACTACACAACTCATTCCTATGAAGATACATTCAAACTCAGAAAACGCGCTCAGCTCGGGCTGAAAATGCATTTAAAGCAATAAAAACTCAAATTGAGTGTCACACCTAAACCAAAGGACTTATGCACACACTTCAACATGTATTTTGTTCAGGACGACCACCTGAAGCCTAAATGAGCATTAATTTGACCACACGACTAATTCCTATGAAGATACATTCAAACTCACAAAACGTGCTCAGCTCGGGCTGAAAATGCATTTAAAGCAATAAAACTCAAATTGAGTGTCACACCTAAACCAAAGGACTTATTCACACACTCCAACGTGTATTTTGTTCAGGATGACCTCCTGAAGCCCAAATAAGCATTAATTTGACTACACAACTTATTCCTATGAAGATACATTCAAAATCACAAAACGTGCTCAGCTCGGGCTGAAAATGCATTTAAAGCAATAAAAACTCAAATTGAGTGTCACGCCTAAACCAAAGGACTTATGCACACACTTCAACATGTATTTTGTTCAGGATGACCTCCTGAAGCCTAAATAAGCATTAATTTGACCACACAACTCATTCCTATGAAGATACATTCAAACTCACAAAACGCGCTCAGCTCGGGCTGAAAATGCATTTAAAGCAATAAAAACTCAAATTTAGTGTCACACCTAAACCAAAGGACTTATGCAGACACTTCAACATGTATTTAGTTCAGGATGACATCCTGAAGCCCATATGAGCATTAATTTGACTACACAACTTATTCCTATGAAGATACATTCAAACTCACAAAACGTGCTCAGCTCGGGCTGAAAATGCATTTAAAGCAATAAAAACTCAAATTGAGTGTCACACCTAAACCAAAGGACTTATGCACACACTTCAACATGTATTTTGTTCAGGATGACCTCCCGAAGCCCATATAAGCATTAATTTGACCACACAACTCATTCCTATGAAGATACATTCAAACTCACAAAACGTGCTCAGCTCGGGCTGAAAATGCATTTAAAGCAATAAAAACTCAAATTGAGTGTCACGCCTAAACCAAAGGACTCATGCACACACTTCAACATGTATTTTGTTCAGGATGACCTCCTGAAGCCCATATGAGCATTAATTTGACTACACAACTCATTCCTATGAAGATACATTCAAACTCACAAAACGTGCTCAGCTCGGGCTGAAAATGCATTTAAAGCAATAAAAACTCAAATTGAGTGTCACGCCTAAACCAAAGGACTTATGCACACACTTCAACATGTATTTTGTTCAGGATGACCTCCTGAAGCCTAAATCAGCAATAATTTGACCACACAACTCATTCCTATGAAGATACATTCAAAGTCAGAAAGCGCGCTCAGCTCGGGCTGAAAATGCATTTAATTTAAAGCAATAAAAACTCAAATTGAGTGTCACGCCTAAACCAAAGGACTTATGCACACACTTCAACATGTATTTAGTTCAGGATGACCACCTGAAGCCTAAATGAGCATTAATTTGACCACACAACTCATTCCTATGAAGATACATTCAAACTCACAAAACGTGCTCAGCTTGGGCTGAAAATGCATTTAAAGCAATAAAAACTCAAATTGAGTGTCACACCTAAACCAAAGGACTTATGCACACACTTCAACATGTATTTAGTTCAGGATGACCACCTGAAGCCTAAATGAGCATTAATTTGACCACACAACTCATTCCTATGAAGATACATTCAAACTCACAAAACGTGCTCAACTCGGGCTGAAAATGCATTTAAAGCAATAAAAACTCAAATTGAGTGTCACGCCTAAACCAAAGGACTTATGCACACACTTCAACATGTATTTATTTCAGGATGACCACCTGAAGCCTAAATGAGCATTAATTTGACCACACAACTCATTCCTATGAAGATACATTCAAACTCACAAAACGTGCTCAACTCGGGCTGAAAATGCATTTAAAGCAATAAAAACTCAAATTGAGTGTCACGCCTAAACCAAAGGACTTATGCACACACTTCAACATGTATTTAGTTCAGGATGACATCCTGAAGCCCATATGAGCATTAATTTGACTACACAACTCATTCCTATGAAGATACATTCAAACTCACAAAACGTGCTCAGCTCGGGCTGAAAATGCATTTAAAGCAATAAAAACTCAAATTGAGTGTCACGCCTAAACCAAAGGACTTATGCAAACACTTCAACATGTATTTAGTTCAGGATGACCACCTGAAGCCTAAATGAGCATTAATTTGACCACACAACTCATTCCTATGAAGATACATTCAAACTCACAAAACGTGCTCAACTCGGGCTGAAAATGCATTTAAAGGAATAAAAGCTCAAATTGAGTGTCACGCCTGAACCAAAGGACTTATGCACACACTTCAACATGTATTTTGTTCAGGATGACCTCCTGAAGCCCATATGAGCATTAATTTGACCACACAACTCATTCCTATGAAGATACATTCAAACACACAAAACGTGCTCAGCTCGGCCTGAAAATGCATTTAAAGCAATAAAAACTCAAATTGAGTGTCACACCTAAACCAAAGGACTTATGCACACACTTCAACATGAATTTTGTTCAGGATGACCTCCTGAAGCCCATATGAGCATTAATTTGACTACACAACTCATTCCTATGAAGATACATTCAAACTCACAAAACGTGCTCAGCTCGGGCTGAAAATGCATTTAAAGCAATAAAAACTCAAATTGAGTGTCACGCCTAAACCAAAGGACTTATGCACACACTTCAACATGTATTTTGTTCAGGATGACCTCCTGAAGTAAAAATCAGCAATAATTTGACCACACAACTCATTCCTATGAAGATACATTCAAAGTCAGAAAGCGCGCTCAGCTCGGGCTGAAAATGCATTTAATTTAAAGCAATAAAAACTCAAATTGAGTGTCACGCCTAAACCAAAGGACTTATGCACACACTTCAACATGTATTTTGTTCAGGATGACCTCCTGAAGCCCATATGAGCATTAATTTGACTACACAACTCATTCCTATGAAGATACATTCAAACTCACAAAACGTGCTCAGCTCGGGCTGAAAATGCATTTAAAGCAATAAAAACTCAAATTGAATGTCACGCCTAAACCAAAGGACTTATGCACACACTTCAACATGTATTTTGTTCAGGATGACCACCTGAAGCCTAAATGAGCATTCATTTGACCACACAACTCATTCCTATGAAGATACATTCAAACTCACAAAACGCGCTCAGCTCGGGCTGAAAATGCATTTAAAGCAATAAAAACTCAAATTTAGTGTCACACCTAAACCAAAGGACTTATGCACACACTTTCAACATGTATTTAGTTCAGGATGACCTCCTGAAGCCCAAATGAGCATTAATTTGACTACACAACTCATTCCTATGAAGATACATTCAAACTCACAAAACGTGCTCAGCTCGGGCTGAAAATGCATTTAAAGCAATAAAAACTCAAATTGAGTGTCACGCCTAAACCAAAGGACTTATGCACACACTTCAACATGTATTTAGTTCAGGATGACCACCTGAAGCCTAAATGAGCATTAATTTGACCACACAACTCATTCCTATGAAGATACATTCAAACTCACAAAACGTGCTCAGCTCGGGCTGAAAATATATTCAAAGCAATAAAAACTCAAATTGAGTGTCACGCCTAAACCAAAGGACTTATGCACACACTTCAACATGTATTTTGTTCAGGATGACCTTCTGAAGCCCATATGAGCATTAATTTGACTACACAACTCATTCCTATGAAGATACATTCAAACTCACAAAACGTGCTCAGCTCGGGCTGAAAATGCATTTAAAGCAATAAAAACTCAAATTGAGTGTCACGCCTAAACCAAAGGACTTATGCACACACTTCAACATGTATTTTGTTCAGGATGACCTCCTGAAGTCTAAATAAGCATTAATTTGACCACACAACTCATTCCTATGAAGATACATTCAAACTCACAAAACGCGCTCAGCTCGGGCTGAAAATGCATTTAAAGCAATAAAAACTCAAATTGAGTGTCACACCTAAACCAAAGGACTTATGCACACACTTCAACATGTATTTAGTTCAGGATGACCAACTGAAGCCTAAATGAGCATTAATTTGACCACACAACTCATTCCTATGAAGATACATTCAAACTCACAAAACATGCTCAGCTCGGGCTGAAAATGCATTTAAAGCAATAAAAACTCAAATTGAATGTCACGCCTAAACCAAAGGACTTATGCACACACTTCAACATGTATTTTGTTCAGGATGACCACCTGAAGCCTAAATGAGCATTCATTTGACCACACAACTCATTCTATGAAGATACATTCAAACTCACAAAACGTGCTCAGCTCGGGCTGAAAATGCATTTAAAGCAATAAAAACTAAAATTTAGTGTCACGCCTAAACCAAAGGACTTATGCACACACTTCAACATGTGTTTTGTTCAGGATGACCTCCTGAAGCCTAAATGAGCAATAATTTGACCACACAACTCATTCCTATGAAGATACATTCAAACTCAAAAAACGTGCTCAGCTCGGGCTGAAAATTTATTTAAAGCAATAAAAACTCAAATTGAGTGTCACACCTAAACCAAAGGACTAATGCACACACTTCAACATGTATTTTGTTCAGGATGACCTCCTGAAGCCCATATGAGCATTAATTTGACCACATAACTCATTCCTATGAAGATACATTCAAACTCACAAAACGTGCTCAGCTCGGGCTGAAAATGCATTTAAAGCAATAAAAACTCAAATTGAGTGTCACGCCTAAACCAAAGGACTTATGCACACACTTCAACATGTATTTTGTTCACGATGACCACCTGAAGCCTAAATGAGCATTAATTTGACCACACAACTCATTCCTATGAAGATACATTCAAACTCACAAAACGCGCTCAGCTCGGGCTGAAAATGCATTTAAAGCAATAAAAACTCAAATTGAGTGTCACGCCTAAACCAAAGGACTTATGCACACACTTCAACATGTATTTTGTTCAGGATGACCTCCTGAAGCCCATATGAGCATTAATTTGACCACACAACTCATTCCTATGAAGATACATTCAAACACACAAAACGTGCTCAGCTCGGCCTGAAAATGCATTTAAAGCAATAAAAACTCAAATTGAGTGTCACGCCTAAACCAAAGGACTTATGCACACACTTCAACATGTATTTTGTTCAGGATGACCACCTGACGCCTAATTGAGCATTAATTTGACCACACAACTCATTCCTATGAAGATACATTCAAACTCACAAAACGCGCTCAGCTCGGGCTGAAAATGCATTTAAAGCAATAAAAACTCAAATTGAGTGTCACGCCTAAACCAAAGGACTTATGCACACACTACAACATGTATTTTGTTCAGGGTGACCTCCTGAAGCCTAAATAGGCATTAATTTGACCACACAACTCATTCCTATGAAGATACATTCAAACTCACAAAACGCGCTCAGCTCGGGCTGAAAATGCATTTAAAGCAATAAAAACTCAAATTTAGTGTCACACCTAAACCAAAGGACTTATGCACACACTTTCAACATGTATTTAGTTCAGGATGACCTCCTGAAGCCCATATGAGCATTAATTTGACTACACAACTCATTCCTATGAAGATACATTCAAACTCACAAAACGTGCTCAGCTCGGGCTGAAAATGCATTTAAAGCAATAAAAACTCAAATTGAGTGTCACGCCTAAACCAAAGGACTTATGCACACACTTCAACATGTATTTAGTTCAGGATGACCACCTGAAGCCTAAATGAGCATTAATTTGACCACACAACTCATTCCTATGAAGATACATTCAAACTCACAAAACGTGCTCAGCTCGGGCTGAAAATATATTCAAAGCAATAAAAACTCAAATTGAGTGTCACGCCTAAACCAAAGGACTTATGCACACACTTCAACATGTATTTTGTTCAGGATGACCTTCTGAAGCCCATATGAGCATTAATTTGACTACACAACTCATTCCTATGAAGATACATTCAAACTCACAAAACGTGCTCAGCTCGGGCTGAAAATGCATTTAAAGCAATAAAAACTCAAATTGAGTGTCACGCCTAAACCAAAGGACTTATGCACACACTTCAACATGTATTTTGTTCAGGATGACCTCCTGAAGTCTAAATAAGCATTAATTTGACCACACAACTCATTCCTATGAAGATACATTCAAACTCACAAAACGCGCTCAGCTCGGGCTGAAAATGCATTTAAAGCAATAAAAACTCAAATTGAGTGTCACACCTAAACCAAAGGACTTATGCACACACTTCAACATGTATTTAGTTCAGGATGACCAACTGAAGCCTAAATGAGCATTAATTTGACCACACAACTCATTCCTATGAAGATACATTCAAACTCACAAAACATGCTCAGCTCGGGCTGAAAATGCATTTAAAGCAATAAAAACTCAAATTGAATGTCACGCCTAAACCAAAGGACTTATGCACACACTTCAACATGTATTTTGTTCAGGATGACCACCTGAAGCCTAAATGAGCATTCATTTGACCACACAACTCATTCTATGAAGATACATTCAAACTCACAAAACGTGCTCAGCTCGGGCTGAAAATGCATTTAAAGCAATAAAAACTAAAATTTAGTGTCACGCCTAAACCAAAGGACTTATGCACACACTTCAACATGTATTTTGTTCAGGATGACCTCCTGAAGCCTAAATAAGCATTAATTTGACCACACAACTCATTCCTATGAAGATACATTCAAACTCACAAAACGCGCTCAGCTCGGGCTGAAAATGCATTTAAAGCAATAAAAACTCAAATTTAGTGTCACACCTAAACCAAAGGACTTATGCACACACTTCAACATGTATTTAGTTCAGGATGACATCCTGAAGCCCATATGAGCATTAATTTGACTACACAACTTATTCCTATGAAGATACATTCAAACTCACAAAACGTGCTCAGCTCGGGCTGAAAATGCATTTAAAGCAATAAAAACTCAAATTGAGTGTCACACCTAAACCAAAGGACTTATGCACACACTTCAACATGTATTTTGTTCAGGATGACCTCCCGAAGCCCATATCAGCATTAATTTGACCACACAACTCATTCCTATGAAGATACATTCAAACTCACAAAACGTGCTCAGCTCGGGCTGAAAATGCATTTAAAGCAATAAAAACTCAAATTGAGTGTCACGCCTAAACCAAAGGACTCATGCACACACTTCAACATGTATTTTGTTCAGGATGACCTCCTGAAGCCCATATGAGCATTAATTTGACTACACAACTCATTCCTATGAAGATACATTCAAACTCACAAAACGTGCTCAGCTCGGGCTGAAAATGCATTTAAAGCAATAAAAACTCAAATTGAGTGTCACGCCTAAACCAAAGGACTTATGCACACACTTCAACATGTATTTAGTTCAGGATGACCACCTGAAGCCTAAATGAGCATTAATTTGACCACACAACTCATTCCTATGAAGATACATTCAAACTCACAAAACGTGCTCAGCTCGGGCTGAAAATGCATTTAAAGCAATAAAAACTCAAATTGACTGTCACACCTAAACCAAAGGACTTATGCACACACTTCAACATGTATTTTGTTCAGGATGACCTCCTGAAGCCCATATGAGCATTAATTTGACTACACAACTTATTCCTATGAAGATACATTCAAACTCACAAAACGTGCTCAGCTCGGGCTGAAAATGCATTTAAAGCAATAAAAACTCAAATTGAGTGTCACGCCTAAACCAAAGGACTTATGCACACACTTCAACATGTATTTTGTTCAGGATGACCTCCTGAAGCCCATATGAGCATTAATTTGACTACACAACTCATTCCTATGAAGATACATTCAAACTCACAAAACGTGCTCAGCTCGGGCTGAAAATGCATTTAAAGCAATAAAAACTCAAATTGAGTGTCACGCCTAAACCAAAGGACTTATGCACACACTTCAACATGTATTTTGTTCAGGATGACTTCCTGAAGCCCATATGAGCATTAATTTGACTACACAACTCATTCCTATGAAGATACATTCAAACTCACAAAACGTGCTCAGCTCGGGCTGAAAATGCATTTAAAGCAATAAAAACTCAAATTGAGTGTCACGCCTAAACCAAAGGACTTATGCACACACTTCAACATGTATTTAGTTCAGGATGACCACCTGAAGCCTAAATGAGCATTAATTTGACCACACAACTCATTCCTATGAAGATACATTCAAACTCACAAAACGTGCTCAACTCGGGCTGAAAATGCATTTAAAGCAATAAAAACTCAAATTGAGTGTCACGCCTAAACCAAAGGATTTATGCACACACTTCAACATGTATTTTGTTCAGGATGACCTCCTGAAGCCCATATGAGCATTAATTTGACTACACAACTCATTCCTATGAAGATACATTCAAACTCACAAAACGTGCTCAGCTCGGGCTGAAAATGCATTTAAAGCAATAAAAACTCAAATTGAGTGTCACGCCTAAACCAAAGGACTTATGCAAACACTTCAACATGTATTTAGTTCAGGATGACCACCTGAAGCCTAAATGAGCATTAATTTGACCACACAACTCATTCCTATGAAGATACATTCAAACTCACAAAACGTGCTCAGCTCGGGCTGAAAATGCATTTAAAGCAATAAAAACTCAAATTGAGCGTCACACCTAAACCAAAGGACTTATGCACACACTTCAACATGTATTTTGTTCAGGATGACCTCCTGAAGCCTAAATAAGCATTAATTTGACTACACAACTCATTCCTATGAAGATACATTCAAACTCAGAAAACGCGCTCAGCTCGGGCTGAAAATGCATTTAAAGCAATAAAAACTCAAATTGAGTGTCACACCTAAACCAAAGGACTTATGCACACACTTCAACATGTATTTTGTTCAGGACGACCACCTGAAGCCTAAATGAGCATTAATTTGACCACACGACTAATTCCTATGAAGATACATTCAAACTCACAAAACGTGCTCAGCTCGGGCTGAAAATGCATTTAAAGCAATAAAACTCAAATTGAGTGTCACACCTAAACCAAAGGACTTATTCACACACTCCAACGTGTATTTTGTTCAGGATGACCTCCTGAAGCCCAAATAAGCATTAATTTGACTACACAACTTATTCCTATGAAGATACATTCAAAATCACAAAACGTGCTCAGCTCGGGCTGAAAATGCATTTAAAGCAATAAAAACTCAAATTGAGTGTCACGCCTAAACCAAAGGACTTATGCACACACTTCAACATGTATTTTGTTCAGGATGACCTCCTGAAGCCTAAATAAGCATTAATTTGACCACACAACTCATTCCTATGAAGATACATTCAAACTCACAAAACGCGCTCAGCTCGGGCTGAAAATGCATTTAAAGCAATAAAAACTCAAATTTAGTGTCACACCTAAACCAAAGGACTTATGCACACACTTCAACATGTATTTAGTTCAGGATGACATCCTGAAGCCCATATGAGCATTAATTTGACTACACAACTTATTCCTATGAAGATACATTCAAACTCACAAAACGTGCTCAGCTCGGGCTGAAAATGCATTTAAAGCAATAAAAACTCAAATTGAGTGTCACACCTAAACCAAAGGACTTATGCACACACTTCAACATGTATTTTGTTCAGGATGACCTCCCGAAGCCCATATCAGCATTAATTTGACCACACAACTCATTCCTATGAAGATACATTCAAACTCACAAAACGTGCTCAGCTCGGGCTGAAAATGCATTTAAAGCAATAAAAACTCAAATTGAGTGTCACGCCTAAACCAAAGGACTCATGCACACACTTCAACATGTATTTTGTTCAGGATGACCTCCTGAAGCCCATATGAGCATTAATTTGACTACACAACTCATTCCTATGAAGATACATTCAAACTCACAAAACGTGCTCAGCTCGGGCTGAAAATGCATTTAAAGCAATAAAAACTCAAATTGAGTGTCACGCCTAAACCAAAGGACTTATGCACACACTTCAACATGTATTTTGTTCAGGATGACCTCCTGAAGCCTAAATCAGCAATAATTTGACCACACAACTCATTCCTATGAAGATACATTCAAAGTCAGAAAGCGCGCTCAGCTCGGGCTGAAAATGCATTTAATTTAAAGCAATAAAAACTCAAATTGAGTGTCACGCCTAAACCAAAGGACTTATGCACACACTTCAACATGTATTTAGTTCAGGATGACCACCTGAAGCCTAAATGAGCATTAATTTGACCACACAACTCATTCCTATGAAGATACATTCAAACTCACAAAACGTGCTCAGCTTGGGCTGAAAATGCATTTAAAGCAATAAAAACTCAAATTGAGTGTCACACCTAAACCAAAGGACTTATGCACACACTTCAACATGTATTTAGTTCAGGATGACCACCTGAAGCCTAAATGAGCATTAATTTGACCACACAACTCATTCCTATGAAGATACATTCAAACTCACAAAACGTGCTCAACTCGGGCTGAAAATGCATTTAAAGCAATAAAAACTCAAATTGAGTGTCACGCCTAAACCAAAGGACTTATGCACACACTTCAACATGTATTTATTTCAGGATGACCACCTGAAGCCTAAATGAGCATTAATTTGACCACACAACTCATTCCTATGAAGATACATTCAAACTCACAAAACGTGCTCAACTCGGGCTGAAAATGCATTTAAAGCAATAAAAACTCAAATTGAGTGTCACGCCTAAACCAAAGGACTTATGCACACACTTCAACATGTATTTAGTTCAGGATGACATCCTGAAGCCCATATGAGCATTAATTTGACTACACAACTCATTCCTATGAAGATACATTCAAACTCACAAAACGTGCTCAGCTCGGGCTGAAAATGCATTTAAAGCAATAAAAACTCAAATTGAGTGTCACGCCTAAACCAAAGGACTTATGCAAACACTTCAACATGTATTTAGTTCAGGATGACCACCTGAAGCCTAAATGAGCATTAATTTGACCACACAACTCATTCCTATGAAGATACATTCAAACTCACAAAACGTGCTCAACTCGGGCTGAAAATGCATTTAAAGGAATAAAAGCTCAAATTGAGTGTCACGCCTGAACCAAAGGACTTATGCACACACTTCAACATGTATTTTGTTCAGGATGACCTCCTGAAGCCCATATGAGCATTAATTTGACCACACAACTCATTCCTATGAAGATACATTCAAACACACAAAACGTGCTCAGCTCGGCCTGAAAATGCATTTAAAGCAATAAAAACTCAAATTGAGTGTCACACCTAAACCAAAGGACTTATGCACACACTTCAACATGAATTTTGTTCAGGATGACCTCCTGAAGCCCATATGAGCATTAATTTGACTACACAACTCATTCCTATGAAGATACATTCAAACTCACAAAACGTGCTCAGCTCGGGCTGAAAATGCATTTAAAGCAATAAAAACTCAAATTGAGTGTCACGCCTAAACCAAAGGACTTATGCACACACTTCAACATGTATTTTGTTCAGGATGACCTCCTGAAGTAAAAATCAGCAATAATTTGACCACACAACTCATTCCTATGAAGATACATTCAAAGTCAGAAAGCGCGCTCAGCTCGGGCTGAAAATGCATTTAATTTAAAGCAATAAAAACTCAAATTGAGTGTCACGCCTAAACCAAAGGACTTATGCACACACTTCAACATGTATTTTGTTCAGGATGACCTCCTGAAGCCCATATGAGCATTAATTTGACTACACAACTCATTCCTATGAAGATACATTCAAACTCACAAAACGTGCTCAGCTCGGGCTGAAAATGCATTTAAAGCAATAAAAACTCAAATTGAATGTCACGCCTAAACCAAAGGACTTATGCACACACTTCAACATGTATTTTGTTCAGGATGACCACCTGAAGCCTAAATGAGCATTCATTTGACCACACAACTCATTCCTATGAAGATACATTCAAACTCACAAAACGCGCTCAGCTCGGGCTGAAAATGCATTTAAAGCAATAAAAACTCAAATTTAGTGTCACACCTAAACCAAAGGACTTATGCACACACTTTCAACATGTATTTAGTTCAGGATGACCTCCTGAAGCCCAAATGAGCATTAATTTGACTACACAACTCATTCCTATGAAGATACATTCAAACTCACAAAACGTGCTCAGCTCGGGCTGAAAATGCATTTAAAGCAATAAAAACTCAAATTGAGTGTCACGCCTAAACCAAAGGACTTATGCACACACTTCAACATGTATTTAGTTCAGGATGACCACCTGAAGCCTAAATGAGCATTAATTTGACCACACAACTCATTCCTATGAAGATACATTCAAACTCACAAAACGTGCTCAGCTCGGGCTGAAAATATATTCAAAGCAATAAAAACTCAAATTGAGTGTCACGCCTAAACCAAAGGACTTATGCACACACTTCAACATGTATTTTGTTCAGGATGACCTTCTGAAGCCCATATGAGCATTAATTTGACTACACAACTCATTCCTATGAAGATACATTCAAACTCACAAAACGTGCTCAGCTCGGGCTGAAAATGCATTTAAAGCAATAAAAACTCAAATTGAGTGTCACGCCTAAACCAAAGGACTTATGCACACACTTCAACATGTATTTTGTTCAGGATGACCTCCTGAAGTCTAAATAAGCATTAATTTGACCACACAACTCATTCCTATGAAGATACATTCAAACTCACAAAACGCGCTCAGCTCGGGCTGAAAATGCATTTAAAGCAATAAAAACTCAAATTGAGTGTCACACCTAAACCAAAGGACTTATGCACACACTTCAACATGTATTTAGTTCAGGATGACCAACTGAAGCCTAAATGAGCATTAATTTGACCACACAACTCATTCCTATGAAGATACATTCAAACTCACAAAACATGCTCAGCTCGGGCTGAAAATGCATTTAAAGCAATAAAAACTCAAATTGAATGTCACGCCTAAACCAAAGGACTTATGCACACACTTCAACATGTATTTTGTTCAGGATGACCACCTGAAGCCTAAATGAGCATTCATTTGACCACACAACTCATTCTATGAAGATACATTCAAACTCACAAAACGTGCTCAGCTCGGCCTGAAAATGCATTTAAAGCAATAAAAACTAAAATTTAGTGTCACGCCTAAACCAAAGGACTTATGCACACACTTCAACATGTGTTTTGTTCAGGATGACCTCCTGAAGCCTAAATGAGCAATAATTTGACCACACAACTCATTCCTATGAAGATACATTCAAACTCAAAAAACGTGCTCAGCTCGGGCTGAAAATTTATTTAAAGCAATAAAAACTCAAATTGAGTGTCACACCTAAACCAAAGGACTAATGCACACACTTCAACATGTATTTTGTTCAGGATGACCTCCTGAAGCCCATATGAGCATTAATTTGACCACATAACTCATTCCTATGAAGATACATTCAAACTCACAAAACGTGCTCAGCTCGGGCTGAAAATGCATTTAAAGCAATAAAAACTCAAATTGAGTGTCACGCCTAAACCAAAGGACTTATGCACACACTTCAACATGTATTTTGTTCACGATGACCACCTGAAGCCTAAATGAGCATTAATTTGACCACACAACTCATTCCTATGAAGATACATTCAAACTCACAAAACGCGCTCAACTCGGGCTGAAAATGCATTTAAAGCAATAAAAGCTCAAATTGAGTGTCACGCCTAAACCAAAGGACTTATGCACACACTTCAACATGTATTTTGTTCAGGATGACCTCCTGAAGCCCATATGAGCATTAATTTGACCACACAACTCATTCCTATGAAGATACATTCAAACACACAAAACGTGCTCAGCTCGGCCTGAAAATGCATTTAAAGCAATAAAAACTCAAATTGAGTGTCACGCCTAAACCAAAGGACTTATGCACACACTTCAACATGTATTTTGTTCAGGATGACCACCTGACGCCTAATTGAGCATTAATTTGACCACACAACTCATTCCTATGAAGATACATTCAAACTCACAAAACGCGCTCAGCTCGGGCTGAAAATGCATTTAAAGCAATAAAAACTCAAATTGAGTGTCACGCCTAAACCAAAGGACTTATGCACACACTACAACATGTATTTTGTTCAGGGTGACCTCCTGAAGCCTAAATAGGCATTAATTTGACCACACAACTCATTCCTATGAAGATACATTCAAACTCACAAAACGCGCTCAGCTCGGGCTGAAAATGCATTTAAAGCAATAAAAACTCAAATTTAGTGTCACACCTAAACCAAAGGACTTATGCACACACTTTCAACATGTATTTAGTTCAGGATGACCTCCTGAAGCCCATATGAGCATTAATTTGACTACACAACTCATTCCTATGAAGATACATTCAAACTCACAAAACGTGCTCAGCTCGGGCTGAAAATGCATTTAAAGCAATAAAAACTCAAATTGAGTGTCACGCCTAAACCAAAGGACTTATGCACACACTTCAACATGTATTTAGTTCAGGATGACCACCTGAAGCCTAAATGAGCATTAATTTGACCACACAACTCATTCCTATGAAGATACATTCAAACTCACAAAACGTGCTCAGCTCGGGCTGAAAATATATTCAAAGCAATAAAAACTCAAATTGAGTGTCACGCCTAAACCAAAGGACTTATGCACACACTTCAACATGTATTTTGTTCAGGATGACCTTCTGAAGCCCATATGAGCATTAATTTGACTACACAACTCATTCCTATGAAGATACATTCAAACTCACAAAACGTGCTCAGCTCGGGCTGAAAATGCATTTAAAGCAATAAAAACTCAAATTGAGTGTCACGCCTAAACCAAAGGACTTATGCACACACTTCAACATGTATTTTGTTCAGGATGACCTCCTGAAGTCTAAATAAGCATTAATTTGACCACACAACTCATTCCTATGAAGATACATTCAAACTCACAAAACGCGCTCAGCTCGGGCTGAAAATGCATTTAAAGCAATAAAAACTCAAATTGAGTGTCACACCTAAACCAAAGGACTTATGCACACACTTCAACATGTATTTAGTTCAGGATGACCAACTGAAGCCTAAATGAGCATTAATTTGACCACACAACTCATTCCTATGAAGATACATTCAAACTCACAAAACATGCTCAGCTCGGGCTGAAAATGCATTTAAAGCAATAAAAACTCAAATTGAATGTCACGCCTAAACCAAAGGACTTATGCACACACTTCAACATGTATTTTGTTCAGGATGACCACCTGAAGCCTAAATGAGCATTCATTTGACCACACAACTCATTCTATGAAGATACATTCAAACTCACAAAACGTGCTCAGCTCGGGCTGAAAATGCATTTAAAGCAATAAAAACTAAAATTTAGTGTCACGCCTAAACCAAAGGACTTATGCACACACTTCAACATGTATTTTGTTCAGGATGACCTCCTGAAGCCTAAATAAGCATTAATTTGACCACACAACTCATTCCTATGAAGATACATTCAAACTCACAAAACGCGCTCAGCTCGGGCTGAAAATGCATTTAAAGCAATAAAAACTCAAATTTAGTGTCACACCTAAACCAAAGGACTTATGCACACACTTCAACATGTATTTAGTTCAGGATGACATCCTGAAGCCCATATGAGCATTAATTTGACTACACAACTTATTCCTATGAAGATACATTCAAACTCACAAAACGTGCTCAGCTCGGGCTGAAAATGCATTTAAAGCAATAAAAACTCAAATTGAGTGTCACACCTAAACCAAAGGACTTATGCACACACTTCAACATGTATTTTGTTCAGGATGACCTCCCGAAGCCCATATCAGCATTAATTTGACCACACAACTCATTCCTATGAAGATACATTCAAACTCACAAAACGTGCTCAGCTCGGGCTGAAAATGCATTTAAAGCAATAAAAACTCAAATTGAGTGTCACGCCTAAACCAAAGGACTCATGCACACACTTCAACATGTATTTTGTTCAGGATGACCTCCTGAAGCCCATATGAGCATTAATTTGACTACACAACTCATTCCTATGAAGATACATTCAAACTCACAAAACGTGCTCAGCTCGGGCTGAAAATGCATTTAAAGCAATAAAAACTCAAATTGAGTGTCACGCCTAAACCAAAGGACTTATGCACACACTTCAACATGTATTTAGTTCAGGATGACCACCTGAAGCCTAAATGAGCATTAATTTGACCACACAACTCATTCCTATGAAGATACATTCAAACTCACAAAACGTGCTCAGCTCGGGCTGAAAATGCATTTAAAGCAATAAAAACTCAAATTGACTGTCACACCTAAACCAAAGGACTTATGCACACACTTCAACATGTATTTTGTTCAGGATGACCTCCTGAAGCCCATATGAGCATTAATTTGACTACACAACTTATTCCTATGAAGATACATTCAAACTCACAAAACGTGCTCAGCTCGGGCTGAAAATGCATTTAAAGCAATAAAAACTCAAATTGAGTGTCACGCCTAAACCAAAGGACTTATGCACACACTTCAACATGTATTTTGTTCAGGATGACCTCCTGAAGCCCATATGAGCATTAATTTGACTACACAACTCATTCCTATGAAGAT
This sequence comes from Hippocampus guttulatus, assembly GCF_054856545.1. Classification (NCBI taxonomy): domain Eukaryota; kingdom Metazoa; phylum Chordata; class Actinopteri; order Syngnathiformes; family Syngnathidae; genus Hippocampus; species Hippocampus guttulatus. Next base: position 391,365 of record NW_028233887.1, on the reverse strand, counting down.
ACATTCAAACTCACAAAACGTGCTCAGCTCGGGCTGAAAATGCATTTAAAGCAATAAAAACTCAAATTGAGTGTCACGCCTAAACCAAAGGACTTATGCACACACTTCAACATGTATTTTGTTCAGGATGACTTCCTGAAGCCCATATGAGCATTAATTTGACTACACAACTCATTCCTATGAAGATACATTCAAACTCACAAAACGTGCTCAGCTCGGGCTGAAAATGCATTTAAAGCAATAAAAACTCAAATTGAGTGTCACGCCTAAACCAAAGGACTTATGCACACACTTCAACATGTATTTAGTTCAGGATGACCACCTGAAGCCTAAATGAGCATTAATTTGACCACACGACTCATTCCTATGAAGATACATTCAAACTCACAAAACGTGCTCAACTCGGGCTGAAAATGCATTTAAAGCAATAAAAACTCAAATTGAGTGTCACGCCTAAACCAAAGGATTTATGCACACACTTCAACATGTATTTTGTTCAGGATGACCTCCTGAAGCCCATATGAGCATTAATTTGACTACACAACTCATTCCTATGAAGATACATTCAAACTCACAAAACGTGCTCAGCTCGGGCTGAAAATGCATTTAAAGCAATAAAAACTCAAATTGAGTGTCACGCCTAAACCAAAGGACTTATGCAAACACTTCAACATGTATTTAGTTCAGGATGACCACCTGAAGCCTAAATGAGCATTAATTTGACCACACAACTCATTCCTATGAAGATACATTCAAACTCACAAAACGTGCTCAGCTCGGGCTGAAAATGCATTTAAAGCAATAAAAACTCAAATTGAGCGTCACACCTAAACCAAAGGACTTATGCACACACTTCAACATGTATTTTGTTCAGGATGACCTCCTGAAGCCTAAATAAGCATTAATTTGACTACACAACTCATTCCTATGAAGATACATTCAAACTCAGAAAACGCGCTCAGCTCGGGCTGAAAATGCATTTAAAGCAATAAAAACTCAAATTGAGTGTCACACCTAAACCAAAGGACTTATGCACACACTTCAACATGTATTTTGTTCAGGACGACCACCTGAAGCCTAAATGAGCATTAATTTGACCACACGACTAATTCCTATGAAGATACATTCAAACTCACAAAACGTGCTCAGCTCGGGCTGAAAATGCATTTAAAGCAATAAAACTCAAATTGAGTGTCACACCTAAACCAAAGGACTTATTCACACACTCCAACGTGTATTTTGTTCAGGATGACCTCCTGAAGCCCAAATAAGCATTAATTTGACTACACAACTTATTCCTATGAAGATACATTCAAAATCACAAAACGTGCTCAGCTCGGGCTGAAAATGCATTTAAAGCAATAAAAACTCAAATTGAGTGTCACGCCTAAACCAAAGGACTTATGCACACACTTCAACATGTATTTTGTTCAGGATGACCTCCTGAAGCCTAAATAAGCATTAATTTGACCACACAACTCATTCCTATGAAGATACATTCAAACTCACAAAACGCGCTCAGCTCGGGCTGAAAATGCATTTAAAGCAATAAAAACTCAAATTTAGTGTCACACCTAAACCAAAGGACTTATGCACACACTTCAACATGTATTTAGTTCAGGATGACATCCTGAAGCCCATATGAGCATTAATTTGACTACACAACTTATTCCTATGAAGATACATTCAAACTCACAAAACGTGCTCAGCTCGGGCTGAAAATGCATTTAAAGCAATAAAAACTCAAATTGAGTGTCACACCTAAACCAAAGGACTTATGCACACACTTCAACATGTATTTTGTTCAGGATGACCTCCCGAAGCCCATATCAGCATTAATTTGACCACACAACTCATTCCTATGAAGATACATTCAAACTCACAAAACGTGCTCAGCTCGGGCTGAAAATGCATTTAAAGCAATAAAAACTCAAATTGAGTGTCACGCCTAAACCAAAGGACTCATGCACACACTTCAACATGTATTTTGTTCAGGATGACCTCCTGAAGCCCATATGAGCATTAATTTGACTACACAACTCATTCCTATGAAGATACATTCAAACTCACAAAACGTGCTCAGCTCGGGCTGAAAATGCATTTAAAGCAATAAAAACTCAAATTGAGTGTCACGCCTAAACCAAAGGACTTATGCACACACTTCAACATGTATTTTGTTCAGGATGACCTCCTGAAGCCTAAATCAGCAATAATTTGACCACACAACTCATTCCTATGAAGATACATTCAAAGTCAGAAAGCGCGCTCAGCTCGGGCTGAAAATGCATTTAATTTAAAGCAATAAAAACTCAAATTGAGTGTCACGCCTAAACCAAAGGACTTATGCACACACTTCAACATGTATTTAGTTCAGGATGACCACCTGAAGCCTAAATGAGCATTAATTTGACCACACAACTCATTCCTATGAAGATACATTCAAACTCACAAAACGTGCTCAGCTTGGGCTGAAAATGCATTTAAAGCAATAAAAACTCAAATTGAGTGTCACACCTAAACCAAAGGACTTATGCACACACTTCAACATGTATTTAGTTCAGGATGACCACCTGAAGCCTAAATGAGCATTAATTTGACCACACAACTCATTCCTATGAAGATACATTCAAACTCACAAAACGTGCTCAACTCGGGCTGAAAATGCATTTAAAGCAATAAAAACTCAAATTGAGTGTCACGCCTAAACCAAAGGACTTATGCACACACTTCAACATGTATTTATTTCAGGATGACCACCTGAAGCCTAAATGAGCATTAATTTGACCACACAACTCATTCCTATGAAGATACATTCAAACTCACAAAACGTGCTCAACTCGGGCTGAAAATGCATTTAAAGCAATAAAAACTCAAATTGAGTGTCACGCCTAAACCAAAGGACTTATGCACACACTTCAACATGTATTTAGTTCAGGATGACATCCTGAAGCCCATATGAGCATTAATTTGACTACACAACTCATTCCTATGAAGATACATTCAAACTCACAAAACGTGCTCAGCTCGGGCTGAAAATGCATTTAAAGCAATAAAAACTCAAATTGAGTGTCACGCCTAAACCAAAGGACTTATGCAAACACTTCAACATGTATTTAGTTCAGGATGACCACCTGAAGCCTAAATGAGCATTAATTTGACCACACAACTCATTCCTATGAAGATACATTCAAACTCACAAAACGTGCTCAACTCGGGCTGAAAATGCATTTAAAGGAATAAAAGCTCAAATTGAGTGTCACGCCTGAACCAAAGGACTTATGCACACACTTCAACATGTATTTTGTTCAGGATGACCTCCTGAAGCCCATATGAGCATTAATTTGACCACACAACTCATTCCTATGAAGATACATTCAAACACACAAAACGTGCTCAGCTCGGCCTGAAAATGCATTTAAAGCAATAAAAACTCAAATTGAGTGTCACACCTAAACCAAAGGACTTATGCACACACTTCAACATGTATTTTGTTCAGGATGACCTCCTGAAGCCCATATGAGCATTAATTTGACTACACAACTCATTCCTATGAAGATACATTCAAACTCACAAAACGTGCTCAGCTCGGGCTGAAAATGCATTTAAAGCAATAAAAACTCAAATTGAGTGTCACGCCTAAACCAAAGGACTTATGCACACACTTCAACGTGTATTTTGTTCAGGATGACCTCCTGAAGTAAAAATCAGCAATAATTTGACCACACAACTCATTCCTATGAAGATACATTCAAAGTCAGAAAGCGCGCTCAGCTCGGGCTGAAAATGCATTTAATTTAAAGCAATAAAAACTCAAATTGAGTGTCACGCCTAAACCAAAGGACTTATGCACACACTTCAACATGTATTTAGTTCAGGATGACCACCTGAAGCCTAAATGAGCATTAATTTGACCACACAACTCATTCCTATGAAGATACATTCAAACTCACAAAACGCGCTCAGCTCGGGCTGAAAATGCATTTAAAGCAATAAAAACTCAAATTTAGTGTCACACCTAAACCAAAGGACTTATGCACACACTTTCAACATGTATTTAGTTCAGGATGACCTCCTGAAGCCCATATGAGCATTAATTTGACTACACAACTCATTCCTATGAAGATACATTCAAACTCACAAAACGTGCTCAGCTCGGGCTGAAAATGCATTTAAAGCAATAAAAACTCAAATTGAGTGTCACGCCTAAACCAAAGGACTTATGCACACACTTCAACATGTATTTAGTTCAGGATGACCACCTGAAGCCTAAATGAGCATTAATTTGACCACACAACTCATTCCTATGAAGATACATTCAAACTCACAAAACGTGCTCAGCTCGGGCTGAAAATATATTCAAAGCAATAAAAACTCAAATTGAGTGTCACGCCTAAACCAAAGGACTTATGCACACACTTCAACATGTATTTTGTTCAGGATGACCTTCTGAAGCCCATATGAGCATTAATTTGACTACACAACTCATTCCTATGAAGATACATTCAAACTCACAAAACGTGCTCAGCTCGGGCTGAAAATGCATTTAAAGCAATAAAAACTCAAATTGAGTGTCACGCCTAAACCAAAGGACTTATGCACACACTTCAACATGTATTTTGTTCAGGATGACCTCCTGAAGTCTAAATAAGCATTAATTTGACCACACAACTCATTCCTATGAAGATACATTCAAACTCACAAAACGCGCTCAGCTCGGGCTGAAAATGCATTTAAAGCAATAAAAACTCAAATTGAGTGTCACACCTAAACCAAAGGACTTATGCACACACTTCAACATGTATTTAGTTCAGGATGACCAACTGAAGCCTAAATGAGCATTAATTTGACCACACAACTCATTCCTATGAAGATACATTCAAACTCACAAAACATGCTCAGCTCGGGCTGAAAATGCATTTAAAGCAATAAAAACTCAAATTGAATGTCACGCCTAAACCAAAGGACTTATGCACACACTTCAACATGTATTTTGTTCAGGATGACCACCTGAAGCCTAAATGAGCATTCATTTGACCACACAACTCATTCTATGAAGATACATTCAAACTCACAAAACGTGCTCAGCTCGGGCTGAAAATGCATTTAAAGCAATAAAAACTAAAATTTAGTGTCACGCCTAAACCAAAGGACTTATGCACACACTTCAACATGTGTTTTGTTCAGGATGACCTCCTGAAGCCTAAATGAGCAATAATTTGACCACACAACTCATTCCTATGAAGATACATTCAAACTCAAAAAACGTGCTCAGCTCGGGCTGAAAATTTATTTAAAGCAATAAAAACTCAAATTGAGTGTCACACCTAAACCAAAGGACTAATGCACACACTTCAACATGTATTTTGTTCAGGATGACCTCCTGAAGCCCATATGAGCATTAATTTGACCACATAACTCATTCCTATGAAGATACATTCAAACTCACAAAACGTGCTCAGCTCGGGCTGAAAATGCATTTAAAGCAATAAAAACTCAAATTGAGTGTCACGCCTAAACCAAAGGACTTATGCACACACTTCAACATGTATTTTGTTCACGATGACCACCTGAAGCCTAAATGAGCATTAATTTGACCACACAACTCATTCCTATGAAGATACATTCAAACTCACAAAACGCGCTCAACTCGGGCTGAAAATGCATTTAAAGCAATAAAAGCTCAAATTGAGTGTCACGCCTAAACCAAAGGACTTATGCACACACTTCAACATGTATTTTGTTCAGGATGACCTCCTGAAGCCCATATGAGCATTAATTTGACCACACAACTCATTCCTATGAAGATACATTCAAACACACAAAACGTGCTCAGCTCGGCCTGAAAATGCATTTAAAGCAATAAAAACTCAAATTGAGTGTCACGCCTAAACCAAAGGACTTATGCACACACTTCAACATGTATTTTGTTCAGGATGACCACCTGACGCCTAATTGAGCATTAATTTGACCACACAACTCATTCCTATGAAGATACATTCAAACTCACAAAACGCGCTCAGCTCGGGCTGAAAATGCATTTAAAGCAATAAAAACTCAAATTGAGTGTCACGCCTAAACCAAAGGACTTATGCACACACTACAACATGTATTTTGTTCAGGGTGACCTCCTGAAGCCTAAATAGGCATTAATTTGACCACACAACTCATTCCTATGAAGATACATTCAAACTCACAAAACGCGCTCAGCTCGGGCTGAAAATGCATTTAAAGCAATAAAAACTCAAATTTAGTGTCACACCTAAACCAAAGGACTTATGCACACACTTTCAACATGTATTTAGTTCAGGATGACCTCCTGAAGCCCATATGAGCATTAATTTGACTACACAACTCATTCCTATGAAGATACATTCAAACTCACAAAACGTGCTCAGCTCGGGCTGAAAATGCATTTAAAGCAATAAAAACTCAAATTGAGTGTCACGCCTAAACCAAAGGACTTATGCACACACTTCAACATGTATTTAGTTCAGGATGACCACCTGAAGCCTAAATGAGCATTAATTTGACCACACAACTCATTCCTATGAAGATACATTCAAACTCACAAAACGTGCTCAGCTCGGGCTGAAAATATATTCAAAGCAATAAAAACTCAAATTGAGTGTCACGCCTAAACCAAAGGACTTATGCACACACTTCAACATGTATTTTGTTCAGGATGACCTTCTGAAGCCCATATGAGCATTAATTTGACTACACAACTCATTCCTATGAAGATACATTCAAACTCACAAAACGTGCTCAGCTAGGGCTGAAAATGCATTTAAAGCAATAAAAACTCAAATTGAGTGTCACGCCTAAACCAAAGGACTTATGCACACACTTCAACATGTATTTTGTTCAGGATGACCTCCTGAAGTCTAAATAAGCATTAATTTGACCACACAACTCATTCCTATGAAGATACATTCAAACTCACAAAACGCGCTCAGCTCGGGCTGAAAATGCATTTAAAGCAATAAAAACTCAAATTGAGTGTCACACCTAAACCAAAGGACTTATGCACACACTTCAACATGTATTTAGTTCAGGATGACCAACTGAAGCCTAAATGAGCATTAATTTGACCACACAACTCATTCCTATGAAGATACATTCAAACTCACAAAACATGCTCAGCTCGGGCTGAAAATGCATTTAAAGCAATAAAAACTCAAATTGAATGTCACGCCTAAACCAAAGGACTTATGCACACACTTCAACATGTATTTTGTTCAGGATGACCACCTGAAGCCTAAATGAGCATTCATTTGACCACACAACTCATTCTATGAAGATACATTCAAACTCACAAAACGTGCTCAGCTCGGGCTGAAAATGCATTTAAAGCAATAAAAACTAAAATTTAGTGTCACGCCTAAACCAAAGGACTTATGCACACACTTCAACATGTGTTTTGTTCAGGATGACCTCCTGAAGCCTAAATGAGCAATAATTTGACCACACAACTCATTCCTATGAAGATACATTCAAACTCAAAAAACGTGCTCAGCTCGGGCTGAAAATTTATTTAAAGCAATAAAAACTCAAATTGAGTGTCACACCTAAACCAAAGGACTAATGCACACACTTCAACATGTATTTTGTTCAGGATGACCTCCTGAAGCCCATATGAGCATTAATTTGACCACATAACTCATTCCTATGAAGATACATTCAAACTCACAAAACATGCTCAGCTCGGGCTGAAAATGCATTTAAAGCAATAAAAACTCAAATTGAGTGTCACGCCTAAACCAAAGGACTTATGCACACACTTCAACATGTATTTTGTTCACGATGACCACCTGAAGCCTAAATGAGCATTAATTTGACCACACAACTCATTCCTATGAAGATACATTCAAACTCACAAAACGCGCTCAACTCGGGCTGAAAATGCATTTAAAGCAATAAAAGCTCAAATTGAGTGTCACGCCTAAACCAAAGGACTTATGCACACACTTCAACATGTATTTTGTTCAGGATGACCTCCTGAAGCCCATATGAGCATTAATTTGACCACACAACTCATTCCTATGAAGATACATTCAAACACACAAAACGTGCTCAGCTCGGCCTGAAAATGCATTTAAAGCAATAAAAACTCAAATTGAGTGTCACGCCTAAACCAAAGGACTTATGCACACACTTCAACATGTATTTTGTTCAGGATGACCACCTGACGCCTAATTGAGCATTAATTTGACCACACAACTCATTCCTATGAAGATACATTCAAACTCACAAAACGCGCTCAGCTCGGGCTGAAAATGCATTTAAAGCAATAAAAACTCAAATTGAGTGTCACGCCTAAACCAAAGGACTTATGCACACACTACAACATGTATTTTGTTCAGGGTGACCTCCTGAAGCCTAAATAGGCATTAATTTGACCACACAACTCATTCCTATGAAGATACATTCAAACTCACAAAACGCGCTCAGCTCGGGCTGAAAATGCATTTAAAGCAATAAAAACTCAAATTGAGTGTCACGCCTAAACCAAAGGACTTATGCACACACTTCAACATGTATTTTGTTCAGGATGACCTCCTGAAGCCCATATGAGCATTAATTTGACTACACAACTCATTCCTATGAAGATACATTCAAACTCACAAAACGTGCTCAGCTCGGGCTGAAAATGCATTTAAAGCAATAAAAACTCAAATTGAGTGTCACGCCTAAACCAAAGGACTTATGCACACACTTCAACATGTATTTTGTTCAGGATGACCACCTGACGCCTAAATGAGCATTAATTTGACCACACAACTCATTCCTATGAAGATACATTCAAAGTCAGAAAGCGCGCTCAGCTCGGGCTGAAAATGCATTTAATTTAAAGCAATAAAAACTCAAATTGAGTGTCACGCCTAAACCAAAGGACTTATGCACACACTTCAACATGTATTTAGTTCAGGATGATCACCTGAAGCCTAAATGAGCATTAATTTGACTACACAACTCATTCCTATGAAGATACATTCAAACTCACAAAACGTGCTCAGCTCGGGCTGAAAATGCATTTAAAGCAATTAAAACTCAAATTGAGTGTCACACCTAAACCAAAGGACTTATGCACACACTTCAACATGTATTTTGCTCAGGATGACCTCCTGAAGCCCATATGAGCATTAGTTTGACTACACAACTCATTCCTATAAAGATACATTGAAACTCACAAAACGTGCTCAGCTCGGGCTGAAAATGCATTTAAAGCAATAAAAACTCAAATTGAGTGTCACGCCTAAACCAAAGGACTTATGCACACACTTCAACATGTGTTTTGTTCAGGATGACCTCCTGAAAGCCTAAATGAGCAATAATTTGACCACACAACTCATTCCTATGAAGATACATTCAAACTCAAAAAACGTGCTCAGCTCGGGCTGAAAATGCATTTAAAGCAATAAAAGCTCAAATTGAGTGTTACGCCTAAACCAAAGGACTTATGCACACACTTCAACATGTATTTTGTTCAGGATGACCTCCTGAAGCCCATATGAGCATTAATTTGACCACACAACTCATTCCTATGAAGATACATTAAAACTCACAAAACGCGCTCAGCTCGGGCTGAAAATGCATTTAAAGCAATAAAAACTCAAATTGAGTGTCACGCCTAAACCAAAGGACTTATGCACACACTACAACATGTATTTTGTTCAGGGTGACCTCCTGAAGCCTAAATAAGCATTAATTTGACCACACAACTCATTCCTATGAAGATACATTCAAACTCACAAAACGTGCTCAGCTCGGGCTGAAAATGCATTTAAAGCAATAAAAACTCAAATTGAGTGTCACACCTAAACCAAAGGACTTATGCACACACTTCAACATGTATTTTGTTCAGGATGACATCCTGAAGCCCATATGAGCATTAATTTGACTACACAACTCATTCCTATGAAGATACATTCAAACTCACAAAACGTGCTCAGCTCGGGCTGAAAATGCATTTAAAGCAATAAAAACTCAAATTGAGTGTCACACCTAAACCAAAGGACTTATGCACACACTTCAACATGTATTTTGCTCAGGATGACCTCGTGAAGCCCATATGAGCATTAGTTTGACTACACAACTCATTCCTATAAAGATACATTCAAACTCACAAAACGTGCTCAGCTCGGGCTGAAAATGCATTTAAAGCAATAAAAACTCAAATTGAGTGTCACGCCTAAACCAAAGGACTTATGCACACTTTTCAACATGTATTTTGTTCAGGATGACCTCCTGAAGCCTAAATCAGCAATAATTTAACCACACAACTCATTCCTATGAAGATACATTCAAAGTCAGAAAGCGCGCTCAGCTCGGGCTGAAAATGCATTCAATTTAAAGCAATAAAAACTCAAATTGAGTGTCACGCCTAAACCAAAGGACTTATTCACACACTTCAACATGTATTTAGTTCAGGATGACCACCTGAAGCCTAAATGAGCATTAATTTGACCACACAACTCATTCCTATGAAGATACATTCAAACTCACAAAACGTGCTCAGCTCCGGCTGAAAATGCATTTAAAGCAATAAAAACTCAAATTGAGTGTCACACCTAAACCAAAGGACTTATGCACACACTTCAACATGTATCCTGAAGCCCATATGAGCATTAATTTGACTACACAACTCATTCCTATGAAGATACATTCAAACTCACAAAACGTGCTCAGCTCAGGCTGAAAATGCATTTAAAGCAATAAAAACTCAAATTGAGTGTCACACCTAAACCAAAGGACTTATGCACACACTTCAACATGTATTTTGTTCAGGATGACCTCCTGAAGCCCATATGAGCATTAATTTGACTACACAACTCATTCCTATGAAGATACATTCAAACTCACAAAACGTGCTCAGCTCGGGCTGAAAATGCATTTAAAGCAATAAAAACTCAAATTGAGTGTCACGCCTAAACCAAAGGACTTATGCACACACTTCAACATGTATTTAGTTCAGGATGACCACCTGAAGCCTAAATGAGCATTAATTTGACCACACAACTCATTCCTATGAAGATATTTTCAAACTCACAAAACGTGCTCAACTCGGGCTGAAAATGCATTTAAAGCAATAAAAACTCAAATTGAGTGTCACGCCTAAACCAAAGGACTTATGCACACACTTCAACATGTATTTTGTTCAGGATGACCTCCTGAAGCCTAAATAAGCATTAATTTGACCACACAACTCATTCCTATGAAAATACATTCAAACTCACAAAACGCGCTCAGCTCGGGCTGAAAATGCATTTAAAGCAATAAAAACTCAAATTGAGTGTCACACCTAAACCAAAGGACTTATGCACACACATCAACATGTATTTTGTTCAGGATGACCACCTGAAGCCTAAATGAGCATTAATTTGACCACACAACTCATTCCTATGAAGATACATTCAAACTCACAAAACATGCTCAGCTCGGGCTGAAAATGCATTTAAAGCAATAAAAACTCAAATTGAATGTCACGCCTAAACCAAAGGACTTATGCACACACTTCAACATGTATTTTGTTCAGGATGACCACCTGAAGCCTAAATGAGCATTAATTTGACCACACAACTCATTCTATGAAGATACATTCAAACTCACAAAACGTGCTCAGCTCGGGCTGAAAATGCATTTAAAGCAATAAAAACTCAAATTGAGTGTCACGCCTAAACCAAAGGACTTATGCCCACACTTCAACATGTATTTAGTTCAGGATGACCACCTGAAGCCTAAATGAGCATTAATTTGACCACACAACTCATTCCTATGAAGATACATTCAAACTCACAAAACGTGCTCAGCTCGGGCTGAAAATGCATTTAAAGGAATAAAAGCTCAAATTGAGTGTCACGCCTAAACCAAAGGACTTATGCACACACTTCAACATGTATTTTGTTCAGGATGACCTCCTGAAGCCCATATGAGCATTAATTTGACCACACAACTCATTCCTATGAAGATACATTCAAACACACAAAACGTGCTCAGCTCGGCCTGAAAATGCATTTAAAGCAATAAAAACTCAAATTGAGTGTCACGCCTAAACCAAAGGACTTATGCACACACTTCAACATGTATTTTGTTCAGGATGACCTCCTGAAGCCTAAATAAGCATTAATTTGACCACACAACTCATTTCTATGACGATACATTCAAACTCACAAAACGCGCTCAGCTCGGGCTGAAAATGCATTTAAAGCAATAAAAACTCAAATTGAGTGTCACACCTAAACCAAAGGACTTATGCACACACATCAACATGTATTTAGTTCAGGATGACCACCTGAAGCCTAAATGAGCATTAATTTGACCACACAACTCATTCCTATGAAGATACATTCAAACTCACAAAACATGCTCAGCTCGGGCTGAAAATGCATTTAAAGCAATAAAAAATCAAATTGAATGTCACGCCTAAACCAAAGGACTTATGCACACACTTCAACATGTATTTTGTTCAGGATGACCACCTGAAGCCTAAATGAGCATTAATTTGACCACACAACTCATTCTATGAAGATACATTCAAACACACAAAACGTGCTCAGCTCGGCCTGAAAATGCATTTAAAGCAATAAAAACTCAAATTGAGTGTCACGCCTAAACCAAAGGACTTATGCACACACTTCAACATGTATTTTGTTCAGGATGACCTCCTGAAGCCTAAATAAGCATTAATTTGACCACACAACTCATTTCTATGACGATACATTCAAACTCACAAAACGCGCTCAGCTCGGGCTGAAAATGCATTTAAAGCAATAAAAACTCAAATTGAGTGTCACACCTAAACCAAAGGACTTATGCACACACATCAACATGTATTTAGTTCAGGATGACCACCTGAAGCCTAAATGAGCATTAATTTGACCACACAACTCATTCCTATGAAGATACATTCAAACTCACAAAACATGCTCAGCTCGGGCTGAAAATGCATTTAAAGCAATAAAAACTCAAATTGAATGTCACGCCTAAACCAAAGGACTTATGCACACACTTCAACATGTATTTTGTTCAGGATGACCACCTGAAGCCTAAATGAGCATTAATTTGACCACACAACTCATTCTATGAAGATACATTCAAACTCACAAAACGTGCTCAGCTCGGGCTGAAAATGCATTTAAAGCAATAAAAACTCAAATTGAGTGTCACGCCTAAACCAAAGGACTTATGCCCACACTTCAACATGTATTTAGTTCAGGATGACCACCTGAAGCCTAAATGAGCATTAATTTGACCACACAACTCATTCCTATGAAGATACATTCAAACTCACAAAACGTGCTCAGCTCGGGCTGAAAATGCATTTAAAGGAATAAAAGCTCAAATTGAGTGTCACGCCTAAACCAAAGGACTTATGCACACACTTCAACATGTATTTTGTTCAGGATGACCTCCTGAAGCCCATATGAGCATTAATTTGACCACACAACTCATTCCTATGAAGATACATTCAAACACACAAAACGTGCTCAGCTCGGCCTGAAAATGCATTTAAAGCAATAAAAACTCAAATTGAGTGTCATGCCTAAACCAAAGGACTTATGCACACACTTCAACATGTATTTTGTTCAGGATGACCACCTGACGCCTAAATGAGCATTAATTTGACCACACAACTCATTCCTATGAAGATACATTCAAACTCACAAAACGTGCTCAGCTCGGGCTGAAAATGCATTTAAAGCAATAAAAACTCAAATTGAGTGTCACGCCTAAACCAAAGGACTTATGCACACACTTCAACATGTATTTTGTTCAGGATGACCTCCTGAAGCCTAAATCAGCAATAATTTGACCACACAACTCATTCCTATGAAGATACATTCAAAGTCAGAAAGCGCGCTCAGCTCGGGCTGAAAATGCATTTAATTTAAAGCAATAAAAACTCAAATTGAGTGTCACGCCTAAACCAAAGGACTTATGCACACACTTCAACATGTATTTAGTTCAGGATGACCACCTGAAGCCTAAATGAGCATTAATTTGACCACACAACTCATTCCTATGAAGATACATTCAAACTCACAAAACGTGCTCAGCTTGGGCTGAAAATGCATTTAAAGCAATAAAAACTCAAATTGAGTGTCACACCTAAACCAAAGAACTTATGCACACACTTCAACATGTATTTAGTTCAGGATGACCACCTGAAGCCTAAATGAGCATTAATTTGACCACACAACTCATTCCTATGAAGATACATTCAAACTCACAAAACGTGCTCAACTCGGGCTGAAAATGCATTTAAAGCAATAAAAACTCAAATTGAGTGTCACGCCTAAACCAAAGGACTTATGCACACACTTCAACATGTATTTAGTTCAGGATGACATCCTGAAGCCCATATGAGCATTAATTTGACTACACAACTCATTCCTATGAAGATACATTCAAACTCACAAAACGTGCTCAGCTCGGGCTGAAAATGCATTTAAAGCAATAAAAACTCAAATTGAGTGTCACGCCTAAACCAAAGGACTTATGCAAACACTTCAACATGTATTTAGTTCAGGATGACCACCTGAAGCCTAAATGAGCATTAATTTGACCACACAACTCATTCCTATGAAGATACATTCAAACTCACAAAACGTGCTCAACTCGGGCTGAAAATGCATTTAAAGGAATAAAAGCTCAAATTGAGTGTCACGCCTGAACCAAAGGACTTATGCACACACTTCAACATGTATTTTGTTCAGGATGACCTCCTGAAGCCCATATGAGCATTAATTTGACCACACAACTCATTCCTATGAAGATACATTCAAACACACAAAACGTGCTCAGCTCGGCCTGAAAATGCATTTAAAGCAATAAAAACTCAAATTGAGTGTCACACCTAAACCAAAGGACTTATGCACACACTTCAACATGTATTTTGTTCAGGATGACCTCCTGAAGCCCATATGAGCATTAATTTGACTACACAACTCATTCCTATGAAGATACATTCAAACTCACAAAACGTGCTCAGCTCGGGCTGAAAATGCATTTAAAGCAATAAAAACTCAAATTGAGTGTCACGCCTAAACCAAAGGACTTATGCACACACTTCAACATGTATTTTGTTCAGGATGACCTCCTGAAGTCTAAATCAGCAATAATTTGACCACACAACTCATTCCTATGAAGATACATTCAAAGTCAGAAAGCGCGCTCAGCTCGGGCTGAAAATGCATTTGATTTAAAGCAATAAAAACTCAAATTGAGTGTCACGCCTAAACCAAAGGACTTATGCACACACTTCAACATGTATTTAGTTCAGGATGACCACCTGAAGCCTAAATGAGCATTAATTTGACCACACAACTCATTCCTATGAAGATACATTCAAACTCACAAAACGCGCTCAGCTCGGGCTGAAAATGCATTTAAAGCAATAAAAACTCAAATTTAGTGTCACACCTAAACCAAAGGACTTATGCACACACTTTCAACATGTATTTAGTTCAGGATGACCTTCTGAAGCCCATATGAGCATTAATTTGACTACACAACTCATTCCTATGAAGATACATTCAAACTCACAAAACGTGCTCAGCTCGGGCTGAAAATGCATTTAAAGCAATAAAAACTCAAATTGAGTGTCACGCCTAAACCAAAGGACTTATGCACACACTTCAACATGTATTTAGTTCAGGATGACCACCTGAAGCCTAAATGAGCATTAATTTGACCACACAACTCATTCCTATGAAGATACATTCAAACTCACAAAACGTGCTCAGCTCGGGCTGAAAATATATTCAAAGCAATAAAAACTCAAATTGAGTGTCACGCCTAAACCAAAGGACTTATGCACACACTTCAACATGTATTTTGTTCAGGATGACCTTCTGAAGCCCATATGAGCATTAATTTGACTACACAACTCATTCCTATGAAGATACATTCAAACTCACAAAACGTGCTCAGCTCGGGCTGAAAATGCATTTAAAGCAATAAAAACTCAAATTGAGTGTCACGCCTAAACCAAAGGACTTATGCACACACTTCAACATGTATTTTGTTCAGGATGACCTCCTGAAGTCTAAATAAGCATTAATTTGACCACACAACTCATTCCTATGAAGATACATTCAAACTCACAAAACGCGCTCAGCTCGGGCTGAAAATGCATTTAAAGCAATAAAAACTCAAATTGAGTGTCACACCTAAACCAAAGGACTTATGCACACACTTCAACATGTATTTAGTTCAGGATGACCAACTGAAGCCTAAATGAGCATTAATTTGACCACACAACTCATTCCTATGAAGATACATTCAAACTCACAAAACATGCTCAGCTCAGGGCTGAAAATGCATTTAAAGCAATAAAAACTCAAATTGAATGTCACGCCTAAACCAAAGGACTTATGCACACACTTCAACATGTATTTTGTTCAGGATGACCACCTGAAGCCTAAATGAGCATTCATTTGACCACACAACTCATTCTATGAAGATACATTCAAACTCACAAAACGTGCTCAGCTCGGGCTGAAAATGCATTTAAAGCAATAAAAACTAAAATTTAGTGTCACGCCTAAACCAAAGGACTTATGCACACACTTCAACATGTGTTTTGTTCAGGATGACCTCCTGAAGCCTAAATTAGCAATAATTTGACCACACAACTCATTCCTATGAAGATACATTCAAACTCAAAAAACGTGCTCAGCTCGGGCTGAAAATTTATTTAAAGCAATAAAAACTCAAATTGAGTGTCACACCTAAACCAAAGGACTAATGCACACACTTCAACATGTATTTTGTTCAGGATGACCTCCTGAAGCCCATATGAGCATTAATTTGACCACATAACTCATTCCTATGAAGATACATTCAAACTCACAAAACGTGCTCAGCTCGGGCTGAAAATGCATTTAAAGCAATAAAAACTCAAATTGAGTGTCACGCCTAAACCAAAGGACTTATGCACACACTTCAACATGTATTTTGTTCACGATGACCAGCTGAAGCCTAAATGAGCATTAATTTGACCACACAACTCATTCCTATGAAGATACATTCAAACTCACAAAACGCGCTCAACTCGGGCTGAAAATGCATTTAAAGCAATAAAAGCTCAAATTGAGTGTCACGCCTAAACCACCTCTCCGGGAGCCGTCACCTTACCGTGGTGGAGGGGTTTGTGTGTCCCAATGATCCTAGGAGCTAAGTTGTCTGGGGCTTTATGCCCCTGGCAGGGTCACCCATGGCAAACAGGTCCTAGGTGAGGGACCAGACAAAGCACGGCTCACAAAACCCCTTATGACAGACAAAATCGATGGCACTCAGTTTCCCTTGCCCGGACGCGGGTCACCGGGGCCCCCCTCTGGAGCCAGGCCTGGAGGTGGGGCTCGTTGGCGAGCGCCTGGTGGCCGGGCCTACACCCATGGGGCCCGGCCGGGCTCAGGCCGAAGAGGCAACGTGGGTCCTCCTTCTCATGGTCTCACCACCCGTGGGAGGGGTCAAAGGGGTCGGGTGCAATGCGAGCTGGGCGGCAGCCAAAGGCGGGGACCCTGGCGGTCCGATCCTCGGCTGCAGAAGCTAGCTCTTGGGACATGGAATGTCACCTCTCTGGCAGGGAAGGAGCCCGAGCTGGTGTGTGAGGTAGAGAAGTTCCGACTGGATATAGTCGGACTTGCCTCCACACACAGCCTGGGTTCTGGTACTAGTTCTCTCGAGAGGGGTTGGACTCTCTTCCACTCTGGAGTTGCTCATGGTGAGAGGCGCAGAGCAGGTGTGGGCATACTCATTGCACCCCGGCTCAGTGCCTGTACATTGGGGTTCACACCGGTAGACGAGAGGGTTGCTTCCCTCCGCCTTCGGGTGGGGGGACGGGTCCTGACTGTTGTTTGTGCATATGCACCAAACGGCAGCTCAGCATACCCACCCTTTTTGGAGTCCTTGGAGGGTGTGCTGGAGAGTACTCCTGCTGGGGACTCCCTTGTTCTGCTGGGGGACTTCAATGCTCACGTGGGCAATGACAGTGAGACCTGGAGGGGCGTGATTGGGAGGAACGGCCCCCCCGATCAGAACTCGAGTGGTGTTTTGTTATTGGACTTCTGTGCTCGTCACGGACTGTCCATAACGAACACCTTGTTCAAACATAAGGGTGTCCATATGTGCACTTGGCACCAGGACACCCTGGGCCGTAGTTCGATGATCGACCTTGTGGTTGTATCATCGGATTTGCGGCCGCATGTTTTGGACACTCGGGTGAAGAGAGGGGCGGAGCTGTCAACTGATCACCACCTGGTGGTGAGTAGGCTCCGATGGTGGGGAAAGATGCCGGTCCGTCCTGGCAGACCCAAACGTATTGTGAGGGTTTGTTGGGAGCGTCTGGCGGAATCCCCTGTCAGAAGGAGTTTCAACTCCCACCTCCGACAGAGCTTTTCCCATGTTCCGGGGGAGACGGGGGACATTGAGTCCGAGTGGACCATGTTCCGTGCCTCTATTGTTGAGGCGGCCAATCTGAGTTGTGGCCGTAAAGTGGTTGGTGCCTGTCGTGGCGGCAACCCTCGTACTCGCTGGTGGACACCAGCAGTAAGGGATGCCGTCAAGCTGAAGAAGGAGTCCTATCGAGCCTTTATGGCCTGTGGGACCCCAGAGGCAGCTGACGGGTATCGACTGGCCAAGCGGAACGCAGCTTCGGTGGTCGCCGAGGCAAAAACCCGAGCGTGGGAAGAGTTCGGTGAGGCCATGGAAGCCGACTTCCGGACGGCTTCGAGGAAATTCTGGTCCACCATCCGACGTCTCAGGAGGGGGAAGCAGTGCACCACTAACACTGTGTACAGTGGGGATGGGGCACTGCTGACTTCGACTCGGGACGTTGTGAACCGGTGGGCAGAGTACTTCGAAGACCTCCTCAACTCCACCAACACGTCTTCCTTGGAGGAAGCAGAGTCTGAGGACCCTGAGGTGGGCTCTCCTATCTCTGTGGTTGAAGTCACCGATGTGGTTAAAAAGCTCCTCGGTGGCAGGGCCCCAGGGGTGGATGAGATCCGCCCGGAGTTCCTCAGGGCTCTGGATGTTGTGGGGCTGTCCTGGTTGACACGCCTCTGCAACATCGCGTGGTCAACGGGGAGAGTGCCTCTGGATTGGCAGACCGGGGTGGTAGTCCCTCTTTTTAAAAAGGGGGACCGGAGGGTGTGTTCCAACTACAGAGGGATCACACTCCTCAGCCTCCCTGGTAAGGTCTATTCAGGGGTGCTGGAGAGGAGGGTCCGTCAGGAAGTCGAGCCTCAGATTGAGGAGGAGCAGTGTGGTTTTCGTCCCGGCCGTGGAACAGTGGACCAGCTCTACACCCTTAGCAGGGTCCTCGAGGGTATGTGGGAATTCGCCCAACCAGTCTACATGTGTTTTGTGGACTTGGAGAAGGCGTTTGACCGTGTCCCTCGGGGAGTTCTGTGGGGGGTGCTTCGTGGGTATGGGGTACCGAACCCCCTGATACGGGCTATTCGGTCACTATACCACCGATGTCAGAGTTTGGTTCGCATTGCCGGCAGTAAGTCGGAATCGTTTCCAGTGAGGGTAGGACTCCGCCAAGGCTGCCCTTTGTCGCCGATTCTGTTCACAATCTTTATGGACAGAATTTCTAGGCGCAGCCGAAGCGTTGAGGGCGTCCGTTTTGGTGGCCTCAGTATTGCATCCCTGCTTTTTGCAGATGATGTGGTGCTGTTGGCTCCTTCAAACGGGGCTCTCCAACTCTCACTGGAGCGTTTCGCAGCCGAGTGTGAAGCGGTTGGGATGAAAATCAGCACCTCCAAATCTGAAACCATGGTCCTCAGTCGGAAAAGGGTGGAGTGCCCCCTCCGGGTCGGGGAGAGATCTTGCCCCAAGTGGAGGAGTTTAAGTATCTTGGGGTCTTGTTCACGAGTGAGGGCAGGAGGGAGCGAGAGATCGACAGGCGGATCGGTGCAGCGTCTGCTGTGATGCGGACGTTGTATCGGTCTGTCGTGGTGAAGAAGGAGCTGAGCCGAAGGGCGAAGCTCTCAATTTACCGGTCGATCTACGTTCCAACCCTCATCTATGGTCACGAGCTATGGGTCGTGACCGAAAGAACGAGATCCCGGATACAAGCGGCCGAAATGAGTTTTCTCCGCAGGGTGTCCGGGCTCTCCCTTAGAGATAAGGTGAGAAGCTCGGTCATCCGGGAGGGGCTCAGAGTCGAGCCGCTTCTCCTCCACATCGAGAGGAGCCAGATGAGGTGGCTTGGGCATCTGATTCGGATGCCTCCTGAACGCCTCCCTGGTGAGGTGTTCCGGGCATGTCCCACTGGGAGGAGACCCCGAGGAAGACCCAGGACACGCTGGAGTGACTATGTCACCCAGCTGGCCTGGGAACGCCTCGGGATCCCCCGGGGAGAGCTGGAAGAAGTAGCTAGGGAGAGGGAAGTCTGGGCTTCCCTGCTAAAGCTGTTGCCCCCGCGACCCGGCCCCGGATAAGCGGTAGAAGATGGATGGATGGATGGATGGACGCCTAAACCAAAGGACTTATGCACACACTTCAACATGTATTTTGTTCAGGATGACCTCCTGAAGCCCATATGAGCATTAATTTGACCACACAACTCATTCCTATGAAGATACATTCAAACACACAAAACGTGCTCAGCTCGGCCTGAAAATGCATTTAAAGCAATAAAAACTCAAATTGAGTGTCACGCCTAAACCAAAGGACTTATGCACACACTTCAACATGTATTTTGTTCAGGATGACCACCTGACGCCTAATTGAGCATTAATTTGACCACACAACTCATTCCTATGAAGATACATTCAAACTCACAAAACGCGCTCAGCTCGGGCTGAAAATGCATTTAAAGCAATAAAAACTCAAATTGAGTGTCACGCCTAAACCAAAGGACTTATGCACACACTACAACATGTATTTTGTTCAGGGTGACCTCCTGAAGCCTAAATAGGCATTAATTTGACCACACAACTCATTCCTATGAAGATACATTCAAACTCACAAAACGCGCTCAGCTCGGGCTGAAAATGCATTTAAAGCAATAAAAACTCAAATTGAGTGTCACGCCTAAACCAAAGGACTTATGCACACACTTCAACATGTATTTTGTTCAGGATGACCTCCTGAAGCCCATATGAGCATTAATTTGACTACACAACTCATTCCTATGAAGATACATTCAAACTCACAAAACGTGCTCAGCTCGGGCTGAAAATGCATTTAAAGCAATAAAAACTCAAATTGAGTGTCACGCCTAAACCAAAGGACTTATGCACACACTTCAACATGTATTTTGTTCAGGATGACCACCTGACGCCTAAATGAGCATTAATTTGACCACACAACTCATTCCTATGAAGATACATTCAAAGTCAGAAAGCGCGCTCAGCTCGGGCTGAAAATGCATTTAATTTAAAGCAATAAAAACTCAAATTGAGTGTCACGCCTAAACCAAAGGACTTATGCACACACTTCAACATGTATTTAGTTCAGGATGACCACCTGAAGCCTAAATGAGCATTAATTTGACTACACAACTCATTCCTATGAAGATACATTCAAACTCACAAAACGTGCTCAGCTCGGGCTGAAAATGCATTTAAAGCAATTAAAACTCAAATTGAGTGTCACACCTAAACCAAAGGACTTATGCACACACTTCAACATGTATTTTGCTCAGGATGACCTCCTGAAGCCCATATGAGCATTAGTTTGACTACACAACTCATTCCTATAAAGATACATTGAAACTCACAAAACGTGCTCAGCTCGGGCTGAAAATGCATTTAAAGCAATAAAAACTCAAATTGAGTGTCACGCCTAAACCAAAGGACTTATGCACACACTTCAACATGTGTTTTGTTCAGGATGACCTCCTGAAAGCCTAAATGAGCAATGATTTGACCACACAACTCATTCCTATGAAGATACATTCAAACTCAAAAAACGTGCTCAGCTCGGGCTGAAAATGCATTTAAAGCAATAAAAGCTCAAATTGAGTGTCACGCCTAAACCAAAGGACTTATGCACACACTTCAACATGTATTTTGTTCAGGATGACCTCCTGAAGCCCATATGAGCATTAATTTGACCACACAACTCATTCCTATGAAGATACATTAAAACTCACAAAACGCGCTCAGCTCGGGCTGAAAATGCATTTAAAGCAATAAAAACTCAAATTGAGTGTCACGCCTAAACCAAAGGACTTATGCACACACTACAACATGTATTTTGTTCAGGGTGACCTCCTGAAGCCTAAATAAGCATTAATTTGACCACACAACTCATTCCTATGAAGATACATTCAAACTCACAAAACGCGCTCAGCTCGGGCTGAAAATGCATTTAAAGCAATAAAAACTCAAATTGAGTGTCACACCTAAACCAAAGGACTTATGCACACACTTCAACATGTATTTTGTTCAGGATGACATCCTGAAGCCCATATGAGCATTAATTTGACTACACAACTCATTCCTATGAAGATACATTCAAACTCACAAAACGTGCTCAGCTCGGGCTGAAAATGCATTTAAAGCAATTAAAACTCAAATTGAGTGTCACACCTAAACCAAAGGACTTATGCACACACTTCAACATGTATTTTGCTCAGGATGACCTCGTGAAGCCCATATGAGCATTAGTTTGACTACACAACTCATTCCTATGAAGATACATTCAAACTCACAAAACGTGCTCAGCTCGGGCTGAAAATGCATTTAAAGCAATAAAAACTCAAATTGAGTGTCACACCTAAACCAAAGGACTTATGCACACACTTCAACATGTATCCTGAAGCCCATATGAGCATTAATTTGACTACACAACTCATTCCTATGAAGATACATTCAAACTCACAAAACGTGCTCAGCTCAGGCTGAAAATGCATTTAAAGCAATAAAAACTCAAATTGAGTGTCACACCTAAACCAAAGGACTTATGCACACACTTCAACATGTATTTTGTTCAGGATGACCTCCTGAAGCCCATATGAGCATTAATTTGACTACACAACTCATTCCTATGAAGATACATTCAAACTCACAAAACGTGCTCAGCTCGGGCTGAAAATGCATTTAAAGCAATAAAAACTCAAATTGAGTGTCACGCCTAAACCAAAGGACTTATGCACACACTTCAACATGTATTTAGTTCAGGATGACCACCTGAAGCCTAAATGAGCATTAATTTGACCACACAACTCATTCCTATGAAGATATTTTCAAACTCACAAAACGTGCTCAACTCGGGCTGAAAATGCATTTAAAGCAATAAAAACTCAAATTGAGTGTCACGCCTAAACCAAAGGACTTATGCACACACTTCAACATGTATTTTGTTCAGGATGACCTCCTGAAGCCTAAATAAGCATTAATTTGACCACACAACTCATTCCTATGAAAATACATTCAAACTCACAAAACGCGCTCAGCTCGGGCTGAAAATGCATTTAAAGCAATAAAAACTCAAATTGAGTGTCACACCTAAACCAAAGGACTTATGCACACACATCAACATGTATTTTGTTCAGGATGACCACCTGAAGCCTAAATGAGCATTAATTTGACCACACAACTCATTCCTATGAAGATACATTCAAACTCACAAAACATGCTCAGCTCGGGCTGAAAATGCATTTAAAGCAATAAAAACTCAAATTGAATGTCACGCCTAAACCAAAGGACTTATGCACACACTTCAACATGTATTTTGTTCAGGATGACCACCTGAAGCCTAAATGAGCATTAATTTGACCACACAACTCATTCTATGAAGATACATTCAAACTCACAAAACGTGCTCAGCTCGGGCTGAAAATGCATTTAAAGGAATAAAAGCTCAAATTGAGTGTCACGCCTAAACCAAAGGACTTATGCACACACTTCAACATGTATTTTGTTCAGGATGACCTCCTGAAGCCCATATGAGCATTAATTTGACCACACAACTCATTCCTATGAAGATACATTCAAACACACAAAACGTGCTCAGCTCGGCCTGAAAATGCATTTAAAGCAATAAAAACTCAAATTGAGTGTCACGCCTAAACCAAAGGACTTATGCACACACTTCAACATGTATTTTGTTCAGGATGACCTCCTGAAGCCTAAATAAGCATTAATTTGACCACACAACTCATTTCTATGACGATACATTCAAACTCACAAAACGCGCTCAGCTCGGGCTGAAAATGCATTTAAAGCAATAAAAACTCAAATTGAGTGTCACACCTAAACCAAAGGACTTATGCACACACATCAACATGTATTTAGTTCAGGATGACCACCTGAAGCCTAAATGAGCATTAATTTGACCACACAACTCATTCCTATGAAGATACATTCAAACTCACAAAACATGCTCAGCTCGGGCTGAAAATGCATTTAAAGCAATAAAAACTCAAATTGAATGTCACGCCTAAACCAAAGGACTTATGCACACACTTCAACATGTATTTTGTTCAGGATGACCACCTGAAGCCTAAATGAGCATTAATTTGACCACACAACTCATTCTATGAAGATACATTCAAACTCACAAAACGTGCTCAGCTCGGGCTGAAAATGCATTTAAAGCAATAAAAACTCAAATTGAGTGTCACGCCTAAACCAAAGGACTTATGCCCACACTTCAACATGTATTTAGTTCAGGATGACCACCTGAAGCCTAAATGAGCATTAATTTGACCACACAACTCATTCCTATGAAGATACATTCAAACTCACAAAACGTGCTCAGCTCGGGCTGAAAATGCATTTAAAGGAATAAAAGCTCAAATTGAGTGTCACGCCTAAACCAAAGGACTTATGCACACACTTCAACATGTATTTTGTTCAGGATGACCTCCTGAAGCCCATATGAGCATTAATTTGACCACACAACTCATTCCTATGAAGATACATTCAAACACACAAAACGTGCTCAGCTCGGGCTGAAAATGCATTTAAAGCAATAAAAACTCAAATTGAGTGTCACTCCTAAACCAAAGGACTTATGCACACACTTCAACATGTATTTTGTTCAGGATGACCTCCTGAAGCCTAAATAAGCATTAATTTGACCACACAACTCATTTCTATGACGATACATTCAAACTCACAAAACGCGCTCAGCTCGGGCTGAAAATGCATTTAAAGCAATAAAAACTCAAATTGAGTGTCACACCTAAACCAAAGGACTTATGCACACACATCAACATGTATTTAGTTCAGGATGACAACCTGAAGCCTAAATGAGCATTCATTTGACCACACAACTCATTCCTATGAAGATACATTCAAACTCACAAAACGTGCTCAGCTCGGGCTGAAAATGCATTTAAAGCAATAAAAACCCAAATTGAGTGTCACACCTAAACCAAAGGACTTATGCACACACTTCAACATGTATTTTGTTCAGGATGACCCTCTGAACCCCATATGAGCATTAATTTGACTACACAACTCATTCCTATGAAGATACATTTAAACTCACAAAACTTGCTTAGCTCGGGCTGAAAATGCATTTAAAGCAATAAAAACTCAAATTGAGTGTCACGCCTAAACCAAAGGACTTATGCACACACTTCAACATGTATTTTGTTCAGGATGACCACCTGACGCCTAAATGAGCATTAATTTGACCACACAACTCATTCCTATGAAGATACATTCAAACTCACAAAACGTGCTCAGCTCGGGCTGAAAATGCATTTAAAGCAATAAAAACTCAAATTGAGTGTCACGCCTAAACCAAAGGACTTATGCACACACTTCAACATGTAGTTTGTTCAGGATGACCTCCTGAAGCCTAAATCAGCAATAATTTGACCACACAACTCATTCCTATGAAGATACATTCAAAGTCAGAAAGCGCGCTCAGCTCGGGCTGAAAATGCATTTAATTTAAAGCAATAAAAACTCAAATTGAGTGTCACGCCTAAACCAAAGGACTTATGCACACACTTCAACATGTATTTAGTTCAGGATGACCACCTGAAGCCTAAATGAGCATTAATTTGACCACACAACTCATTCCTATGAAGATACATTCAAACTCACAAAACGTGCTCAGCTCGGGCTGAAAATGCATTTAAAGCAATAAAAACTCAAATTGAGTTTCACACCTAAACCAAAGGACTTATGCACACACTTCAACATGTATTTTGTTCAGGATGACCTCCTGAAGCCCATATGAGCATTAATTTGACTACACAACTCATTCCTATGAAGATACATTCAAACTCACAAAACGTGCTCAGCTCGGGCTGAAAATGCATTTAAAGCAATAAAAACTCAAATTGAGTGTCACGCCTAAACCAAAGGACTTATGCACACACTTCAACATGTATTTTGTTCAGGATGACCTCCTGAAGCCTAAATAAGCATTAATTTGACCACACAACTCATTCCTATGAAGATACATTCAAACTCACAAAATGCGCTCAGCTCGGGCTGAAAATGCATTTAAAGCAATAAAAACTCAAATTTAGTGTCACACCTAAACCAAAGGACTTATGGACACACTTCAACATGTATTTAGTTCAGGATGACATCCTGAAGCCCATATGAGCATTAATTTGACTACACAACTCATTCCTATGAAGATACATTCAAACTCACAAAACGTGCTCAACTCGGGCTGAAAATGCATTTAAAGCAATAAAAACTCAAATTGAGTGTCACGCCTAAACCAAAGGACTTATGCACACACTTCAACATGTATTTTGTTCAGGATGACCTCCTGAAGCCCATATGAGCATTAATTTGACTACACAACTCATTCCTATGAAGATACATTCAAACTCACAAAACGTGCTCAGCTCGGGCTGAAAATGCATTTAAAGCAATAAAAACTCAGATTGAGTGTCACGCCTAAACCAAAGGACTTATGCACACACTTCAACATGTATTTTGTTCAGGATGACCACCTGACGCCTAAATGAGCATTAATTTGACCACACAACTCATTCCTATGAAGATACATTCAAACTCACAAAACGTGCTCAGCTCGGGCTGAAAATGCATTTAAAGCAATAAAAACTCAAATTGAGTGTCACGCCTAAACCAAAGGACTTATGCACACACTTCAACATGTATTTTGTTCAGGATGACCTCCTGAAGCCTAAATAAGCATTAATTTGACCACACAACTCATTTCTATGACGATACATTCAAACTCACAAAACGCGCTCAGCTCGGGCTGAAAATGCATTTAAAGCAATAAAAACTCAAATTGAGTGTCACACCTAAACCAAAGGACTTATGCACACACATCAACATGTATTTAGTTCAGGATGACCACCTGAAGCCTAAATGAGCATTAATTTGACCACACAACTCATTCCTATGAAGATACATTCAAACTCACAAAACGTGCTCAGCTCGGGCTGAAAATGCATTTAAAGCAATAAAAACTCAAATTGAGTGTCACACCTAAACCAAAGGACTTATGCACACACTTCAACATGTATTTTGTTCAGGATGACCCTCTGAACCCCATATGAGCATTAATTTGACTACACAACTCATTCCTATGAAGATACATTTAAACTCACAAAACTTGCTTAGCTCGGGCTGAAAATGCATTTAAAGCAATAAAAACTCAAATTGAGTGTCACGCCTAAACCAAAGGACTTATGCACACACTTCAACATGTATTTTGTTCAGGATGACCACCTGACGCCTAAATGAGCATTAATTTGACCACACAACTCATTCCTATGAAGATACATTCAAACTCACAAAACGTGCTCAACTCGGGCTGAAAATGCATTTAAAGCAATAAAAACTCAAATTGAGTGTCACGCCTAAACCAAAGGACTTATGCACACACTTCAACATGTATTTTGTTCAGGATGACCTCCTGAAGCCTAAATAAGCATTAATTTGACCACACAACTCATTCCTATGAAGATACATTCAAACTCACAAAACGCGCTCAGCTCGGGCTGAAAATGCATTTAAAGCAATAAAAACTCAAATTGAGTGTCACACCTAAACCAAAGGACTTATGCACACACTTCAACATGTATTTTGTTCAGGATGACCACCTGAAGCCTAAATGAGCATTAATTTGACCACACAACTCATTCCTATGAAGATACATTCAAACTCACAAAACATGCTCAGCTCGGGCTGAAAATGCATTTAAAGCAATAAAAACTCAAATTGAATGTCACGCCTAAACCAAAGGACTTATGCACACACTTCAACATGTATTTTGTTCAGGATGACCTCCTGAAGCCCATATGAGCATTAATTTGACTACACAACTCATTCCTATGAAGATACATTCAAACTCACAAAACGTGCTCAGCTCGGGCTGAAAATGCATTTAAAGCAATAAAAACTCAAATTGAGTGTCACGCCTAAACCAAAGGACTTATGCACACACTTCAACATGTATTTTGTTCAGGATGACCACCTGACGCCTAAATGAGCATTAATTTGACCACACAACTCATTCCTATGAAGATACATTCAAAGTCAGAAAGCGCGCTCAGCTCGGGCTGAAAATGCATTTAATTTAAAGCAATAAAAACTCAAATTGAGTGTCACGCCTAAACCAAAGGACTTATGCACACACTTCAAAATGTATTTAGTTCAGGATGACCACCTGAAGCCTAAATGAGCATTAATTTGACTACACAACTCATTCCTATGAAGATACATTCAAACTCACAAAACGTGCTCAGCTCGGGCTGAAAATGCATTTAAAGCAATAAAAACTCAAATTGAGTGTCACACCTAAACCAAAGGACTTATGCACACACTTCAACATGTATTTTGTTCAGGATGACCTCCTGAAGCCCATATGAGCAATAATTTGACTACACAACTCATTCCTATAAAGATACATTCAAACTCACAAAACGTGCTCAGCTCGGGCTGAAAATGCATTTAAAGCAATAAAAACTCAAATTGAGTGTCACGCCTAAACCAAAGGACTTATGCACACACTTCAACATGTATTTAGTTCAGGATGACCACCTGAAGCCTAAATGAGCATTAATTTGACCACACAACTCATTCCTATGAAGATACATTCAAACTCACAAAACGTGCTCAGCTCGGGCTGAAAATGCATTTAAAGCAATAAAAACTCAAATTGAGTGTCACGCCTAAACCAAAGGACTTATGCACACACTTCAACATGTATTTTGTTCAGGATGACCACCTGAAGCCTAAATGAGCATTAATTTGACCACACAACTCATTCTATGAAGATACATTCAAACTCACAAAACGTGCTCAGCTCGGGCTGAAAATGCATTTAAAGCAATAAAAACTCAAATTGAGTGTCACGCCTAAACCAAAGGACTTATGCCCACACTTCAACATGTATTTAGTTCAGGATGACCACCTGAAGCCTAAATGAGCATTAATTTGACCACACAACTCATTCCTATGAAGATACATTCAAACTCACAAAACGTGCTCAGCTCGGGCTGAAAATGCATTTAAAGGAATAAAAGCTCAAATTGAGTGTCACGCCTAAACCAAAGGACTTATGCACACACTTCAACATGTATTTTGTTCAGGATGACCTCCTGAAGCCCATATGAGCATTAATTTGACCACACAACTCATTCCTATGAAGATACATTCAAACACACAAAACGTGCTCAGCTTGGCCTGAAAATGCATTTAAAGCAATAAAAACTCAAATTGAGTGTCACGCCTAAACCAAAGGACTTATGCACACACTTCAACATGTATTTTGTTCAGGATGACCTCCTGAAGCCTAAATAAGCATTAATTTGACCACACAACTCATTTCTATGACGATACATTCAAACTCACAAAACGCGCTCAGCTCGGGCTGAAAATGCATTTAAAGCAATAAAAACTCAAATTGAGTGTCACACCTAAACCAAAGGACTTATGCACACACATCAACATGTATTTAGTTCAGGATGACCACCTGAAGCCTAAATGAGCATTAATTTGACCACACAACTCATTCCTATGAAGATACATTCAAACTCACAAAACATGCTCAGCTCGGGCTGAAAATGCATTTAAAGCAATAAAAAATCAAATTGAATGTCACGCCTAAACCAAAGGACTTATGCACACACTTCAACATGTATTTTGTTCAGGATGACCACCTGAAGCCTAAATGAGCATTAATTTGACCACACAACTCATTCTATGAAGATACATTCAAACACACAAAACGTGCTCAGCTCGGCCTGAAAATGCATTTAAAGCAATAAAAACTCAAATTGAGTGTCACGCCTAAACCAAAGGACTTATGCACACACTTCAACATGTATTTTGTTCAGGATGACCTCCTGAAGCCTAAATAAGCATTAATTTGACCACACAACTCATTTCTATGACGATACATTCAAACTCACAAAACGCGCTCAGCTCGGGCTGAAAATGCATTTAAAGCAATAAAAACTCAAATTGAGTGTCACACCTAAACCAAAGGACTTATGCACACACATCAACATGTATTTAGTTCAGGATGACCACCTGAAGCCTAAATGAGCATTAATTTGACCACACAACTCATTCCTATGAAGATACATTCAAACTCACAAAACATGCTCAGCTCGGGCTGAAAATGCATTTAAAGCAATAAAAACTCAAATTGAATGTCACGCCTAAACCAAAGGACTTATGCACACACTTCAACATGTATTTTGTTCAGGATGACCACCTGAAGCCTAAATGAGCATTAATTTGACCACACAACTCATTCTATGAAGATACATTCAAACTCACAAAACGTGCTCAGCTCGGGCTGAAAATGCATTTAAAGCAATAAAAACTCAAATTGAGTGTCACGCCTAAACCAAAGGACTTATGCCCACACTTCAACATGTATTTAGTTCAGGATGACCACCTGAAGCCTAAATGAGCATTAATTTGACCACACAACTCATTCCTATGAAGATACATTCAAACTCACAAAACGTGCTCAGCTCGGGCTGAAAATGCATTTAAAGGAATAAAAGCTCAAATTGAGTGTCACGCCTAAACCAAAGGACTTATGCACACACTTCAACATGTATTTTGTTCAGGATGACCTCCTGAAGCCCATATGAGCATTAATTTGACCACACAACTCATTCCTATGAAGATACATTCAAACACACAAAACGTGCTCAGCTCGGCCTGAAAATGCATTTAAAGCAATAAAAACTCAAATTGAGTGTCATGCCTAAACCAAAGGACTTATGCACACACTTCAACATGTATTTTGTTCAGGATGACCACCTGACGCCTAAATGAGCATTAATTTGACCACACAACTCATTCCTATGAAGATACATTCAAACTCACAAAACGTGCTCAGCTCGGGCTGAAAATGCATTTAAAGCAATAAAAACTCAAATTGAGTGTCACGCCTAAACCAAAGGACTTATGCACACACTTCAACATGTATTTTGTTCAGGATGACCTCCTGAAGCCTAAATCAGCAATAATTTGACCACACAACTCATTCCTATGAAGATACATTCAAAGTCAGAAAGCGCGCTCAGCTCGGGCTGAAAATGCATTTAATTTAAAGCAATAAAAACTCAAATTGAGTGTCACGCCTAAACCAAAGGACTTATGCACACACTTCAACATGTATTTAGTTCAGGATGACCACCTGAAGCCTAAATGAGCATTAATTTGACCACACAACTCATTCCTATGAAGATACATTCAAACTCACAAAACGTGCTCAGCTTGGGCTGAAAATGCATTTAAAGCAATAAAAACTCAAATTGAGTGTCACACCTAAACCAAAGAACTTATGCACACACTTCAACATGTATTTAGTTCAGGATGACCACCTGAAGCCTAAATGAGCATTAATTTGACCACACAACTCATTCCTATGAAGATACATTCAAACTCACAAAACGTGCTCAACTCGGGCTGAAAATGCATTTAAAGCAATAAAAACTCAAATTGAGTGTCACGCCTAAACCAAAGGACTTATGCACACACTTCAACATGTATTTAGTTCAGGATGACATCCTGAAGCCCATATGAGCATTAATTTGACTACACAACTCATTCCTATGAAGATACATTCAAACTCACAAAACGTGCTCAGCTCGGGCTGAAAATGCATTTAAAGCAATAAAAACTCAAATTGAGTGTCACGCCTAAACCAAAGGACTTATGCAAACACTTCAACATGTATTTAGTTCAGGATGACCACCTGAAGCCTAAATGAGCATTAATTTGACCACACAACTCATTCCTATGAAGATACATTCAAACTCACAAAACGTGCTCAACTCGGGCTGAAAATGCATTTAAAGGAATAAAAGCTCAAATTGAGTGTCACGCCTGAACCAAAGGACTTATGCACACACTTCAACATGTATTTTGTTCAGGATGACCTCCTGAAGCCCATATGAGCATTAATTTGACCACACAACTCATTCCTATGAAGATACATTCAAACACACAAAACGTGCTCAGCTCGGCCTGAAAATGCATTTAAAGCAATAAAAACTCAAATTGAGTGTCACACCTAAACCAAAGGACTTATGCACACACTTCAACATGTATTTTGTTCAGGATGACCTCCTGAAGCCCATATGAGCATTAATTTGACTACACAACTCATTCCTATGAAGATACATTCAAACTCACAAAACGTGCTCAGCTCGGGCTGAAAATGCATTTAAAGCAATAAAAACTCAAATTGAGTGTCACGCCTAAACCAAAGGACTTATGCACACACTTCAACATGTATTTTGTTCAGGATGACCTCCTGAAGTCTAAATCAGCAATAATTTGACCACACAACTCATTCCTATGAAGATACATTCAAAGTCAGAAAGCGCGCTCAGCTCGGGCTGAAAATGCATTTGATTTAAAGCAATAAAAACTCAAATTGAGTGTCACGCCTAAACCAAAGGACTTATGCACACACTTCAACATGTATTTAGTTCAGGATGACCACCTGAAGCCTAAATGAGCATTAATTTGACCACACAACTCATTCCTATGAAGATACATTCAAACTCACAAAACGCGCTCAGCTCGGGCTGAAAATGCATTTAAAGCAATAAAAACTCAAATTTAGTGTCACACCTAAACCAAAGGACTTATGCACACACTTTCAACATGTATTTAGTTCAGGATGACCTTCTGAAGCCCATATGAGCATTAATTTGACTACACAACTCATTCCTATGAAGATACATTCAAACTCACAAAACGTGCTCAGCTCGGGCTGAAAATGCATTTAAAGCAAAAAAAACTCAAATTGAGTGTCACGCCTAAACCAAAGGACTAATGCACACACTTCAACATGTATTTAGTTCAGGATGACCACCTGAAGCCTAAATGAGCATTAATTTGACCACACAACTCATTCCTATGAAGATACATTCAAACTCACAAAACGTGCTCAGCTCGGGCTGAAAATATATTCAAAGCAATAAAAACTCAAATTGAGTGTCACGCCTAAACCAAAGGACTTATGCACACACTTCAACATGTATTTTGTTCAGGATGACCTTCTGAAGCCCATATGAGCATTAATTTGACTACACAACTCATTCCTATGAAGATACATTCAAACTCACAAAACGTGCTCAGCTCGGGCTGAAAATGCATTTAAAGCAATAAAAACTCAAATTGAGTGTCACGCCTAAACCAAAGGACTTATGCACACACTTCAACATGTATTTTGTTCAGGATGACCTCCTGAAGTCTAAATAAGCATTAATTTGACCACACAACTCATTCCTATGAAGATACATTCAAACTCACAAAACGCGCTCAGCTCGGGCTGAAAATGCATTTAAAGCAATAAAAACTCAAATTGAGTGTCACACCTAAACCAAAGGACTTATGCACACACTTCAACATGTATTTAGTTCAGGATGACCAACTGAAGCCTAAATGAGCATTAATTTGACCACACAACTCATTCCTATGAAGATACATTCAAACTCACAAAACATGCTCAGCTCGGGCTGAAAATGCATTTAAAGCAATAAAAACTCAAATTGAATGTCACGCCTAAACCAAAGGACTTATGCACACACTTCAACATGTATTTTGTTCAGGATGACCACCTGAAGCCTAAATGAGCATTCATTTGACCACACAACTCATTCTATGAAGATACATTCAAACTCACAAAACGTGCTCAGCTCGGGCTGAAAATGCATTTAAAGCAATAAAAACTAAAATTTAGTGTCACGCCTAAACCAAAGGACTTATGCACACACTTCAACATGTGTTTTGTTCAGGATGACCTCCTGAAGCCTAAATTAGCAATAATTTGACCACACAACTCATTCCTATGAAGATACATTCAAACTCAAAAAACGTGCTCAGCTCGGGCTGAAAATTTATTTAAAGCAATAAAAACTCAAATTGAGTGTCACACCTAAACCAAAGGACTAATGCACACACTTCAACATGTATTTTGTTCAGGATGACCTCCTGAAGCCCATATGAGCATTAATTTGACCACATAACTCATTCCTATGAAGATACATTCAAACTCACAAAACGTGCTCAGCTCGGGCTGAAAATGCATTTAAAGCAATAAAAACTCAAATTGAGTGTCACGCCTAAACCAAAGGACTTATGCACACACTTCAACATGTATTTTGTTCACGATGACCAGCTGAAGCCTAAATGAGCATTAATTTGACCACACAACTCATTCCTATGAAGATACATTCAAACTCACAAAACGCGCTCAACTCGGGCTGAAAATGCATTTAAAGCAATAAAAGCTCAAATTGAGTGTCACGCCTAAACCACCTCTCCGGGAGCCGTCACCTTACCGTGGTGGAGGGGTTTGTGTGTCCCAATGATCCTAGGAGCTAAGTTGTCTGGGGCTTTATGCCCCTGGCAGGGTCACCCATGGCAAACAGGTCCTAGGTGAGGGACCAGACAAAGCACGGCTCACAAAACCCCTTATGACAGACAAAATCGATGGCACTCAGTTTCCCTTGCCCGGACGCGGGTCACCGGGGCCCCCCTCTGGAGCCAGGCCTGGAGGTGGGGCTCGTTGGCGAGCGCCTGGTGGCCGGGCCTACACCCATGGGGCCCGGCCGGGCTCAGCCCGAAGAGGCAACGTGGGTCCTCCTTCTCATGGTCTCACCACCCGTGGGAGGGGTCAAAGGGGTCGGGTGCAATGCGAGCTGGGCGGCAGCCAAAGGCGGGGACCCTGGCGGTCCGATCCTCGGCTGCAGAAGCTAGCTCTTGGGACATGGAATGTCACCTCTCTGGCAGGGAAGGAGCCCGAGCTGGTGTGTGAGGTAGAGAAGTTCCGACTGGATATAGTCGGACTTGCCTCCACACACAGCCTGGGTTCTGGTACTAGTTCTCTCGAGAGGGGTTGGACTCTCTTCCACTCTGGAGTTGCTCATGGTGAGAGGCGCAGAGCAGGTGTGGGCATACTCATTGCACCCCGGCTCAGTGCCTGTACATTGGGGTTCACACCGGTAGACGAGAGGGTTGCTTCCCTCCGCCTTCGGGTGGGGGGACGGGTCCTGACTGTTGTTTGTGCATATGCACCAAACGGCAGCTCAGCATACCCACCCTTTTTGGAGTCCTTGGAGGGTGTGCTGGAGAGTACTCCTGCTGGGGACTCCCTTGTTCTGCTGGGGGACTTCAATGCTCACGTGGGCAATGACAGTGAGACCTGGAGGGGCGTGATTGGGAGGAACGGCCCCCCCGATCAGAACTCGAGTGGTGTTTTGTTATTGGACTTCTGTGCTCGTCACGGACTGTCCATAACGAACACCTTGTTCAAACATAAGGGTGTCCATATGTGCACTTGGCACCAGGACACCCTGGGCCGTAGTTCGATGATCGACCTTGTGGTTGTATCATCGGATTTGCGGCCGCATGTTTTGGACACTCGGGTGAAGAGAGGGGCGGAGCTGTCAACTGATCACCACCTGGTGGTGAGTAGGCTCCGATGGTGGGGAAAGATGCCGGTCCGTCCTGGCAGACCCAAACGTATTGTGAGGGTTTGTTGGGAGCGTCTGGCGGAATCCCCTGTCAGAAGGAGTTTCAACTCCCACCTCCGACAGAGCTTTTCCCATGTTCCGGGGGAGACGGGGGACATTGAGTCCGAGTGGACCATGTTCCGTGCCTCTATTGTTGAGGCGGCCAATCTGAGTTGTGGCCGTAAAGTGGTTGGTGCCTGTCGTGGCGGCAACCCTCGTACTCGCTGGTGGACACCAGCAGTAAGGGATGCCGTCAAGCTGAAGAAGGAGTCCTATCGAGCCTTTATGGCCTGTGGGACCCCAGAGGCAGCTGACGGGTATCGACTGGCCAAGCGGAACGCAGCTTCGGTGGTCGCCGAGGCAAAAACCCGAGCGTGGGAAGAGTTCGGTGAGGCCATGGAAGCCGACTTCCGGACGGCTTCGAGGAAATTCTGGTCCACCATCCGACGTCTCAGGAGGGGGAAGCAGTGCACCACTAACACTGTGTACAGTGGGGATGGGGCACTGCTGACTTCGACTCGGGACGTTGTGAACCGGTGGGCAGAGTACTTCGAAGACCTCCTCAACTCCACCAACACGTCTTCCTTGGAGGAAGCAGAGTCTGAGGACCCTGAGGTGGGCTCTCCTATCTCTGTGGTTGAAGTCACCGATGTGGTTAAAAAGCTCCTCGGTGGCAGGGCCCCAGGGGTGGATGAGATCCGCCCGGAGTTCCTCAGGGCTCTGGATGTTGTGGGGCTGTCCTGGTTGACACGCCTCTGCAACATCGCGTGGTCAACGGGGAGAGTGCCTCTGGATTGGCAG
Organism: Hippocampus guttulatus; assembly: GCF_054856545.1. NCBI lineage: Eukaryota > Metazoa > Chordata > Actinopteri > Syngnathiformes > Syngnathidae > Hippocampus > Hippocampus guttulatus. The sequence goes on along the minus strand of NW_028233887.1, from coordinate 354,656 downwards.
ACCGGGGTGGTAGTCCCTCTTTTTAAAAAGGGGGACCGGAGGGTGTGTTCCAACTACAGAGGGATCACACTCCTCAGCCTCCCTGGTAAGGTCTATTCAGGGGTGCTGGAGAGGAGGGTCCGTCAGGAAGTCGAGCCTCAGATTGAGGAGGAGCAGTGTGGTTTTCGTCCCGGCCGTGGAACAGTGGACCAGCTCTACACCCTTAGCAGGGTCCTCGAGGGTATGTGGGAATTCGCCCAACCAGTCTACATGTGTTTTGTGGACTTGGAGAAGGCGTTTGACCGTGTCCCTCGGGGAGTTCTGTGGGGGGTGCTTCGTGGGTATGGGGTACCGAACCCCCTGATACGGGCTATTCGGTCACTATACCACCGATGTCAGAGTTTGGTTCGCATTGCCGGCAGTAAGTCGGAATCGTTTCCAGTGAGGGTAGGACTCCGCCAAGGCTGCCCTTTGTCGCCGATTCTGTTCACAATCTTTATGGACAGAATTTCTAGGCGCAGCCGAAGCGTTGAGGGCGTCCGTTTTGGTGGCCTCAGTATTGCATCCCTGCTTTTTGCAGATGATGTGGTGCTGTTGGCTCCTTCAAACGGGGCTCTCCAACTCTCACTGGAGCGTTTCGCAGCCGAGTGTGAAGCGGTTGGGATGAAAATCAGCACCTCCAAATCTGAAACCATGGTCCTCAGTCGGAAAAGGGTGGAGTGCCCCCTCCGGGTCGGGGAGAGATCTTGCCCCAAGTGGAGGAGTTTAAGTATCTTGGGGTCTTGTTCACGAGTGAGGGCAGGAGGGAGCGAGAGATCGACAGGCGGATCGGTGCAGCGTCTGCTGTGATGCGGACGTTGTATCGGTCTGTCGTGGTGAAGAAGGAGCTGAGCCGAAGGGCGAAGCTCTCAATTTACCGGTCGATCTACGTTCCAACCCTCATCTATGGTCACGAGCTATGGGTCGTGACCGAAAGAACGAGATCCCGGATACAAGCGGCCGAAATGAGTTTTCTCCGCAGGGTGTCCGGGCTCTCCCTTAGAGATAAGGTGAGAAGCTCGGTCATCCGGGAGGGGCTCAGAGTCGAGCCGCTTCTCCTCCACATCGAGAGGAGCCAGATGAGGTGGCTTGGGCATCTGATTCGGATGCCTCCTGAACGCCTCCCTGGTGAGGTGTTCCGGGCATGTCCCACTGGGAGGAGACCCCGAGGAAGACCCAGGACACGCTGGAGTGACTATGTCACCCAGCTGGCCTGGGAACGCCTCGGGATCCCCCGGGGAGAGCTGGAAGAAGTAGCTAGGGAGAGGGAAGTCTGGGCTTCCCTGCTAAAGCTGTTGCCCCCGCGACCCGGCCCCGGATAAGCGGTAGAAGATGGATGGATGGATGGATGGACGCCTAAACCAAAGGACTTATGCACACACTTCAACATGTATTTTGTTCAGGATGACCTCCTGAAGCCCATATGAGCATTAATTTGACCACACAACTCATTCCTATGAAGATACATTCAAACACACAAAACGTGCTCAGCTCGGCCTGAAAATGCATTTAAAGCAATAAAAACTCAAATTGAGTGTCACGCCTAAACCAAAGGACTTATGCACACACTTCAACATGTATTTTGTTCAGGATGACCACCTGACGCCTAATTGAGCATTAATTTGACCACACAACTCATTCCTATGAAGATACATTCAAACTCACAAAACACGCTCAGCTCGGGCTGAAAATGCATTTAAAGCAATAAAAACTCAAATTGAGTGTCACGCCTAAACCAAAGGACTTATGCACACACTACAACATGTATTTTGTTCAGGGTGACCTCCTGAAGCCTAAATAGGCATTAATTTGACCACACAACTCATTCCTATGAAGATACATTCAAACTCACAAAACGCGCTCAGCTCGGGCTGAAAATGCATTTAAAGCAATAAAAACTCAAATTGAGTGTCACGCCTAAACCAAAGGACTTATGCACACACTTCAACATGTATTTTGTTCAGGATGACCTCCTGAAGCCCATATGAGCATTAATTTGACTACACAACTCATTCCTATGAAGATACATTCAAACTCACAAAACGTGCTCAGCTCGGGCTGAAAATGCATTTAAAGCAATAAAAACTCAAATTGAGTGTCACGCCTAAACCAAAGGACTTATGCACACACTTCAACATGTATTTTGTTCAGGATGACCACCTGACGCCTAAATGAGCATTAATTTGACCACACAACTCATTCCTATGAAGATACATTCAAAGTCAGAAAGCGCGCTCAGCTCGGGCTGAAAATGCATTTAATTTAAAGCAATAAAAACTCAAATTGAGTGTCACGCCTAAACCAAAGGACTTATGCACACACTTCAACATGTATTTAGTTCAGGATGACCACCTGAAGCCTAAATGAGCATTAATTTGACTACACAACTCATTCCTATGAAGATACATTCAAACTCACAAAACGTGCTCAGCTCGGGCTGAAAATGCATTTAAAGCAATTAAAACTCAAATTGAGTGTCACACCTAAACCAAAGGACTTATGCACACACTTCAACATGTATTTTGCTCAGGATGACCTCCTGAAGCCCATATGAGCATTAGTTTGACTACACAACTCATTCCTATAAAGATACATTGAAACTCACAAAACGTGCTCAGCTCGGGCTGAAAATGCATTTAAAGCAATAAAAACTCAAATTGAGTGTCACGCCTAAACCAAAGGACTTATGCACACACTTCAACATGTGTTTTGTTCAGGATGACCTCCTGAAAGCCTAAATGAGCAATAATTTGACCACACAACTCATTCCTATGAAGATACATTCAAACTCAAAAAACGTGCTCAGCTCGGGCTGAAAATGCATTTAAAGCAATAAAAGCTCAAATTGAGTGTCACGCCTAAACCAAAGGACTTATGCACACACTTCAACATGTATTTTGTTCAGGATGACCTCCTGAAGCCCATATGAGCATTAATTTGACCACACAACTCATTCCTATGAAGATACATTAAAACTCACAAAACGCGCTCAGCTCGGGCTGAAAATGCATTTAAAGCAATAAAAACTCAAATTGAGTGTCACGCCTAAACCAAAGGACTTATGCACACACTACAACATGTATTTTGTTCAGGGTGACCTCCTGAAGCCTAAATAAGCATTAATTTGACCACACAACTCATTCCTATGAAGATACATTCAAACTCACAAAACGCGCTCAGCTCGGGCTGAAAATGCATTTAAAGCAATAAAAACTCAAATTGAGTGTCACACCTAAACCAAAGGACTTATGCACACACTTCAACATGTATTTTGTTCAGGATGACATCCTGAAGCCCATATGAGCATTAATTTGACTACACAACTCATTCCTATGAAGATACATTCAAACTCACAAAACGTGCTCAGCTCGGGCTGAAAATGCATTTAAAGCAATTAAAACTCAAATTGAGTGTCACACCTAAACCAAAGGACTTATGCACACACTTCAACATGTATTTTGCTCAGGATGACCTCGTGAAGCCCATATGAGCATTAGTTTGACTACACAACTCATTCCTATGAAGATACATTCAAACTCACAAAACGTGCTCAGCTCGGGCTGAAAATGCATTTAAAGCAATAAAAACTCAAATTGAGTGTCACACCTAAACCAAAGGACTTATGCACACACTTCAACATGTATCCTGAAGCCCATATGAGCATTAATTTGACTACACAACTCATTCCTATGAAGATACATTCAAACTCACAAAACGTGCTCAGCTCAGGCTGAAAATGCATTTAAAGCAATAAAAACTCAAATTGAGTGTCACACCTAAACCAAAGGACTTATGCACACACTTCAACATGTATTTTGTTCAGGATGACCTCCTGAAGCCCATATGAGCATTAATTTGACTACACAACTCATTCCTATGAAGATACATTCAAACTCACAAAACGTGCTCAGCTCGGGCTGAAAATGCATTTAAAGCAATAAAAACTCAAATTGAGTGTCACGCCTAAACCAAAGGACTTATGCACACACTTCAACATGTATTTAGTTCAGGATGACCACCTGAAGCCTAAATGAGCATTAATTTGACCACACAACTCATTCCTATGAAGATATTTTCAAACTCACAAAACGTGCTCAACTCGGGCTGAAAATGCATTTAAAGCAATAAAAACTCAAATTGAGTGTCACGCCTAAACCAAAGGACTTATGCACACACTTCAACATGTATTTTGTTCAGGATGACCTCCTGAAGCCTAAATAAGCATTAATTTGACCACACAACTCATTCCTATGAAAATACATTCAAACTCACAAAACGCGCTCAGCTCGGGCTGAAAATGCATTTAAAGCAATAAAAACTCAAATTGAGTGTCACACCTAAACCAAAGGACTTATGCACACACATCAACATGTATTTTGTTCAGGATGACCACCTGAAGCCTAAATGAGCATTAATTTGACCACACAACTCATTCCTATGAAGATACATTCAAACTCACAAAACATGCTCAGCTCGGGCTGAAAATGCATTTAAAGCAATAAAAACTCAAATTGAATGTCACGCCTAAACCAAAGGACTTATGCACACACTTCAACATGTATTTTGTTCAGGATGACCACCTGAAGCCTAAATGAGCATTAATTTGACCACACAACTCATTCTATGAAGATACATTCAAACTCACAAAACGTGCTCAGCTCGGGCTGAAAATGCATTTAAAGGAATAAAAGCTCAAATTGAGTGTCACGCCTAAACCAAAGGACTTATGCACACACTTCAACATGTATTTTGTTCAGGATGACCTCCTGAAGCCCATATGAGCATTAATTTGACCACACAACTCATTCCTATGAAGATACATTCAAACACACAAAACGTGCTCAGCTCGGCCTGAAAATGCATTTAAAGCAATAAAAACTCAAATTGAGTGTCACGCCTAAACCAAAGGACTTATGCACACACTTCAACATGTATTTTGTTCAGGATGACCTCCTGAAGCCTAAATAAGCATTAATTTGACCACACAACTCATTTCTATGACGATACATTCAAACTCACAAAACGCGCTCAGCTCGGGCTGAAAATGCATTTAAAGCAATAAAAACTCAAATTGAGTGTCACACCTAAACCAAAGGACTTATGCACACACATCAACATGTATTTAGTTCAGGATGACCACCTGAAGCCTAAATGAGCATTAATTTGACCACACAACTCATTCCTATGAAGATACATTCAAACTCACAAAACATGCTCAGCTCGGGCTGAAAATGCATTTAAAGCAATAAAAACTCAAATTGAATGTCACGCCTAAACCAAAGGACTTATGCACACACTTCAACATGTATTTTGTTCAGGATGACCACCTGAAGCCTAAATGAGCATTAATTTGACCACACAACTCATTCTATGAAGATACATTCAAACTCACAAAACGTGCTCAGCTCGGGCTGAAAATGCATTTAAAGCAATAAAAACTCAAATTGAGTGTCACGCCTAAACCAAAGGACTTATGCCCACACTTCAACATGTATTTAGTTCAGGATGACCACCTGAAGCCTAAATGAGCATTAATTTGACCACACAACTCATTCCTATGAAGATACATTCAAACTCACAAAACGTGCTCAGCTCGGGCTGAAAATGCATTTAAAGGAATAAAAGCTCAAATTGAGTGTCACGCCTAAACCAAAGGACTTATGCACACACTTCAACATGTATTTTGTTCAGGATGACCTCCTGAAGCCCATATGAGCATTAATTTGACCACACAACTCATTCCTATGAAGATACATTCAAACACACAAAACGTGCTCAGCTCGGGCTGAAAATGCATTTAAAGCAATAAAAACTCAAATTGAGTGTCACTCCTAAACCAAAGGACTTATGCACACACTTCAACATGTATTTTGTTCAGGATGACCTCCTGAAGCCTAAATAAGCATTAATTTGACCACACAACTCATTTCTATGACGATACATTCAAACTCACAAAACGCGCTCAGCTCGGGCTGAAAATGCATTTAAAGCAATAAAAACTCAAATTGAGTGTCACACCTAAACCAAAGGACTTATGCACACACATCAACATGTATTTAGTTCAGGATGACAACCTGAAGCCTAAATGAGCATTCATTTGACCACACAACTCATTCCTATGAAGATACATTCAAACTCACAAAACGTGCTCAGCTCGGGCTGAAAATGCATTTAAAGCAATAAAAACTCAAATTGAGTGTCACACCTAAACCAAAGGACTTATGCACACACTTCAACATGTATTTTGTTCAGGATGACCCTCTGAACCCCATATGAGCATTAATTTGACTACACAACTCATTCCTATGAAGATACATTTAAACTCACAAAACTTGCTTAGCTCGGGCTGAAAATGCATTTAAAGCAATAAAAACTCAAATTGAGTGTCACGCCTAAACCAAAGGACTTATGCACACACTTCAACATGTATTTTGTTCAGGATGACCACCTGACGCCTAAATGAGCATTAATTTGACCACACAACTCATTCCTATGAAGATACATTCAAACTCACAAAACGTGCTCAGCTCGGGCTGAAAATGCATTTAAAGCAATAAAAACTCAAATTGAGTGTCACGCCTAAACCAAAGGACTTATGCACACACTTCAACATGTATTTTGTTCAGGATGACCTCCTGAAGCCCATATGAGCATTAAATTGACTACACAACTCATTCCTATGAAGATACATTCAAACTCACAAAACGTGCTCAGCTCGGGCTGAAAATGCATTTAAAGCAATAAAAACTCAAATTGAGTGTCACGCCTAAACCAAAGGACTTATGCACACACTTCAACATGTATTTAGTTCAGGATGACCACCTGAAGCCTAAATGAGCATTAATTTGACCACACAACTCATTCCTATGAAGATATTTTCAAACTCACAAAACGTGCTCAACTCGGGCTGAAAATGCATTTAAAGCAATAAAAACTCAAATTGAGTGTCACGCCTAAACCAAAGGACTTATGCACACACTTCAACATGTATTTTGTTCAGGATGACCTCCTGAAGCCTAAATAAGCATTAATTTGACCACACAACTCATTCCTATGAAAATACATTCAAACTCACAAAACGCGCTCAGCTCGGGCTGAAAATGCATTTAAAGCAATAAAAACTCAAATTGAGTGTCACACCTAAACCAAAGGACTTATGCACACACATCAACATGTATTTTGTTCAGGATGACCACCTGAAGCCTAAATGAGCATTAATTTGACCACACAACTCATTCCTATGAAGATACATTCAAACTCACAAAACATGCTCAGCTCGGGCTGAAAATGCATTTAAAGCAATAAAAACTCAAATTGAATGTCACGCCTAAACCAAAGGACTTATGCACACACTTCAACATGTATTTTGTTCAGGATGACCACCTGAAGCCTAAATGAGCATTAATTTGACCACACAACTCATTCTATGAAGATACATTCAAACTCACAAAACGTGCTCAGCTCGGGCTGAAAATGCATTTAAAGGAATAAAAGCTCAAATTGAGTGTCACGCCTAAACCAAAGGACTTATGCACACACTTCAACATGTATTTTGTTCAGGATGACCTCCTGAAGCCCATATGAGCATTAATTTGACCACACAACTCATTCCTATGAAGATACATTCAAACACACAAAACGTGCTCAGCTCGGCCTGAAAATGCATTTAAAGCAATAAAAACTCAAATTGAGTGTCACGCCTAAACCAAAGGACTTATGCACACACTTCAACATGTATTTTGTTCAGGATGACCTCCTGAAGCCTAAATAAGCATTAATTTGACCACACAACTCATTTCTATGACGATACATTCAAACTCACAAAACGCGCTCAGCTCGGGCTGAAAATGCATTTAAAGCAATAAAAACTCAAATTGAGTGTCACACCTAAACCAAAGGACTTATGCACACACATCAACATGTATTTAGTTCAGGATGACCACCTGAAGCCTAAATGAGCATTAATTTGACCACACAACTCATTCCTATGAAGATACATTCAAACTCACAAAACATGCTCAGCTCGGGCTGAAAATGCATTTAAAGCAATAAAAACTCAAATTGAATGTCACGCCTAAACCAAAGGACTTATGCACACACTTCAACATGTATTTTGTTCAGGATGACCACCTGAAGCCTAAATGAGCATTAATTTGACCACACAACTCATTCTATGAAGATACATTCAAACTCACAAAACGTGCTCAGCTCGGGCTGAAAATGCATTTAAAGCAATAAAAACTCAAATTGAGTGTCACGCCTAAACCAAAGGACTTATGCCCACACTTCAACATGTATTTAGTTCAGGATGACCACCTGAAGCCTAAATGAGCATTAATTTGACCACACAACTCATTCCTATGAAGATACATTCAAACTCACAAAACGTGCTCAGCTCGGGCTGAAAATGCATTTAAAGGAATAAAAGCTCAAATTGAGTGTCACGCCTAAACCAAAGGACTTATGCACACACTTCAACATGTATTTTGTTCAGGATGACCTCCTGAAGCCCATATGAGCATTAATTTGACCACACAACTCATTCCTATGAAGATACATTCAAACACACAAAACGTGCTCAGCTCGGGCTGAAAATGCATTTAAAGCAATAAAAACTCAAATTGAGTGTCACTCCTAAACCAAAGGACTTATGCACACACTTCAACATGTATTTTGTTCAGGATGACCTCCTGAAGCCTAAATAAGCATTAATTTGACCACACAACTCATTTCTATGACGATACATTCAAACTCACAAAACGCGCTCAGCTCGGGCTGAAAATGCATTTAAAGCAATAAAAACTCAAATTGAGTGTCACACCTAAACCAAAGGACTTATGCACACACATCAACATGTATTTAGTTCAGGATGACAACCTGAAGCCTAAATGAGCATTCATTTGACCACACAACTCATTCCTATGAAGATACATTCAAACTCACAAAACGTGCTCAGCTCGGGCTGAAAATGCATTTAAAGCAATAAAAACTCAAATTGAGTGTCACACCTAAACCAAAGGACTTATGCACACACTTCAACATGTATTTTGTTCAGGATGACCCTCTGAACCCCATATGAGCATTAATTTGACTACACAACTCATTCCTATGAAGATACATTTAAACTCACAAAACTTGCTTAGCTCGGGCTGAAAATGCATTTAAAGCAATAAAAACTCAAATTGAGTGTCACGCCTAAACCAAAGGACTTATGCACACACTTCAACATGTATTTTGTTCAGGATGACCACCTGACGCCTAAATGAGCATTAATTTGACCACACAACTCATTCCTATGAAGATACATTCAAACTCACAAAACGTGCTCAGCTCGGGCTGAAAATGCATTTAAAGCAATAAAAACTCAAATTGAGTGTCACGCCTAAACCAAAGGACTTATGCACACACTTCAACATGTAGTTTGTTCAGGATGACCTCCTGAAGCCTAAATCAGCAATAATTTGACCACACAACTCATTCCTATGAAGATACATTCAAAGTCAGAAAGCGCGCTCAGCTCGGGCTGAAAATGCATTTAATTTAAAGCAATAAAAACTCAAATTGAGTGTCACGCCTAAACCAAAGGACTTATGCACACACTTCAACATGTATTTAGTTCAGGATGACCACCTGAAGCCTAAATGAGCATTAATTTGACCACACAACTCATTCCTATGAAGATACATTCAAACTCACAAAACGTGCTCAGCTCGGGCTGAAAATGCATTTAAAGCAATAAAAACTCAAATTGAGTTTCACACCTAAACCAAAGGACTTATGCACACACTTCAACATGTATTTTGTTCAGGATGACCTCCTGAAGCCCATATGAGCATTAATTTGACTACACAACTCATTCCTATGAAGATACATTCAAACTCACAAAACGTGCTCAGCTCGGGCTGAAAATGCATTTAAAGCAATAAAAACTCAAATTGAGTGTCACGCCTAAACCAAAGGACTTATGCACACACTTCAACATGTATTTTGTTCAGGATGACCTCCTGAAGCCTAAATAAGCATTAATTTGACCACACAACTCATTCCTATGAAGATACATTCAAACTCACAAAATGCGCTCAGCTCGGGCTGAAAATGCATTTAAAGCAATAAAAACTCAAATTTAGTGTCACACCTAAACCAAAGGACTTATGGACACACTTCAACATGTATTTAGTTCAGGATGACATCCTGAAGCCCATATGAGCATTAATTTGACTACACAACTCATTCCTATGAAGATACATTCAAACTCACAAAACGTGCTCAACTCGGGCTGAAAATGCATTTAAAGCAATAAAAACTCAAATTGAGTGTCACGCCTAAACCAAAGGACTTATGCACACACTTCAACATGTATTTTGTTCAGGATGACCTCCTGAAGCCCATATGAGCATTAATTTGACTACACAACTCATTCCTATGAAGATACATTCAAACTCACAAAACGTGCTCAGCTCGGGCTGAAAATGCATTTAAAGCAATAAAAACTCAGATTGAGTGTCACGCCTAAACCAAAGGACTTATGCACACACTTCAACATGTATTTTGTTCAGGATGACCACCTGACGCCTAAATGAGCATTAATTTGACCACACAACTCATTCCTATGAAGATACATTCAAAGTCAGAAAGCGCGCTCAGCTCGGGCTGAAAATGCATTTAATTTAAAGCAATAAAAACTCAAATTGAGTGTCACGCCTAAACCAAAGGACTTATGCACACACTTCAACATGTATTTAGTTCAGGATGACCACCTGAAGCCTAAATGAGCATTAATTTGACTACACAACTCATTCCTATGAAGATACATTCAAACTCACAAAACGTGCTCAGCTCGGGCTGAAAATGCATTTAAAGCAATAAAAACTCAAATTGAGTGTCACGCCTAAACCAAAGGACTTATGCACACACTTCAACATGTATTTTGTTCAGGATGACCTCCTGAAGCCTAAATAAGCATTAATTTGACCACACAACTCATTTCTATGACGATACATTCAAACTCACAAAACGCGCTCAGCTCGGGCTGAAAATGCATTTAAAGCAATAAAAACTCAAATTGAGTGTCACACCTAAACCAAAGGACTTATGCACACACATCAACATGTATTTAGTTCAGGATGACCACCTGAAGCCTAAATGAGCATTAATTTGACCACACAACTCATTCCTATGAAGATACATTCAAACTCACAAAACGTGCTCAGCTCAGGCTGAAAATGCATTTAAAGCAATAAAAACTCAAATTGAGTGTCACACCTAAACCAAAGGACTTATGCACACACTTCAACATGTATTTTGTTCAGGATGACCCTCTGAACCCCATATGAGCATTAATTTGACTACACAACTCATTCCTATGAAGATACATTTAAACTCACAAAACTTGCTTAGCTCGGGCTGAAAATGCATTTAAAGCAATAAAAACTCAAATTGAGTGTCACGCCTAAACCAAAGGACTTATGCACACACTTCAACATGTATTTTGTTCAGGATGACCACCTGACGCCTAAATGAGCATTAATTTGACCACACAACTCATTCCTATGAAGATACATTCAAACTCACAAAACGTGCTCAACTCGGGCTGAAAATGCATTTAAAGCAATAAAAACTCAAATTGAGTGTCACGCCTAAACCAAAGGACTTATGCACACACTTCAACATGTATTTTGTTCAGGATGACCTCCTGAAGCCTAAATAAGCATTAATTTGACCACACAACTCATTCCTATGAAGATACATTCAAACTCACAAAACGCGCTCAGCTCGGGCTGAAAATGCATTTAAAGCAATAAAAACTCAAATTGAGTGTCACACCTAAACCAAAGGACTTATGCACACACTTCAACATGTATTTTGTTCAGGATGACCACCTGAAGCCTAAATGAGCATTAATTTGACCACACAACTCATTCCTATGAAGATACATTCAAACTCACAAAACATGCTCAGCTCGGGCTGAAAATGCATTTAAAGCAATAAAAACTCAAATTGAATGTCACGCCTAAACCAAAGGACTTATGCACACACTTCAACATGTATTTTGTTCAGGATGACCTCCTGAAGCCCATATGAGCATTAATTTGACTACACAACTCATTCCTATGAAGATACATTCAAACTCACAAAACGTGCTCAGCTCGGGCTGAAAATGCATTTAAAGCAATAAAAACTCAAATTGAGTGTCACGCCTAAACCAAAGGACTTATGCACACACTTCAACATGTATTTTGTTCAGGATGACCACCTGACGCCTAAATGAGCATTAATTTGACCACACAACTCATTCCTATGAAGATACATTCAAAGTCAGAAAGCGCGCTCAGCTCGGGCTGAAAATGCATTTAATTTAAAGCAATAAAAACTCAAATTGAGTGTCACGCCTAAACCAAAGGACTTATGCACACACTTCAAAATGTATTTAGTTCAGGATGACCACCTGAAGCCTAAATGAGCATTAATTTGACTACACAACTCATTCCTATGAAGATACATTCAAACTCACAAAACGTGCTCAGCTCGGGCTGAAAATGCATTTAAAGCAATAAAAACTCAAATTGAGTGTCACACCTAAACCAAAGGACTTATGCACACACTTCAACATGTATTTTGTTCAGGATGACCTCCTGAAGCCCATATGAGCAATAATTTGACTACACAACTCATTCCTATAAAGATACATTCAAACTCACAAAACGTGCTCAGCTCGGGCTGAAAATGCATTTAAAGCAATAAAAACTCAAATTGAGTGTCACGCCTAAACCAAAGGACTTATGCACACACTTCAACATGTATTTAGTTCAGGATGACCACCTGAAGCCTAAATGAGCATTAATTTGACCACACAACTCATTCCTATGAAGATACATTCAAACTCACAAAACGTGCTCAGCTCGGGCTGAAAATGCATTTAAAGCAATAAAAACTCAAATTGAGTGTCACGCCTAAACCAAAGGACTTATGCACACACTTCAACATGTATTTTGTTCAGGATGACCTCCTGAAGCCTAAATCAGCAATAATTTCACCACACAACTCATTCCTATGAAGATACATTCAAAGTCAGAAAGCGCGCTCAGCTCGGGCTGAAAATGCATTTAATTTAAAGCAATAAAAACTCAAATTGAGTGTCACGCCTAAACCAAAGGACTTATGCACACACTTCAACATGTATTTAGTTCTGGATGACCTCCTGAAGCCCATATGAGCATTAATTTGACTACACAACTCATTCCTATGAAGATACATTCAAACTCACAAAACGTGCTCAGCTCGGGCTGAAAATGCATTTAAAGCAATAAAAACTCAGATTGAGTGTCACGCCTAAACCAAAGGACTTATGCACACACTTCAACATGTATTTTGTTCAGGATGACCACCTGACGCCTAAATGAGCATTAATTTGACTACACAACTCATTCCTATGAAGATACATTCAAACTCACAAAACGTGCTCAGCTCGGGCTGAAAATGCATTTAAAGCAATTAAAACTCAAATTGAGTGTCACACCTAAACCAAAGGACTTATGCACACACTTCAACGTGTATTTTGTTCAGGATGACCTCCTGAAGCCCATATGAGCATTAATTTGACCACACAACTCATTCCTATGAAGATACATTCAAACTCACAAAACGTGCTCAGCTCGGGCTGAAAATGCATTTAAAGCAATAAAACTCAAATTGAGTGTCACACCTAAACCAAAGGACTTATTCACACACTTCAACATGTATTTTGTTCAGGATGACCTCCTGAAGCCCATATGAGCATTAATTTGACCACACAACTCATTCCTATGAAGATACATTCAAACTCACAAAACGTGCTCAGCTCGGGCTGAAAATGCATTTAAAGCAATAAAAACTCAAATTGAGTGTCACGCCTAAACCAAAGGACTTATGCACACTTTTCAACATGTATTTTGTTCAGGATGACCTCCTGAAGCCTAAATCAGCAATAATTTCACCACACAACTCATTCCTATGAAGATACATTCAAAGTCAGAAAGCGCGCTCAGCTCGGGCTGAAAATGCATTCAATTTAAAGCAATAAAAACTCAAATTGAGTGTCACGCCTAAACCAAAGGACTTATTCACACACTTCAACATGTATTTAGTTCAGGGTGACCACCTGAAGCCTAAATGAGCATTAATTTGACCACACAACTCATTCCTATGAAGATACATTCAAACTCACAAAACGTGCTCAGCTCCGGCTGAAAATGCATTTAAAGCAATAAAAACTCAAATTGAGTGTCACACCTAAACCAAAGGACTTATGCACACACTTCAACATGTATCCTGAAGCCCATATGAGCATTAATTTGACTACACAACTCATTCCTATGAAGATACATTCAAACTCACAAAACGTGCTCAGCTCGGGCTGAAAATGCATTTAAAGCAATAAAAACTCAAATTGAGTGTCACACCTAAACCAAAGGACTTATGCACACACTTCAACATGTATTTTGTTCAGGATGACCTCCTGAAGCCCATATGAGCATTAATTTGACTACACAACTCATTCCTATGAAGATACATTCAAACTCACAAAACGTGCTCAGCTCGGGCTGAAAATGCATTTAAAGCAATAAAAACTCAAATTGAGTGTCACGCCTAAACCAAAGGACTTATGCACACACTTCAACATGTATTTTGTTCAGGATGACCTCCTGAAGCCTAAATAAGCATTAATTTGACCACACAACTAATTTCTATGACGATACATTCAAACTCACAAAACGCGCTCAGCTCGGGCTGAAAATGCATTTAAAGCAATAAAAACTCAAATTGAGTGTCACACCTAAACCAAAGGACTTATGCACACACATCAACATGTATTTAGTTCAGGATGACCACCTGAAGCCTAAATGAGCATTAATTTGACCACACAACTCATTCCTATGAAGATACATTCAAACTCACAAAACGTGCTCAGCTCGGGCTGAAAATGCATTTAAAGCAATAAAAACTCAAATTGAGTGTCACACCTAAACCAAAGGACTTATGCACACACTTCAACATGTATTTTGTTCAGGATGACCCTCTGAACCCCATATGAGCATTAATTTGACTACACAACTCATTCCTATGAAGATACATTTAAACTCACAAAACTTGCTTAGCTCGGGCTGAAAATGCATTTAAAGCAATAAAAACTCAAATTGAGTGTCACGCCTAAACCAAAGGACTTATGCACACACTTCAACATGTATTTTGTTCAGGATGACCACCTGACGCCTAAATGAGCATTAATTTGACCACACAACTCATTCCTATGAAGATACATTCAAACTCACAAAACGTGCTCAACTCGGGCTGAAAATGCATTTAAAGCAATAAAAACTCAAATTGAGTGTCACGCCTAAACCAAAGGACTTATGCACACACTTCAACATGTATTTTGTTCAGGATGACCTCCTGAAGCCTAAATAAGCATTAATTTGACCACACAACTCATTCCTATGAAGATACATTCAAACTCACAAAACGCGCTCAGCTCGGGCTGAAAATGCATTTAAAGCAATAAAAACTCAAATTGAGTGTCACACCTAAACCAAAGGACTTATGCACACACTTCAACATGTATTTTGTTCAGGATGACCACCTGAAGCCTAAATGAGCATTAATTTGACCACACAACTCATTCCTATGAAGATACATTCAAACTCACAAAACATGCTCAGCTCGGGCTGAAAATGCATTTAAAGCAATAAAAACTCAAATTGAATGTCACGCCTAAACCAAAGGACTTATGCACACACTTCAACATGTATTTTGTTCAGGATGACCTCCTGAAGCCCATATGAGCATTAATTTGACTACACAACTCATTCCTATGAAGATACATTCAAACTCACAAAACGTGCTCAGCTCGGGCTGAAAATGCATTTAAAGCAATAAAAACTCAAATTGAGTGTCACGCCTAAACCAAAGGACTTATGCACACACTTCAACATGTATTTTGTTCAGGATGACCACCTGACGCCTAAATGAGCATTAATTTGACCACACAACTCATTCCTATGAAGATACATTCAAAGTCAGAAAGCGCGCTCAGCTCGGGCTGAAAATGCATTTAATTTAAAGCAATAAAAACTCAAATTGAGTGTCACGCCTAAACCAAAGGACTTATGCACACACTTCAACATGTATTTAGTTCTGGATGACCTCCTGAAGCCCATATGAGCATTAATTTGACTACACAACTCATTCCTATGAAGATACATTCAAACTCACAAAACGTGCTCAGCTCGGGCTGAAAATGCATTTAAAGCAATAAAAACTCAGATTGAGTGTCACGCCTAAACCAAAGGACTTATGCACACACTTCAACATGTATTTTGTTCAGGATGACCACCTGACGCCTAAATGAGCATTAATTTGACTACACAACTCATTCCTATGAAGATACATTCAAACTCACAAAACGTGCTCAGCTCGGGCTGAAAATGCATTTAAAGCAATTAAAACTCAAATTGAGTGTCACACCTAAACCAAAGGACTTATGCACACACTTCAACGTGTATTTTGTTCAGGATGACCTCCTGAAGCCCATATGAGCATTAATTTGACCACACAACTCATTCCTATGAAGATACATTCAAACTCACAAAACGTGCTCAGCTCGGGCTGAAAATGCATTTAAAGCAATAAAACTCAAATTGAGTGTCACACCTAAACCAAAGGACTTATTCACACACTTCAACATGTATTTTGTTCAGGATGACCTCCTGAAGCCCATATGAGCATTAATTTGACCACACAACTCATTCCTATGAAGATACATTCAAACTCACAAAACGTGCTCAGCTCGGGCTGAAAATGCATTTAAAGCAATAAAAACTCAAATTGAGTGTCACGCCTAAACCAAAGGACTTATGCACACTTTTCAACATGTATTTTGTTCAGGATGACCTCCTGAAGCCTAAATCAGCAATAATTTCACCACACAACTCATTCCTATGAAGATACATTCAAAGTCAGAAAGCGCGCTCAGCTCGGGCTGAAAATGCATTCAATTTAAAGCAATAAAAACTCAAATTGAGTGTCACGCCTAAACCAAAGGACTTATTCACACACTTCAACATGTATTTAGTTCAGGGTGACCACCTGAAGCCTAAATGAGCATTAATTTGACCACACAACTCATTCCTATGAAGATACATTCAAACTCACAAAACGTGCTCAGCTCCGGCTGAAAATGCATTTAAAGCAATAAAAACTCAAATTGAGTGTCACACCTAAACCAAAGGACTTATGCACACACTTCAACATGTATCCTGAAGCCCATATGAGCATTAATTTGACTACACAACTCATTCCTATGAAGATACATTCAAACTCACAAAACGTGCTCAGCTCGGGCTGAAAATGCATTTAAAGCAATAAAAACTCAAATTGAGTGTCACACCTAAACCAAAGGACTTATGCACACACTTCAACATGTATTTTGTTCAGGATGACCTCCTGAAGCCCATATGAGCATTAATTTGACTACACAACTCATTCCTATGAAGATACATTCAAACTCACAAAACGTGCTCAGCTCGGGCTGAAAATGCATTTAAAGCAATAAAAACTCAAATTGAGTGTCACGCCTAAACCAAAGGACTTATGCACACACTTCAACATGTATTTTGTTCAGGATGACCTCCTGAAGCCTAAATAAGCATTAATTTGACCACACAACTAATTTCTATGACGATACATTCAAACTCACAAAACGCGCTCAGCTCGGGCTGAAAATGCATTTAAAGCAATAAAAACTCAAATTGAGTGTCACACCTAAACCAAAGGACTTATGCACACACATCAACATGTATTTAGTTCAGGATGACCACCTGAAGCCTAAATGAGCATTAATTTGACCACACAACTCATTCCTATGAAGATACATTCAAACTCACAAAACGTGCTCAGCTCGGGCTGAAAATGCATTTAAAGCAATAAAAACTCAAATTGAGTGTCACACCTAAACCAAAGGACTTATGCACACACTTCAACATGTATTTTGTTCAGGATGACCCTCTGAACCCCATATGAGCATTAATTTGACTACACAACTCATTCCTATGAAGATACATTTAAACTCACAAAACTTGCTTAGCTCGGGCTGAAAATGCATTTAAAGCAATAAAAACTCAAATTGAGTGTCACGCCTAAACCAAAGGACTTATGCACACACTTCAACATGTATTTTGTTCAGGATGACCACCTGACGCCTAAATGAGCATTAATTTGACCACACAACTCATTCCTATGAAGATACATTCAAACTCACAAAACGTGCTCAACTCGGGCTGAAAATGCATTTAAAGCAATAAAAACTCAAATTGAGTGTCACGCCTAAACCAAAGGACTTATGCACACACTTCAACATGTATTTTGTTCAGGATGACCTCCTGAAGCCTAAATAAGCATTAATTTGACCACACAACTCATTCCTATGAAGATACATTCAAACTCACAAAACGCGCTCAGCTCGGGCTGAAAATGCATTTAAAGCAATAAAAACTCAAATTGAGTGTCACACCTAAACCAAAGGACTTATGCACACACTTCAACATGTATTTTGTTCAGGATGACCACCTGAAGCCTAAATGAGCATTAATTTGACCACACAACTCATTCCTATGAAGATACATTCAAACTCACAAAACATGCTCAGCTCGGGCTGAAAATGCATTTAAAGCAATAAAAACTCAAATTGAATGTCACGCCTAAACCAAAGGACTTATGCACACACTTCAACATGTATTTTGTTCAGGATGACCTCCTGAAGCCCATATGAGCATTAATTTGACTACACAACTCATTCCTATGAAGATACATTCAAACTCACAAAACGTGCTCAGCTCGGGCTGAAAATGCATTTAAAGCAATAAAAACTCAAATTGAGTGTCACGCCTAAACCAAAGGACTTATGCACACACTTCAACATGTATTTTGTTCAGGATGACCACCTGACGCCTAAATGAGCATTAATTTGACCACACAACTCATTCCTATGAAGATACATTCAAAGTCAGAAAGCGCGCTCAGCTCGGGCTGAAAATGCATTTAATTTAAAGCAATAAAAACTCAAATTGAGTGTCACGCCTAAACCAAAGGACTTATGCACACACTTCAAAATGTATTTAGTTCAGGATGACCACCTGAAGCCTAAATGAGCATTAATTTGACTACACAACTCATTCCTATGAAGATACATTCAAACTCACAAAACGTGCTCAGCTCGGGCTGAAAATGCATTTAAAGCAATAAAAACTCAAATTGAGTGTCACACCTAAACCAAAGGACTTATGCACACACTTCAACATGTATTTTGTTCAGGATGACCTCCTGAAGCCCATATGAGCAATAATTTGACTACACAACTCATTCCTATAAAGATACATTCAAACTCACAAAACGTGCTCAGCTCGGGCTGAAAATGCATTTAAAGCAATAAAAACTCAAATTGAGTGTCACGCCTAAACCAAAGGACTTATGCACACACTTCAACATGTATTTAGTTCAGGATGACCACCTGAAGCCTAAATGAGCATTAATTTGACCACACAACTCATTCCTATGAAGATACATTCAAACTCACAAAACGTGCTCAGCTCGGGCTGAAAATGCATTTAAAGCAATAAAAACTCAAATTGAGTGTCACGCCTAAACCAAAGGACTTATGCACACACTTCAACATGTATTTTGTTCAGGATGACCTCCTGAAGCCTAAATCAGCAATAATTTCACCACACAACTCATTCCTATGAAGATACATTCAAAGTCAGAAAGCGCGCTCAGCTCGGGCTGAAAATGCATTTAATTTAAAGCAATAAAAACTCAAATTGAGTGTCACGCCTAAACCAAAGGACTTATGCACACACTTCAACATGTATTTAGTTCTGGATGACCTCCTGAAGCCCATATGAGCATTAATTTGACTACACAACTCATTCCTATGAAGATACATTCAAACTCACAAAACGTGCTCAGCTCGGGCTGAAAATGCATTTAAAGCAATAAAAACTCAGATTGAGTGTCACGCCTAAACCAAAGGACTTATGCACACACTTCAACATGTATTTTGTTCAGGATGACCACCTGACGCCTAAATGAGCATTAATTTGACTACACAACTCATTCCTATGAAGATACATTCAAACTCACAAAACGTGCTCAGCTCGGGCTGAAAATGCATTTAAAGCAATTAAAACTCAAATTGAGTGTCACACCTAAACCAAAGGACTTATGCACACACTTCAACGTGTATTTTGTTCAGGATGACCTCCTGAAGCCCATATGAGCATTAATTTGACCACACAACTCATTCCTATGAAGATACATTCAAACTCACAAAACGTGCTCAGCTCGGGCTGAAAATGCATTTAAAGCAATAAAACTCAAATTGAGTGTCACACCTAAACCAAAGGACTTAAACACACACTTCAACATGTATTTTGTTCAGGATGACCTCCTGAAGCCCATATGAGCATTAATTTGACCACACAACTCATTCCTATGAAGATACATTCAAACTCACAAAACGTGCTCAGCTCGGGCTGAAAATGCATTTAAAGCAATAAAAACTCAAATTGAGTGTCACGCCTAAACCAAAGGACTTATGCACACTTTTCAACATGTATTTTGTTCAGGATGACCTCCTGAAGCCTAAATCAGCAATAATTTCACCACACAACTCATTCCTATGAAGATACATTCAAAGTCAGAAAGCGCGCTCAGCTCGGGCTGAAAATGCATTCAATTTAAAGCAATAAAAACTCAAATTGAGTGTCACGCCTAAACCAAAGGACTTATTCACACACTTCAACATGTATTTAGTTCAGGGTGACCACCTGAAGCCTAAATGAGCATTAATTTGACCACACAACTCATTCCTATGAAGATACATTCAAACTCACAAAACGTGCTCAGCTCCGGCTGAAAATGCATTTAAAGCAATAAAAACTCAAATTGAGTGTCACACCTAAACCAAAGGACTTATGCACACACTTCAACATGTATCCTGAAGCCCATATGAGCATTAATTTGACTACACAACTCATTCCTATGAAGATACATTCAAACTCACAAAACGTGCTCAGCTCGGGCTGAAAATGCATTTAAAGCAATAAAAACTCAAATTGAGTGTCACACCTAAACCAAAGGACTTATGCACACACTTCAACATGTATTTTGTTCAGGATGACCTCCTGAAGCCCATATGAGCATTAATTTGACTACACAACTCATTCCTATGAAGATACATTCAAACTCACAAAACGTGCTCAGCTCGGGCTGAAAATGCATTTAAAGCAATAAAAACTCAAATTGAGTGTCACGCCTAAACCAAAGGACTTATGCACACACTTCAACATGTATTTAGTTCAGGATGACCACCTGAAGCCTAAATGAGCATTAATTTGACCACACAACTCATTCCTATGAAGATATTTTCAAACTCACAAAACGTGCTCAACTCGGGCTGAAAATGCATTTAAAGCAATAAAAACTCAAATTGAGTGTCACGCCTAAACCAAAGGACTTATGCACACACTTCAACATGTATTTTGTTCAGGATGACCTCCTGAAGCCTAAATAAGCATTAATTTGACCACACAACTCATTCCTATGAAGATACATTCAAACTCACAAAACGCGCTCAGCTCGGGCTGAAAATGCATTTAAAGCAATAAAAACTCAAATTGAGTGTCACACCTAAACCAAAGGACTTATGCACACACGTCAACATGTATTTTGTTCAGGATGACCACCTGAAGCCTAAATGAGCATTAATTTGACCACACAACTCATTCCTATGAAGATACATTCAAACTCACAAAACGTGCTCAGCTTGGGCTGAAAATGCATTTAAAGCAATGAAAACTCAAATTGAGTGTCACACCTAAACCAAAGGACTTATGCACACACTTCAACATGTATTTTGTTCAGGATGACCTCCTGAAGCCCATATGAGCATTAATTTGACTACACAACTCATTCCTATGAAGATACATTCAAACTCACAAAACGTGCTCAGCTCGGGCTGAAAATGCATTTAAAGCAATAAAAACTCAAATTGAGTGTCACGCCTAAACCAAAGGACGTATGCACACACTTCAACATGTATTTAGTTCAGGATGACCACCTGAAGCCTAAATGAGCATTAATTTGACCACACAACTCATTCCTATGAAGATACATTCAAACTCACAAAACGTGCTCAACTCGGGCTGAAAATGCATTTAAAGCAATAAAAACTCAAATTGAGTGTCACGCCTAAACCAAAGGACTTATGCACACACTTCAACATGTATTTAGTTCAGGATGACATCCTGAAGCCCATATGAGCATTAATTTGACTACACAACTCATTCCTATGAAGATACATTCAAACTCACAAAACGTGCTCAGCTCGGGCTGAAAATGCATTTAAAGCAATAAAAACTCAAATTGAGTGTCACGCCTAAACCAAAGGACTTATGCAAACACTTCAACATGTATTTAGTTCAGGATGACCACCTGAAGCCTAAATGAGCATTAATTTGACCACACAACTCATTCCTATGAAGATACATTCAAACTCACAAAACGTGCTCAACTCGGGCTGAAAATGCATTTAAAGGAATAAAAGCTCAAATTGAGTGTCACGCCTGAACCAAAGGACTTATGCACACACTTCAACATGTATTTTGTTCAGGATGACCTCCTGAAGCCCATATGAGCATTAATTTGACCACACAACTCATTCCTATGAAGATACATTCAAACACACAAAACGTGCTCAGCTCGGCCTGAAAATGCATTTAAAGCAATAAAAACTCAAATTGAGTGTCACACCTAAACCAAAGGACTTATGCACACACTTCAACATGTATTTTGTTCAGGATGACCTCCTGAAGCCCATATGAGCATTAATTTGACTACACAACTCATTCCTATGAAGATACATTCAAACTCACAAAACGTGCTCAGCTCGGGCTGAAAATGCATTTAAAGCAATAAAAACTCAAATTGAGTGTCACGCCTAAACCAAAGGACTTATGCACACACTTCAACATGTATTTTGTTCAGGATGACCTCCTGAAGTCTAAATCAGCAATAATTTGACCACACAACTCATTCCTATGAAGATACATTCAAAGTCAGAAAGCGGGCTCAGCTCGGGCTGAAAATGCATTTAATTTAAAGCAATAAAAACTCAAATTGAGTGTCACGCCTAAACCAAAGGACTTATGCACACACTTCAACATGTATTTAGTTCAGGATGACCACCTGAAGCCTAAATGAGCATTAATTTGACCACACAACTCATTCCTATGAAGATACATTCAAACTCACAAAACGCGCTCAGCTCGGGCTGAAAATGCATTTAAAGCAATAAAAACTCAAATTTAGTGTCACACCTAAACCAAAGGACTTATGCACACACTTTCAACATGTATTTAGTTCAGGATGACCTCCTGAAGCCCATATGAGCATTAATTTGACTACACAACTCATTCCTATGAAGATACATTTAAACTCACAAAACGTGCTCAGCTCGGGCTGAAAATGCATTTAAAGCAATAAAAACTCAAATTGAGTGTCACGCCTAAACCAAAGGACTTATGCACACACTTCAACATGTATTTAGTTCAGGATGACCACCTGAAGCCTAAATGAGCATTAATTTGACCACACAACTCATTCCTATGAAGATACATTCAAACTCACAAAACGTGCTCAGCTCGGGCTGAAAATGCATTCAAAGCAATAAAAACTCAAATTGAGTGTCACGCCTAAACCAAAGGACTTATGCACACACTTCAACATGTATTTTGTTCAGGATGACCTTCTGAAGCCCATATGAGCATTAATTTGACTACACAACTCATTCCTATGAAGATACATTCAAACTCACAAAACGTGCTCAGCTCGGGCTGAAAATGCATTTAAAGCAATAAAAACTCAAATTGAGTGTCACGCCTAAACCAAAGGACTTATGCCCACACTTCAACATGTATTTAGTTCAGGATGACCACCTGAAGCCTAAATGAGCATTAATTTGACCACACAACTCATTCCTATGAAGATACATTCAAACTCACAAAACATGCTCAGCTCGGGCTGAAAATGCATTTAAAGCAATAAAAACTCAAATTGAATGTCACGCCTAAACCAAAGGACTTATGCACACACTTCAACATGTATTTTGTTCAGGATGACCACCTGAAGCCTAAATGAGCATTCATTTGACCACACAACTCATTCTATGAAGATACATTCAAACTCACAAAACGTGCTCAGCTCGGGCTGAAAATGCATTTAAAGCAATAAAAACTAAAATTTAGTGTCACGCCTAAACCAAAGGACTTATGCACACACTTCAACATGTGTTTTGTTCAGGATGACCTCCTGAAGCCTAAATGAGCAATAATTTGACCACACAACTCATTCCTATGAAGATACATTCAAACTCAAAAAACGTGCTCAGCTCGGCCTGAAAATGCATTTAAAGCAATAAAAACTCAAATTGAGTGTCACGCCTAAACCAAAGGACTTATGCACACACTTCAACATGTATTTTGTTCAGGATGACCACCTGACGCCTAAATGAGCATTAATTTGACCACACAACTCATTCCTATGAAGATACATTCAAACTCACAAAACGCGCTCAGCTCGGGCTGAAAATGCATTTAAAGCAATAAAAACTCAAATTGAGTGTCACACCTAAACCAAAGGACTTATGCACACACTTCAACATGTATTTAGTTCAGGATGACCTCCTGAAGCCCATATGAGCATTAATTTGACCACATAACTCATTCCTATGAAGATACATTCAAACTCACAAAACGTGCTCAGCTCGGGCTGAAAATGCATTTAAAGCAATAAAAACTCAAATTGAGTGTCACGCCTAAACCAAAGGACTTATGCACACACTTCAACATGTATTTTGTTCACGGTGACCACCTGAAGCCTAAATGAGCATTAATTTGACCACACAACTCATTCCTATGAAGATACATTCAAACTTACAAAACGCGCTCAACTCGGGCTGAAAATGCATTTAAAGCAATAAAAGCTCAAATTGAGTGTCACGCCTAAACCAAAGGACTTATGCACACACTTCAACATGTATTTTGTTCAGGATGACCACCTGACGCCTAAATGAGCATTAATTTGACCACACAACTCATTCCTATGAAGATACATTCAAACTCACAAAACGCGCTCAGCTCGGGCTGAAAATGCATTTAAAGCAATAAAAACTCAAATTGAGTGTCACACCTAAACCAAAGGACTTATGCACACACTTCAACATGTATTTAGTTCAGGATGACCAACTGAAGCCTAAATGAGCATTAATTTGACCACACAACTCATTCCTATGAAGATACATTCAAACTCACAAAACATGCTCAGCTCGAGCTGAAAATGCATTTAAAGCAATAAAAACTCAAATTGAGTGTCACGCCTAAACCAAAGGACTTATGCACACACTTCAACATGTATTTTGTTCAGGATGACCTCCTGAAGCCCATATGAGCATTAATTTGACTACACAACTCATTCCTATGAAGATACATTCAAACTCACAAAACGTGCTCAGCTCGGGCTGAAAATGCATTTAAAGCAATAAAAACTCAAATTGAGTGTCACGCCTAAACCAAAGGACTTATGCACACACTTCAACATGTATTTTGTTCAGGATGACCACCTGACGCCTAAATGAGCATTAATTTGACCACACAACTCATTCCTATGAAGATACATTCAAAGTCAGAAAGCGCGCTCAGCTCGGGCTGAAAATGCATTTAATTTAAAGCAATAAAAACTCAAATTGAGTGTCACGCCTAAACCAAAGGACTTATGCACACACTTCAACATGTATTTAGTTCAGGATGACCACCTGAAGCCTAAATGAGCATTAATTTGACTACACAACTCATTCCTATGAAGATACATTCAAACTCACAAAACGTGCTCAGCTCGGGCTGAAAATGCATTTAAAGCAATTAAAACTCAAATTGAGTGTCACACCTAAACCAAAGGACTTATGCACACACTTCAACATGTATTTTGCTCAGGATGACCTCCTGAAGCCCATATGAGCATTAGTTTGACTACACAACTCATTCCTATAAAGATACATTGAAACTCACAAAACGTGCTCAGCTCGGGCTGAAAATGCATTTAAAGCAATAAAAACTCAAATTGAGTGTCACGCCTAAACCAAAGGACTTATGCACACACTTCAACATGTGTTTTGTTCAGGATGACCTCCTGAAGCCTAAATGAGCAATAATTTGACCACACAACTCATTCCTATGAAGATACATTCAAACTCAAAAAACGTGCTCAGCTCGGGCTGAAAATGCATTTAAAGCAATAAAAACTCAAATTGAGTGTCACAACTAAACCAAAGGACTTATGCACACACTTCAACGTGTATTTTGTTCAGGATGACCTCCTGAAGCACATATGAGCATTAATTTGACCACACAACTCATTCCTATGAAGATACATTCAAACTCACAAAACGTGCTCAGCTCGGGCTGAAAATGCATTTAAAGCAATAAAAACTCAAATTGAGTGTCACGCCTAAACCAAAGGACTTATGCACACACTTCAACATGTATTTTGTTCACGATGACCACCTGAAGCCTAAATGAGCATTAATTTGACCACACAACTCATTCCTATGAAGATACATTCAAACTCACAAAACGCGCTCAACTCGGGCTGAAAATGCATTTAAAGCAATAAAAGCTCAAATTGAGTGTCACGCCTAAACCAAAGGACTTATGCACACACTTCAACATGTATTTTGTTCAGGATGACCTCCTGAAGCCCATATGAGCATTAATTTGACCACACAACTCATTCCTATGAAGATACATTCAAACTCACAAAACGCGCTCAGCTCGGGCTGAAAATGCATTTAAAGCAATAAAAACTCAAATTGAGTGTCACGCCTAAACCAAAGGACTTATGCACACACTACAACATGTATTTTGTTCAGGGTGACCTCCTGAAGCCTAAATAAGCATTAATTTGACCACACAACTCATTCCTATGAAGATACATTCAAACTCACAAAATGCGCTCAGCTCGGGCTGAAAATGCATTTAAAGCAATAAAAACTCAAATTGAGTGTCACACCTAAACCAAAGGACTTATGCACACACTTCAACATGTATTTTGTTCAGGATGACATCCTGAAGCCCATATGAGCATTAATTTGACTACACAACTCATTCCTATGAAGATACATTCAAACTCACAAAACGTGCTCAGCTCGGGCTGAAAATGCATTTAAAGCAATTAAAACTCAAATTGAGTGTCACACCTAAACCAAAGGACTTATGCACACACTTCAACATGTATTTTGCTCAGGATGACCTCGTGAAGCCCATATGAGCATTAGTTTGACTACACAACTCATTCCTATAAAGATACATTCAAACTCACAAAACGTGCTCAGCTCGGGCTGAAAATGCATTTAAAGCAATAAAAACTCAAATTGAGTGTCACGCCTAAACCAAAGGACTTATGCACACACTTCAACATGTATTTAGTTCAGGATGACCACCTGAAGCCTAAATGAGCATTAATTTGACCACGCAACTCATTCCTATGAAGATACATTCAAACTCACAAAACGTGCTCAACTCGGGCTGAAAATGCATTTAAAGCAATAAAAACTCAAATTGAGTGTCACACCTAAACCAAAGGACTTATGCACACACTTCAACATGTATTTTGTTCAGGATGACCTCCTGAAGCCCATATGAGCATTAATTTGACCACACAACTCATTCCTATGAAGATACATTCAAACTCACAAAACGTGCTCAGCTCGGGCTGAAAATGCATTTAAAGCAATAAAAACTCAAATTGAGTGTCACGCCTAAACCAAAGGACTTATGCACACTTTTCAAGATGTATTTTGTTCAGGATGACCTCCTGAAGCCTAAATCAGCAATAATTTCACCACACAACTCATTCCTATGAAGATACATTCAAAGTCAGAAAGCGCGCTCAGCTCGGGCTGAAAATGCATTCAATTTAAAGCAATAAAAACTCAAATTGAGTGTCACGCCTAAACCAAAGGACTTATTCACACACTTCAACATGTATTTAGTTCAGGATGACCACCTGAAGCCTAAATGAGCATTAATTTGACCACACAACTCATTCCTATGAAGATACATTCAAACTCACAAAACGTGCTCAGCTCCGGCTGAAAATGCATTTAAAGCAATAAAAACTCAAATTGAGTGTCACACCTAAACCAAAGGACTTATGCACACACTTCAACATGTATCCTGAAGCCCATATGAGCATTAATTTGACTACACAACTCATTCCTATGAAGATACATTCAAACTCACAAAACGTGCTCAGCTCGGGCTGAAAATGCATTTAAAGCAATAAAAACTCAAATTGAGTGTCACACCTAAACCAAAGGACTTATGCACACACTTCAATATGTATTTTGTTCAGGATGACCTCCTGAAGCCCATATGAGCATTAATTTGACTACACAACTCATTCCTATGAAGATACATTCAAACTCACAAAACGTGCTCAGCTCGGGCTGAAAATGCATTTAAAGCAATAAAAACTCAAATTGAGTGTCACGCCTAAACCAAAGGACTTATGCACACACTTCAACATGTATTTAGTTCAGGATGACCACCTGAAGCCTAAATGAGCATTAATTTGACCACACAACTCATTCCTATGAAGATATTTTCAAACTCACAAAACGTGCTCAACTCGGGCTGAAAATGCATTTAAAGCAATAAAAACTCAAATTGAGTGTCACGCCTAAACCAAAGGACTTATGCACACACTTCAACATGTATTTTGTTCAGGATGACCTCCTGAAGCCTAAATAAGCATTAATTTGACCACACAACTCATTCCTATGAAGATACATTCAAACTCACAAAACGCGCTCAGCTCGGGCTGAAAATGCATTTAAAGCAATAAAAACTCAAATTGAGTGTCACACCTAAACCAAAGGACTTATGCACACACGTCAACATGTATTTTGTTCAGGATGACCACCTGAAGCCTAAATGAGCATTAATTTGACCACACAACTCATTCCTATGAAGATACATTCAAACTCACAAAACATGCTCAGCTCGGGCTGAAAATGCATTTAAAGCAATAAAAACTCAAATTGAATGTCACGCCTAAACCAAAGGACTTATGCACACACTTCAACATGTATTTTGTTCAGGATGACCACCTGAAGCCTAAATGAGCATTAATTTGACCACACAACTCATTCTATGAAGATACATTCAAACTCACAAAACATGCTCAGCTCGGGCTGAAAATGCATTTAAAGCAATAAAAACTCAAATTGAATGTCACGCCTAAACCAAAGGACTTATGCCCACACTTCAACATGTATTTAGTTCAGGATGACCACCTGAAGCCTAAATGAGCATTAATTTGACCACACAACTCATTCCTATGAAGATACATTCAAACTCACAAAACGTGCTCAGCTCGGGCTGAAAATGCATTTAAAGGAATAAAAGCTCAAATTGAGTGTCACGCCTAAACCAAAGGACTTATGCACACACTTCAACATGTATTTTGTTCAGGATGACCTCCTGAAGCCCATATGAGCATTAATTTGACCACACAACTCATTCCTATGAAGATACATTCAAACACACAAAACGTGCTCAGCTCGGCCTGAAAATGCATTTAAAGCAATAAAAACTCAAATTGAGTGTCACACCTAAACCAAAGGACTTATGCACACACGTCAACATGTATTTTGTTCAGGATGACCACCTGAAGCCTAAATGAGCATTAATTTGACCACACAACTCATTCCTATGAAGATACATTCAAACTCACAAAACATGCTCAGCTCGGGCTGAAAATGCATTTAAAGCAATAACAACTCAAATTGAATGTCACGCCTAAACCAAAGGACTTATGCACACACTTCAACATGTATTTTGTTCAGGATGACCACCTGAAGCCTAAATGAACATTAATTTGACCACACAACTCATTCTATGAAGATACATTCAAACTCACAAAACGTGCTCAGCTCCGGCTGAAAATGCATTTAAAGCAATAAAAACTCAAATTGAGTGTCACGCCTAAACCAAAGGACTTATGCCCACACTTCAACATGTATTTAGTTCAGGATGACCACCTGAAGCCTAAATGAGCATTAATTTGACCACACAACTCATTCCTATGAAGATACATTCAAACTCACAAAACGTGCTCAGCTCGGGCTGAAAATGCATTTAAAGGAATAAAAGCTCAAATTGAGTGTCACGCCTAAACCAAAGGACTTATGCACACACTTCAACATGTATTTTGTTCAGGATGACCTCCTGAAGCCCATATGAGCATTAATTTGACCACACAACTCATTCCTATGAAGATACATTCAAACACACAAAACGTGCTCAGCTCGGGCTGAAAATGCATTTAAAGCAATAAAAACTCAAATTGAGTGTCACGCCTAAACCAAAGGACTTATGCACACACTTCAACATGTATTTTGTTCAGGATGACCTCCTGAAGCCTAAATAAGCATTAATTTGACCACACAACTCATTTCTATGACGATACATTCAAACTCACAAAACGCGCTCAGCTCGGGCTGAAAATGCATTTAAAGCAATAAAAACTCAAATTGAGTGTCACACCTAAACCAAAGGACTTATGCACACACATCAACATGTATTTAGTTCAGGATGACCACCTGAAGCCTAAATGAGCATTAATTTGACCACACAACTCATTCCTATGAAGATACATTCAAACTCACAAAACGTGCTCAGCTCGGGCTGAAAATGCATTTAAAGCAATAAAAACTCAAATTGAGTGTCACACCTAAACCAAAGGACTTATGCACACACTTCAACATGTATTTTGTTCAGGATGACCCTCTGAACCCCATATGAGCATTAATTTGACTACACAACTCATTCCTATGAAGATACATTTAAACTCACAAAACTTGCTTAGCTCGGGCTGAAAATGCATTTAAAGCAATAAAAACTCAAATTGAGTGTCACGCCTAAACCAAAGGACTTATGCACACACTTCAACATGTATTTTGTTCAGGATGACCACCTGACGCCTAAATGAGCATTAATTTGACCACACAACTCATTCCTATGAAGATACATTCAAACTCACAAAACGTGCTCAGCTCGGACTGAAAATGCATTTAAAGCAATAAAAACTCAAATTGAGTGTCACGCCTAAACCAAAGGACTTATGCACACACTTCAACATGTATTTTGTTCAGGATGACCTCCTGAAGCCTAAATCAGCAATAATTTGACCACACAACTCATTCCTATGAAGATACATTCAAAGTCAGAAAGCGCGCTCAGCTCGGGCTGAAAATGCATTTAATTTAAAGCAATAAAAACTCAAATTGAGTGTCACGCCTAAACCAAAGGACTTATGCACACACTTCAACATGTATTTAGTTCAGGATGACCACCTGAAGCCTAAATGAGCATTAATTTGACCACACAACTCATTCCTATGAAGATACATTCAAACTCACAAAACGTGCTCAGCTCGGGCTGAAAATGCATTTAAAGCAATAAAAACTCAAATTGAGTGTCACACCTAAACCAAAGGACTTATGCACACACTTCAACATGTATTTTGTTCAGGATGACCTCCTGAAGCCCATATGAGCATTAATTTGACTACACAACTCATTCCTATGAAGATACATTCAAACTCACAAAACGTGCTCAGCTCGGGCTGAAAATGCATTTAAAGCAATAAAAACTCAAATTGAGTGTCACGCCTAAACCAAAGGACTTATGCACACACTTCAACATGTATTTTGTTCAGGATGACCTCCTGAAGCCTAAATAAGCATTAATTTGACCACACAACTCATTCCTATGAAGATACATTCAAACTCACAAAACGCGCTCAGCTCGGGCTGAAAATGCATTTAAAGCAATAAAAACTCAAATTTAGTGTCACACCTAAACCAAAGGACTTATGCACACACTTCAACATGTATTTAGTTCAGGATGACATCCTGAAGCCCATATGAGCATTAATTTGACTACACAACTCATTCCTATGAAGATACATTCAAACTCACAAAACGTGCTCAACTCGGGCTGAAAATGCATTTAAAGCAATAAAAACTCAAATTGAGTGTCACGCCTAAACCAAAGGACTTATGCACACACTTCAACATGTATTTAGTTCAGGATGACCACCTGAAGCCTAAATGAGCATTAATTTGACTACACAACTCATTCCTATGAAGATACATTCAAACTCACAAAACGTGCTCAGCTCGGGCTGAAAATGCATTTAAAGCAATAAAAACTCAAATTGAGTGTCACACCTAAACCAAAGCACTTATGCACACACTTCAACATGTATTTTGTTCAGGATGACCTCCTGAAGCCCATATGAGCAATAATTTGACTACACAACTCATTCCTATAAAGATACATTCAAACTCACAAAACGTGCTCAGCTCGGGCTGAAAATGCATTTAAAGCAATAAAAACTCAAATTGAGTGTCACGCCTAAACCAAAGGACTTATGCACACACTTCAACATGTATTTAGTTCAGGATGACCACCTGAAGCCTAAATGAGCATTAATTTGACCACACAACTCATTCCTATGAAGATACATTCAAACTCACAAAACGTGCTCAGCTCGGGCTGAAAATGCATTTAAAGCAATAAAAACTCAAATTGAGTGTCACGCCTAAACCAAAGGACTTATGCACACACTTCAACATGTATTTTGTTCAGGATGACCTCCTGAAGCCTAAATCAGCAATAATTTCACCACACAACTCATTCCTATGAAGATACATTCAAAGTCAGAAAGCGCTCTCAGCTCGGGCTGAAAATGCATTTAATTTAAAGCAATAAAAACTCAAATTGAGTGTCACGCCTAAACCAAAGGACTTATGCACACACTTCAACATGTATTTAGTTCTGGATGACCACCTGAAGCCTAAATGAGCATTAATTTTACCACACAACTCATTCCTATGAAGATACATTCAAACTCACAAAACGTGCTCAGCTCGGGCTGAAAATGCATTTAAAGCAATAAAAACTCAAATTGAGTGTCACACCTAAACCAAAGGACTTATGCACACACTTCAACATGTATTTTGTTCAGGATGACCTCCTGAAGCCCATATGAGCATTAATTTGACTACACAACTCATTCCTATGAAGATACATTCAAACTCACAAAACGTGCTTAGCTCGGGCTGAAAATGCATTTAAATCAATAAAAACTCAAATTGAGTGTCACGCCTAAACCAAAGGACTTATGCACACACTTCAACATGTATTTAGTTCAGGATGACCACCTGAAGCCTAAATGAGCATTAATTTGACCACACAACTCATTCCTATGAAGATATTTTCAAACTCACAAAACGTGCTCAACTCGGGCTGAAAATGCATTTAAAGCAATAAAAACTCAAATTGAGTGTCACGCCTAAACCAAAGGACTTATGCACACACTTCAACATGTATTTTGTTCAGGATGACCTCCTGAAGCCTAAATAAGCATTAATTTGACCACACAACTCATTCCTATGAAGATACATTCAAACTCACAAAACATGCTCAGCTCGGGCTGAAAATGCATTTAAAGCAATAAAAACTCAAATTGAATGTCACGCCTAAACCAAAGGACTTATGCACACACTTCAACATGTATTTTGTTCAGGATGACCACCTGAAGCCTAAATGAGCATTCATTTGACCACACAACTCATTCTATGAAGATACATTCAAACTCACAAAACGTGCTCAGCTCGGGCTGAAAATGCATTTAAAGCAATAAAAACTCAAATTGAGTGTCACGCCTAAACCAAAGGACTTATGCACACACTTCAACATGTGTTTTGTTCAGGATGACCTCCTGAAGCCTAAATGAGCAATAATTTGACCACACAACTCATTCCTATGAAGATACATTCAAACTCAAAAAACGTGCTCAGCTCGGGCTGAAAATGCATTTAAAGCAATAAAAACTCAAATTGAGTGTCACAACTAAACCAAAGGACTTATGCACACACTTCAACATGTATTTTGTTCAGGATGACCTCCTGAAGCACATATGAGCATTAATTTGACCACACAACTCATTCCTATGAAGATACATTCAAACTCACAAAACGTGCTCAGCTCGGGCTGAAAATGCATTTAAAGCAATAAAAACTCAAATTGAGTGTCACGCCTAAACCAAAGGACTTATGCACACACTTCAACATGTATTTTGTTCAGGATGACCTCCTGAAGCCCATATGAGCATTAATTTGACCACACAACTCATTCCTATGAAGATACATTCAAACACACAAAACGTGCTCAGCTCGGCCTGAAAATGCATTTAAAGCAATAAAAACTCAAATTGAGTGTCACGCCTAAACCAAAGGACTTATGCACACACTTCAACATGTATTTTGTTCAGGATGACCACCTGACGCCTAAATGAGCATTAATTTGACCACACAACTCATTCCTATGAAGATGCATTCAAACTCACAAAACGCGCTCAGCTCGGGCTGAAATTTGCATTTAAAGCAATAAAAACTCAAATTGAGTGTCACGCCTAAACCAAAGGACTTATGCACACACTACAACATGTATTTTGTTCAGGGTGACCTCCTGAAGCCTAAATAGGCATTAATTTGACCACACAACTCATTCCTATGAAGATACATTCAAACTCACAAAACGCGCTCAGCTCGGGCTGAAAATGCATTTAAAGCAATAAAAACTCAAATTGAGTGTCACGCCTAAACCAAAGGACTTATGCACACACTTCAACATGTATTTTGTTCAGGATGACCTCCTGAAGCCCATATGAGCATTAATTTGTCTACACAACTCATTCCTATGAAGATACATTCAAACTCACAAAACGTGCTCAGCTCGGGCTGAAAATGCATTTAAAGCAATAAAAACTCAAATTGAGTGTCACGCCTAAACCAAAGGACTTATGCACACACTTCAACATATATTTTGTTCAGGATGACCACCTGACGCCTAAATGAGCATTAATTTGACCACACAACTCATTCCTATGAAGATACATTCAAAGTCAGAAAGCGCGCTCAGCTCGGGCTGAAAATGCATTTAATTTAAAGCAATAAAAACTCAAATTGAGTGTCACGCCTAAACCAAAGGACTTATGCACACACTTCAACATGTATTTAGTTCAGGATGACCACCTGAAGCCTAAATGAGCATTAATTTGACTACACAACTCATTCCTATGAAGATACATTCAAACTCACAAAACGTGCTCAGCTCGGGCTGAAAATGCATTTAAAGCAATTAAAACTCAAATTGAGTGTCACACCTAAACCAAAGGACTTATGCACACACTTCAACATGTATTTTGCTCAGGATGACCTCCTGAAGCCCATATGAGCATTAGTTTGACTACACAACTCATTCCTATAAAGATACATTGAAACTCACAAAACGTGCTCAGCTCGGGCTGAAAATGCATTTAAAGCAATAAAAACTCAAATTGAGTGTCACGCCTAAACCAAAGGACTTATGCACACACTTCAACATGTGTTTTGTTCAGGATGACCTCCTGAAGCCTAAATGAGCAATAATTTGACCACACAACTCATTCCTATGAAGATACATTCAAACTCAAAAAACGTGCTCAGCTCGGGCTGAAAATGCATTTAAAGCAATAAAAACTCAAATTGAGTGTCACAACTAAACCAAAGGACTTATGCACACACTTCAACATGTATTTTGTTCAGGATGACCTCCTGAAGCACATATGAGCATTAATTTGACCACACAACTCATTCCTATGAAGATACATTCAAACTCACAAAACGTGCTCAGCTCGGACTGAAAATGCATTTAAAGCAATAAAAACTCAAATTGAGTGTCACGCCTAAACCAAAGGACTTATGCACACACTTCAACATGTATTTTGTTCACGATGACCACCTGAAGCCTAAATGAGCATTAATTTGACCACACAACTCATTCCTATGAAGATACATTCAAACTCACAAAACGCGCTCAACTCGGGCTGAAAATGCATTTAAAGCAATAAAAGCTCAAATTGAGTGTCACGCCTAAACCAAAGGACTTATGCACACACTTCAACATGTATTTTGTTCAGGATGACCTCCTGAAGCCCATATGAGCATTAATTTGACCACACAACTCATTCCTATGAAGATACATTCAAACTCACAAAACGCGCTCAGCTCGGGCTGAAAATGCATTTAAAGCAATAAAAACTCAAATTGAGTGTCACGCCTAAACCAAAGGCCTTATGCACACACTACAACATGTATTTTGTTCAGGGTGACCTCCTGAAGCCTAAATAAGCATTAATTTGACCACACAACTCATTCCTATGAAGATACATTCAAACTCACAAAACGCGCTCAGCTCGGGCTGAAAATGCATTTAAAGCAATAAAAACTCAAATTGAGTGTCACACCTAAACCAAAGGACTTATGCACACACTTCAACATGTATTTTGTTCAGGATGACATCCTGAAGCCCATATGAGCATTAATTTGACTACACAACTCATTCCTATGAAGATACATTCAAACTCACAAAACGTGCTCAGCTCGGGCTGAAAATGCATTTAAAGCAATAAAAACTCAAATTGAGTGTCACACCTAAACCAAAGGACTTATGCACACACTTCAACATGTATTTAGTTCAGGATGACCACCTGAAGCCTAAATGAGCATTAATTTGACCACACAACTCATTCCTATGAAGATATTTTCAAACTCACAAAACGTGCTCAACTCGGGCTGAAAATGCATTTAAAGCAATAAAAACTCAAATTGAGTGTCACGCCTAAACCAAAGGACTTATGCACACACTTCAACATGTATTTTGTTCAGGATGACCTCCTGAAGCCTAAATAAGCATTAATTTGACCACACAACTCATTCCTATGAAGATACATTCAAACTCACAAAACGCGCTCAGCTCGGGCTGAAAATGCATTTAAAGGAATAAAAACTCAAATTGAGTGTCACACCCAAACCAAAGGACTTATGCACACACGTCAACATGTATTTTGTTCAGGATGACCACCTGAAGCCTAAATGAGCATTAATTTGACCACACAACTCATTCCTATGAAGATACATTCAAACTCACAAAACGTGCTCAGCTTGGGCTGAAAATGCATTTAAAGCAATGAAAATTCAAATTGAGTGTCACACCTAAACCAAAGGACTTATGCACACACTTCAACATGTATTTTGTTCAGGATGACCTCCTGAAGCCCATATGAGCATTAATTTGACTACACAACTCATTCCTATGAAGATACATTCAAACTCACAAAACGTGCTCAGCTCGGGCTGAAAATGCATTTAAAGCAATAAAAACTCAAATTGAGTGTCACGCCTAAACCAAAGGACTTATGCACACACTTCAACATGTATTTAGTTCAGGATGACCACCTGAAGCCTAAATGAGCATTAATTTGACCACACAACTCATTCCTATGAAGATACATTCAAACTCACAAAACGTGCTCAACTCGGGCTGAAAATGCATTTAAAGCAATAAAAACTCAAATTGAGTGTCACGCCTAAACCAAAGGACTTATGCACACACTTCAACATGTATTTAGTTCAGGATGACATCCTGAAGCCCATATGAGCATTAATTTGACTACACAACTCATTCCTATGAAGATACATTCAAACTCACAAAACGTGCTCAGCTCGGGCTGAAAATGCATTTAAAGCAATAAAAACTCAAATTGAGTGTCACGCCTAAACCAAAGGACTTATGCAAACACTTCAACATGTATTTAGTTCAGGATGACCACCTGAAGCCTAAATGAGCATTAATTTGACCACACAACTCATTCCTATGAAGATACATTCAAACTCACAAAACGTGCTCAACTCGGGCTGAAAATGCATTTAAAGGAATAAAAGCTCAAATTGAGTGTCACGCCTGAACCAAAGGACTTATGCACACACTTCAACATGTATTTTGTTCAGGATGACCTCCTGAAGCCCATATGAGCATTAATTTGACCACACAACTCATTCCTATGAAGATACATTCAAACACACAAAACGTGCTCAGCTCGGCCTGAAAAATGCATTTAAAGCAATAAAAACTCAAATTGAGTGTCACACCTAAACCAAAGGACTTATGCACACACTTCAACATGTATTTTGTTCAGGATGACCTCCTGAAGCCCATATGAGAATTAATTTGACTACACAACTCATTCCTATGAAGATACATTCAAACTCACAAAACGTGCTCAGCTCGGGCTGAAAATGCATTTAAAGCAATAAAAACTCAAATTGAGTGTCACGCCTAAACCAAAGGACTTATGCACACACTTCAACATGTATTTTGTTCAGGATGACCTCCTGAAGTCTAAATCAGCAATAATTTGACCACACAACTCATTCCTATGAAGATACATTCAAAGTCAGAAAGCGCGCTCAGCTCGGGCTGAAAATGCATTTAATTTAAAGCAATAAAAACTCAAATTGAGTGTCACGCCTAAACCAAAGGACTTATGCACACACTTCAACATGTATTTAGTTCAGGATGACCACCTGAAGCCTAAATGAGCATTAATTTGACCACACAACTCATTCCTATGAAGATACATTCAAACTCACAAAACGCGCTCAGCTCGGGCTGAAAATGCATTTAAAGCATGAAAAACTCAAATTTAGTGTCACACCTAAACCAAAGGACTTATGCACACACTTTCAACATGTATTTAGTTCAGGATGACCTCCTGAAGCCCATATGAGCATTAATTTGACTACACAACTCATTCCTATGAAGATACATTCAAACTCACAAAACGTGCTCAGCTCGGGCTGAAAATGCATTTAAAGCAATAAAAACTCAAATTGAGTGTCACGCCTAAACCAAAGGACTTATGCACACACTTCAACATGTATTTAGTTCAGGATGACCACCTGAAGCCTAAATGAGCATTAATTTGACCACACAACTCATTCCTATGAAGATACATTCAAACTCACAAAACGTGCTCAGCTCGGGCTGAAAATGCATTCAAAGCAATAAAAACTCAAATTGAGTGTCACGCCTAAACCAAAGGACTTATGCACACACTTCAACATGTATTTTGTTCAGGATGACCTTCTGAAGCCCATATGAGCATTAATTTGACTACACAACTCATTCCTATGAAGATACATTCAAACTCACAAAACGTGCTCAGCTCGGGCTGAAAATGCATTTAAAGCAATAAAAACTCAAATTGAGTGTCACGCCTAAACCAAAGGACTTATGCACACACTTCAACATGTATTTTGTTCAGGATGACCTCCTGAAGTCTAAATAAGCATTAATTTGACCACACAACTCATTCCTATGAAGATACATTCAAACTCACAAAACGCGCTCAGCTCGGGCTGAAAATGCATTTAAAGCAATAAAAACTCAAATTGAGTGTCACACCTAAACCAAAGGACTTATGCACACACTTCAACATGTATTTAGTTCAGGATGACCAACTGAAGCCTACATGAGCATTAATTTGACCACACAACTCATTCCTATGAAGATACATTCAAACTCACAAAACATGCTCAGCTCGGGCTGAAAATGCATTTAAAGCAATAAAAACTCAAATTGAATGTCACGCCTAAACCAAAGGACTTATGCACACACTTCAACATGTATTTTGTTCAGGATGACCACCTGAAGCCTAAATGAGCATTCATTTGACCACACAACTCATTCTATGAAGATACATTCAAACTCACAAAACGTGCTCAGCTCGGGCTGAAAATGCATTTAAAGCAATAAAAACTAAAATTTAGTGTCACGCCTAAACCAAAGGACTTAT
This sequence comes from Hippocampus guttulatus, assembly GCF_054856545.1. Classification (NCBI taxonomy): domain Eukaryota; kingdom Metazoa; phylum Chordata; class Actinopteri; order Syngnathiformes; family Syngnathidae; genus Hippocampus; species Hippocampus guttulatus. Next base: position 314,744 of record NW_028233887.1, on the reverse strand, counting down.
GCACACACTTCAACATGTGTTTTGTTCAGGATGACCTCCTGAAGCCTAAATGAGCAATAATTTGACCACACAACTCATTCCTATGAAGATACATTCAAACTCAAAAAACGTGCTCAGCTCGGGCTGAAAATTTATTTAAAGCAATAAAAACTCAAATTGAGTGTCACACCTAAACCAAAGGACTAATGCACACACTTCAACATGTATTTTGTTCAGGATGACCTCCTGAAGCCCATATGAGCATTAATTTGACCACATAACTCATTCCTATGAAGATACATTCAAACTCACAAAACGTGCTCAGCTCGGGCTGAAAATGCATTTAAAGCAATAAAAACTCAAATTGAGTGTCACGCCTAAACCAAAGGACTTATGCACACACTTCAACATGTATTTTGTTCAGGATGACCTCCTGAAGCCTAAATAAGCATTAATTTGACCACACAACTCATTCCTATGAAGATACATTCAAACTCACAAAACGCGCTCAGCTCGGGCTGAAAATGCATTTAAAGGAATAAAAACTCAAATTGAGTGTCACGCCTAAACCAAAGGACTTATGCACACACTTCAACATGTATTTAGTTCAGGATGACCACCTGAAGCCTAAATGAGCATTAATTTGACCACACAACTCATTCCTATGAAGATACATTCAAACTCACAAAACGTGCTCAACTCGGGCTGAAAATGCATTTAAAGCAATAAAAACTCAAATTGAGTGTCACGCCTAAACCAAAGGACTTATGCACTAATTCAACATGTATTTAGTTCAGGATGACATCCTGAAGCCCATATGAGCATTAATTTGACTACACAACTCATTCCTATGAAGATACATTCAAACTCACAAAACGTGCTCAGCTCGGGCTGAAAATGCATTTAAAGCAATAAAAACTCAAATTGAGTGTCACGCCTAAACCAAAGGACTTATGCAAACACTTCAACATGTATTTAGTTCAGGATGACCACCTGAAGCCTAAATGAGCATTAATTTGACCACACAACTCATTCCTATGAAGATACATTCAAACTCACAAAACGTGCTCAACTCGGGCTGAAAATGCATTTAAAGGAATAAAAGCTCAAATTGAGTGTCACGCCTGAACCAAAGGACTTATGCACACACTTCAACATGTATTTTGTTCAGGATGACCTCCTGAAGCCCATATGAGCATTAATTTGACCACACAACTCATTCCTATGAAGATACATTCAAACACACAAAACGTGCTCAAAGCAATAAAAACTCAAATTGAGTGTCACACCTAAACCAAAGGACTTATGCACACACTTCAACATGTATTTTGTTCAGGATGACCTCCTGAAGCCCATATGAGCATTAATTTGACTACACAACTCATTCCTATGAAAATACATTCAAACTCACAAAACGTGCTCAGCTCGGGCTGAAAATGCATTTAATTTAAAGCAATAAAAACTCAAATTGAGTGTCACGCCTAAACCAAAGGACTTATGCACACACTTCAACATGTATTTAGTTCAGGATGACCACCTGAAGCCTAAATGAGCATTAATTTGACCACACAACTCATTCCTATGAAGATACATTCAAACTCACAAAACGCGCTCAGCTCGGGCTGAAAATGCATTTAAAGCAATAAAAACTCAAATTTAGTGTCACACCTAAACCAAAGGACTTATGCACACACTTTCAACATGTATTTAGTTCAGGATGACCTCCTGAAGCCCATATGAGCATTAATTTGACTACACAACTCATTCCTATGAAGATACATTCAAACTCACAAAACGTGCTCAGCTCGGGCTGAAAATGCATTTAAAGCAATAAAAAGTCAAATTGAGTGTCACGCCTAAACCAAAGGACTTATGCACACACTTCAACGTGTATTTAGTTCAGGATGACCACCTGAAGCCTAAATGAGCATTAATTTGACCACACAACTCATTCCTATAAAGATACATTCAAACTCACAAAACGTGCTCAGCTCGGGCTGAAAATGCATTCAAAGCAATAAAAACTCAAATTGAGTGTCACGCCTAAACCAAAGGACTTATGCACACACTTCAACATGTATTTTGTTCAGGATGACCTTCTGAAGCCCATATGAGCATTAATTTGACTACACAACTCATTCCTATGAAGATACATTCAAACTCACAAAACGTGCTCAGCTCGGGCTGAAAATGCATTTAAAGCAATAAAAACTCAAATTGAGTGTCACGCCTAAACCAAAGGACTTATGCACACACTTCAACATGTATTTTGTTCAGGATGACCTCCTGAAGTCTAAATAAGCATTAATTTGACCACACAACTCATTCCTATGAAGATACATTCAAACTCACAAAACGCGCTCAGCTCGGGCTGAAAATGCATTTAAAGCAATAAAAACTCAAATTGAGTGTCACACCTAAACCAAAGGACTTATGCACACACTTCAACATGTATTTAGTTCAGGATGACCAACTGAAGCCTAAATGAGCATTAATTTGACCACACAACTCATTCCTATGAAGATACATTCAAACTCACAAAACATGCTCAGCTCGGGCTGAAAATGCATTTAAAGCAATAAAAACTCAAATTGAATGTCACGCCTAAACCAAAGGACTTATGCACACACTTCAACATGTATTTTGTTCAGGATGACCACCTGAAGCCTAAATGAGCATTCATTTGACCACACAACTCATTCTATGAAGATACATTCAAACTCACAAAACGTGCTCAGCTCGGGCTGAAAATGCATTTAAAGCAATAAAAACTAAAATTTTGTGTCACGCCTAAACCAAAGGACTTATGCACACACTTCAACATGTGTTTTGTTCAGGATGACCTCCTGAAGCCTAAATGAGCAATAATTTGACCACACAACTCATTCCTATGAAGATACATTCAAACTCAAAAAACGAGCTCAGCTCGGGCTGAAAATTTATTTAAAGCAATAAAAACTCAAATTGAGTGTCACACCTAAACCAAAGGACTAATGCACACACTTCAACATGTATTTTGTTCAGGATGACCTCCTGAAGCCCATATGAGCATTAATTTGACCACATAACTCATTCCTATGAAGATACATTCAAACTCACAAAACGTGCTCAGCTCGGGCTGAAAATGCATTTAAAGCAATAAAAACTCAAATTGAGTGTCACGCCTAAACCAAAGGACTTATGCACACACTTCAACATGTATTTTGTTCACGAAGACCACCTGAAGCCTAAATGAGCATTAATTTGACCACACAACTCATTCCTATGAAGATACATTCAAACTCACAAAACACGCTCAACTCGGGCTGAAAATGCATTTAAAGCAATAAAAGCTCAAATTGAGTGTCACGCCTAAACCAAAGGACTTATGCACACACTTCAACATGTATTTTGTTCAGGATGACCTCCTGAAGCCCATATGAGCATTAATTTGACCACACAACTCATTCCTATGAAGATACATTCAAACACACAAAACGTGCTCAGCTCGGCCTGAAAATGCATTTAAAGCAATAAAAACTCAAATTGAGTGTCACGCCTAAACCAAAGGACTTATGCACACACTTCAACATGTATTTTGTTCAGGATGACCACCTGATGCCTAAATGAGCATTAATTTGACCACACAACTCATTCCTATGAAGATACATTCAAACTCACAAAACGCGCTCAGCTCGGGCTGAAAATGCATTTAAAGCAATAAAAACTCAAATTGAGTGTCACACCTAAACCAAAGGACTTATGCACACACTACAACATGTATTTTGTTCAGGGTGACCTCCTGAAGCCTAAATAGGCATTAATTTGACCACACAACTCATTCCTATGAAGATACATTCAAACTCACAAAACGCGCTCAGCTCGGGCTGAAAATGCATTTAAAGCAATAAAAACTCAAATTGAGTGTCACGCCTAAACCAAAGGACTTATGCACACACTTCAACATGTATTTTGTTCAGGATGACCTCCTGAAGCCCATATGAGCATTAATTTGACTACACAACTCATTCCTATGAAGATACATTCAAACTCACAAAACGTGCTCAGCTCGGGCTGAGAATGCATTTAAAGCAATAAAAACTCAAATTGAGTGTCACGCCTAAACCAAAGGACTTATGCACACACTTCAACATGTATTTTGTTCAGGATGACCACCTGACGCCTAAATGAGCATTAATTTGACCACACAACTCATTCCTATGAAGATACATTCAAAGTCAGAAAGCGCGCTCAGCTCGGGCTGAAAATGCATTTAATTTAAAGCAATAAAAACTCAAATTGAGTGTCACGCCTGAACCAAAGGACTTATGCACACACTTCAACATGTATTTTGTTCAGGATGACCTCCTGAAGCCCATATGAGCATTAATTTGACCACACAACTCATTCCTATGAAGATACATTCAAACACACAAAACGTGCTCAGCTCGGCCTGAAAATGCATTTAAAGCAATAAAAACTCAAATTGAGTGTCACACCTAAACCAAAGGACTTATGCACACACTTCAACATGTATTTTGTTCAGGATGACCTCCTGAAGTCTAAATCAGCAATAATTTGACCACACAACTCATTCCTATGAAGATACATTCAAAGTCAGAAAGCGCGCTCAGCTCGGGCTGAAAATGCATTTAATTTAAAGCAATAAAAACTCAAATTGAGTGTCACGCCTAAACCAAAGGACTTATGCACACACTTCAACATGTATTTAGTTCAGGATGACCACCTGAAGCCTAAATGAGCATTAATTTGACCACACAACTCATTCCTATGAAGATACATTCAAACTCACAAAACGCGCTCAGCTCGGGCTGAAAATGCATTTAAAGCAATAAAAACTCAAATTTAGTGTCACACCTAAACCAAAGGACTTATGCACACACTTTCAACATGTATTTAGTTCAGGATGACCTCCTGAAGCCCATATGAGCATTAATTTGACTACACAACTCATTCCTATGAAGATACATTCAAACTCACAAAACGTGCTCAGCTCGGGCTGAAAATGCATTTAAAGCAATAAAAACTCAAATTGAGTGTCACGCCTAAACCAAAGGACTTATGCACACACTTCAACGTGTATTTAGTTCAGGATGACCACCTGAAGCCTAAATGAGCATTAATTTGACCACACAACTCATTCCTATGAAGATACATTCAAATTCACAAAACGTGCTCAGCTCGGGCTGAAAATGCATTCAAAGCAATAAAAACTCAAATTGAGTGTCACGCCTAAACCAAAGGACTTATGCACACACTTCAACATGTATTTTGTTCAGGATGACCTCCTGAAGCCCATATGAGCATTAATTTGACTACACAACTCATTCCTATGAAGATACATTCAAACTCACAAAACGTGCTCAGCTCGGGCTGAAAATGCATTTAAAGCAATAAAAACTCAAATTGAGTGTCACGCCTAAACCAAAGGACTTATGCACACACTTCAACATGTATTTTGTTCAGGATGACCTCCTGAAGTCTAAATAAGCATTAATTTGACCACACAACTCATTCCTATGAAGATACATTCAAACTCACAAAACGCGCTCAGCTCGGGCTGAAAATGCATTTAAAGCAATAAAAACTCAAATTGAGTGTCACACCTAAACCAAAGGACTTATTCACACACTTCAACATGTATTTAGTTCAGGATGACCAACTGAAGCCTAAATGAGCATTAATTTGACCACACAACTCATTCCTATGAAGATACATTCAAACTCACAAAACATGCTCAGCTCGGGCTGAAAATGCATTTAAAGCAATAAAAACTCAAATTGAATGTCACGCCTAAACCAAAGGACTTATGCACACACTTCAACATGTATTTTGTTCAGGATGACCACCTGAAGCCTAAATGAGCATTCATTTGACCACACAACTCATTCCTATGAAGATACATTCAAACTCACAAAACGCGCTCAACTCGGGCTGAAAATGCATTTAAAGCAATAAAAGCTCAAATTGAGTGTCACGCCTAAACCAAAGGACTTATGCACACACTTCAACATGTATTTTGTTCAGGATGACCTCCTGAAGCCCATATGAGCATTAATTTGACCACACTACTCATTCCTATGAAGATACATTCAAACACACAAAACGTGCTCAGCTCGGCCTGAAAATGCATTTAAAGCAATAAAAACTCAAATTGAGTGTCACGCCTAAACCAAAGGACTTATGCACACACTTCAACATGTATTTTGTTCAGGATGACCACCTGACGCCTAAATGAGCATTAATTTGACCACACAACTCATTCCTATGAAGATACATTCAAACTCACAAAACGCGCTCAGCTCGGGCTGAAAATGCATTTAAAGCAATAAAAACTCAAATTGAGTGTCACGCCTAAACCAAAGAACTTATGCACACACTACAACATGTATTTTGTTCAGGGTGACCTCCTGAAGCCTAAATAGGCATTAATTTGACCACACAACTCATTCCTATGAAGATACATTCAAACTCACAAAACGCGCTCAGCTCGGGCTGAAAATGCATTTAAAGCAATAAAAACTCAAATTGAGTGTCACGCCTAAACCAAAGGACTTATGCACACACTTCAACATGTATTTTGTTCAGGATGACCTCCTGAAGCCCATATGAGCATTAATTTGACTACACAACTCATTCCTATGAAGATACATTCAAACTCACAAAACGTGCTCAGCTCGGGCTGAAAATGCATTTAAAGCAATAAAAACTCAAATTGAGTGTCACGCCTAAACCAAAGGACTTATGCACACACTTCAACATGTATTTTGTTCAGGATGACCACCTGACGCCTAAATGAGCATTAATTTGACCACACAACTCATTCCTATGAAGATACATTCAAAGTCAGAAAGCGCGCTCAGCTCGGGCTGAAAATGCATTTAATTTAAAGCAATAAAAACTCAAATTGAGTGTCACGCCTAAACCAAAGGACTTATGCACACACTTCAACATGTATTTAGTTCAGGATGACCACCTGAAGCCTAAATGAGCATTAATTTGACTACACAACTCATTCCTATGAAGATACATTCAAACTCACAAAACGTGCTCAGCTCGGGCTGAAAATGCATTTAAAGCAATTAAAACTCAAATTGAGTGTCACACCTAAACCAAAGGACTTATGCACACACTTCAACATGTATTTTGCTCAGGATGACCTCCTGAAGCCCATATGAGCATTAGTTTGACTACACAACTCATTCCTATAAAGATACATTGAAACTCACAAAACGTGCTCAGCTCGGGCTGAAAATGTATTTAAAGCAATAAAAACTCAAATTGAGTGTCACGCCTAAACCAAAGGACTTATGCACACACTTCAACATGTGTTCTGTTCAGGATGACCTCCTGAAGCCTAAATGAGCAATAATTTGACCACACAACTCATTCCTATGAAGATACATTCAAACTCAAAAAACGTGCTCAGCTCGGGCTGAAAATGCATTTAAAGCAATAAAAACTCAAATTGAGTGTCACAACTAAACCAAAGGACTTATGCACACACTTCAACATGTATTTTGTTCAGGATGACCTCCTGAAGCACATATGAGCATTAATTTGACCACACAACTCATTCCTATGAAGATACATTCAAACTCACAAAACGTGCTCAGCTCGGGCTGAAAATGCATTTAAAGCAATAAAAACTCAAATTGAGTGTCACGCCTAAACCAAAGGACTTATGCACACACTTCAACATGTATTTTGTTCAGGATGACCTTCTGAAGCCCATATGAGCATTAATTTGACTACACAACTCATTCCTATGAAGATACATTCAAACTCACAAAACGCGCTCAGCTCGGGCTGAAAATGCATTTAAAGCAATAAAAACTCAAATTGAGTGTCACGCCTAAACCAAAGGACTTATGCACACACTACAACATGTATTTTGTTCAGGGTGACCTCCTGAAGCCTAAATAAGCATTAATTTGACCACACAACTCATTCCTATGAAGATACATTCAAACTCACAAAACGCGCTCAGCTCGGGCTGAAAATGCATTTAAAGCAATAAAAACTCAAATTGAGTGTCACACCTAAACCAAAGGACTTATGCACACACTTCAACATGTATTTTGTTCAGGATGACATCCTGAAGCCCATATGAGCATTAATTTGACTACACAACTCATTCCTATGAAGATACATTCAAACTCACAAAACGTGCTCAGCTCGGGCTGAAAATGCATTTAAAGCAATAAAAACTCAAATTGAGTGTCACACCTAAACCAAAGGACTTATGCACACACTTCAACATGTATTTAGTTCAGGATGACCACTTGAAGCCTAAATGAGCATTAATTTGACCACACAACTCATTCCTATGAAGATATTTTCAAACTCACAAAACGTGCTCAACTCGGGCTGAAAATGCATTTAAAGCAATAAAAACTCAAATTGAGTGTCACGCCTAAACCAAAGGACTTATGCACACACTTCAACATGTATTTTGTTCAGGATGACCTCCTGAAGCCTAAATAAGCATTAATTTGACCACACAACTCATTCCTATGAAGATACATTCAAACTGACAAAACGCGCTCAGCTCGGGCTGAAAATGCATTTAAAGGAATAAAAACTCAAATTGAGTGTCACACCTAAACCAAAGGACTTATGCACACACGTCAACATGTATTTTGTTCAGGATGACCACCTGAAGCCTAAATGAGCATTAATTTGACCACACAACTCATTCCTATGAAGATACATTCAAACTCACAAAACGTGGTCAGCTTGGGCTGAAAATGCATTTAAAGCAATGAAAACTCAAATTGAGTGTCACACCTAAACCAAAGGACTTATGCACACACTTCAACATGTATTTTGTTCAGGATGACCTCCTGAAGCCCATATGAGCATTAATTTGACTACACAACTCATTCCTATGAAGATACATTCAAACTCACAAAACGTGCTCAGCTCGGGCTGAAAATGCATTTAAAGCAATAAAAACTCAAATTGAGTGTCACGCCTAAACCAAAGGACTTATGCACACACTTCAACATGTATTTAGTTCAGGATGACCACCTGAAGCCTAAATGAGCATTAATTTGACCACACAACTCATTCCTATGAAGATACATTCAAACTCACAAAACGTGCTCAACTCGGGCTGAAAATGCATTTAAAGGAATAAAAGCTCAAATTGAGTGTCACGCCTGAACCAAAGGACTTATGCACACACTTCAACATGTATTTTGTTCAGGATGACCTCCTGAAGCCCATATGAGCATTAATTTGACCACACAACTCATTCCTATGAAGATACATTCAAACACACAAAACGTGCTCAGCTCGGCCTGAAAAATGCATTTAAAGCAATAAAAACTCAAATTGAGTGTCACACCTAAACCAAAGGACTTATGCACACACTTCAACATGTATTTTGTTCAGGATGACCTCCTGAAGCCCATATGAGCATTAATTTGACTACACAACTCATTCCTATGAAGATACATTCAAACTCACAAAACGTGCTCAGCTCGGGCTGAAAATGCATTTAAAGCAATAAAAACTCAAATTGAGTGTCACGCCTAAACCAAAGGACTTATGCACACACTTCAACATGTATTTTGTTAAGGATGACCTCCTGAAGTCTAAATCAGCAATAATTTGACCACACAACTCATTCCTATGAAGATACATTCAAAGTCAGAAAGCGCGCTCAGCTCGGGCTGAAAATGCATTTAATTTAAAGCAATAAAAACTCAAATTGAGTGTCACGCCTAAACCAAAGGACTTATGCACACACTTCAACATGTATTTAGTTCAGGATGACCACCTGAAGCCTAAATGAGCATTAATTTGACCACACAACTCATTCCTATGAAGATACATTCAAACTCACAAAACGCGCTCAGCTCGGGCTGAAAATGCATTTAAAGCAATAAAAACTCAAATTGAGTGTCACGCCTAAACCAAAGGACTTATGCACACACTTCAACATGTATTTAGTTCAGGATGACCACCTGAAGCCTAAATGAGCATTAATTTGACCACACAACTCATTCCTATGAAGATACATTCAAACTCACAAAACGTGCTCAGCTCGGGCTGAAAATGCATTCAAAGCAATAAAAACTCAAATTGAGTGTCACGCCTAAACCAAAGGACTTATGCACACACTTCAACATGTATTTTGTTCAGGATGACCTTCTGAAGCCCATATGAGCATTAATTTGACTACACAACTCATTCCTATGAAGATACATTCAAACTCACAAAACGTGCTCAGCTCGGGCTGAAAATGCATTTAAAGCAATAAAAACTCAAATTGAGTGTCACGCCTAAACCAAAGGACTTATGCACACACTTCAACATGTATTTTGTTCAGGATGACCTCCTGAAGTCTAAATAAGCATTAATTTGACCACACAACTCATTCCTATGAAGATACATTCAAACTCACAAAACGCGCTCAGCTCGGGCTGAAAATGCATTTAAAGCAATAAAAACTCAAATTGAGTGTCAAACCTAAACCAAAGGACTTATGCACACACTTCAACATGTATTTAGTTCAGGATGACCAACTGAAGCCTACATGAGCATTAATTTGACCACACAACTCATTCCTATGAAGATACATTCAAACTCACAAAACATGCTCAGCTCGGGCTGAAAATGCATTTAAAGCAATAAAAACTCAAATTGAATGTCACGCCTAAACCAAAGGACTTATGCACACACTTCAACATGTATTTTGTTCAGGATGACCACCTGAAGCCTAAATGAGCATTCATTTGACCACACAACTCATTCTATGAAGATACATTCAAACTCACAAAACGTGCTCAGCTCGGGCTGAAAATGCATTTAAAGCAATAAAAACTAAAATTTAGTGTCACGCCTAAACCAAAGGACTTATGCACACACTTCAACATGTGTTTTGTTCAGGATGACCTCCTGAAGCCTAAATGAGCAATAATTTGACCACACAACTCATTCCTATGAAGATACATTCAAACTCAAAAAACGTGCTCAGCTCGGGCTGAAAATTTATTTAAAGCAATAAAAACTCAAATTGAGTGTCACACCTAAACCAAAGGACTAATGCACACACTTCAACATGTATTTTGTTCAGGATGACCTCCTGAAGCCCATATGAGCATTAATTTGACCACATAACTCATTCCTATGAAGATACATTCAAACTCACAAAACGTGCTCAGCTCGGGCTGAAAATGCATTTAAAGCAATAAAAACTCAAATTGAGTGTCACGCCTAAACCAAAGGACTTATGCACACACTTCAACATGTATTTTGTTCACGATGACCACCTGAAGCCTAAATGAGCATTAATTTGACCACACAACTCATTCCTATGAAGATACATTCAAACTCACAAAACGCGCTCAACTCGGGCTGAAAATTTATTTAAAGCAATAAAAGCTCAAATTGAGTGTCACGCCTAAACCAAAGGACTTATGCACACACTTCAACATGTATTTTGTTCAGGATGACCTCCTGAAGCCCATATGAGCATTAATTTGACCACACAACTCATTCCTATGAAGATACATTCAAACACACAAAACGTGCTCAGCTCGGCCTGAAAATGCATTTAAAGCAATAAAAACTCAAATTGAGTGTCACGCCTAAACCAAAGGACTTATGCACACACTTCAACATGTATTTTGTTCAGGATGACCACCTGACGCCTAAATGAGCATTAATTTGACCACACAACTCATTCCTATGAAGATACATTCAAACTCACAAAACGCGCTCAGCTCGGGCTGAAAATGCATTTAAAGCAATAAAAACTCAAATTGAGTGTCACGCCTAAACCAAAGGACTTATGCACACACTACAACATGTATTTTGTTCAGGGTGACCTCCTGAAGCCTAAATAGGCATTAATTTGACCACACAACTCATTCCTATGAAGATACATTCAAACTCACAAAACGTGCTCAGCTCGGGCTGAAAATGCATTTAAAGCAATAAAAACTCAAATTGAGTGTCACGCCTAAACCAAAGGACTTATGCACACACTTCAACATGTATTTTGTTCAGGATGACCACCTGACGCCTAAATGAGCATTAATTTGACCACACAACTCATTCCTATGAAGATACATTCAAAGTCAGAAAGCGCGCTCAGCTCGGGCTGAAAATGCATTTAATTTAAAGCAATAAAAACTCAAATTGAGTGTCACGCCTAAACCAAAGGACTTATGCACACACTTCAACATGTATTTAGTTCAGGATGACCACCTGAAGCCTAAATGAGCATTAATTTGACTACACAACTCATTCCTATGAAGATACATTCAAACTCACAAAACGTGCTCAGCTCGGGCTTAAAATGCATTTAAAGCAATTAAAACTCAAATTGAGTGTCACACCTAAACCAAAGGACTTATGCACACACTTCAACATGTATTTTGCTCAGGATGACCTCCTGAAGCCCATATGAGCATTAGTTTGACTACACAACTCATTCCTATGAAGATACATTGAAACTCACAAAACGTGCTCAGCTCGGGCTGAAAATGCATTTAAAGCAATAAAAACTCAAATTGAGTGTCACGCCTAAACCAAAGGACTTATGCACACACTTCAACATGTATTTAGTTCAGGATGACCACCTGAAGCCTAAATGAGCATTAATTTGACTACACAACTCATTCCTATGAAGATACATTCAAACTCACAAAACGTGCTCAGCTCGGGCTTAAAATGCATTTAAAGCAATTAAAACTCAAATTGAGTGTCACACCTAAACCAAAGGACTTATGCACACACTTCAACATGTATTTTGCTCAGGATGACCACCTGAAGCCTAAATGAGCATTAATTTGACTACACAACTCATTCCTATGAAGATACATTGAAACTCACAAAACGTGCTCAGCTCGGGCTGAAAATGCATTTAAAGCAATAAAAACTCAAATTGAGTGTCACGCCTAAACCAAAGGACTTATGCACACACTTCAACATGTGTTTTGTTCAGGATGACCTCCTGAAGCCTAAATGAGCAATAATTTGACCACACAACTCATTCCTATGAAGATACATTCAAACTCAAAAAACGTGCTCAGCTCGGGCTGAAAATGCATTTAAAGCAATAAAAACTCAAATTGAGTGTCACAACTAAACCAAAGGACTTATGCACACACTTCAACATGTATTTTGTTCAGGATGACCTCCTGAAGCACATATGAGCATTAATTTGACCACACAACTCATTCCTATGAAGATACATTCAAACTCACAAAACGTGCTCAGCTCGGGCTGAAAATGCATTTAAAGCAATAAAAACTCAAATTGAGTGTCACGCCTAAACCAAAGGACTTATGCACACACTTCAACATGTATTTTGTTCACGATGACCACCTGAAGCCTAAATGAGCATTAATTTGACCACTAAACTCATTCCTATGAAGATACATTCAAACTCACAAAACACGCTCAACTCGGGCTGAAAATGCATTTAAAGCAATAAAAGCTCAAATTGAGTGTCACGCCTAAACCAAAGGACTTATGCACACACTTCAACATGTATTTTGTTCAGGATCACCTCCTGAAGCCCATATGAGCATTAATTTGACCACACAACTCATTCCTATGAAGATACATTCAAACTCACAAAACGCGCTCAGCTCGGGCTGAAAATGCATTTAAAGCAATAAAAACTCAAATTGAGTGTCACGCCTAAACCAAAGGACTTATGCACACACTACAACATGTATTTTGTTCAGGGTGACCTCCTGAAGCCTAAATAAGCATTAATTTGACCACACAACTCATTCCTATGAAGATACATTCAAACTCACAAAACGCGCCCAGCTCGGGCTGAAAATGCATTTAAAGCAATAAAAACTCAAATTGAGTGTCACACCTAAACCAAAGGACTTATGCACACACTTCAACATGTATTTTGTTCAGGATGACATCCTGAAGCCCATATGAGCATTAATTTGACTACACAACTCATTCCTATGAAGATACATTCAAACTCACAAAACGTGCTCAGCTCGGGCTGAAAATGCATTTAAAGCAATTAAAACTCAAATTGAGTGTCACACCTAAACCAAAGGACTTATGCACACACTTCAACATGTATTTTGCTCAGGATGACCTCGTGAAGCCCATATGAGCATTAGTTTGACTACACAACTCATTCCTATAAAGATACATTCAAACTCACAAAACGTGCTCAGCTCGGGCTGAAAATGCATTTAAAGCAATAAAAACTCAAATTGAGTGTCACGCCTAAACCAAAGGACTTATGCACACACTTCAACATGTATTTAGTTCAGGATGACCACCTGAAGCCTAAATGAGCATTAATTTGACCACGCAACTCATTCCTATGAAGATACATTCAAACTCACAAAACGTGCTCAACTCGGGCTGAAAATGCATTTAAAGCAATAAAAACTCAAATTGAGTGTCACACCTAAACCAAAGGACTTATGCACACACTTCAACGTGTATTTTCTTCAGGATGACCTCCTGAAACCCATATGAGCATTAATTTGACCACACAACTCATTCCTATGAAGATACATTCAAACTCACAAAACGTGCTCAGCTCGGGCTGAAAATGCATTTAAAGCAATAAAACTCAAATTGAGTGTCACACCTAAACCAAAGGACTTATTCACACACTTCAACATGTATTTTGTTCAGGATGACCTCCTGAAGCCCATATGAGCATTAATTTGACCACACAACTCATTCCTATGAAGATACATTCAAACTCACAAAACGTGCTCAGCTCGGGCTGAAAATGCATTTAAAGCAATAAAAACTCAAATTGAGTGTCACGCCTAAACCAAAGGACTTATGCACACACTTCAACATGTATTTTGTTCAGGATGACCTCCTGAAGCCTAAATAAGCATTAATTTGACCACACAAATCATTCCTATGAAGATACATTCAAACTCACAAAACGCGCTCAGCTCGGGCTGAAAATGCATTTAAAGGAATAAAAACTCAAATTGAGTGTCACACCTAAACCAAAGGACTTATGCACACACTACAACGTGTATTTTGTTCAGGGTGACCTCCTGAAGCCTAAATAAGCATTAATTTGACCACACAACTCATTCCTATGAAGATATATTCAAACTCACAAAACGCGCTCAGCTCAGCAAAAAATGCATTTAAAGCAATAAAACTCAAATTGAGTGTCACACCTAAACCAAAGGACTTATTCACACACTTCAACATGTATTTTGTTCAGGATGACCTCCTGAAGCCCATATGAGCATTAATTTGACCACACAACTCATTCCTATGAAGATATTTTCAAACTCACAAAACGTGCTCAACTCGGGCTGAAAATGCATTTAAAGCAATAAAAACTCAAATTGAGTGTCACGCCTAAAACAAAGGACTTATGCACACACTTCAACATGTATTTTGTTCAGGATGACCTCCTGAAGCCTAAATAAGCATTAATTTGACCACACAACTCATTCCTATGAAGATACATTCAAACTCACAAAACGCGCTCAGCTCGGGCTGAAAATGCATTTAAAGGAATAAAAACTCAAATTGAGTGTCACACCTAAACCAAAGGACTTATGCACACACGTCAACATGTATTTTGTTCAGGATGACCTCCTGAAGCCCATATGAGCATTAATTTGACTACACAACTCATTCCTATGAAGATACATTCAAACTCACAAAACGTGCTCAGCTCGGGCTGAAAATGCATTTAAAGCAATAAAAACTCAAATTGAGTGTCACGCCTAAACCAAAGGACTTATGCACACACTTCAACATGTATTTAGTTCAGGATGACCACCTGAAGCCTAAATGAGCATTAATTTGACCACACAACTCATTCCTATGAAGATACATTCAAACTCACAAAACGTGCTCAACTCGGGCTGAAAATGCATTTAAAGCAATAAAAACTCAAATTGAGTGTCACGCCTAAACCAAAGGACTTATGCACTAATTCAACATGTATTTAGTTCAGGATGACATCCTGAAGCCCATATGAGCATTAATTTGACTACACAACTCATTCCTATGAAGATACATTCAAACTCACAAAACGTGCTCAGCTCGGGCTGAAAATGCATTTAAAGCAATAAAAACTCAAATTGAGTGTCACGCCTAAACCAAAGGACTTATGCAAACACTTCAACATGTATTTAGTTCAGGATGACCTCCTGAAGCCTAAATGAGCATTAATTTGACCACACAACTCATTCCTATGAAGATACATTCAAACTCACAAAACGTGCTCAACTCGGGCTGAAAATGCATTTAAAGGAATAAAAGCTCAAATTGAGTGTCACGCCTGAACCAAAGGACTTATGCACACACTTCAACATGTATTTTGTTCAGGATGACCTCCTGAAGCCCATATGAGCATTAATTTGACCACACAACTCATTCCTATGAAGATACATTCAAACACACAAAACGTGCTCAGCTCGGCCTGAAAATGCATTTAAAGCAATAAAAACTCAAATTGAGTGTCACACCTAAACCAAAGGACTTATGCACACACTTCAACATGTATTTTGTTCAGGATGACCTCCTGAAGCCCGTATGAGCATTAATTTGACTACACAACTCATTCCTATGAAGATACATTCAAACTCACAAAACGTGCTCAGCTCGGGCTGAAAATGCATTTAAAGCAATAAAAACTCAAATTGAGTGTCACGCCTAAACCAAAGGACTTATGCACACACTTCAACATGTATTTTGTTCAGGATGACCTCCTGAAGTCTAAATCAGCAATAATTTGACCACACAACTCATTCCTATGAAGATACATTCAAAGTCAGAAAGCGCGCTCAGCTCGGGCTGAAAATGCATTTAATTTAAAGCAATAAAAACTCAAATTGAGTGTCACGCCTAAACCAAAGGACTTATGCACACACTTCAACATGTATTTAGTTCAGGATGACCACCTGAAGCCTAAATGAGCATTAATTTGACCACACAACTCATTCCTATGAAGATACATTCAAACTCACAAAACGCGCTCAGCTCGGGCTGAAAATGCATTTAAAGCAATAAAAACTCAAATTTAGTGTCACACCTAAACCAAAGGACTTATGCACACACTTTCAACATGTATTTAGTTCAGGATGACCTCCTGAAGCCCATATGAGCATTAATTTGACTACACAACTCATTCCTATGAAGATACATTCAAACTCACAAAACGTGCTCAGCTCGGGCTGAAAATGCATTTAAAGCAATAAAAAGTCAAATTGAGTGTCACGCCTAAACCAAAGGACTTATGCACACACTTCAACGTGTATTTAGTTCAGGATGACCACCTGAAGCCTAAATGAGCATTAATTTGACCACACAACTCATTCCTATGAAGATACATTCAAACTCACAAAACGTGCTCAGCTCGGGCTGAAAATGCATTCAAAGCAATAAAAACTCAAATTGAGTGTCACGCCTAAACCAAAGGACTTATGCACACACTTCAACATGTATTTTGTTCAGGATGACCTTCTGAAGCCCATATGAGCATTAATTTGACTACACAACTCATTCCTATGAAGATACATTCAAACTCACAAAACGTGCTCAGCTCGGGCTGAAAATGCATTTAAAGCAATAAAAACTCAAATTGAGTGTCACGCCTAAACCAAAGGACTTATGCACACACTTCAACATGTATTTTGTTCAGGATGACCTCCTGAAGTCT
Organism: Hippocampus guttulatus; assembly: GCF_054856545.1. NCBI lineage: Eukaryota > Metazoa > Chordata > Actinopteri > Syngnathiformes > Syngnathidae > Hippocampus > Hippocampus guttulatus. Next base: position 297,109 of record NW_028233887.1, on the reverse strand, counting down.
AAATAAGAATTAATTTGACCACACAACTCATTCCTATGAAGATACATTCAAACTCACAAAACGCGCTCAGCTCGGGCTGAAAATGCATTTAAAGCAATAAAAACTCAAATTGAGTGTCACACCTAAACCAAAGGACTTATGCACACACTTCAACATGTATTTAGTTCAGGATGACCAACTGAAGCCTAAATGAGCATTAATTTGACCACACAACTCATTCCTATGAAGATACATTCAAACTCACAAAACATGCTCAGCTCGGGCTGAAAATGCATTTAAAGCAATAAAAACTCAAATTGAATGTCACGCCTAAACCAAAGGACTTATGCACACACTTCAACATGTATTTTGTTCAGGATGACCACCTGAAGCCTAAATGAGCATTCATTTGACCACACAACTCATTCTATGAAGATACATTCAAACTCACAAAACGTGCTCAGCTCGGGCTGAAAATGCATTTAAAGCAATAAAAACTAAAATTTAGTGTCACGCCTAAACCAAAGGACTTATGCACACACTTCAACATGTGTTTTGTTCAGGATGACCTCCTGAAGCCTAAATGAGCAATAATTTGACCACACAACTCATTCCTATGAAGATACATTCAAACTCAAAAAACGTGCTCAGCTCGGGCTGAAAATTTATTTAAAGCAATAAAAACTCAAATTGAGTGTCACACCTAAACCAAAGGACTAATGCACACACTTCAACATGTATTTTGTTCAGGGTGACCTCCTGAAGCCCATATGAGCATTAATTTGACCACATAACTCATTCCTATGAAGATACATTCAAACTCACAAAACGTGCTCAGCTCGGGCTGAAAATGCATTTAAAGCAATAAAAACTCAAATTGAGTGTCACGCCTAAACCAAAGGACTTATGCACACACTTCAACATGTATTTTGTTCACGATGACCACCTGAAGCCTAAATGAGCATTAATTTGACCACACAACTCATTCCTATGAAGATACATTCAAACTCACAAAACGCGCTCAACTCGGGCTGAAAATGCATTTAAAGCAATAAAAGCTCAAATTGAGTGTCACGCCTAAACCAAAGGACTTATGCACACACTTCAACATGTATTTTGTTCAGGATGACCTCCTGAAGCCCATATGAGCATTAATTTGACCACACAACTCATTCCTATGAAGATACATTCAAACACACAAAACGTGCTCAGCTCGGCCTGAAAATGCATTTAAAGCAATAAAAACTCAAATTGAGTGTCACGCCTAAACCAAAGGACTTATGCACACACTTCAACATGTATTTTGTTCAGGATGACCACCTGACGCCTAAATGAGCATTAATTTGACCACACAACTCATTCCTATGAAGATACATTCAAACTCACAAAACGCGCTCAGCTCGGGCTGAAAATGCATTTAAAGCAATAAAAACTCAAATTGAGTGTCACGCCTAAACCAAAGGACTTATGCACACACTTCAACATGTATTTTGTTCAGGATGACCTCCTGAAGCCCATATGAGCATTAATTTGACTACACAACTCATTCCTATGAAGATACATTCAAACTCACAAAACGTGCTCAGCTCGGGCTGAAAATGCATTTAAAGCAATAAAAACTCAAATTGAGTGTCACGCCTAAACCAAAGGACTTATGCACACACTTCAACATGTATTTTGTTCAGGATGACCACCTGACGCCTAAATGAGCATTAATTTGACCACACAACTCATTCCTATGAAGATACATTCAAAGTCAGAAAGCGCGCTCAGCTCGGGCTGAAAATGCATTTAATTTAAAGCAATAAAAACTCAAATTGAGTGTCACGCCTGAACCAAAGGACTTATGCACACACTTCAACATGTATTTTGTTCAGGATGACCTCCTGAAGCCCATATGAGCATTAATTTGACCACACAACTCATTCCTATGAAGATACATTCAAACACACAAAACGTGCTCAGCTCGGCCTGAAAATGCATTTAAAGCAATAAAAACTCAAATTGAGTGTCACACCTAAACCAAAGGACTTATGCACACACTTCAACATGTATTTTGTTCAGGATGACCTCCTGAAGCCCATATGAGCATTAATTTGACTACACAACTCATTCCTATGAAGATACATTCAAACTCACAAAACGTGCTCAGCTCGGGCTGAAAATGCATTTAAAGCAATAAAAACTCAAATTGAGTGTCACGCCTAAACCAAAGGACTTATGCACACACTTCAACATGTATTTTGTTCAGGATGACCTCCTGAAGTCTAAATCAGCAATAATTTGACCACACAACTCATTCCTATGAAGATACATTCAAAGTCAGAAAGCGCGCTCAGCTCGGGCTGAAAATGCATTTAATTTAAAGCAATAAAAACTCAAATTGAGTGTCACGCCTAAACCAAAGGACTTATGCACACACTTCAACATGTATTTAGTTCAGGATGACCACCTGAAGCCTAAATGAGCATTAATTTGACCACACAACTCATTCCTATGAAGATACATTCAAACTCACAAAACGCGCTCAGCTCGGGCTGAAAATGCATTTAAAGCAATAAAAACTCAAATTTAGTGTCACACCTAAACCAAAGGACTTATGCACACACTTTCAACATGTATTTAGTTCAGGATGACCTCCTGAAGCCCATATGAGCATTAATTTGACTACACAACTCATTCCTATGAAGATACATTCAAACTCACAAAACGTGCTCAGCTCGGGCTGAAAATGCATTTAAAGCAATAAAAACTCAAATTGAGTGTCACGCCTAAACCAAAGGACTTATGCACACACTTCAACGTGTATTTAGTTCAGGATGACCACCTGAAGCCTAAATGAGCATTAATTTGACCACACAACTCATTCCTATGAAGATACATTCAAACTCACAAAACGTGCTCAGCTCGGGCTGAAAATGCATTCAAAGCAATAAAAACTCAAATTGAGTGTCACGCCTAAACCAAAGGACTTATGCACACACTTCAACATGTATTTTGTTCAGGATGACCTTCTGAAGCCCATATGAGCATTAATTTGACTACACAACTCATTCCTATGAAGATACATTCAAACTCACAAAACGTGCTCAGCTCGGGCTGAAAATGCATTTAAAGCAATAAAAACTCAAATTGAGTGTCACGCCTAAACCAAAGGACTTATGCACACACTTCAACATGCATTTTGTTCAGGATGACCTCCTGAAGTCTAAATAAGCATTAATTTGACCACACAACTCATTCCTATGAAGATACATTCAAACTCACAAAACGCGCTCAGCTCGGGCTGAAAATGCATTTAAAGCAATAAAAACTCAAATTGAGTGTCACACCTAAACCAAAGGACTTATGCACACACTTCAACATGTATTTAGTTCAGGATGACCAACTGAAGCCTAAATGAGCATTAATTTGACCACACAACTCATTCCTATGAAGATACATTCAAACTCACAAAACATGCTCAGCTCGGGCTGAAAATGCATTTAAAGCAATAAAAACTCAAATTGAATGTCACGCCTAAACCAAAGGACTTATGCACACACTTCAACATGTATTTTGTTCAGGATGACCACCTGAAGCCTAAATGAGCATTCATTTGACCACACAACTCATTCCTATGAAGATACATTCAAACTCACAAAACGCGCTCAACTCGGGCTGAAAATGCATTTAAAGCAATAAAAGCTCAAATTGAGTGTCACGCCTAAACCAAAGGACTTATGCACACACTTCAACATGTATTTTGTTCAGGATGACCTCCTGAAGCCCATATGAGCATTAATTTGACCACACAACTCATTCCTATGAAGATACATTCAAACACACAAAACGTGCTCAGCTCGGCCTGAAAATGCATTTAAAGCAATAAAAACTCAAATTGAGTGTCACGCCTAAACCAAAGGACTTATGCACACACTTCAACATGTATTTTGTTCAGGATGACCACCTGACGCCTAAATGAGCATTAATTTGACCACACAACTCATTCCTATGAAGATACATTCAAACTCACAAAACGCGCTCAGCTCGGGCTGAAAATGCATTTAAAGCAATAAAAACTCAAATTGAGTGTCACGCCTAAACCAAAGGACTTATGCACACACTACAACATGTATTTTGTTCAGGGTGACCTCCTGAAGCCTAAATAGGCATTAATTTGACCACACAACTCATTCCTATGAAGATACATTCAAACTCACAAAACGCGCTCAGCTCGGGCTGAAAATGCATTTAAAGCAATAAAAACTCAAATTGAGTGTCACGCCTAAACCAAAGGACTTATGCACACACTTCAACATGTATTTTGTTCAGGATGACCTCCTGAAGCCCATATGAGCATTAATTTGACTACACAACTCATTCCTATGAAGATACATTCAAACTCACAAAACGTGCTCAGCTCGGGCTGAAAATGCATTTAAAGCAATAAAAACTCAAATTGAGTGTCACGCCTAAACCAAAGGACTTATGCACACACTTCAACATGTATTTTGTTCAGGATGACCACCTGACGCCTAAATGAGCATTAATTTGACCACACAACTCATTCCTATGAAGATACATTCAAAGTCAGAAAGCGCGCTCAGCTCGGGCTGAAAATGCATTTAATTTAAAGCAATAAAAACTCAAATTGAGTGTCACGCCTAAACCAAAGGACTTATGCACACACTTCAACATGTATTTAGTTCAGGATGACCACCTGAAGCCTAAATGAGCATTAATTTGACTACACAACTCATTCCTATGAAGATACATTCAAACTCACAAAACGTGCTCAGCTCGGGCTGAAAATGCATTTAAAGCAATTAAAACTCAAATTGAGTGTCACACCTAAACCAAAGGACTTATGCACACACTTCAACATGTATTTTGCTCAGGATGACCTCCTGAAGCCCATATGAGCATTAGTTTGACTACACAACTCATTCCTATAAAGATACATTCAAACTCACAAAACGTGCTCAGCTCGGGCTGAAAATGCATTTAAAGCAATAAAAACTCAAATTGAGTGTCACGCCTAAACCAAAGGACTTATGCACACACTTCAACATGTATTTTGTTCACGATGACCACCTGAAGCCTAAATGAGCATTAATTTGACCACACAACTCATTCCTATGAAGATACATTCAAACTCACAAAACACGCTCAACTCGGGCTGAAAATGCATTTAAAGCAATAAAAGCTCAAATTGAGTGTCACGCCTAAACCAAAGGACTTATGCACACACTTCAACATGTATTTTGTTCAGGATGACCTCCTGAAGCCCATATGAGCATTAATTTGACCACACAACTCATTCCTATGAAGATACATTCAAACTCACAAAACGCGCTCAGCTCGGGCTGAAAATGCATTTAAAGCAATAAAAACTCAAATTGAGTGTCACGCCTAAACCAAAGGACTTATGCACACACTACAACATGTATTTTGTTCAGGGTGACCTCCTGAAGCCTAAATAAGCATTAATTTGACCACACAATTCATTCCTATGAAGATACATTCAAACTCACAAAACGCGCTCAGCTCGGGCTGAAAATGCATTTAAAGCAATTAAAACTCAAATTGAGTGTCATACCTAAACCAAAGGACTTATGCACACACTTCAACATGTATTTTGCTCAGGATGACCTCGTGAAGCCCATATGAGCATTAGTTTGACTACACAACTCATTCCTATAAAGATACATTCAAACTCACAAAACGTGCTCAGCTCGGGCTGAAAATGCATTTAAAGCAATAAAAACTCAAATTGAGTGTCACGCCTAAACCAAAGGACTTATGCACACACTTCAACATGTATTTAGTTCAGGATGACCACCTGAAGCCTAAATGAGCATTAATTTGACCACGCAACTCATTCCTATGAAGATACATTCAAACTCACAAAACGTGCTCAACTCGGGCTGAAAATGCATTTAAAGCAATAAAAACTCAAATTGAGTGTCACACCTAAACCAAAGGACTTATGCACACACTTCAACGTGTATTTTGTTCAGGATGACCTCCTGAAACCCATATGAGCATTAATTTGACCACACAACTCATTCCTATGAAGATACATTCAAACTCACAAAACGTGCTCAGCTCGGGCTGAAAATGCATTTAAAGCAATAAAACTCAAATTGAGTGTCACACCTAAACCAAAGGACTTATTCACACACTTCAACATGTATTTTGTTCAGGATGACCTCCTGAAGCCCATATGAGCATTAATTTGACCACACAACTCATTCCTATGAAGATACATTCAAACTCACAAAACGTGCTCAGCTCGGGCTGAAAATGCATTTAAAGCAATAAAAACTCAAATTGAGTGTCACGCCTAAACCAAAGGACTTATGCACACTTTTCAAGATGTATTTTGTTCAGGATGACCTCCTGAAGCCTAAATCAGCAATAATTTCACCACACAACTCATTCCTATGAAGATACATTCAAAGTCAGAAAGCGCGCTCAGCTCGGGCTGAAAATGCATTCAATTTAAAGCAATAAAAACTCAAATTGAGTGTCACGCCTAAACCAAAGGACTTATTCACACACTTCAACATGTATTTAGTTCAGGATGACCACCTGAAGCCTAAATGAGCATTAATTTGACCACACAACTCATTCCTATGAAGATACATTCAAACTCACAAAACGTGCTCAGCTCCGGCTGAAAATGCATTTAAAGCAATAAAAACTCAAATTGAGTGTCACACCTAAACCAAAGGACTTATGCACACACTTCAACATGTATCCTGAAGCCCATATGAGCATTAATTTGACTACACAACTCATTCCTATGAAGATACATTCAAACTCACAAAACGTGCTCAGCTCGGGCTGAAAATGCATTTAAAGCAATAAAAACTCAAATTGAGTGTCACACCTAAACCAAAGGACTTATGCACACACTTCAACATGTATTTTGTTCAGGATGACCTCCTGAAGCCTAAATGAGCATTAATTTGACCACACAACTCATTCCTATGAAGATATTTTCAAACTCACAAAACGTGCTCAACTCGGGCTGAAAATGCATTTAAAGCAATAAAAACTCAAATTGAGTGTCACGCCTAAACCAAAGGACTTATGCACACACTTCAACATGTATTTTGTTCAGGATGACCTCCTGAAGCCTAAATAAGCATTAATTTGACCACACAACTCATTCCTATGAAGATACATTCAAACTCACAAAACGTGCTCAGCTCGGGCTGAAAATGCATTTAAAGCAATAAAAACTCAAATTGAGTGTCACACCTAAACCAAAGGACTTATGCACACACGTCAACATGTATTTTGTTCAGGATGACCACCTGAAGCCTAAATGAGCATTAATTTGACCACGCAACTCATTCCTATGAAGATACATTCAAACTCACAAAACGTGCTCAACTCGGGCTGAAAATGCATTTAAAGCAATAAAAACTCAAATTGAGTGTCACACCTAAACCAAAGGACTTATGCACACACTTCAACGTGTATTTTGTTCAGGATGACCTCCTGAAACCCATATGAGCATTAATTTGACCACACAACTCATTCCTATGAAGATACATTCAAACTCACAAAACGTGCTCAGCTCGGGCTGAAAATGCATTTAAAGCAATAAAACTCAAATTGAGTGTCACACCTAAACCAAAGGACTTATTCACACACTTCAACATGTATTTTGTTCAGGATGACCTCCTGAAGCCCATATGAGCATTAATTTGACCACACAACTCATTCCTATGAAGATACATTCAAACTCACAAAACGTGCTCAGCTCGGGCTGAAAATGCATTTAAAGCAATAAAAACTCAAATTGAGTGTCACGCCTAAACCAAAGGACTTATGCACACTTTTCAAGATGTATTTTGTTCAGGATGACCTCCTGAAGCCTAAATCAGCAATAATTTCACCACACAACTCATTCCTATGAAGATACATTCAAAGTCAGAAAGCGCGCTCAGCTCGGGCTGAAAATGCATTCAATTTAAAGCAATAAAAACTCAAATTGAGTGTCACGCCTAAACCAAAGGACTTATTCACACACTTCAACATGTATTTAGTTCAGGATGACCACCTGAAGCCTAAATGAGCATTAATTTGACCACACAACTCATTCCTATGAAGATACATTCAAACTCACAAAACGTGCTCAGCTCCGGCTGAAAATGCATTTAAAGCAATAAAAACTCAAATTGAGTGTCACACCTAAACCAAAGGACTTATGCACACACTTCAACATGTATCCTGAAGCCCATATGAGCATTAATTTGACTACACAACTCATTCCTATGAAGATACATTCAAACTCACAAAACGTGCTCAGCTCGGGCTGAAAATGCATTTAAAGCAATAAAAACTCAAATTGAGTGTCACACCTAAACCAAAGGACTTATGCACACACTTCAACATGTATTTTGTTCAGGATGACCTCCTGAAGCCTAAATGAGCATTAATTTGACCACACAACTCATTCCTATGAAGATATTTTCAAACTCACAAAACGTGCTCAACTCGGGCTGAAAATGCATTTAAAGCAATAAAAACTCAAATTGAGTGTCACGCCTAAACCAAAGGACTTATGCACACACTTCAACATGTATTTTGTTCAGGATGACCTCCTGAAGCCTAAATAAGCATTAATTTGACCACACAACTCATTCCTATGAAGATACATTCAAACTCACAAAACGCGCTCAGCTCGGGCTGAAAATGCATTTAAAGCAATAAAAACTCAAATTGAGTGTCACACCTAAACCAAAGGACTTATGCACACACGTCAACATGTATTTTGTTCAGGATGACCACCTGAAGCCTAAATGAGCATTAATTTGACCACACAACTCATTCCTATGAAGATACATTCAAACTCACAAAACATGCTCAGCTCGGGCTGAAAATGCATTTAAAGCAATAAAAACTCAAATTGAATGTCACGCCTAAACCAAAGGACTTATGCACACACTTCAACATGTATTTTGTTCAGGATGACCACCTGAAGCCTAAATGAGCATTAATTTGACCACACAACTCATTCTATGAAGATACATTCAAACTCACAAAACATGCTCAGCTCGGGCTGAAAATGCATTTAAAGCAATAAAAACTCAAATTGAATGTCACGCCTAAACCAAAGGACTTATGCCCACACTTCAACATGTATTTAGTTCAGGATGACCACCTGAAGCCTAAATGAGCATTAATTTGACCACACAACTCATTCCTATGAAGATACATTCAAACTCACAAAACGTGCTCAGCTCGGGCTGAAAATGCATTTAAAGGAATAAAAGCTCAAATTGAGTGTCACGCCTAAACCAAAGGACTTATGCACACACTTCAACATGTATTTTGTTCAGGATGACCTCCTGAAGCCCATATGAGCATTAATTTGACCACACAACTCATTCCTATGAAGATACATTCAAACACACAAAACGTGCTCAGCTCGGCCTGAAAATGCATTTAAAGCAATAAAAACTCAAATTGAGTGTCACACCTAAACCAAAGGACTTATGCACACACGTCAACATGTATTTTGTTCAGGATGACCACCTGAAGCCTAAATGAGCATTAATTTGACCACACAACTCATTCCTATGAAGATACATTCAAACTCACAAAACATGCTCAGCTCGGGCTGAAAATGCATTTAAAGCAATAAAAACTCAAATTGAATGTCACGCCTAAACCAAAGGACTTATGCACACACTTCAACATGTATTTTGTTCAGGATGACCACCTGAAGCCTAAATGAGCATTAATTTGACCACACAACTCATTCTATGAAGATACATTCAAACTCACAAAACGTGCTCAGCTCCGGCTGAAAATGCATTTAAAGCAATAAAAACTCAAATTGAGTGTCACGCCTAAACCAAAGGACTTATGCCCACACTTCAACATGTATTTAGTTCAGGATGACCACCTGAAGCCTAAATGAGCATTAATTTGACCACACAACTCATTCCTATGAAGATACATTCAAACACACAAAACGTGCTCAGCTCGGGCTGAAAATGCATTTAAAGCAATAAAAACTCAAATTGAGTGTCACGCCTAAACCAAAGGACTTATGCACACACTTCAACATGTATTTTGTTCAGGATGACCTCCTGAAGCCTAAATAAGCATTAATTTGACCACACAACTCATTTCTATGACGATACATTCAAACTCACAAAACGCGCTCAGCTCGGGCTGAAAATGCATTTAAAGCAATAAAAACTCAAATTGAGTGTCACACCTAAACCAAAGGACTTATGCACACACATCAACATGTATTTAGTTCAGGATGACCACCTGAAGCCTAAATGAGCATTAATTTGACCACACAACTCATTCCTATGAAGATACATTCAAACTCACAAAACGTGCTCAGCTCGGGCTGAAAATGCATTTAAAGCAATAAAAACTCAAATTGAGTGTCACACCTAAACCAAAGGACTTATGCACACACTTCAACATGTATTTTGTTCAGGATGACCCTCTGAACCCCATATGAGCATTAATTTGACTACACAACTCATTCCTATGAAGATACATTTAAACTCACAAAACTTGCTTAGCTCGGGCTGAAAATGCATTTAAAGCAATAAAAACTCAAATTGAGTGTCACGCCTAAACCAAAGGACTTATGCACACACTTCAACATGTATTTTGTTCAGGATGACCACCTGACGCCTAAATGAGCATTAATTTGACCACACAACTCATTCCTATGAAGATACATTCAAACTCACAAAACGTGCTCAGCTCGGGCTGAAAATGCATTTAAAGCAATAAAAACTCAAATTGAGTGTCACGCCTAAACCAAAGGACTTATGCACACACTTCAACATGTATTTTGTTCAGGATGACCTCCTGAAGCCTAAATCAGCAATAATTTGACCACACAACTCATTCCTATGAAGATACATTCAAAGTCAGAAAGCGCGCTCAGCTCGGGCTGAAAATGCATTTAATTTAAAGCAATAAAAACTCAAATTGAGTGTCACGCCTAAACCAAAGGACTTATGCACACACTTCAACATGTATTTAGTTCAGGATGACCACCTGAAGCCTAAATGAGCATTAATTTGACCACACAACTCATTCCTATGAAGATACATTCAAACTCACAAAACGTGCTCAGCTCGGGCTGAAAATGCATTTAAAGCAATAAAAACTCAAATTGAGTGTCACACCTAAACCAAAGGACTTATGCACACACTTCAACATGTATTTTGTTCAGGATGACCTCCTGAAGCCCATATGAGCATTAATTTGACTACACAACTCATTCCTATGAAGATACATTCAAACTCACAAAACGTGCTCAGCTCGGGCTGAAAATGCATTTAAAGCAATAAAAACTCAAATTGAGTGTCACGCCTAAACCAAAGGACTTATGCACACACTTCAACATGTATTTTGTTCAGGATGACCTCCTGAAGCCTAAATAAGCATTAATTTGACCACACAACTCATTCCTATGAAGATACATTCAAACTCACAAAACGCGCTCAGCTCGGGCTGAAAATGCATTTAAAGCAATAAAAACTCAAATTTAGTGTCACACCTAAACCAAAGGACTTATGCACACACTTCAACATGTATTTAGTTCAGGATGACATCCTGAAGCCCATATGAGCATTAATTTGACTACACAACTCATTCCTATGAAGATACATTCAAACTCACAAAACGTGCTCAACTCGGGCTGAAAATGCATTTAAAGCAATAAAAACTCAAATTGAGTGTCACGCCTAAACCAAAGGACTTATGCACACACTTCAACATGTATTTTGTTCAGGATGACCTCCTGAAGCCCATATGAGCATTAATTTGACTACACAACTCATTCCTATGAAGATACATTCAAACTCACAAAACGTGCTCAGCTCGGGCTGAAAATGCATTTAATTTAAAGCAATAAAAACTCAAATTGAGTGTCACGCCTAAACCAAAGGACTTATGCACACACTTCAACATGTATTTAGTTCAGGATGACCACCTGAAGCCTAAATGAGCATTAATTTGACTACACAACTCATTCCTATGAAGATACATTCAAACTCACAAAACGTGCTCAGCTCGGGCTGAAAATGCATTTAAAGCAATAAAAGCTCAAATTGAGTGTCACGCCTAAACCAAAGGACTTATGCACACACTTCAACATGTATTTTGTTCAGGATGACCTCCTGAAGCCCATATGAGCATTAATTTGACCACACAACTCATTCCTATGAAGATACATTCAAACACACAAAACGTGCTCAGCTCGGCCTGAAAATGCATTTAAAGCAATAAAAACTCAAATTGAGTGTCACGCCTAAACCAAAGGACTTATGCACACACTTCAACATGTATTTTGTTCAGGATGACCTCCTGAAGCCCATATGAGCATTAATTTGACTACACAACTCATTCCTATGAAGATACATTCAAACTCACAAAACGTGCTCAGCTCGGGCTGAAAATGCATTTAAAGCAATAAAAACTCAAATTGAGTGTCACGCCTAAACCAAAGGACTTATGCACACACTTCAACATGTATTTTGTTCAGGATGACCTCCTGAAGCCTAAATAAGCATTAATTTGACCACACAACTCATTCCTATGAAGATACATTCAAACTCACAAAACGCGCTCAGCTCGGGCTGAAAATGCATTTAAAGCAATAAAAACTCAAATTTAGTGTCACACCTAAACCAAAGGACTTATGCACACACTTCAACATGTATTTAGTTCAGGATGACATCCTGAAGCCCATATGAGCATTAATTTGACTACACAACTCATTCCTATGAAGATACATTCAAACTCACAAAACGTGCTCAACTCGGGCTGAAAATGCATTTAAAGCAATAAAAACTCAAATTGAGTGTCACGCCTAAACCAAAGGACTTATGCACACACTTCAACATGTATTTTGTTCAGGATGACCTCCTGAAGCCCATATGAGCATTAATTTGACTACACAACTCATTCCTATGAAGATACATTCAAACTCACAAAACGTGCTCAGCTCGGGCTGAAAATGCATTTAATTTAAAGCAATAAAAACTCAAATTGAGTGTCACGCCTAAACCAAAGGACTTATGCACACACTTCAACATGTATTTAGTTCAGGATGACCACCTGAAGCCTAAATGAGCATTAATTTGACTACACAACTCATTCCTATGAAGATACATTCAAACTCACAAAACGTGCTCAGCTCGGGCTGAAAATGCATTTAAAGCAATAAAAGCTCAAATTGAGTGTCACGCCTAAACCAAAGGACTTATGCACACACTTCAACATGTATTTTGTTCAGGATGACCTCCTGAAGCCCATATGAGCATTAATTTGACCACACAACTCATTCCTATGAAGATACATTCAAACACACAAAACGTGCTCAGCTCGGCCTGAAAATGCATTTAAAGCAATAAAAACTCAAATTGAGTGTCACGCCTAAACCAAAGGACTTATGCACACACTTCAACATGTATTTTGTTCAGGATGACCTCCTGAAGCCCATATGAGCATTAATTTGACTACACAACTCATTCCTATGAAGATACATTCAAACTCACAAAACGTGCTCAGCTCGGGCTGAAAATGCATTTAAAGCAATAAAAACTCAAATTGAGTGTCACGCCTAAACCAAAGGACTTATGCACACACTTCAACATGTATTTTGTTCAGGATGACCACCTGACGCCTAAATGAGCATTAATTTGACCACACAACTCATTCCTATGAAGATACATTCAAAGTCAGAAAGCGCGCTCAGCTCGGGCTGAAAATGCATTTAATTTAAAGCAATAAAAACTCAAATTGAGTGTCACGCCTAAACCAAAGGACTTATGCACACACTTCAACATGTATTTAGTTCAGGATGACCACCTGAAGCCTAAATGAGCATTAATTTGACTACACAACTCATTCCTATGAAGATACATTCAAACTCACAAAACGTGCTCAGCTCGGGCTGAAAATGCATTTAAAGCAATAAAAACTCAAATTGAGTGTCACACCTAAACCAAAGGACTTATGCACACACTTCAACATGTATTTTGTTCAGGATGACCTCCTGAAGCCCATATGAGCAATAATTTGACTACACAACTCATTCCTATAAAGATACATTCAAACTCACAAAACGTGCTCAGCTCGGGCTGAAAATGCATTTAAAGCAATAAAAACTCAAATTGAGTGTCACGCCTAAACCAAAGGACTTATGCACACACTTCAACATGTATTTAGTTCAGGATGACCACCTGAAGCCTAAATGAGCATTAATTTGACCACACAACTCATTCCTATGAAGATACATTCAAACTCACAAAACGTGCTCAGCTCGGGCTGAAAATGCATTTAAAGCAATAAAAACTCAAATTGAGTGTCACGCCTAAACCAAAGGACTTATGCACACACTTCAACATGTATTTTGTTCAGGATGACCTCCTGAAGCCCATATGAGCATTAATTTGACTACACAACTCATTCCTATGAAGATACATTCAAACTCACAAAACGTGCTCAGCTCGGGCTGAAAATGCATTTAAAGCAATAAAAACTCAAATTGAGTGTCACGCCTAAACCAAAGGACTTATGCACACACTTCAACATGTATTTTGTTCAGGATGACCACCTGAAGCCTAAATGAGCATTAATTTGACCACACAACTCATTCCTATGAAGATATTTTCAAACTCACAAAACGTGCTCAACTCGGGCTGAAAATGCATTTAAAGCAATAAAAACTCAAATTGAGTGTCACGCCTAAACCAAAGGACTTATGCACACACTTCAACATGTATTTAGTTCAGGATGACCACCTGAAGCCTAAATGAGCATTAATTTGACTACACAACTCATTCCTATGAAGATACATTCAAACTCACAAAACGTGCTCAGCTCGGGCTGAAAATGCATTTAAAGCAATAAAAACTCAAATTGAGTGTCACACCTAAACCAAAGGACTTATGCACACACTTCAACATGTATTTTGTTCAGGATGACCTCCTGAAGCCCATATGAGCAATAATTTGACTACACAACTCATTCCTATAAAGATACATTCAAACTCACAAAACGTGCTCAGCTCGGGCTGAAAATGCATTTAAAGCAATAAAAACTCAAATTGAGTGTCACGCCTAAACCAAAGGACTTATGCACACACTTCAACATGTATTTAGTTCAGGATGACCACCTGAAGCCTAAATGAGCATTAATTTGACCACACAACTCATTCCTATGAAGATACATTCAAACTCACAAAACGTGCTCAGCTCGGGCTGAAAATGCATTTAAAGCAATAAAAACTCAAATTGAGTGTCACGCCTAAACCAAAGGACTTATGCACACACTTCAACATGTATTTTGTTCAGGATGACCTCCTGAAGCCCATATGAGCATTAATTTGACTACACAACTCATTCCTATGAAGATACATTCAAACTCACAAAACGTGCTCAGCTCGGGCTGAAAATGCATTTAAAGCAATAAAAACTCAAATTGAGTCTCACGCCTAAACCAAAGGACTTATGCACACACTTCAACATGTATTTAGTTCAGGATGACCACCTGAAGCCTAAATGAGCATTAATTTGACCACACAACTCATTCCTATGAAGATATTTTCAAACTCACAAAACGTGCTCAACTCGGGCTGAAAATGCATTTAAAGCAATAAAAACTCAAATTGAGTGTCACGCCTAAACCAAAGGACTTATGCACACACTTCAACATGTATTTTGTTCAGGATGACCTCCTGAAGCCTAAATAAGCATTAATTTGACCACACAACTCATTCCTATGAAGATACATTCAAACTCACAAAACGCGCTCAGCTCGGGCTGAAAATGCATTTAAAGCAATAAAAACTCAAATTGAGTGTCACACCTAAACCAAAGGACTTATTCACACACGTCAACATGTATTTTGTTCAGGATGACCACCTGAAGCCTAAATGAGCATTAATTTGACCACACAACTCATTCCTATGAAGATACATTCAAACTCACAAAACATGCTCAGCTCGGGCTGAAAATGCATTTAAAGCAATAAAAACTCAAATTGAATGTCACGCCTAAACCAAAGGACTTATGCACACACTTCAACATGTATTTTGTTCAGGATGACCACCTGAAGCCTAAATGAGCATTAATTTGACCACACAACTCATTCTATGAAGATACATTCAAACTCACAAAACGTGCTCAGCTCGGGCTGAAAATGCATTCAAAGCAATAAAAACTCAAATTGAGTGTCACGCCTAAACCAAAGGACCTATGCCCACACTTCAACATGTATTTAGTTCAGGATGACCACCTGAAGCTTAAATGAGCATTAATTTGACCACACAACTCATTCCTATGAAGATACATTCAAACTCACAAAACGTGCTCAGCTCGGGCTGAAAATGCATTTAAAGCAATAAAAACTCAAATTGAGTGTCACGCCTAAATCAAAGGACTTATGCACACACTTCAACATGTATTTTGTTCAGGATGACCACCTGAAGCCTAAATGAGCATTAATTTGACCACACAACTCATTCCTATGAAGATACATTCAAAGTCAGAAAGCGCGCTCAGCTCGGGCTGAAAATGCATTTAATTTAAAGCAATAAAAACTCAAATTGAGTGTCACACCTAAACCAAAGGACTTATGCACACACGTCAACATGTATTTTGTTCAGGATGACCACCTGAAGCCTAAATGAGCATTAATTTGACCACACAACTCATTCCTATGAAGATACATTCAAACTCACAAAACATGGTCAGCTCGGGCTGAAAATGCATTTAAAGCAATAAAAACTCAAATTGAATGTCACGCCTAAACCAAAGGACTTATGCACACACTTCAACATGTATTTTGTTCAGGATGACCACCTGAAGCCTAAATGAGCATTAATTTGACCACACAACTCATTCTATGAAGATACATTCAAACTCACAAAACGTGCTCAGCTTGGGCTGAAAATGCATTTAAAGCAATAAAAACTCAAATTTAGTGTCACACCTAAACCAAAGGACTTATGCACACACTTCAACATGTATTTAGTTCAGGATGACATCCTGAAGCCCATATGAGCATTAATTTGACTACACAACTCATTCCTATGAAGATACATTCAAACTCACAAAACGTGCTCAACTCGGGCTGAAAATGCATTTAAAGCAATAAAAACTCAAATTGAGTGTCACGCCTAAACCAAATGACTTATGCACACACTTCAACATGTATTTTGTTCAGGATGACCTCCTGAAGCCCATATGAGCATTAATTTGACTACACAACTCATTCCTATGAAGATACATTCAAACTCACAAAACGTGCTCAGCTCGGGCTGAAAATGCATTTAAAGCAATAAAAACTCAAATTGAGTGTCACGCCTAAACCAAAGGACTTATGCACACACTTCAACATGTATTTTGTTCAGGATGACCACCTGACGCCTAAATGAGCATTAATTTGACCACACAACTCATTCCTATGAAGATACATTCAAAGTCAGAAAGCGCGCTCAGCTCGGGCTGAAAATGCATTTAATTTAAAGCAATAAAAACTCAAATTGAGTGTCACGCCTAAACCAAAGGACTTATGCACACACTTCAACATGTATTTAGTTCAGGATGACCACCTGAAGCCTAAATGAGCATTAATTTGACTACACAACTCATTCCTATGAAGATACATTCAAACTCACAAAACGTGCTCAGCTCGGGCTGAAAATGCATTTAAAGCAATAAAAACTCAAATTGAGTGTCACACCTAAACCAAAGGACTTATGCACACACTTCAACATGTATTTTGTTCAGGATGACCTCCTGAAGCCCATATGAGCAATAATTTGACTACACAACTCATTCCTATAAAGATACATTCAAACTCACAAAACGTGCTCAGCTCGGGCTGAAAATGCATTTAAAGCAATAAAAACTCAAATTGAGTGTCACGCCTAAACCAAAGGACTTATGCACACACTTCAACATGTATTTAGTTCAGGATGACCACCTGAAGCCTAAATGAGCATTAATTTGACCACACAACTCATTCCTATGAAGATACATTCAAACTCACAAAACGTGCTCAGCTCGGGCTGAAAATGCATTTAAAGCAATAAAAACTCAAATTGAGTGTCACGCCTAAACCAAAGGACTTATGCACACACTTCAACATGTATTTTGTTCAGGATGACCTCCTGAAGCCCATATGAGCATTAATTTGACTACACAACTCATTCCTATGAAGATACATTCAAACTCACAAAACGTGCTCAGCTCGGGCTGAAAATGCATTTAAAGCAATAAAAACTCAAATTGAGTGTCACGCCTAAACCAAAGGACTTATGCACACACTTCAACATGTATTTAGTTCAGGATGACCACCTGAAGCCTAAATGAGCATTAATTTGACCACACAACTCATTCCTATGAAGATATTTTCAAACTCACAAAACGTGCTCAACTCGGGCTGAAAATGCATTTAAAGCAATAAAAACTCAAATTGAGTGTCACGCCTAAACCAAAGGACTTATGCACACACTTCAACATGTATTTTGTTCAGGATGACCTCCTGAAGCCTAAATAAGCATTAATTTGACCACACAACTCATTC
Organism: Hippocampus guttulatus; assembly: GCF_054856545.1. Lineage (NCBI taxonomy): Eukaryota > Metazoa > Chordata > Actinopteri > Syngnathiformes > Syngnathidae > Hippocampus > Hippocampus guttulatus. The sequence continues at coordinate 278,548 of NW_028233887.1, read as the reverse complement.
CCATGAAGATACATTCAAACTCACAAAACGCGCTCAGCTCGGGCTGAAAATGCATTTAAAGCAATAAAAACTCAAATTGAGTGTCACACCTAAACCAAAGGACTTATTCACACACGTCAACATGTATTTTGTTCAGGATGACCACCTGAAGCCTAAATGAGCATTAATTTGACCACACAACTCATTCCTATGAAGATACATTCAAACTCACAAAACATGCTCAGCTCGGGCTGAAAATGCATTTAAAGCAATAAAAACTCAAATTGAATGTCACGCCTAAACCAAAGGACTTATGCACACACTTCAACATGTATTTTGTTCAGGATGACCACCTGAAGCCTAAATGAGCATTAATTTGACCACACAACTCATTCTATGAAGATACATTCAAACTCACAAAACGTGCTCAGCTCGGGCTGAAAATGCATTTAAAGCAATAAAAACTCAAATTGAGTGTCACGCCTAAACCAAAGGACCTATGCCCACACTTCAACATGTATTTAGTTCAGGATGACCACCTGAAGCTTAAATGAGCATTAATTTGACCACACAACTCATTCCTATGAAGATACATTCAAACTCACAAAACGTGCTCAGCTCGGGCTGAAAATGCATTTAAAGCAATAAAAACTCAAATTGAGTGTCACGCCTAAATCAAAGGACTTATGCACACACTTCAACATGTATTTTGTTCAGGATGACCACCTGAAGCCTAAATGAGCATTAATTTGACCACACAACTCATTCCTATGAAGATACATTCAAAGTCAGAAAGCGCGCTCAGCTCGGGCTGAAAATGCATTTAATTTAAAGCAATAAAAACTCAAATTGAGTGTCACACCTAAACCAAAGGACTTATGCACACACGTCAACATGTATTTTGTTCAGGATGACCACCTGAAGCCTAAATGAGCATTAATTTGACCACACAACTCATTCCTATGAAGATACATTCAAACTCACAAAACATGGTCAGCTCGGGCTGAAAATGCATTTAAAGCAATAAAAACTCAAATTGAATGTCACGCCTAAACCAAAGGACTTATGCACACACTTCAACATGTATTTTGTTCAGGATGACCACCTGAAGCCTAAATGAGCATTAATTTGACCACACAACTCATTCTATGAAGATACATTCAAACTCACAAAACGTGCTCAGCTTGGGCTGAAAATGCATTTAAAGCAATAAAAACTCAAATTGAGTGTCACACCTAAACCAAAGGACTTATGCCCACACTTCAACATGTATTTAGTTCAGGATGACCACCTGAAGCCTAAATGAGCATTAATTTGACCACACAACTCATTCCTATGAAGATACATTCAAACTCACAAAACGTGCTCAGCTCGGGCTGAAAATGCATTTAAAGCAATAAAAACTCAAATTGAGTGTCACGCCTAAATCAAAGGACTTATGCACACACTTCAACATGTATTTTGTTCAGGATGACCACCTGAAGCCTAAATGAGCATTAATTTGACCAAACAACTCATTCTATGAAGATACATTCAAACTCACAAAACGTGCTCAGCTCGGGCTGAAAATGCATTTAAAGCAATAAAAACTCAAATTGAGTGTCACGCCTAAACCAAAGGACTTATGCACACACTTCAACATGTATTTTGTTCAGGATGACCTCCTGAAGCCTAAATCAGCAATAATTTCACCACACAACTCATTCCTATGAAGATACATTCAAAGTCAGAAAGCGTGCTCAGCTCGGGCTGAAAATGCATTTAATTTAAAGCAATAAAAACTCAAATTGAGTGTCACGCCTAAACCAAAGGACTTATGCACACACTTCAACATGTATTTAGTTCAGGATGACCACCTGAAGCCTAAATGAGCATTAATTTGACCACACAACTCATTCCTATGAAGATACATTCAAACTCACAAAACGTGCTCAGCTCCGGCTGAAAATGCATTTAAAGCAATAAAAACTCAAATTGAGTGTCACACCTAAACCAAAGGACTTATGCACACACTTCAACATGTATTTTGTTCAGGATGACCTCCTGAAGCCCATATGAGCATTAATTTGACTACACAACTCATTCCTATGAAGATACATTCAAACTCACAAAACGTGCTCAGCTCGGGCTGAAAATGCATTTAAAGCAATAAAAACTCAAATTGAGTGTCACGCCTAAACCAAAGGACTTATGCACACACTTCAACATGTATTTAGTTCAGGATGACCACCTGAAGCCTGAATGAGCATTAATTTGACCACACAACTCATTCCTATGAAGATACATTCAAACTCACAAAACGTGCTCAACTCGGGCTGAAAATGCATTTAAAGCAATAAAAACTCAAATTGAGTGTCACGCCTAAACCAAAGGACTTATGCACACACTTCAACATGTATTTTGTTCAGGATGACCTCCTGAAGCCTAAATAAGCATTAATTTGACCACACAACTCATTCCTATGAAGATACATTCAAAGTCAGAAAGCGCGCTCAGCTCGGGCTGAAAATGCATTTAATTTAAAGCAATAAAAACTCAAATTGAGTGTCACACCTAAACCAAAGGACTTATGCACACACGTCAACATGTATTTTGTTCAGGATGACCACCTGAAGCCTAAATGAGCATTAATTTGACCACACAACTCATTCCTATGAAGATACATTCAAACTCACAAAACATGCTCAGCTCGGGCTGAAAATGCATTTAAAGCAATAAAAACTCAAATTGAATGTCACGCCTAAACCAAAGGACTTATGCACACACTTCAACATGTATTTTGTTCAGGATGACCACCTGAAGCCTAAATGAGCATTAATTTGACCACACAACTCATTCCTATGAAGATACATTCAAACACACAAAACGTGCTCAGCTCGGCCTGAAAATGCATTTAAAGCAATAAAAACTCAAATTGAGTGTCACGCCTAAACCAAAGGACTTATGCACACACTTCAACATGTATTTTGTTCAGGATGACCACCTGAAGCCTAAATGAGCATTAATTTGACCACACAACTCATTCCTATGAAGATACATTCAAACTCACAAAACGTGCTCAGCTCGGGCTGAAAATGCATTTAAAGCAATAAAAACTCAAATTGAGTGTCACGCCTAAACCAAAGGACTTATGCACACACTTCAACATGTATTTTGTTCAGGATGACCACCTGAAGCCTAAATGAGCATTAATTTGACCACACAACTCATTCCTATGAAGATACATTCAAACTCACAAAACGTGCTCAACTCGGGCTGAAAATGCATTTAAAGCAATAAAAAATTAAATTGAGTGTCACGCCTAAACCAAAGGACTTATGCACACACTTCAACATGTATTTTGTTCAGGATGACCACCTGAAGCCTAAATGAGCATTAATTTGACCACACAACTCATTCTATGAAGATACATTCAAACTCACAAAACGTGCTCAGCTCGGGCTGAAAATGCATTTAAAGCAATAAAAACTCAAATTGAGTGTCACGCCTAAACCAAAGGACTTATGCACACACTTCAACATGTATTTTGTTCAGGATGACCACCTGACGCCTAAATGAGCATTAATTTGACCACACAACTCATTCCTATGAAGATACATTCAAACTCACAAAACGCGCTCAGCTCGGGCTGAAAATGCATTTAAAGCAATAAAAACTCAAATTGAGTGTAACGCCTAAACCAAAGGACTTATGCACACACTACAACATGTATTTTGTTCAGGGTGACCTCCTGAAGCCTAAATAAGCATTAATTTGACCACACAACTCATTCCTATGAAGATACATTCAAACTCACAAAACGCGCTCAGCTCGGGCTGAAAATGCATTTAAAGCAATAAAAACTCAAATTTAGTGTCACACCTAAACCAAAGGACTTATGCACACACTTCAACATGTATTTAGTTCAGGATGACATCCTGAAGCCCATATGAGCATTAATTTGTCTACACAACTCATTCCTATGAAGATACATTCAAACTCACAAAACGTGCTCAACTCGGGCTGAAAATGCATTTAAAGCAATAAAAACTCAAATTGAGTGTCACGCCTAAACCAAAGGACTTATGCACACACTTCAACATGTATTTTGTTCAGGATGACCTTCTGAAGCCCATATGAGCATTAATTTGACTACACAACTCATTCCTATGAAGATACATTCAAACTCACAAAACGTGCTCAGCTCGGGCTAAAAATGCATTTAAAGCAATAAAAACTCAAATTGAGTGTCAGGCCTAAACCAAAGGACTTATGCACACACTTCAACATGTATTTTGTTCAGGATGACCTCCTGAAGCCCAAATCAGCAATAATTTGACCACACAACTCATTCCTATGAAGATACATTCAAAGTCAGAAAGCGCGCTCAGCTCGGGCTGAAATGCATTTAATTTAAAGCAATAAAAACTCAAATTGAGTGTCACGCCTAAACCAAAGGACTTATGCACACACTTCAACATGGATTTAGTTCAGGATGACCACCTGAAGCCTAAATGAGCATTAATTTGACCACACAACTCATTCCTATGAAGATACATTCAAACTCACAAAACGCGCTCAGCTCGGGCTGAAAATGCATTTAAAGCAATAAAAACTCAAATTTAGTGTCACACCTAAACCAAAGGACTTATGCACACACTTCAACATGTATTTAGTTCAGGATGACATCCTGAAGCCCATATGAGCATTAATTTGACTACACAACTCATTCCTATGAAGATACATTCAAACTCAAAAAACGTGCTCAGCTCGGGCTGAAAATGCTTTTAAAGCAATAAAAACTCAAATTGAGTGTCACGCCTAAACCAAAGGACTTATGCACACACTTCAACATGTATTTTGTTCAGGATGACCTCCTGAAGCCCATATGAGCATTAATTTGACCACACAACTCATTCCTATGAAGATACATTCAAACTCACAAAACGTGCTCAGCTCGGGCTGAAAATGCATTTAAAGCAATAAAAACTCAAATTGAGTGTCACGCCTAAACCAAAGGACTTATGCACACAGTTCAACATGTATTTAGTTCAGGATGACCACCTGAAGCCTAAATGAGCATTAATTTGACCACACAACTCATTCCTATGAAGATACATTCAAACTCACAAAACGTGCTCAGCTCGGGCTGAAAATGCATTTAAAGCAATAAAAACTCAAATTGAGTGTCACGCCTAAACCAAAGGACTTATGCACACACTTCAACATGTATTTTGTTCAGGATGACCTTCTGAAGCCCATATGAGCATTAATTTGACTACACAACTCATTCCTATGAAGATACATTCAAACTCACAAAACGTGCTCAGCTCGGGCTGAAAATGCATTTAAAGCAATAAAAACTCAAATTGAGTGTCACGCCTAAACCAAAGGACTTATGCACACACTTCAACATGTATTTTGTTCAGGATGACCTCCTGAAGCCTAAATAAGCATTAATCTGACCACACAACTCATTCCTATGAAGATACATTCAAACTCACAAAACGCGCTCAGCTCGGGCTGAAAATGCATTTAAAGCAATAAAAACTCAAATTGAGTGCCACACCTAAACCAAAGGACTTATGCACACACTTCAACATGTATTTAGTTCAGGATGACCACCTGAAGCCTAAATGAGCATTAATTTGACCACACATCTCATTCCTATGAAGATACATTCAAACTCACAAAACGTGCTCAGCTCGGCCTGAAAATGCATTTAAAGCAATAAAAACTCAAATTGAGTGTCACGCCCAAACCAAAGGACTTATGCACACACTTCAACAGGTATTTTGTTCAGGATGACCTCCTGAAGCCCATATGAGCATTAATTTGACCACACAACTCATTCCTATGAAGATACATTCAAACACACAAAACGTGCTCAGCTCGGCCTGAAAATGCATTTAAAGCAATAAAAACTCAAATTGAGTGTCACGCCCAAACCAAAGGACTTATGCACACACTTCAACATGTATTTTGTTCAGGATGACCTCCTGAAGCCCATATGAGCATTAATTTGACCACACAACTCATTCCTATGAAGATACATTCAAACTCACAAAACGTGCTCAGCTTGGGCTGAAAATGCATTTAAAGCAATAAAAACTCAAATTGAGTGTCACGCCTAAACCAAAGGACTTATGCACACACTTCAACATGTATTTTGTTCACGATGACCACCTGAAGCCTAAATGAGCATTAATTTGACCACACAACTCATTCCTATGAAGATACATTCAAACTCACAAAACGTGCTCAACTCGGGCTGAAAATGCATTTAAAGCAATAAAAGCTCAAATTGAGTGTCACGCCTAAACCAAAGGACTTATGCACACACTTCAACATGTATTTTGTTCAGGATGACCTCCTGAAGCCCATATGAGCATTAATTTGACCACACAACTCATTCCTATGAAGATACATTCAAACACACAAAACGTGCTCAGCTCGGCCTGAAAATGCATTTAAAGCAATAAAAACTCAAATTGAGTGTCACGCCCAAACCAAAGGACTTATGCACACACTTCAACATGTATTTAGTTCAGGATGACCACCTGAAGCCTAAATGAGCATTATTTTGACCACATAACTCATTCCTATGAAGATACATTCAAACTCACAAAACGTGCTCATCTCGGGCTGAAAATGCATTTAAAGCAATAAAAACTCAAATTGAGTGTCACGCCTAAACCAAAGGACTTATGCACACACTTCAACATGTATTTTGTTCAGGATGACCACCTGAAGCCTAAATGAGCATTAATTTGACCACACAACTCATTCTATGAAGATACATTCAAACTCACAAAACGTGCTCAGCTCAGGCTGAAAATGCATTTAAAGCAATAAAAACTCAAATTGAGTGTCACGCCTAAACCAAAGGACTTATGCACACACTTCAACATGTATTTTGTTCAGGATGACCACCTGAAGCCTAAATGAGCATTAATTTGACCACACAACTCATTCCTATGAAGATACATTCAAACTCACAAAACGTGCTCAGCTCGGGCTGAAAATGCATTTAAAGCAATAAAAACTCAAATTGAGTGTCACGCCTAAACCAAAGGACTTATGCACACACTTCAACATGTATTTTGTTCAGGATGACCACCTGAAGCCTAAATGAGCATTAATTTGACCACACAACTCATTCCTATGAAGATACATTCAAACTCACAAAACGTGCTCAACTCGGGCTGAAAATGCATTTAAAGCAATAAAAAATTAAATTGAGTGTCACGCCTAAACCAAAGGACTTATGCACACACTTCAACATGTATTTTGTTCAGGATGACCACCTGAAGCCTAAATGAGCATTAATTTGACCACACAACTCATTCTATGAAGATACATTCAAACTCACAAAACGTGCTCAGCTCGGGCTGAAAATGCATTTAAAGCAATAAAAACTCAAATTGAGTGTCACGCCTAAACCAAAGGACTTATGCACACACTTCAACATGTATTTTGTTCAGGATGACCACCTGACGCCTAAATGAGCATTAATTTGACCACACAACTCATTCCTATGAAGATACATTCAAACTCACAAAACGCGCTCAGCTCGGGCTGAAAATGCATTTAAAGCAATAAAAACTCAAATTGAGTGTAACGCCTAAACCAAAGGACTTATGCACACACTACAACATGTATTTTGTTCAGGGTGACCTCCTGAAGCCTAAATAAGCATTAATTTGACCACACAACTCATTCCTATGAAGATACATTCAAACTCACAAAACGCGCTCAGCTCGGGCTGAAAATGCATTTAAAGCAATAAAAACTCAAATTTAGTGTCACACCTAAACCAAAGGACTTATGCACACACTTCAACATGTATTTAGTTCAGGATGACATCCTGAAGCCCATATGAGCATTAATTTGTCCACACAACTCATTCCTATGAAGATACATTCAAACTCACAAAACGTGCTCAACTCGGGCTGAAAATGCATTTAAAGCAATAAAAACTCAAATTGAGTGTCACGCCTAAACCAAAGGACTTATGCACACACTTCAACATGTATTTAGTTCAGGATGACCACCTGAAGCCTAAATGAGCATTAATTTGACCACACAACTCATTCCTATGAAGATACATTCAAACTCACAAAACGTGCTCAGCTCGGGCTGAAAATGCATTTAAAGCAATAAAAACTCAAATTGAGTGTCACACCTAAACCAAAGGACTTATGCACACACTTCAACATGTATTTTGTTCAGGATGACCTTCTGAAGCCCATATGAGCATTAATTTGACTACACAACTCATTCCTATGAAGATACATTCAAACTCACAAAACGTGCTCAGCTCGGGCTAAAAATGCATTTAAAGCAATAAAAACTCAAATTGAGTGTCAGGCCTAAACCAAAGGACTTATGCACACACTTCAACATGTATTTTGTTCAGGATGACCTCCTGAAGCCCAAATCAGCAATAATTTGACCACACAACTCATACCTATGAAGATACATTCAAAGTCAGAAAGCGCGCTCAGCTCGGGCTGAAAATGCATTTAATTTAAAGCAATAAAAACTCAAATTGAGTGTCACGCCTAAACCAAAGGACTTATGCACACACTTCAACATGGATTTAGTTCAGGATGACCACCTGAAGCCTAAATGAGCATTAATTTGACCACACAACTCATTCCTATGAAGATACATTCAAACTCACAAAACGCGCTCAGCTCGGGCTGAAAATGCATTTAAAGCAATAAAAACTCAAATTTAGTGTCACACCTAAACCAAAGGACTTATGCACACACTTCAACATGTATTTAGTTCAGGATGACATCCTGAAGCCCATATGAGCATTAATTTGACTACACAACTCATTCCTATGAAGATACATTCAAACTCAAAAAACGTGCTCAGCTCGGGCTGAAAATGCTTTTAAAGCAATAAAAACTCAAATTGAGTGTCACGCCTAAACCAAAGGACTTATGCACACACTTCAACATGTATTTTGTTCAGGATGACCTCCTGAAGCCCATATGAGCATTAATTTGACCACACAACTCATTCCTATGAAGATACATTCAAATTCACAAAACGTGCTCAGCTCGGGCTGAAAATGCATTTAAAGCAATAAAAACTCAAATTGAGTGTCACGCCTAAACCAAAGGACTTATGCACACAGTTCAACATGTATTTAGTTCAGGATGACCACCTGAAGCCTAAATGAGCATTAATTTGACCACACAACTCATTCCTATGAAGATACATTCAAACTCACAAAACGTGCTCAGCTCGGGCTGAAAATGCATTTAAAGCAATAAAAACTCAAATTGAGTGTCACACCTAAACCAAAGGACTTATGCACACACTTCAACATGTATTTTGTTCAGGATGACCTTCTGAAGCCCATATGAGCATTAATTTGACTACACAACTCATTCCTATGAAGATACATTCAAACTCACAAAACGTGCTCAGCTCGGGCTGAAAATGCATTTAAAGCAATAAAAACTCAAATTGAGTGTCACGCCTAAACCAAAGGACTTATGCACACACTTCAACATGTATTTTGTTCAGGATGACCTCCTGAAGCCTAAATAAGCATTAATCTGACCACACAACTCATTCCTATGAAGATACATTCAAACTCACAAAACGCGCTCAGCTCGGGCTGAAAATGCATTTAAAGCAATAAAAACTCAAATTGAGTGCCACACCTAAACCAAAGGACTTATGCACACACTTCAACATGTATTTAGTTCAGGATGACCACCTGAAGCCTAAATGAGCATTAATTTGACCACACATCTCATTCCTATGAAGATACATTCAAACTCACAAAACATGCTCAGCTCGGGCTGAAAATGCATTTAAAGCAATAAAAACTCAAATTGAGTGTCACGCCTAAACCAAAGGACCTATGCACACACTTCAACATGTATTTTGTTCAGGATGACCTCCTGAAGCCCATATGAGCATTAATTTGACCACACAACTCATTCCTATGAAGATACATTCAAACTCACAAAACGTGCTCAGCTCGGGCTGAAAATGCATTTAAAGCAATAAAACTCAAATTGAGTGTCACACCTAAACCAAAGGACTTATGCACACACTCCAACATGTATTTTGTTTAGGATGACCTCCTGAAGCCCAAATAAGCATTAATTTGACCACACAACTCATTCTATGAAGATACATTCAAACTCACAAAACGTGCTCAGCTCGGGCTGAAAATGCATTTAAAGCAATAAAAACTCAAATTGAGTGTCACACCTAAACCAAAGGACTTATGCACACACTTCAACATGTATTTTGTTCAGGATGACCTCCTGAAGCCCATATGAGCATTAATTTCACCACACAACTCATTCCTATGAAGATACATTCAAACACACAAAACGTGCTCAGCTCGGCCTGAAAATGCATTTAAAGCAATAAAAACTCAAATTGAGTGTCACGCCTAAACCAAAGGACTTATGCACACACTTCAACATGTATTTTGTTCAGGATGACCACCTGACGCCTAAATGAGCATTAATTTGACCACACAACTCATTCCTATGAAGATACATTCAAAGTCAGAAAGCGCGCTCAGCTCGGGCTGAAAATGCATTTAATTTAAAGCAATAAAAACTCAAATTGAGTGTCACGCCTAAACCAAAGGACTTATGCCCACACTTCAACATGTATTTAGTTCAGGATGACCACCTGAAGCCTAAATGAGCATTAATTTGACCACACAACTCATTCCTATGAAGATACATTCAAACTCACAAAACGTGCTCAGCTCGGGCTGAAAATGCATTTAAAGCAATAAAAACTCAAATTGAGTGTCACGCCTAAATCAAAGGACTTATGCACACACTTCAACATGTATTTTGTTCAGGATGACCACCTGAAGCCTAAATGAGCATTAATTTGACCACACAACTCATTCTATGAAGATACATTCAAACTCACAAAACGTGCTCAGCTCGGGCTGAAAATGCATTTAAAGCAATAAAAACTCAAATTGAGTGTCACGCCTAAACCAAAGGACTTATGCACACACTTCAACATGTATTTTGTTCAGGATGACCTCCTGAAGCCTAAATCAGCAATAATTTCACCACACAACTCATTACTATGAAGATACATTCAAAGTCAGAAAGCGCGCTCAGCTCGGGCTGAAAATGCATTTAAAGCAATAAAAACTCAAATTGAGTGTCACACCTAAACCAAAGGACTTATTCACACACGTCAACATGTATTTTGTTCAGGATGACCACCTGAAGCCTAAATGAGCATTAATTTGACCACACAACTCATTCCTATGAAGATACATTCAAACTCACAAAACATGCTCAGCTCGGGCTGAAAATGCATTTAAAGCAATAAAAACTCAAATTGAATGTCACGCCTAAACCAAAGGACTTATGCACACACTTCAACATGTATTTTGTTCAGGATGACCACCTGAAGCCTAAATGAGCATTAATTTGACCACACAACTCATTCTATGAAGATACATTCAAACTCACAAAACGTGCTCAGCTCGGGCTGAAAATGCATTTAAAGCAATAAAAACTCAAATTGAGTGTCACGCCTAAACCAAAGGACTTATGCCCATACTTCAACATGTATTTAGTTCAGGATGACCACCTGAAGCCTAAATGAGCATTAATTTGACCACACAACTCATTCCTATGAAGATACATTCAAACTCACAAAACGTGCTCAGCTCGGGCTGAAAATGCATTTAAAGCAATAAAAACTCAAATTGAGTGTCACGCCTAAATCAAAGGACTTATGCACACACTTCAACATGTATTTTGTTCAGGATGACCACCTGAAGCCTAAATGAGCATTAATTTGACCACACAACTCATTCTATGAAGATACATTCAAACTCACAAAACGTGCTCAGCTCGGGCTGAAAATGCATTTAAAGCAATAAAAACTCAAATTGAGTGTCACGCCTAAACCAAAGGACTTATGCACACACTTCAACATGTATTTTGTACAGGATGGCCTCCTGAAGCCTAAATCAGCAATAATTTCACCACACAACTCATTCCTATGAAGATACATTCAAAGTCAGAAAGCGCGCTCAGCTCGGGCTGAAAATGCATTTAATTTAAAGCAATAAAAACTCAAATTGAGTGTCACACCTAAACCAAAGGACTTATGCACACACGTCAACATGTATTTTGTTCAGGATGACCACCTGAAGCCTAAATGAGCATTAATTTGACCACACAACTCATTCCTAGGAAGATACATTCAAATTCACAAAACATGGTCAGCTCGGGCTGAAAATGCATTTAAAGCAATAAAAACTCAAATTGAATGTCACGCCTAAACCAAAGGACTTATGCACACACTTCAACATGTATTTTGTTCAGGATGACCACCTGAAGCCTAAATGAGCATTAATTTGACCACACAACTCATTCTATGAAGATACATTCAAACTCACAAAACGTGCTCAGCTCGGGCTGAAAATGCATTTAAAGCAATAAAAACTCAAATTGAGTGTCACACCTAAACCAAAGGACTTATGCCCACACTTCAACATGTATTTAGTTCAGGATGACCACCTGAAGCCTAAATGAGCATTAATTTGACCACATAACTCATTCCTATGAAGATACATTCAAACTCACAAAACGTGCTCAGCTCGGGCTGAAAATGCATTTAAAGCAATAAAAACTCAAATTGAGTGTCACGCCTAAATCAAAGGACTTATGCACACACTTCAACATGTATTTTGTTCAGGATGACCACCTGAAGCCTAAATGAGCATTAATTTGACCACACAACTCATTCTATGAAGATACATTCAAACTCACAAAACGTGCTCAGCTCGGGCTGAAAATGCATTTAAAGCAATAAAAACTCAAATTGAGTGTCACGCCTAAACCAAAGGACTTATGCACACACTTCAACATGTATTTTGTTCAGGATGACCTCCTGAAGCCTAAATCAGCAATAATTTCACCACACAACTCATTCCTATGAAGATACATTCAAAGTCAGAAAGCGCGCTCAGCTCGGGCTGAAAATGCATTTAATTTAAAGCAATAAAAACTCAAATTGAGTGTCACGCCTAAACCAAAGGACTTATGCACACACTTCAACATGTATTTTGTTCAGGATGACCACCTGAAGCCTAAATGAGCATTAATTTGACTACACAACTCATTCCTATGAAGATACATTCAAACTCACAAAACGTGCTCAGCTCGGGCTGAAAATGCATTTAAAGCAATAAAAACTCAAATTGAGTGTCACACCTAAACCAAAGGACTTATGCACACACTTCAACATGTATTTTGTTCAGGATGACCTCCTGAAGCCCATATGAGCATTAATTTGACTACACAACTCATTCCTATAAAGATACATTCAAACTCACAAAACGTGCTCAGCTCGGGCTGAAAATGCATTTAAAGCAATAAAAACTCAAATTGAGTGTCACGCCTAAACCAAAGGACTTATGCCCACACTTCAACATGTATTTAGTTCAGGATGACCACCTGAAGCCTAAATGGGCATTAATTTGACCACACAACTCATTCCTATGAAGATACATTCAAACTCACAAAACGTGCTCAGCTCGGGCTGAAAATGCATTTAAAGCAATAAAAACTCAAATTGAGTGTCACGCCTAAACCAAAGGACTTATGCACACACTTCAACATGTATTTTGTTCAGGATGACCTCCTGAAGCCTAAATCAGCAATAATTTCACCACACAACTCATTACTATGAAGATACATTCAAAGTCAGAAAGCGCGCTCAGCTCGGGCTGAAAATGCATTTAATTTAAAGCAATAAAAACTCAAATTGAGTGTCACGCCTAAACCAAAGGACTTATGCACACACTTCAACATGTATTTTGTTCAGGATGACCACCTGAAGCCTAAATGAGCATTAATTTGACCAGACAACTCATTCTATGAAGATACATTCAAACTCACAAAACGTGCTCAGCTCGGGCTGAAAATGCATTTAAAGCAATAAAAACTCAAATTGAGTGTCACGCCTAAACCAAAGGACTTATGCCCACACTTCAACATGTATTTAGTTCAGGATGACCACCTGAAGCCTAAATGAGCATTAATTTGACCACACAACTCATTGCTATGAAGATACATTCAAACTCACAAAACGCGCTCAGCTCGGGCTGAAAATGCATTTAAAGCAATAAAAACTCAAATTGAGTGTCACACCTAAACCAAAGGACTTATTCACACACGTCAACATGTATTTTGTTCAGGATGACCACCTGAAGCCTAAATGAGCATTAATTTGACCACACAACTCATTCCTATGAAGATACATTCAAACTCACAAAACATGCTCAGCTCGGGCTGAAAATGCATTTAAAGCAATAAAAACTCAAATTGAATGTCACGCCTAAACCAAAGGACTTATGCACACACTTCAACATGTATTTTGTTCAGGATGACCACCTGAAGCCTAAATGAGCATTAATTTGACCACACAACTCATTATATGAAGATACATTCAAACTCACAAAACGTGCTCAGCTCGGGCTGAAAATGCATTTAAAGCAATAAAAACTCAAATTGAGTGTCACGCCTAAACCAAAGGACTTATGCCCATACTTCAACATGTATTTAGTTCAGGATGACCACCTGAAGCCTAAATGAGCATTAATTTGACCACACAACTCATTCTATGAAGATACATTCAAACTCACAAAACGTGCTCAGCTCGGGCTGAAAATGCATTTAAAGCAATAAAAACTCAAATTGAGTGTCACGCCTAAACCAAAGGACTTATGCACACACTTCAACATGTATTTTGTACAGGATGGCCTCCTGAAGCCTAAATCAGCAATAATTTCACCACACAACTCATTCCTATGAAGATACATTCAAAGTCAGAAAGCGCGCTCAGCTCGGGCTGAAAATGCATTTAATTTAAAGCAATAAAAACTCAAATTGAGTGTCACACCTAAACCAAAGGACTTATGCACACACGTCAACATGTATTTTGTTCAGGATGACCACCTGAAGCCTAAATGAGCATTAATTTGACCACACAACTCATTCCTAGGAAGATACATTCAAATTCACAAAACATGGTCAGCTCGGGCTGAAAATGCATTTAAAGCAATAAAAACTCAAATTGAATGTCACGCCTAAACCAAAGGACTTATGCACACACTTCAACATGTATTTTGTTCAGGATGACCACCTGAAGCCTAAATGAGCATTAATTTGACCACACAACTCATTCTATGAAGATACATTCAAACTCACAAAACGTGCTCAGCTCGGGCTGAAAATGCATTTAAAGCAATAAAAACTCAAATTGAGTGTCACACCTAAACCAAAGGACTTATGCCCACACTTCAACATGTATTTAGTTCAGGATGACCACCTGAAGCCTAAATGAGCATTAATTTGACCACACAACTCATTCCTATGAAGATACATTCAAACTCACAAAACGTGCTCAGCTCGGGCTGAAAATGCATTTAAAGCAATAAAAACTCAAATTGAGTGTCACGCCTAAATCAAAGGACTTATGCACACACTTCAACATGTATTTTGTTCAGGATGACCACCTGAAGCCTAAATGAGCATTAATTTGACCACACAACTCATTCTATGAAGATACATTCAAACTCACAAAACGTGCTCAGCTCGGGCTGAAAATGCATTTAAAGCAATAAAAACTCAAATTGAGTGTCACGCCTAAACCAAAGGACTTATGCACACACTTCAACATGTATTTTGTTCAGGATGACCCCCTGAAGCCTAAATCAGCAATAATTTCACCACACAACTCATTCCTATGAAGATACATTCAAAGTCAGAAAGCGCGCTCAGCTCGGGCTGAAAATGCATTTAATTTAAAGCAATAAAAACTCAAATTGAGTGTCACGCCTAAACCAAAGGACTTATGCACACACTTCAACATGTATTTAGTTCAGGATGACCACCTGAAGCCTAAACGAGCATTAATTTGACCACACAACTCATTCCTATGAAGATACATTCAAACTCACAAAACGTGCTCAGCTCCGGCTGAAAATGCATTTAAAGCAATAAAAACTCAAATTGAGTGTCACACCTAAACCAAAGGACTTATGCACACACTTCAACATGTATCCTGAAGCCCATATGAGCATTAATTTGACTACACAACTCATTCCTATGAAGATACATTCAAACTCACAAAACGTGCTCAGCTCGGGCTGAAAATGCATTTAAAGCAATAAAAACTCAAATTGAGTGTCACACCTAAACCAAAGGACTTATGCACACACTTCAACATGTATTTTGTTCAGGATGACCTCCTGAAGCCCATATGAGCATTAATTTGACTACACAACTCATTCCTATGAAGATACATTCAAACTCACAAAACGTGCTCAGCTCGGGCTGAAAATGCATTTAAAGCAATAAAAACTCAAATTGAGTGTCACGCCTAAACCAAAGGACTTATGCACACACTTCAACATGTATTTAGTTCAGGATGACCACCTGAAGCCTAAATGAGCATTAATTTGACCACACAACTCATTCCTATGAAGATATTTTCAAACTCACAAAACGTGCTCAACTCGGGCTGAAAATGCATTTAAAGCAATAAAAACTCAAATTGAGTGTCACGCCTAAACCAAAGGACTTATGCACACACTTCAACATGTATTTTGTTCAGGATGACCTCCTGAAGCCTAAATAAGCATTCATTTGACCACACAACTCATTCCTATGAAGATACATTCAAACTCACAAAACGCGCTCAGCTCGGGCTGAAAATGCATTTAAAGCAATAAAAACTCAAATTGAGTGTCACACCTAAACCAAAGGACTTATGCACACACGTCAACATGTATTTTGTTCAGGATGACCACCTGAAGCCTAAATGAGCATTAATTTGACCACACAACTCATTCCTATGAAGATACATTCAAACTCACAAAACATGCTCAGCTCGGGCTGAAAATGCATTTAAAGCAATAAAAACTCAAATTGAGTGTCACGCCTAAACCAAAGGACTTATGCACACACTTCAACATGTATTTTGTTCAGGATGACCTCCTGAAGCCCATATGAGCATTAATTTGACCACACAACTCATTCCTATGAAGTTACATTCAAACACACAAAACGTGCTCAGCTCGGCCTGAAAATGCATTTAAAGCAATAAAAACTCAAATTGAGTGTCACACCTAAACCAAAGGACTTATGCACACACGTCAACATGTATTTTGTTCAGGATGACCACCTGAAGCCTAAATGAGCATTAATTTGACCACACAACTCATTCCTATGAAGATACATTCAAACTCACAAAACATGCTCAGCTCGGGCTGAAAATGCATTTAAAGCAATAAAAGCTCAAATTGAGTGTCACGCCTAAACCAAAGGACTTATGCACACACTTCAACATGTATTTTGTTCAGGATGACCTCCTGAAGCCCATATGAGCATTAATTTGACTACACAACTCATTCCTATGAAGATACATTCAAACTCACAAAACGTGCTCAGCTCGGGCTGAAAATGCATTTAAAGCAATAAAAACTCAAATTGAGTGTCACGCCTAAACCAAAGGACTTATGCACACACTTCAACATGTATTTTGTTCAGGATGACCACCTGACGCCTAAATGAGCATTAATTTGACCACACAACTCATTCCTATGAAGATACATTCAAAGTCAGAAAGCGCGCTCAGCTCGGGCTGAAAATGCATTTAATTTAAAGTAATAAAAACTCAAATTGAATGTCACGCCTAAACCAAAGGACTTATGCACACACTTCAACATGTATTTTGTTCAGGATGACCACCTGAAGCCTAAATGAGCATTAATTTGACCACACAACTCATTCTATGAAGATACATTCAAACTCACAAAACGTGCTCAGCTCGGGCTGAAAATGCATTTAAAGCAATAAAAACTCAAATTGAGTGTCACGCCTAAACCAAAGGACTTATGCCCACACTTCAACATGTATTTAGTTCAGGATGACCACCTGAAGCCTAAATGAGCATTAATTTGACCACACAACTCATTCCTATGAAGATACATTCAAACTCACAAAACGTGCTCAGCTCGGGCTGAAAATGCATTTAAAGGAATAAAAGCTCAAATTGAGTGTCACGCCTAAACCAAAGGACTTATGCACACACTTCAACATGTATTTTGTTCAGGATGACCTCCTGAAGCCCATATGAGCATTAATTTGACCACACATCTCATTCCTATGAAGATACATTCAAACTCACAAAACGTGCTCAGCTCGGGCTGAAAATGCATTTAAAGCAATAAAAACTCAAATTGAGTGTCACACCTAAACCAAAGGACTTATGCACACACTTCAACATGTATTTTGTTCAGGATGACCCTCTGAACCCCATATGAGCATTAATTTGACTACACAACTCATTCCTATGAAGATACATTCAAACTCACAAAACGTGCTCAGCTCGGGCTGAAAATGCATTTAAAGCAATAAAAACTCAAATTGAGTGTCACACCTAAACCAAAGGACTTATGCACACACTTCAACATGTATTTTGTTCAGGATGACCCTCTGAACCCCATATGAGCATTAATTTGACTACACAACTCATTCCTATGAAGATACATTTAAACTCACAAAACTTGCTTAGCTCGGGCTGAAAATGCATTTAAAGCAATAAAAACTCAAATTGAGTGTCACGCCTAAACCAAAGGACTTATGCACACACTTCAACATGTATTTTGTTCAGGATGACCACCTGACGCCTAAATGAGCATTAATTTGACCACACAACTCATTCCTATGAAGATACATTCAAACTCACAAAACGTGCTCAACTCGGGCTGAAAATGCATTTAAAGCAATAAAAACTCAAATTGAGTGTCACGCCTAAACCAAAGGACTTATGCACACACTTCAACATGTATTTTGTTCAGGATGACCTCCTGAAGCCTAAATAAGCATTAATTTGACCACACAACTCATTCCTATGAAGATACATTCAAACTCACAAAACGCGCTCAGCTCGGGCTGAAAATGCATTTAAAGCAATAAAAACTCAAATTGAGTGTCACACCTAAACCAAAGGACTTATGCACACACTTCAACATGTATTTTGTTCAGGATGACCACCTGAAGCCTAAATGAGCATTAATTTGACCACACAACTCATTCCTATGAAGATACATTCAAACTCACAAAACGTGCTCAACTCGGGCTGAAAATGCATTTAAAGCAATAAAAGCTCAAATTGAGTGTCACGCCTAAACCAAAGGACTTATGCACACACTTCAACATGTATTTTGTTCAGGATGACCTCCTGAAGCCCATATGAGCATTAATTTGACTACACAACTCATTCCTATGAAGATACATTCAAACTCACAAAACGTGCTCAGCTCGGGCTGAAAATGCATTTAAAGCAATAAAAACTCAAATTGAGTGTCACGCCTAAACCAAAGGACTTATGCACACACTTCAACATGTATTTTGTTCAGGATGACCACCTGACGCCTAAATGAGCATTAATTTGACCACACAACTCATTCCTATGAAGATACATTCAAAGTCAGAAAGCGCGCTCAGCTCGGGCTGAAAATGCATTTAATTTAAAGTAATAAAAACTCAAATTGAATGTCACGCCTAAACCAAAGGACTTATGCACACACTTCAACATGTATTTTGTTCAGGATGACCACCTGAAGCCTAAATGAGCATTAATTTGACCACACAACTCATTCTATGAAGATACATTCAAACTCACAAAACGTGCTCAGCTCGGGCTGAAAATGCATTTAAAGCAATAAAAACTCAAATTGAGTGTCACGCCTAAACCAAAGGACTTATGCCCACACTTCAACATGTATTTAGTTCAGGATGACCACCTGAAGCCTAAATGAGCATTAATTTGACCACACAACTCATTCCTATGAAGATACATTCAAACTCACAAAACGTGCTCAGCTCGGGCTGAAAATGCATTTAAAGGAATAAAAGCTCAAATTGAGTGTCACGCCTAAACCAAAGGACTTATGCACACAGTTCAACATGTATTTTGTTCAGGATGACCTCCTGAAGCCCATATGAGCATTAATTTGACCACACAACTCATTCCTATGAAGATACATTCAAACTCACAAAACGTGCTCAGCTCGGGCTGAAAATGCATTTAAAGGAATAAAAGCTCAAATTGAGTGTCACGCCTAAACCAAAGGACTTATGCACACAGTTCAACATGTATTTTGTTCAGGATGACCTCCTGAAGCCCATATGAGCATTAATTTGACCACACAACTCATTCCTATGAAGATACATTCAAACACACAAAACGTGCTCAGCTCGGCCTGAAAATGCATTTAAAGCAATAAAAACGCAAATTGAGTGTCACGCCTAAACCAAAGGACTTATGCACACACTTCAACATGTATTTTGTTCAGGATGACCACCTGACGCCTAAATGAGCATTAATTTGACCACACAACTCATTCCTATGAAGATACATTCAAAGTCAGAAAGCGCGCTCAGCTCGGGCTGAAAATGCATTTAATTTAAAGCAATAAAAACTCAAATTGAGTGTCACGCCTAAACCAAAGGACTTATGCACACACTTCAACATGTATTTAGTTCAGGATGACCACCTGAAGCCTAAATGAGCATTAATTTGACTACACAACTCATTCCTATGAAGATACATTCAAACTCACAAAACGTGCTCAGCTCGGGCTGAAAATGCATTTAAAGCAATAAAAACTCAAATTGAGTGTCACACCTAAACCAAAGGACTTATGCACACACTTCAACATGTATTTTGTTCAGGATGACCTCCTGAAGCCTAAATAAGCATTAATTTGACCACACAACTCATTCCTATGACGATACATTCAAACTCACAAAACGCGCTCAGCTCGGGCTGAAAATGCATTTAAAGCAATAAAAACTCAAATTGAGTGTCACACCTAAACCAAAGGACTTATGCACACATATAAACATGTATTTAGTTCAGGGTGACCACCTGAAGCCTAAATGAGCATTAATTTGACCACACATCTCATTCCTATGAAGATACATTCAAACTCACAAAACGTGCTCAGCTCGGGCTGAAAATGCATTTAAAGCAATAAAAACTCAAATTGAGTGTCACACCTAAACCAAAGGACTTATGCACACACTTCAACATGTATTTTGTTCAGGATGACCCTCTGAACCCCATATGAGCATTAATTTGACTACACAACTCATTCCTATGAAGATACATTTAAACTCACAAAACTTGCTTAGCTCGGGCTGAAAATGCATTTAAAGCAATAAAAACTCAAATTGAGTGTCACGCCTAAACCAAAGGACTTATGCACACACTTCAACATGTATTTTGTTCAGGATGACCACCTGACGCCTAAATGAGCATTAATTTGACCACACAACTCATTCCTATGAAGATACATTCAAACTCACAAAACGTGCTCAACTCGGGCTGAAAATGCATTTAAAGCAATAAAAACTCAAATTGAGTGTCACGCCTAAACCAAAGGACTTATGCACACACTTCAACATGTATTTTGTTCAGGATGACCTCCTGAAGCCTAAATAAGCATTAATTTGACCACACAACTCATTCCTATGAAGATACATTCAAACTCACAAAACGCGCTCAGCTCGGGCTGAAAATGCATTTAAAGCAATAAAAACTCAAATTGAGTGTCACACCTAAACCAAAGGACTTATGCACACACTTCAACATGTATTTTGTTCAGGATGACCACCTGAAGCCTAAATGAGCATTAATTTGACCACACAACTCATTCCTATGAAGATACATTCAAACTCACAAAACGTGCTCAACTCGGGCTGAAAATGCATTTAAAGCAATAAAAGCTCAAATTGAGTGTCACGCCTAAACCAAAGGACTTATGCACACACTTCAACATGTATTTTGTTCAGGATGACCTCCTGAAGCCCATATGAGCATTAATTTGACTACACAACTCATTCCTATGAAGATACATTCAAACTCACAAAACGTGCTCAGCTCGGGCTGAAAATGCATTTAAAGCAATAAAAACTCAAATTGAGTGTCACGCCTAAACCAAAGGACTTATGCACACACTTCAACATGTATTTTGTTCAGGATGACCACCTGACGCCTAAATGAGCATTAATTTGACCACACAACTCATTCCTATGAAGATACATTCAAAGTCAGAAAGCGCGCTCAGCTCGGGCTGAAAATGCATTTAATTTAAAGTAATAAAAACTCAAATTGAATGTCACGCCTAAACCAAAGGACTTATGCACACACTTCAACATGTATTTTGTTCAGGATGACCACCTGAAGCCTAAATGAGCATTAATTTGACCACACAACTCATTCTATGAAGATACATTCAAACTCACAAAACGTGCTCAGCTCGGGCTGAAAATGCATTTAAAGCAATAAAAACTCAAATTGAGTGTCACGCCTAAACCAAAGGACTTATGCCCACACTTCAACATGTATTTAGTTCAGGATGACCACCTGAAGCCTAAATGAGCATTAATTTGACCACACAACTCATTCCTATGAAGATACATTCAAACTCACAAAACGTGCTCAGCTCGGGCTGAAAATGCATTTAAAGGAATAAAAGCTCAAATTGTATTTAGTTCAGGATGACCACCTGAAGCCTAAATGAGCATTAATTTGACCACACATCTCATTCCTATGAAGATACATTCAAACTCACAAAACGTGCTCAGCTCGGGCTGAAAATGCATTTAAAGCAATAAAAACTCAAATTGAGTGTCACACCTAAACCAAAGGACTTATGCACACACTTCAACATGTATTTTGTTCAGGATGACCCTCTGAACCCCATATGAGCATTAATTTGACTACACAACTCATTCCTATGAAGATACATTTAAACTCACAAAACTTGCTTAGCTCGGGCTGAAAATGCATTTAAAGCAATAAAAACTCAAATTGAGTGTCACGCCTAAACCAAAGGACTTATGCACACACTTCAACATGTATTTTGTTCAGGATGACCACCTGACGCCTAAATGAGCATTAATTTGACCACACAACTCATTCCTATGAAGATACATTCAAACTCACAAAACGTGCTCAACTCGGGCTGAAAATGCATTTAAAGCAATAAAAACTCAAATTGAGTGTCACGCCTAAACCAAAGGACTTATGCACACACTTCAACATGTATTTTGTTCAGGATGACCTCCTGAAGCCTAAATAAGCATTAATTTGACCACACAACTCATTCCTATGAAGATACATTCAAACTCACAAAACGCGCTCAGCTCGGGCTGAAAATGCATTTAAAGCAATAAAAACTCAAATTGAGTGTCACACCTAAACCAAAGGACTTATGCACACACTTCAACATGTATTTTGTTCAGGATGACCACCTGAAGCCTAAATGAGCATTAATTTGACCACACAACTCATTCCTATGAAGATACATTCAAACTCACAAAACGTGCTCAACTCGGGCTGAAAATGCATTTAAAGCAATAAAAGCTCAAATTGAGTGTCACGCCTAAACCAAAGGACTTATGCACACACTTCAACATGTATTTTGTTCAGGATGACCTCCTGAAGCCCATATGAGCATTAATTTGACTACACAACTCATTCCTATGAAGATACATTCAAACTCACAAAACGTGCTCAGCTCGGGCTGAAAATGCATTTAAAGCAATAAAAACTCAAATTGAGTGTCACGCCTAAACCAAAGGACTTATGCACACACTTCAACATGTATTTTGTTCAGGATGACCACCTGACGCCTAAATGAGCATTAATTTGACCACACAACTCATTCCTATGAAGATACATTCAAAGTCAGAAAGCGCGCTCAGCTCGGGCTGAAAATGCATTTAATTTAAAGTAATAAAAACTCAAATTGAATGTCACGCCTAAACCAAAGGACTTATGCACACACTTCAACATGTATTTTGTTCAGGATGACCACCTGAAGCCTAAATGAGCATTAATTTGACCACACAACTCATTCTATGAAGATACATTCAAACTCACAAAACGTGCTCAGCTCGGGCTGAAAATGCATTTAAAGCAATAAAAACTCAAATTGAGTGTCACGCCTAAACCAAAGGACTTATGCCCACACTTCAACATGTATTTAGTTCAGGATGACCACCTGAAGCCTAAATGAGCATTAATTTGACCACACAACTCATTCCTATGAAGATACATTCAAACTCACAAAACGTGCTCAGCTCGGGCTGAAAATGCATTTAAAGGAATAAAAGCTCAAATTGAGTGTCACGCCTAAACCAAAGGACTTATGCACACAGTTCAACATGTATTTTGTTCAGGATGACCTCCTGAAGCCCATATGAGCATTAATTTGACCACACAACTCATTCCTATGAAGATACATTCAAACTCACAAAACGTGCTCAGCTCGGGCTGAAAATGCATTTAAAGGAATAAAAGCTCAAATTGAGTGTCACGCCTAAACCAAAGGACTTATGCACACAGTTCAACATGTATTTTGTTCAGGATGACCTCCTGAAGCCCATATGAGCATTAATTTGACCACACAACTCATTCCTATGAAGATACATTCAAACACACAAAACGTGCTCAGCTCGGCCTGAAAATGCATTTAAAGCAATAAAAACGCAAATTGAGTGTCACGCCTAAACCAAAGGACTTATGCACACACTTCAACATGTATTTTGTTCAGGATGACCACCTGACGCCTAAATGAGCATTAATTTGACCACACAACTCATTCCTATGAAGATACATTCAAAGTCAGAAAGCGCGCTCAGCTCGGGCTGAAAATGCATTTAATTTAAAGCAATAAAAACTCAAATTGAGTGTCACGCCTAAACCAAAGGACTTATGCACACACTTCAACATGTATTTAGTTCAGGATGACCACCTGAAGCCTAAATGAGCATTAATTTGACTACACAACTCATTCCTATGAAGATACATTCAAACTCACAAAACGTGCTCAGCTCGGGCTGAAAATGCATTTAAAGCAATAAAAACTCAAATTGAGTGTCACACCTAAACCAAAGGACTTATGCACACACTTCAACATGTATTTTGTTCAGGATGACCTCCTGAAGCCTAAATAAGCATTAATTTGACCACACAACTCATTCCTATGACGATACATTCAAACTCACAAAACGCGCTCAGCTCGGGCTGAAAATGCATTTAAAGCAATAAAAACTCAAATTGAGTGTCACACCTAAACCAAAGGACTTATGCACACATATAAACATGTATTTAGTTCAGGGTGACCACCTGAAGCCTAAATGAGCATTAATTTGACCACACATCTCATTCCTATGAAGATACATTCAAACTCACAAAACGTGCTCAGCTCGGGCTGAAAATGCATTTAAAGCAATAAAAACTCAAATTGAGTGTCACACCTAAACCAAAGGACTTATGCACACACTTCAACATGTATTTTGTTCAGGATGACCCTCTGAACCCCATATGAGCATTAATTTGACTACACAACTCATTCCTATGAAGATACATTTAAACTCACAAAACTTGCTTAGCTCGGGCTGAAAATGCATTTAAAGCAATAAAAACTCAAATTGAGTGTCACGCCTAAACCAAAGGACTTATGCACACACTTCAACATGTATTTTGTTCAGGATGACCACCTGACGCCTAAATGAGCATTAATTTGACCACACAACTCATTCCTATGAAGATACATTCAAACTCACAAAACGTGCTCAACTCGGGCTGAAAATGCATTTAAAGCAATAAAAACTCAAATTGAGTGTCACGCCTAAACCAAAGGACTTATGCACACACTTCAACATGTATTTTGTTCAGGATGACCTCCTGAAGCCTAAATAAGCATTAATTTGACCACACAACTCATTCCTATGAAGATACATTCAAACTCACAAAACGCGCTCAGCTCGGGCTGAAAATGCATTTAAAGCAATAAAAACTCAAATTGAGTGTCACGCCTAAACCAAAGGACTTATGCACACACTTCAACATGTATTTTGTTCAGGATGACCTCCTGAAGCCCATATGAGCATTAATTTGACTACACAACTCATTCCTATGAAGATACATTCAAACTCACAAAACGTGCTCAGCTCGGGCTGAAAATGCATTTAAAGCAATAAAAACTCAAATTGAGTGTCACGCCTAAACCAAAGGACTTATGCACACACTTCAACATGTATTTTGTTCAGGATGACCACCTGACGCCTAAATGAGCATTAATTTGACCACACAACTCATTCCTATGAAGATACATTCAAAGTCAGAAAGCGCGCTCAGCTCGGGCTGAAAATGCATTTAATTTAAAGTAATAAAAACTCAAATTGAATGTCACGCCTAAACCAAAGGACTTATGCACACACTTCAACATGTATTTTGTTCAGGATGACCACCTGAAGCCTAAATGAGCATTAATTTGACCACACAACTCATTCTATGAAGATACATTCAAACTCACAAAACGTGCTCAGCTCGGGCTGAAAATGCATTTAAAGCAATAAAAACTCAAATTGAGTGTCACGCCTAAACCAAAGGACTTATGCCCACACTTCAACATGTATTTAGTTCAGGATGACCACCTGAAGCCTAAATGAGCATTAATTTGACCACACAACTCATTCCTATGAAGATACATTCAAACTCACAAAACGTGCTCAGCTCGGGCTGAAAATGCATTTAAAGGAATAAAAGCTCAAATTGAGTGTCACGCCTAAACCAAAGGACTTATGCACACACTTCAACATGTATTTTGTTCAGGATGACCTCCTGAAGCCCATATGAGCATTAATTTGACCACACAACTCATTCCTATGAAGATACATTCAAACACACAAAACGTGCTCAGCTCGGGCTGAAAATGCATTTAAAGCAATAAAAACTCAAATTGAGTGTCACACCTAAACCAAAGGACTTATGCACACACTTCAACATGTATTTTGTTCAGGATGACCTCCTGAAGCCTAAATAAGCATTAATTTGACCACACAACTCATTCCTATGACGATACATTCAAACTCACAAAACGCGCTCAGCTCGGGCTGAAAATGCATTTAAAGCAATAAAAACTCAAATTGAGTGTCACACCTAAACCAAAGGACTTATGCACACATATAAACATGTATTTAGTTCAGGATGACCACCTGAAGCCTAAATGAGCATTAATTTGACCACACATCTCATTCCTATGAAGATACATTCAAACTCACAAAACGTGCTCAGCTCGGGCTGAAAATGCATTTAAAGCAATAAAAACTCAAATTGAGTGTCACACCTAAACCAAAGGACTTATGCACACACTTCAACATGTATTTTGTTCAGGATGACCCTCTGAACCCCATATGAGCATTAATTTGACTACACAACTCATTCCTATGAAGATACATTTAAACTCACAAAACTTGCTTAGCTCGGGCTGAAAATGCATTTAAAGCAATAAAAACTCAAATTGAGTGTCACGCCTAAACCAAAGGACTTATGCACACACTTCAACATGTATTTTGTTCAGGATGACCACCTGACGCCTAAATGAGCATTAATTTGACCACACAACTCATTCCTATGAAGATACATTCAAACTCACAAAACGTGCTCAACTCGGGCTGAAAATGCATTTAAAGCAATAAAAACTCAAATTGAGTGTCACGCCTCAACCAAAGGACTTATGCACACACTTCAACATGTATTTTGTTCAGGATGACCACCTGAAGCCTAAATGAGCATTAATTTGACCACACAACTCATTCCTATGAAGATACATTCAAACTCACAAAACATGCTCAGCTCGGGCTGAAAATGCATTTAAAGCAATAAAAACTCAAATTGAATGTCACGCCTAAACCAAAGGACTTATGCACACACTTCAACATGTATTTTGTTCAGGATGACCTCCTGAAGCCCATATGAGCATTAATTTGACTACACAACTCATTCCTATGAAGATACATTCAAACTCACAAAACGTGCTCAGCTCGGGCTGAAAATGCATTTTAAGCAATAAAAACTCAAATTGAGTGTCACGCCTAAACCAAAGGACTTATGCACACACTTCAACATGTATTTTGTTCAGGATGACCACCTGACGCCTAAATGAGCATTAATTTGACCACACAACTCATTCCTATGAAGATACATTCAAAGTCAGAAAGCGCGCTCAGCTCGGGCTGAAAATGCATTTAATTTAAAGCAATAAAAACTCAAATTGAGTGTCACGCCTAAACCAAAGGACTTATGCACACACTTCAACATGTATTTAGTTCAGGATGACCACCTGAAGCCTAAATGAGCATTAATTTGACTACACAACTCATTCCTATGAAGATACATTCAAACTCACAAAACGTGCTCAGCTCGGGCTGAAAATGCATTTAAAGCAATAAAAACTCAAATTGAGTGTCACACCTAAACCAAAGGACTTATGCACACACTTCAACATGTATTTTGTTCAGGATGACCTCCTGAAGCCTAAATCAGCAATAATTTCACCACACAACTCATTCCTATGAAGATACATTCAAAGTCAGAAAGCGCGCTCAGCTCGGGCTGAAAATGCATTTAATTTAAAGCAATAAAAACTCAAATTGAGTGTCACGCCTAAACCAAAGGACTTATGCACACACTTCAACATGTATTTAGTTCTGGATGACCACCTGAAGCCTAAATGAGCATTAATTTGACCACACAACTCATTCCTATGAAGATACATTCAAACTCACAAAACGTGCTCAGCTCGGGCTGAAAATGCATTTAAAGCAATAAAAACTCAAATTGAGTGTCACACCTAAACCAAAGGACTTATGCACACACTTCAACATGTATTTTGTTCAGGATGACCTCCTGAAGCCCATATGAGCATTAATTTGACTACACAACTCATTCCTATGAAGATACATTCAAACTCACAAAACGTGCTCAGCTCGGGCTGAAAATGCATTTAAAGCAATAAAAACTCAAATTGAGTGTCACGCCTAAACCAAAGGACTTATGCACACACTTCATCATGTATTTAGTTCAGGATGACCACCTGAAGCCTAAATGAGCATTAATTTGACCACACAACTCATTCCTATGAAGATATTTTCAAACTCACAAAACGTGCTCAACTCGGGCTGAAAATGCATTTAAAGCAATAAAAACTCAAATTGAGTGTCACACCTAAACCAAAGGACTTATTCACACACGTCAACATGTATTTTGTTCAGGATGACCTCCTGAAGCCTAAATGAGCATTAATTTGACCACACAACTCATTCCTATGAAGATACATTCAAACTCACAAAACATGCTCAGCTCGGGCTGAAAATGCATTTAAAGCAATAAAAACTCAAATTGAATGTCACGCCTAAACCAAAGGACTTATGCACACACTTCAACATGTATTTTGTTCAGGATGACCACCTGAAGCCTAAATGAGCATTAATTTGACCACACACTCATTCCTATGAAGATACATTCAAACTCACAAAACGTGCTCAGCTTGGGCTGAAAATGCATTTAAAGCAATAAAAACTCAAATTGAATGTCACGCCTAAACCAAAGGACTTATGCACACACTTCAACATGTATTTTGTTCAGGATGACCACCTGAAGCCTAAATGAGCATTAATTTGACCACACAACTCATTCTATGAAGATACATTCAAACTCACAAAACGTGCTCAGCTCGGGCTGAAAATGCATTTAAAGCAATAAAAACTCAAATTGAGTGTCACGCCTAAATCAAAGGACTTATGCACACACTTCAACATGTATTTTGTTCAGGATGACCACCTGAAGCCTAAATGAGCATTAATTTGACCACACAACTCATTCTATGAAGATACATTCAAACTCACAAAACGTGCTCAGCTCGGGCTGAAAATGCATTTAAAGCAATAAAAACTCAAATTGAGTGTCACGCCTAAACCAAAGGACTTATGCACACACTTCAACATGTATTTTGTTCAGGATGACCTCCTGAAGCCTAAATCAGCAATAATTCCACCACACAACTCATTCCTATGAAGATACATTCAAAGTCAGAAAGCGCGCTCAGCTCGGGCTGAAAATGCATTTAATTTAAAGCAATAAAAACTCAAATTGAGTGTCACGCCTAAACCAAAGGACTTATGCACACACTTCAACATGTATTTAGTTCAGGATGACCACCTGAAGCCTAAATGAGCATTAATTTGACCACACAACTCATTCCTATTGTTAAGGAAATATTCCGCTAGAAGTAGTAGTAGAACATTGTTGAGGAATTTCATCTTGCTATGAGAACTATTGACACTAGTCTCTGTCCTGAACATCTGCTGAAGTACTTAAAACAAAGAATGTAGTGTGAAGTTTAGGTCCTATTTTCACTTGGTTAATTAACAGCCCCCCGAGGGTTTTCCTGCCTCCACCACCTCATATAAATCCCTGAAGGCTGTCAAGTGCCCTCAAAGAGGAACCCTAATCTCAAGATCTGTGACCAACAGCAGTGGTCTATACTTCGTCATCATTTCAAGGTCGAACTTTGCTTGACCTTCTTTGTCTCTAGTTTTTTGCTTAGGTAGGTTTAATGGTTATGGTGTTGTTCCTCTCTGCTAGTTGTGTTTGTTCAGGCACTTGAGAGAAACAATGTAGAATGCTGTTAAAGGTATTTTCTGCTCGCTGTGTTTACAATCACCTTTAGTGCCCTCGAACCCCACCGCTCCCAACTTCTTCCAGCCACGCCGGGTTAGATGACATGTTACTTTCTTTGTTTCAGGGATTTGCATGAGAGGCGTACCTCCCCGCCTCTCATTATCATATTGTCTCTATATAATCTCATGAATGTGTTTCTTTGACGCTTCCGAAAGAAATCTGAAACTCTCGGAAGCCCAAATCGATTTGTGCTGTGCTGTGATAAACTGAAAAAGTACGACGTGGTGTTTGGTCTTTATTCCACCTTACAGAGGTATAAAAGGACTTGTGTCCAAGGAGAGCAAGAAGCAAACGAAAAGCTCACTCTCCTCAACAAATGGCGTCACGAACAGGATCCCTCTGGAAAAAGACAGACACCGGTTCCAAGACCTTCAAGATCAGGCAGTAACCAGGGGCCCCGCTAAATAAGGTAAGACACACCTGTTCCTGCTATTACGGGCGAAGTGTCAAGATTCGGCTTATGTCCAATCAGGACCGATCAAATCAAACTGCTCTGATCCTGAACGTGTTGAACCAAGTATAGTGATTGGATCTTGTAGGTGGCAAATAACAAATTGATAATGAGTTTTAAGAGATATGTGAATTGATAATGAGTTTTAAGAGATATGTGACTATGGAAAAATGAAGTACTGTACAGGAAAAAGGAATTAAAGGATAGGTGTGAGGTATATTCAAAACAATATACCGTCCAAACTTTGCCACTGAGTAGTAGATAACTGAATTGGCACAGTTATTGAGTCACCACGTAGGCGGTTTAAATTAGGTAGAACCGTTGAGACATAGGTTTGGCTAGTAGCTGACGAGCAAAGACCAAACTGAGTTAGTAGGCAATTAAAAAATTAGTGGTTAATTGCTGGAGCAGGTCCAGGTAATTTTTATTATTCTGGATGCTGTCAAAATGCAGGACTGCCGACTGGAGATCGGGGCCTGAGTAAACAGCTGTATTTTTAGGGCAAGTTAGGGACAGCTCCATTGTTACAATTGGAGAATTACGTGACGTCACACGGTCCATAAGGGAGTATATTGGACGGTGAGTATGATAAAAACATGGTGAACTGTAAGATGGACGGAAGGCCTGATGGCAAGAAAACGGTTGAAATACCGTCTGGTGGTAAGTAGGAAAGAAAGGAAGGCGAATGCATTGCGCAGAGAGAGAAAAGGGCGAATGCACTGCGCAGAGGGGTAAGTAAAGCGAGAAAACAAGGATTTAAGAATAAATTGTAAGAATAAGACAATAGTTTGAAATATAAAAAGAAAAAGCTAAGTGAAATTCAATTCGAGCTATACTAATAATAATAATAATAATATTACTAATAATACATTTTATTTGTGGACGCCTTTCGAGGAACTCAAGGACACCTTACAACAAGCAGTTAAAATCACGAATACGATGTGAAAACAACATCAAATAAAATAAGGAAAAATACAACAAAAAGAATAATGGCTTTATGGTCCGAGTGAATAGGCTTGTCCAAACAGATGTGTTTTGAGGTCAGATAGGTATGGAGGGGCTAGGTTATGGATGGCTTTGAATGTGAGGAGTGAGAGAAGAGCGGAGCCGGCGGATGTTTCTATGATGATAATGTGCAGAACGAGTGATGTGGTTGATATGTGAGGGGAAAAGAGAGAGTCAAGTTGACAAGTAGAGGTTTTTATATATATTGCATTTCATGGGCGGTTTGACCACTGCCTTCGACATCGGAAAAAGAAAAAAATGAACAAACAAAGTAACTCCGACAAAGTTATGATAAACAAGGCAGCGATGATGCCTCCTCCACCGCATGGGGTGAGGAGCGCTAAATTTATGACCCCACTACAAGTGCCGAGCGGCCATATGAACATAGGCGAGGAAAGGGGGATAACACATACTAGCCATTTTACTGGCCCCCACCCGAATCCATTGTGTGCCAAGCTTCCCCCTGATCTGCCCAGGGTGGTTCATAAACAATTGGTAAAATTAGAAAAATGTATGCAAATTAAACAGGATAATGAGAGCATGAGTGTTTGGGATGCAACCACTTTTATAACCAGGGAGACTGAATTGATGAGGCAAATGTTGCTGGATTTGCCTAAAATTGACTATGACATACAGTTATGGGCAATAGACTGGCTTAAGAGTAAGTATTTACCCAAAGAGATTATGGACCTTTTAGAGGGAATAGCCTCTTGCAAATTGACTAGGTTGAATAATAGAAAATCTGACGCGCTGAGTTCCCTTTATCCAACAACATTGGGTCCTCTACAACAATTGGCGTTTGAATTGTTATCTGAGGTACACCCAATGACTTATTTGGTTAATTGTATAGATGCTTGGGTGACTGCAACTGGGAAGGACCCCAATAGTCATCCATTGAATCAAGCTTTGTTCAGGCAAGCAGTGCTGGGGGGTTGTCCGTCTGATGTGCAGAAAATGATGACTAACTCTCCCACTCTCCCCACTTCAGATGACGTGAACTGGCAAACTCATTTCCTATATTATGTGCAGCAATCTCGAATGAGAACCGAGGAAGAGACTGAGAAAACATCCAAGCTACAGAACAACTCTTTGAACCCACGAGTAGAAGAGGCTAAGAGAGCCACCAGTAATGCATGCAAAAAAGAGAAACTTGGGAGATCTAATCAATTGTCAATCAGTGACTCTCAACAGGCTCCACCACGGCTGATCACACCCCCACCGCAGGTCCAAGCCCCACCTCAACATTACGACCTGCCCACAAGGCAGGGCCGAGACGCATGGCTGGGGGGAGGTCCGAGACGGGAAGGTGGGCGTGGACGAGGAAGTCACGGGAGCCAAGCTGGCTGTTTCATTTGTGGTGATGTGAATCATTGGACAAGGAAATGCCCGCACCGCCGGCACCCACCTGTTCATCAATCAGGCTATGATCAACAAGCCCCGACTCCTCCTCCACAAAACCAACAACAATGACAGGATACGGCACCCCCACATGGACAATACCCATCTGCTCCATGGGTAACCGAATCCCCAACAATAGGGATCGCTGCTGGCCTCACTGAAAGACTGTCATGAACTTGAACATGCTGGACCACACTTGCTCCCAATGCCTGCTGATACAAGGCTGACTGTTGCTAAAGTCAGCCGATGACCCACCACTGAACTCTGTCTTCCAACAGTATCGGCTTTGGTCTCCTTAGACTTCCTCCATATGACCTTACCATCCACTGATGGGTCCTTCCCACTGCACAATGCTTTTGACAAACTAGAGAATGAAATATATCGCATGGCCTGGTTGGATGAAACACAAGGCAATTTATTTAATGTTCCCTCCTCCTCAATTATTGTAGGTCCTGAAGGGTGTGGCAGCCAGAGTGGACCTGTCAGAGGATCTCATCTCATTGACTGGTATCTATGGCCGCGCTGCACGTACTGTTTTTGCCGTCTACTCAAATATACAATAATTCTCGTTTGTACACATTCTTCTGTAATCGATTTAGATAAGGTTGTTCCATATACCACTTTCAGGATCGTATAGGGACTTTTCTCATTCTCTCACCTTGGAGTTAAATTATGCTACACTCGTTTGCCCCACGTATTCACTTTTGTCTTCTGGAATTTTTATTCAAGTGCTTAAACAGCTACTCTACGCTTTTCGACCTACGGATGGCGTTGTACTTGTTCGGTATGGTAATGTTCTTCTCGATGCATCATCTAAGATTTGCTGTTTGGATGCCGCAAGGTGGTTCCTTTGACGTTTGGCTTTTTGCAGTTTCAAACTATCGCATGGAAAAAATTACAATTCGCTCTGCCTTTAAATTTTAGGGGAGATTGAACACATCAGAAGGTACAGCGATGCCGGTTTCTCTTGTGCGGCCTGATTTAGCTGATTTACTTGGATATTTCCGAAAAAGAAGGCTTTGTTTCTGTAGTTCTTTTTCAGAAAAGAGAGGGAAATGTGGATGACAGGAACATGAACAACAGGGAAGTAAAAGACAAATTTTGATGAATTTTGACATACGTCCGCATGCAATTGGACCCAATTGAACAAAAACATTCAGCATGTGTCAGATATGCGGCAGCATTAGGCAAATGTTTGAAAAAAGTGGATCACATTGTGTTGAACAATCCCCTTACGGTCCTTACTTCTCACGCAGTGGCGGCATTTGTCTGTTCTAAAGATTTTACGATGTCAGCAAAACGAAGTGACAAATTGGACAGAATTTTACACAGACCCAATCTGACATACAAATCAGAAGGAATCAATGCGGCAGATGGAATGGTTGAAGGCGCACCCCATTGTTGTGCCGACCTTTCCCTGAATGAAGAAAAGCTCAGAGAAGGTTTGTATGCCGCACCAATATCGGAACCAGATTATAGCGTGTTCACAGATGGCTGTTGCTTTAGACATCCAACAGAAGGGCTGATCTCGGCCTATTCGGTAATAATCGATGATGGCCAACAAACAAGACAATTTAAGATACAAGAAACTGACAGAATAGAAGGGAAACAGTCGGCCCAGAGAGCCGAGCTGGTAGCAGTTATAAGGGCACTAGAGAGGGCGCAAGGGTTAAGGGTTAACATCTACACGGATTCAGCATATGTAGTCGGGGCGATTTTTACAGAGATGCCCCTCTGGCGAAGGAATGGGTACAGAACAGCAGCCGGAACATCAATTAAACATAGTGTGGAAATCCAAAGACTCGGAGAGGCTCTGTTAAAACCAAAAGAAGTAGCCATTGTTAAATGCAGGGCACATACTGGAGGGACTTCCTATGTAGAAGTGGGAAATGACAGGGCAGATAAGGTAGCGAAAGAGACAGCGGGCTACAAGGTGAGCCAGCCAGTGATGGTCGTAGAACCAACAATGGGGAAGATGTATGATCTGGACATTAACCACCTTCTTGCAGATCAAGAGAGGGCATCCCCTGAGGAGAAGAACTACTGGCTATGCACAAACAGGGTGGCCAGGGATGAGACTGGTTTGTATCGGCACAAAACAGACGGACGCCCAGTTCCGTCAGCAGATAAATTGAAGACTCTAATTCACGAGGCACACGGTCCAGCTCATTTGGCAAAAAGGAATGTGGCAGATAAATTAAGATCCTGGTATCATCCTCGCCTTCTGGATATGGTAAATGAGGTAGTTTTGGGGTGTGAGGTCTGTAATCGACATAATGTAAGGAAAAGTCTCAGGACGGTACCTGGGGTGTATCTGCTACCCCGGGGTCCAGGTGAGGAAGTCGTTATCGATTTCACTGACATGATAGATAGGATTAGAGGCAAACGATACCTTCTAGTGATGGTGGACGCTTACACTCGATGGCCCGAGGCTTACGCATGTGGCAAAGAAGATGCGATGGCTGTAATTAAGATTTTGGTAAACCACTACGTTCCAACGCATGGGTTTCCGCGTGTGGTTCGATCGGATAATGGTACTCATTTCAAGAATAAACATCTCCAACAAGTCGAGCAGTTGTTGGGGCTTAAGCATAAATTTGGCACGGTTTATCATCCACAATCGCAAGGACTGGTTGAACGAATGAACCAAACGCTCAAACTAAAACTTTCCAAGATAATGGCATCGGCAAAACTGAATTGGGTCGATGCGCTGCCGATCGCGTTACTTGCTGTGAGGTCCACCATTAATTCTGCCACAGGTTTCACACCTTTTGAGCTGGAGCATGGCCAGGAGTTCCCTGGTCCGTGGCGATCGATGGACCAGGGCACTCTTCGACAGATGGTTCCCCATAAAGCATACATGGACTCATTGAGTGTTCTCGTCTCTCATTTCCAGAAGCAGACTGCACTCGGGTGTGGGCACCCGAACGAGCCAGGCGTGAAACCACAGACGTATCCGGAGCAGGTGTATCTAAGGGTCCTCAAGCGGAAGTGGCATCAGCCGAGATGAATGGGACCACGCAGAGTGACACAAAGGACCCATCATGCTGTCTACCGGGAAGGAATGCGTCAGCCCCAAGAAGCATCTCCAACTTCAAAGTGACATTCGGAAGGACAACTGGACGTGAAACCAAGACAAAGTTCTCAGGGGGCCCAGAACTAATAACATATCTTTCTGATTATACTGGTTATTTTGGTCTCTATTTCTCTACTAATGTGGGCACTGGTGTCAGGCTTCACTGAGACTGTTATTTCCGGCTGTAGTTTGTTTGATAATGCTTGCACAAGGGGGAATTTGTTGTTCCGCTTTGACGACGGATTTTGGCACTGAAGTTTTGTGATCACAATATTAATTGTGATCAAGAGAGGGATTTGTTAAGGAAATATTCCGCTAGAAGTAGTAGTAGAACATTGTTGAGGAATTTCATCTTGCTATGAGAACTATTGACACTAGTCTCTGTCCTGAACATCTGCTGAAGTACTTAAAACAAAGAATGTAGTGTGAAGTTTAGGTCCTATTTTCATTTGGTTAATTAACAGCCCCCCGAGGGTTTTCTTGCCTCCACCACCTCATATAAATCCCTGAAGGCTGTCAAGTGCCCTCAAAGAGGAACCCTAATCTCAAGATCTGTGACCAACAGCAGTGGTCTATACTTCGTCATCATTTCAAGGTCGAACTTTGCTTGACCTTCTTTGTCTCTAGTTTTTTGCTTAGGTAGGTTTAATGGTTATGGTGTTGTTCCTCTCTGCTAGTTGTGTTTGTTCAGGCACTTGAGAGAAACAATGTAGAATGTTGTTAAAGGTATTTTCTGCTCGCTGTGTTTACAATCACCTTTAGTGCCCTCGAACCCCACCGCTCCCAACTTCTTCCAGCCACGCCGGGTTAGATGACATGTTACTTTCTTTGTTTCAGGGATTTGCATGAGAGGCGTACCTCCCCGCCTCTCATTATCATATTGTCTCTATATAATCTCATGAATGTGTTTCTTTGACGCTTCCGAAAGAAATCTGAAACTCTCGGAAGCCCAAATCGATTTGTGCTGTGCTGTGATAAACTGAAAAAGTACGACGTGGTGTTTGGTCTTTATTCCACCTTACAGAGGTATAAAAGGACTTGTGTCCAAGGAGAGCAAGAAGCAAACGAAAAGCTCACTCTCCTCAACACCTATGAAGATACATTCAAACTCACAAAACGTGCTCAGCTCCGGCTGAAAATGCATTTAAAGCAATAAAAACTCAAATTGAGTGTCACACCTAAACCAAAGGACTTATGCACACACTTCAACATGTATTTTGTTCAGGATGACCTCCTGAAGCCCATATGAGCATTAATTTGACTACACAACTCATTCCTATGAAGATACATTCAAACTCACAAAACGTGCTCAGCTCGGGCTGAAAATGCATTTAAAGCAATAAAAACTCAAATTGAGTGTCACGCCTAAACCAAAGGACTTATGCACACACTTCAACATGTATTTAGTTCAGGATGACCACCTGAAGCCTAAATGAGCATTAATTTGACCACACAACTCATTCCTATGAAGATACATTCAAACTCACAAAACGTGCTCAACTCGGGCTGAAAATGCATTTAAAGCAATAAAAACTCAAATTGAGTGTCACGCCTAAACCAAAGGACTTATGCACACACTTCAACATGTATTTTGTTCAGGATGACCTCCTGAAGCCTAAATAAGCATTAATTTGACCACACAACTCATTCCTATGAAGATACATTCAAACTCACAAAACGCGCTCAGCTCGGGCTGAAAATGCATTTAAAGCAATAAAAACTCAAATTGAGTGTCACACCTAAACCAAAGGACTTATGCACACACGTCAACATGTATTTTGTTCAGGATGACCACCTGAAGCCTAAATGAGCATTAATTTGACCACACAACTCATTCCTATGAAGATACATTCAAACTCACAAAACATGCTCAGCTCGGGCTGAAAATGCATTTAAAGCAATAAAAACTCAAATTGAATGTCACGCCTAAACCAAAGGACTTATGCACACACTTCAACATGTATTTTGTTCAGGATGACCACCTGAAGCCTAAATGAGCATTAATTTGACCACACAACTCATTCCTATGAAGATACATTCAAACACACAAAACGTGCTCAGCTCGGCCTGAAAATGCATTTAAAGCAATAAAAGCTCAAATTGAGTGTCACGCCTGAACCAAAGGACTTATGCACACACTTCAACATGTATTTTGTTCAGGATGACCTCCTGAAGCCCATATGGGCATTAATTTGACCACACAACTCATTCCTATGAAGATACATTCAAACACACAAAACCTGCTCAGCTCGGCCTGAAAATGCATTTAAAGCAATAAAAACTCAAATTGAGTGTCACGCCTAAACCAAAGGACTTATGCACACACTTCAACATGTATTTTGTTCAGGATGACCACCTGACGCCTAAATGAGCATTAATTTGACCACACAACTCATTCCTATGAAGATACATTCAAACTCACAAAACGTGCTCAGCTCGGGCTGAAAATGCATTTAAAGCAATAAAAACTCAAATTGAGTGTCACGCCTAAACCAAAGGACTTATGCACACACTTCAACATGTATTTTGTTCAGGATGACCTCCTGAAGCCTAAATCAGCAATAATTTGACCACACAACTCATTCCTATGAAGATACATTCAAAGTCAGAAAGCGCGCTCAGCTCGGGCTGAAAATGCATTTAATTTAAAGCAATAAAAACTCAAATTGAGTGTCACGCCTAAACCAAAGGACTTATGCACACACTTCAACATGTATTTAGTTCAGGATGACCACCTGAAGCCTAAATGAGCATTAATTTGACCACACAACTCATTCCTATGAAGATACATTCAAACTCACAAAACGTGCTCAGCTTGGGCTGAAAATGCATTTAAAGCAATAAAAACTCAAATTGAGTGTCACACCTAAACCAAAGGACTTATGCACACACTTCAACATGTATTTAGTTCAGGATGACCACCTGAAGCCTAAATGAGCATTAATTTGACCACACAACTCATTCCTATGAAGATACATTCAAACTCACAAAACGTGCTCAACTCGGGCTGAAAATGCATTTAAAGCAATAAAAACTCAAATTGAGTGTCACGCCTAAACCAAAGGACTTATGCACACACTTCAACATGTATTTAGTTCAGGATGACATCCTGAAGCCCATATGAGCATTAATTTGACTACACAACTCATTCCTATGAAGATACATTCAAACTCACAAAACGTGCTCAGCTCGGGCTGAAAATGCATTTAAAGCAATAAAAACTCAAATTGAGTGTCACGCCTAAACCAAAGGACTTATGCAAACACTTCAACATGTATTTAGTTCAGGATGACCACCTGAAGCCTAAATGAGCATTAATTTGACCACACAACTCATTCCTATGAAGATACATTCAAACTCACAAAACGTGCTCAACTCGGGCTGAAAATGCATTTAAAGGAATAAAAGCTCAAATTGAGTGTCACGCCTGAACCAAAGGACTTATGCACACACTTCAACATGTATTTTGTTCAGGATGACCTCCTGAAGCCCATATGAGCATTAATTTGACCACACAACTCATTCCTATGAAGATACATTCAAACACACAAAACGTGCTCAGCTCGGCCTGAAAATGCATTTAAAGCAATAAAAACTCAAATTGAGTGTCACACCTAAACCAAAGGACTTATGCACACACTTCAACATGTATTTTGTTCAGGATGACCTCCTGAAGCCCATATGAGCATTAATTTGACTACACAACTCATTCCTATGAAGATACATTCAAACTCACAAAACGTGCTCAGCTCGGGCTGAAAATGCATTTAAAGCAATAAAAACTCAAATTGAGTGTCACGCCTAAACCAAAGGACTTATGCACACACTTCAACATGTATTTTGTTCAGGATGACCTCCTGAAGTCTAAATCAGCAATAATTTGACCACACAACTCATTCCTATGAAGATACATTCAAAGTCAGAAAGCGCGCTCAGCTCGGGCTGAAAATGCATTTAATTTAAAGCAATAAAAACTCAAATTGAGTGTCACGCCTAAACCAAAGGACTTATGCACACACTTCAACATGTATTTAGTTCAGGATGACCACCTGAAGCCTAAATGAGCATTAATTTGACCACACAACTCATTCCTATGAAGATACATTCAAACTCACAAAACGCGCTCAGCTCGGGCTGAAAATGCATTTAAAGCAATAAAAACTCAAATTTAGTGTCACACCTAAACCAAAGGACTTATGCACACACTTTCAACATGTATTTAGTTCAGGATGACCTCCTGAAGCCCATATGAGCATTAATTTGACTACACAACTCATTCCTATGAAGATACATTCAAACTCACAAAACGTGCTCAGCTCGGGCTGAAAATGCATTTAAAGCAATAAAAACTCAAATTGAGTGTCACGCCTAAACCAAAGGACTTATGCACACACTTCAACATGTATTTAGTTCAGGATGACCACCTGAAGCCTAAATGAGCATTAATTTGACCACACAACTCATTCCTATGAAGATACATTCAAACTCACAAAACGTGCTCAGCTCGGGCTGAAAATATATTCAAAGCAATAAAAACTCAAATTGAGTGTCACGCCTAAACCAAAGGACTTATGCACACACTTCAACATGTATTTTGTTCAGGATGACCTTCTGATGCCCATATGAGCATTAATTTGACTACACAACTCATTCCTATGAAGATACATTCAAACTCACAAAACGTGCTCAGCTCGGGCTGAAAATGCATTTAAAGCAATAAAAACTCAAATTGAGTGTCACGCCTAAACCAAAGGACTTATGCACACACTTCAACATGTATTTTGTTCAGGATGACCTCCTGAAGTCTAAATAAGCATTAATTTGACCACACAACTCATTCCTATGAAGATACATTCAAACTCACAAAACGCGCTCAGCTCGGGCTGAAAATGCATTTAAAGCAATAAAAACTCAAATTGAGTGTCACACCTAAACCAAAGGACTTATGCACACACTTCAACATGTATTTAGTTCAGGATGACCAACTGAAGCCTAAATGAGCATTAATTTGACCACACAACTCATTCCTATGAAGATACATTCAAACTCACAAAACATGCTCAGCTCGGGCTGAAAATGCATTTAAAGCAATAAAAACTCAAATTGAATGTCACGCCTAAACCAAAGGACTTATGCACACACTTCAACATGTATTTTGTTCAGGATGACCACCTGAAGCCTAAATGAGCATTCATTTGACCACACAACTCATTCTATGAAGATACATTCAAACTCACAAAACGTGCTCAGCTCGGGCTGAAAATGCATTTAAAGCAATAAAAACTAAAATTTAGTGTCACGCCTAAACCAAAGGACTTATGCACACACTTCAACATGTGTTTTGTTCAGGATGACCTCCTGAAGCCTAAATGAGCAATAATTTGACCACACAACTCATTCCTATGAAGATACATTCAAACTCAAAAAACGTGCTCAGCTCGGGCTGAAAATTTATTTAAAGCAATAAAAACTCAAATTGAGTGTCACACCTAAACCAAAGGACTAATGCACACACTTCAACATGTATTTTGTTCAGGATGACCTCCTGAAGCCCATATGAGCATTAATTTGACCACATAACTCATTCCTATGAAGATACATTCAAACTCACAAAACGTGCTCAGCTCGGGCTGAAAATGCATTTAAAGCAATAAAAACTCAAATTGAGTGTCACGCCTAAACCAAAGGACTTATGCACACACTTCAACATGTATTTTGTTCACGATGACCACCTGAAGCCTAAATGAGCATTAATTTGACCACACAACTCATTCCTATGAAGATACATTCAAACTCACAAAACGCGCTCAACTCGGGCTGAAAATGCATTTAAAGCAATAAAAGCTCAAATTGAGTGTCACGCCTAAACCAAAGGACTTATGCACACACTTCAACATGTATTTTGTTCAGGATGACCTCCTGAAGCCCATATGAGCATTAATTTGACCACACAACTCATTCCTATGAAGATACATTCAAACACACAAAACGTGCTCAGCTCGGCCTGAAAATGCATTTAAAGCAATAAAAACTCAAATTGAGTGTCACGCCTAAACCAAAGGACTTATGCACACACTTCAACATGTATTTTGTTCAGGATGACCACCTGACGCCTAATTGAGCATTAATTTGACCACACAACTCATTCCTATGAAGATACATTCAAACTCACAAAACGCGCTCAGCTCGGGCTGAAAATGCATTTAAAGCAATAAAAACTCAAATTGAGTGTCACGCCTAAACCAAAGGACTTATGCACACACTTCAACATGTATTTTGTTCAGGATGACCTTCTGAAGCCCATATGAGCATTAATTTGACTACACAACTCATTCCTATGAAGATACATTCAAACTCACAAAACGTGCTCAGCTCGGGCTGAAAATGCATTTAAAGCAATAAAAACTCAAATTGAGTGTCACGCCTAAACCAAAGGACTTATGCACACACTTCAACATGTATTTTGTTCAGGATGACCTCCTGAAGTCTAAATAAGCATTAATTTGACCACACAACTCATTCCTATGAAGATACATTCAAACTCACAAAACGCGCTCAGCTCGGGCTGAAAATGCATTTAAAGCAATAAAAACTCAAATTGAGTGTCACACCTAAACCAAAGGACTTATGCACACACTTCAACATGTATTTAGTTCAGGATGACCAACTGAAGCCTAAATGAGCATTAATTTGACCACACAACTCATTCCTATGAAGATACATTCAAACTCACAAAACATGCTCAGCTCGGGCTGAAAATGCATTTAAAGCAATAAAAACTCAAATTGAATGTCACGCCTAAACCAAAGGACTTATGCACACACTTCAACATGTATTTTGTTCAGGATGACCACCTGAAGCCTAAATGAGCATTCATTTGACCACACAACTCATTCTATGAAGATACATTCAAACTCACAAAACGTGCTCAGCTCGGGCTGAAAATGCATTTAAAGCAATAAAAACTAAAATTTAGTGTCACGCCTAAACCAAAGGACTTATGCACACACTTCAACATGTGTTTTGTTCAGGATGACCTCCTGAAGCCTAAATGAGCAATAATTTGACCACACAACTCATTCCTATGAAGATACATTCAAACTCAAAAAACGTGCTCAGCTCGGGCTGAAAATTTATTTAAAGCAATAAAAACTCAAATTGAGTGTCACACCTAAACCAAAGGACTAATGCACACACTTCAACATGTATTTTGTTCAGGATGACCTCCTGAAGCCCATATGAGCATTAATTTGACCACATAACTCATTCCTATGAAGATACATTCAAACTCACAAAACGTGCTCAGCTCGGGCTGAAAATGCATTTAAAGCAATAAAAACTCAAATTGAGTGTCACGCCTAAACCAAAGGACTTATGCACACACTTCAACATGTATTTTGTTCACGATGACCACCTGAAGCCTAAATGAGCATTAATTTGACCACACAACTCATTCCT
This sequence comes from Hippocampus guttulatus, assembly GCF_054856545.1. Lineage (NCBI taxonomy): Eukaryota > Metazoa > Chordata > Actinopteri > Syngnathiformes > Syngnathidae > Hippocampus > Hippocampus guttulatus. The sequence goes on along the minus strand of NW_028233887.1, from coordinate 234,557 downwards.
ATGAAGATACATTCAAACTCACAAAACGCGCTCAACTCGGGCTGAAAATGCATTTAAAGCAATAAAAGCTCAAATTGAGTGTCACGCCTAAACCAAAGGACTTATGCACACACTTCAACATGTATTTTGTTCAGGATGACCTCCTGAAGCCCATATGAGCATTAATTTGACCACACAACTCATTCCTATGAAGATACATTCAAACACACAAAACGTGCTCAGCTCGGCCTGAAAATGCATTTAAAGCAATAAAAACTCAAATTGAGTGTCACGCCTAAACCAAAGGACTTATGCACACACTTCAACATGTATTTTGTTCAGGATGACCACCTGACGCCTAATTGAGCATTAATTTGACCACACAACTCATTCCTATGAAGATACATTCAAACTCACAAAACGCGCTCAGCTCGGGCTGAAAATGCATTTAAAGCAATAAAAACTCAAATTGAGTGTCACGCCTAAACCAAAGGACTTATGCACACACTACAACATGTATTTTGTTCAGGGTGACCTCCTGAAGCCTAAATAGGCATTAATTTGACCACACAACTCATTCCTATGAAGATACATTCAAACTCACAAAACGCGCTCAGCTCGGGCTGAAAATGCATTTAAAGCAATAAAAACTCAAATTGAGTGTCACGCCTAAACCAAAGGACTTATGCACACACTTCAACATGTATTTTGTTCAGGATGACCTCCTGAAGCCCATATGAGCATTAATTTGACTACACAACTCATTCCTATGAAGATACATTCAAACTCACAAAACGTGCTCAGCTCGGGCTGAAAATGCATTTAAAGCAATAAAAACTCAAATTGAGTGTCACGCCTAAACCAAAGGACTTATGCACACACTTCAACATGTATTTTGTTCAGGATGACCACCTGACGCCTAAATGAGCATTAATTTGACCACACAACTCATTCCTATGAAGATACATTCAAAGTCAGAAAGCGCGCTCAGCTCGGGCTGAAAATGCATTTAATTTAAAGCAATAAAAACTCAAATTGAGTGTCACGCCTAAACCAAAGGACTTATGCACACACTTCAACATGTATTTAGTTCAGGATGACCACCTGAAGCCCATATGAGCATTAATTTGACTACACAACTCATTCCTATGAAGATACATTCAAACTCACAAAACGTGCTCAGCTCGGGCTGAAAATGCATTTAAAGCAATTAAAACTCAAATTGAGTGTCACACCTAAACCAAAGGACTTATGCACACACTTCAACATGTATTTTGCTCAGGATGACCTCCTGAAGCCCATATGAGCATTAGTTTTAACTACACAACTCATTCCTATAAAGATACATTGAAACTCACAAAACGTGCTCAGCTCGGGCTGAAAATGCATTTAAAGCAATAAAAACTCAAATTGAGTGTCACGCCTAAACCAAAGGACTTATGCACACACTTCAACATGTGTTTTGTTCAGGATGACCTCCTGAAAGCCTAAATGAGCAATAATTTGACCACACAACTCATTCCTATGAAGATACATTCAAACTCAAAAAACGTGCTCAGCTCGGGCTGAAAATGCATTTAAAGCAATAAAAGCTCAAATTGAGTGTCACGCCTAAACCAAAGGACTTATGCACACACTTCAACATGTATTTTGTTCAGGATGACCTCCTGAAGCCCATATGAGCATTAATTTGACCACACAACTCATTCCTATGAAGATACATTCAAACTCACAAAACGCGCTCAGCTCGGGCTGAAAATGCATTTAAAGCAATAAAAACTCAAATTGAGTGTCACGCCTAAACCAAAGGACTTATGCACACACTACAACATGTATTTTGTTCAGGGTGACCTCCTGAAGCCTAAATAAGCATTAATTTGACCACACAACTCATTCCTATGAAGATACATTCAAACTCACAAAACGCGCTCAGCTCGGGCTGAAAATGCATTTAAAGCAATAAAAACTCAAATTGAGTGTCACACCTAAACCAAAGGACTTATGCACACACTTCAACATGTATTTTGTTCAGGATGACATCCTGAAGCCCATATGAGCATTAATTTGACTACACAACTCATTCCTATGAAGATACATTCAAACTCACAAAACGTGCTCAGCTCGGGCTGAAAATGCATTTAAAGCAATTAAAACTCAAATTGAGTGTCACACCTAAACCAAAGGACTTATGCACACACTTTAACATGTATTTTGCTCAGGATGACCTCGTGAAGCCCATATGAGCATTAGTTTGACTACACAACTCATTCCTATAAAGATACATTCAAACTCACAAAACGTGCTCAGCTCGGGCTGAAAATGCATTTAAAGCAATAAAAACTCAAATTGAGTGTCACGCCTAAACCAAAGGACTTATGCACACTTTTCAACATGTATTTTGTTCAGGATGACCTCCTGAAGCCTAAATCAGCAATAATTTAACCACACAACTCATTCCTATGAAGATACATTCAAAGTCAGAAAGCGCGCTCAGCTCGGGCTGAAAATGCATTCAATTTAAAGCAATAAAAACTCAAATTGAGTGTCACGCCTAAACCAAAGGACTTATTCACACACTTCAACATGTATTTAGTTCAGGATGACCACCTGAAGCCTAAATGAGCATTAATTTGACCACACAACTCATTCCTATGAAGATACATTCAAACTCACAAAACGTGCTCAGCTCCGGCTGAAAATGCATTTAAAGCAATAAAAACTCAAATTGAGTGTCACACCTAAACCAAAGGACTTATGCACACACTTCAACATGTATCCTGAAGCCCATATGAGCATTAATTTGACTACACAACTCATTCCTATGAAGATACATTCAAAGTCAGAAAGCGCGCTCAGCTCGGGCTGAAAATGCATTCAATTTAAAGCAATAAAAACTCAAATTGAGTGTCACGCCTAAACCAAAGGACTTATTCACACACTTCAACATGTATTTAGTTCAGGATGACCACCTGAAGCCTAAATGAGCATTAATTTGACCACACAACTCATTCCTATGAAGATACATTCAAACTCACAAAACGTGCTCAGCTCCGGCTGAAAATGCATTTAAAGCAATAAAAACTCAAATTGAGTGTCACACCTAAACCAAAGGACTTATGCACACACTTCAACATGTATCCTGAAGCCCATATGAGCATTAATTTGACTACACAACTCATTCCTATGAAGATACATTCAAACTCACAAAACGTGCTCAGCTCAGGCTGAAAATGCATTTAAAGCAATAAAAACTCAAATTGAGTGTCACACCTAAACCAAAGGACTTATGCACACACTTCAACATGTATTTTGTTCAGGATGAGCTCCTGAAGCCCATATGAGCATTAATTTGACTACACAACTCATTCCTATGAAGATACATTCAAACTCACAAAACGTGCTCAGCTCGGGCTGAAAATGCATTTAAAGCAATAAAAACTCAAATTGAGTGTCACGCCTAAACCAAAGGACTTATGCACACACTTCAACATGTATTTAGTTCAGGATGACCACCTGAAGCCTAAATGAGCATTAATTTGACCACACAACTCATTCCTATGAAGATATTTTCAAACTCACAAAACGTGCTCAACTCGGGCTGAAAATGCATTTAAAGCAATAAAAACTCAAATTGAGTGTCACGCCTAAACCAAAGGACTTATGCACACACTTCAACATGTATTTTGTTCAGGATGACCTCCTGAAGCCTAAATAAGCATTAATTTGACCACACAACTCATTCCTATGAAAATACATTCAAACTCACAAAACGCGCTCAGCTCGGGCTGAAAATGCATTTAAAGCAATAAAAACTCAAATTGAGTGTCACACCTAAACCAAAGGACTTATGCACACACATCAACATGTATTTTGTTCAGGATGACCACCTGAAGCCTAAATGAGCATTAATTTGACCACACAACTCATTCCTATGAAGATACATTCAAACTCACAAAACGTGCTCAGCTCGGGCTGAAAATGCATTTAAAGCAATAAAAACTCAAATTGAGTGTCACGCCTAAACCAAAGGACTTATGCACACACTTTAACATGTATTTTGCTCAGGATGACCTCGTGAAGCCCATATGAGCATTAGTTTGACTACACAACTCATTCCTATAAAGATACATTCAAACTCACAAAACGTGCTCAGCTCGGGCTGAAAATGCATTTAAAGCAATAAAAACTCAAATTGAGTGTCACGCCTAAACCAAAGGACTTATGCACACTTTTCAACATGTATTTTGTTCAGGATGACCTCCTGAAGCCTAAATCAGCAATAATTTAACCACACAACTCATTCCTATGAAGATACATTCAAAGTCAGAAAGCGCGCTCAGCTCGGGCTGAAAATGCATTCAATTTAAAGCAATAAAAACTCAAATTGAGTGTCACGCCTAAACCAAAGGACTTATTCACACACTTCAACATGTATTTAGTTCAGGATGACCACCTGAAGCCTAAATGAGCATTAATTTGACCACACAACTCATTCCTATGAAGATACATTCAAACTCACAAAACGTGCTCAGCTCCGGCTGAAAATGCATTTAAAGCAATAAAAACTCAAATTGAGTGTCACACCTAAACCAAAGGACTTATGCACACACTTCAACATGTATCCTGAAGCCCATATGAGCATTAATTTGACTACACAACTCATTCCTATGAAGATACATTCAAAGTCAGAAAGCGCGCTCAGCTCGGGCTGAAAATGCATTCAATTTAAAGCAATAAAAACTCAAATTGAGTGTCACGCCTAAACCAAAGGACTTATTCACACACTTCAACATGTATTTAGTTCAGGATGACCACCTGAAGCCTAAATGAGCATTAATTTGACCACACAACTCATTCCTATGAAGATACATTCAAACTCACAAAACGTGCTCAGCTCCGGCTGAAAATGCATTTAAAGCAATAAAAACTCAAATTGAGTGTCACACCTAAACCAAAGGACTTATGCACACACTTCAACATGTATCCTGAAGCCCATATGAGCATTAATTTGACTACACAACTCATTCCTATGAAGATACATTCAAACTCACAAAACGTGCTCAGCTCAGGCTGAAAATGCATTTAAAGCAATAAAAACTCAAATTGAGTGTCACACCTAAACCAAAGGACTTATGCACACACTTCAACATGTATTTTGTTCAGGATGAGCTCCTGAAGCCCATATGAGCATTAATTTGACTACACAACTCATTCCTATGAAGATACATTCAAACTCACAAAACGTGCTCAGCTCGGGCTGAAAATGCACTTAAAGCAATAAAAACTCAAATTGAGTGTCACGCCTAAACCAAAGGACTTATGCACACACTTCAACATGTATTTAGTTCAGGATGACCACCTGAAGCCTAAATGAGCATTAATTTGACCACACAACTCATTCCTATGAAGATATTTTCAAACTCACAAAACGTGCTCAACTCGGGCTGAAAATGCATTTAAAGCAATAAAAACTCAAATTGAGTGTCACGCCTAAACCAAAGGACTTATGCACACACTTCAACATGTATTTTGTTCAGGATGACCTCCTGAAGCCTAAATAAGCATTAATTTGACCACACAACTCATTCCTATGAAAATACATTCAAACTCACAAAACGCGCTCAGCTCGGGCTGAAAATGCATTTAAAGCAATAAAAACTCAAATTGAGTGTCACACCTAAACCAAAGGACTTATGCACACACATCAACATGTATTTTGTTCAGGATGACCACCTGAAGCCTAAATGAGCATTAATTTGACCACACAACTCATTCCTATGAAGATACATTCAAACTCACAAAACATGCTCAGCTCGGGCTGAAAATGCATTTAAAGCAATAAAAACTCAAATTGAATGTCACGCCTAAACCAAAGGACTTATGCACACACTTCAACATGTATTTTGTTCAGGATGACCACCTGAAGCCTAAATGAGCATTAATTTGACCACACAACTCATTCTATGAAGATACATTCAAACTCACAAAACGTGCTCAGCTCGGGCTGAAAATGCATTTAAAGCAATAAAAACTCAAATTGAGTGTCACGCCTAAACCAAAGGACTTATGCCCACACTTCAACATGTATTTAGTTCAGGATGACCACCTGAAGCCTAAATGAGCATTAATTTGACCACACAACTCATTCCTATGAAGATACATTCAAACTCACAAAACGTGCTCAGCTCGGGCTGAAAATGCATTTAAAGGAATAAAAGCTCAAATTGAGTGTCACGCCTAAACCAAAGGACTTATGCACACACTTCAACATGTATTTTGTTCAGGATGACCTCCTGAAGCCCATATGAGCATTAATTTGACCACACAACTCATTCCTATGAAGATACATTCAAACACACAAAACGTGCTCAGCTCGGCCTGAAAATGCATTTAAAGCAATAAAAACTCAAATTGAGTGTCACGCCTAAACCAAAGGACTTATGCACACACTTCAACATGTATTTTGTTCAGGATGACCTCCTGAAGCCTAAATAAGCATTAATTTGACCACACAACTCATTTCTATGACGATACATTCAAACTCACAAAACGCGCTCAGCTCGGGCTGAAAATGCATTTAAAGCAATAAAAACTCAAATTGAGTGTCACACCTAAACCAAAGGACTTATGCACACACATCAACATGTATTTAGTTCAGGATGACCACCTGAAGCCTAAATGAGCATTAATTTGACCACACAACTCATTCCTATGAAGATACATTCAAACTCACAAAACATGCTCAGCTCGGGCTGAAAATGCATTTAAAGGAATAAAAGCTCAAATTGAGTGTCACGCCTAAACCAAAGGACTTATGCACACACTTCAACATGTATTTTGTTCAGGATGACCTCCTGAAGCCCATATGAGCATTAATTTGACCACACAACTCATTCCTATGAAGATACATTCAAACACACAAAACGTGCTCAGCTCGGCCTGAAAATGCATTTAAAGCAATAAAAACTCAAATTGAGTGTCACGCCTAAACCAAAGGACTTATGCACACACTTCAACATGTATTTTGTTCAGGATGACCAACTGACGCCTAAATGAGCATTAATTTGACCACACAACTCATTCCTATGAAGATACATTCAAACTCACAAAACGTGCTCAGCTCGGGCTGAAAATGCATTTAAAGCAATAAAAACTCAAATTGAGTGTCACGCCTAAACCAAAGGACTTATGCACACACTTCAACATGTATTTTGTTCAGGATGACCTCCTGAAGCCTAAATCAGCAATAATTTGACCACACAACTCATTCCTATGAAGATACATTCAAAGTCAGAAAGCGCGCTCAGCTCGGGCTGAAAATGCATTTAATTTAAAGCAATAAAAACTCAAATTGAGTGTCACGCCTAAACCAAAGGACTTATGCACACACTTCAACATGTATTTAGTTCAGGATGACCACCTGAAGCCTAAATGAGCATTAATTTGACCACACAACTCATTCCTATGAAGATACATTCAAACTCACAAAACGTGCTCAGCTTGGGCTGAAAATGCATTTAAAGCAATAAAAACTCAAATTGAGTGTCACACCTAAACCAAAGGACTTATGCACACACTTCAACATGTATTTAGTTCAGGATGACCACCTGAAGCCTAAATGAGCATCAATTTGACCACACAACTCATTCCTATGAAGATACATTCAAACTCACAAAACGTGCTCAACTCGGGCTGAAAATGCATTTAAAGCAATAAAAACTCAAATTGAGTGTCACGCCTAAACCAAAGGACTTATGCACACACTTCAACATGTATTTAGTTCAGGATGACATCCTGAAGCCCATATGAGCATTAATTTGACTACACAACTCATTCCTATGAAGATACATTCAAACTCACAAAACGTCCTCAGCTCGGGCTGAAAATGCATTTAAAGCAATAAAAACTCAAATTGAGTGTCACGCCTAAACCAAAGGACTTATGCAAACACTTCAACATGTATTTAGTTCAGGATGACCACCTGAAGCCTAAATGAGCATTAATTTGACCACACAACTCATTCCTATGAAGATACATTCAAACTCACAAAACGTGCTCAACTCGGGCTGAAAATGCATTTAAAGGAATAAAAGCTCAAATTGAGTGTCACGCCTGAACCAAAGGACTTATGCACACACTTCAACATGTATTTTGTTCAGGATGACCTCCTGAAGCCCATATGAGCATTAATTTGACCACACAACTCATTCCTATGAAGATACATTCAAACACACAAAACGTGCTCAGCTCGGCCTGAAAATGCATTTAAAGCAATAAAAACTCAAATTGAGTGTCACACCTAAACCAAAGGACTTATGCACACACTTCAACATGTATTTTGTTCAGGATGACCTCCTGAAGCCCATATGAGCATTAATTTGACTACACAACTCATTCCTATGAAGATACATTCAAACTCACAAAACGTGCTCAGCTCGGGCTGAAAATGCATTTAAAGCAATAAAAACTCAAATTGAGTGTCACGCCTAAACCAAAGGACTTATGCACACACTTCAACATGTATTTTGTTCAGGATGACCTCCTGAAGTCTAAATCAGCAATAATTTGACCACACAACTCATTCCTATGAAGATACATTCAAAGTCAGAAAGCGCGCTCAGCTCGGGCTGAAAATGCATTTAATTTAAAGCAATAAAAACTCAAATTGAGTGTCACGCCTAAACCAAAGGACTTATGCACACACTTCAACATGTATTTAGTTCAGGATGACCACCTGAAGCCTAAATGAGCATTAATTTGACCACACAACTCATTCCTATGAAGATACATTCAAACTCACAAAACGCGCTCAGCTCGGGCTGAAAATGCATTTAAAGCAATAAAAACTCAAATTTAGTGTCACACCTAAACCAAAGGACTTATGCACACACTTTCAACATGTATTTAGTTCAGGATGACCTCCTGAAGCCCATATGAGCATTAATTTGACTACACAACTCATTCCTATGAAGATACATTCAAACTCAAAAAACGTGCTCAGCTCGGGCTGAAAATGCATTTAAAGCAATAAAAACTCAAATTGAGTGTCACGCCTAAACCAAAGGACTTATGCACACACTTCAACATGTATTTAGTTCAGGATGACCACCTGAAGCCTAAATGAGCATTAATTTGACCACACAACTCATTCCTATGAAGATACATTCAAACTCACAAAACGTGCTCAGCTCGGGCTGAAAATATATTCAAAGCAATAAAAACTCAAATTGAGTGTCACGCCTAAACCAAAGGACTTATGCACACACTTCAACATGTATTTTGTTCAGGATGACCTTCTGAAGCCCATATGAGCATTAATTTGACTACACAACTCATTCCTATGAAGATACATTCAAACTCACAAAACGTGCTCAGCTCGGGCTGAAAATGCATTTAAAGCAATAAAAACTCAAATTGAGTGTCACGCCTAAACCAAAGGACTTATGCACACACTTCAACATGTATTTTGTTCAGGATGACCTCCTGAAGTCTAAATAAGCATTAATTTGACCACACAACTCATTCCTATGAAGATACATTCAAACTCACAAAACGCGCTCAGCTCGGGCTGAAAATGCATTTAAAGCAATAAAAACTCAAATTGAGTGTCACACCTAAACCAAAGGACTTATGCACACACTTCAACATGTATTTAGTTCAGGATGACCAACTGAAGCCTAAATGAGCATTAATTTGACCACACAACTCATTCCTATGAAGATACATTCAAACTCACAAAACATGCTCAGCTCGGGCTGAAAATGCATTTAAAGCAATAAAAACTCAAATTGAATGTCACGCCTAAACCAAAGGACTTATGCACACACTTCAACATGTATTTTGTTCAGGATGACCACCTGAAGCCTAAATGAGCATTCATTTGACCACACAACTCATTCTATGAAGATACATTCAAACTCACAAAACGTGCTCAGCTCGGGCTGAAAATGCATTTAAAGCAATAAAAACTAAAATTTAGTGTCACGCCTAAACCAAAGGACTTATGCACACACTTCAACATGTGTTTTGTTCAGGATGACCTCCTGAAGCCTAAATGAGCAATAATTTGACCACACAACTCATTCCTATGAAGATACATTCAAACTCAAAAAACGTGCTCAGCTCGGGCTGAAAATGTATTTAAAGCAATAAAAACTCAAATTGAGTGTCACACCTAAACCAAAGGACTAATGCACACACTTCAACATGTATTTTGTTCAGGATGACCTCCTGAAGCCCATATGAGCATTAATTTGACCACACAACTCATTCCTATGAAGATACATTCAAACACACAAAACGTGCTCAGCTCGGCCTGAAAATGCATTTAAAGCAATAAAAACTCAAATTGAGTGTCACGCCTAAACCAAAGGACTTATGCACACACTTCAACATGTATTTTGTTCAGGATGACCACCTGACGCCTAATTGAGCATTAATTTGACCACACAACTCATTCCTATGAAGATACATTCAAACTCACAAAACGCGCTCATCTCGGGCTGAAAATGCATTTAAAGCAATAAAAACTCAAATTGAGTGTCACGCCTAAACCAAAGGACTTATGCACACACTACAACATGTATTTTGTTCAGGGTGACCTCCTGAAGCCTAAATAGGCATTAATTTGACCACACAACTCATTCCTATGAAGATACATTCAAACTCACAAAACGCGCTCAGCTCGGGCTGAAAATGCATTTAAAGCAATAAAAACTCAAATTGAGTGTCACGCCTAAACCAAAGGACTTATGCACACACTTCAACATGTATTTTGTTCAGGATGACCTCCTGAAGCCCATATGAGCATTAATTTGACTACACAACTCATTCCTATGAAGATACATTCAAACTCACAAAACGTGCTCAGCTCGGGCTGAAAATGCATTTAAAGCAATAAAAACTCAAATTGAGTGTCACGCCTAAACCAAAGGACTTATGCACACACTTCAACATGTATTTTGTTCAGGATGACCACCTGACGCCTAAATGAGCATTAATTTGACCACACAACTCATTCCTATGAAGATACATTCAAAGTCAGAAAGCGCGCTCAGCTCGGGCTGAAAATGCATTTAATTTAAAGCAATAAAAACTCAAATTGAGTGTCACGCCTAAACCAAAGGACTTATGCACACACTTCAACATGTATTTAGTTCAGGATGACCACCTGAAGCCTAAATGAGCATTAATTTGACTACACAACTCATTCCTATGAAGATACATTCAAACTCACAAAACGTGCTCAGCTCGGGCTGAAAATGCATTTAAAGCAATTAAAACTCAAATTGAGTGTCACACCTAAACCAAAGGACTTATGCACACACTTCAACATGTATTTTGCTCAGGATGACCTCCTGAAGCCCATATGAGCATTAGTTTGACTACACAACTCATTCCTATAAAGATACATTGAAACTCACAAAACGTGCTCAGCTCGGGCTGAAAATGCATTTAAAGCAATAAAAACTCAAATTGAGTGTCACGCCTAAACCAAAGGACTTATGCACACACTTCAACATGTGTTTTGTTCAGGATGACCTCCTGAAAGCCTAAATGAGCAATAATTTGACCACACAACTCATTCCTATGAAGATACATTCAAACTCAAAAAACGTGCTCAGCTCGGGCTGAAAATGCATTTAAAGCAATAAAAGCTCAAATTGAGTGTTACGCCTAAACCAAAGGACTTATGCACACACTTCAACATGTATTTTGTTCAGGATGACCTCCTGAAGCCCATATGAGCATTAATTTGACCACACAACTCATTCCTATGAAGATACATTAAAACTCACAAAACGCGCTCAGCTCGGGCTGAAAATGCATTTAAAGCAATAAAAACTCAAATTGAGTGTCACGCCTAAACCAAAGGACTTATGCACACACTACAACATGTATTTTGTTCAGGGTGACCTCCTGAAGCCTAAATAAGCATTAATTTGACCACACAACTCATTCCTATGAAGATACATTCAAACTCACAAAACGCGCTCAGCTCGGGCTGAAAATGCATTTAAAGCAATAAAAACTCAAATTGAGTGTCACACCTAAACCAAAGGACTTATGCACACACTTCAACATGTATTTTGTTCAGGATGACATCCTGAAGCCCATATAAGCATTAATTTGACCACACAACTCATTTCTATGACGATACATTCAAACTCACAAAACGCGCTCAGCTCGGGCTGAAAATGCATTTAAAGCAATAAAAACTCAAATTGAGTGTCACACCTAAACCAAAGGACTTATGCACACACATCAACATGTATTTAGTTCAGGATGACCACCTGAAGCCTAAATGAGCATTAATTTGACCACACAACTCATTCCTATGAAGATACATTCAAACTCACAAAACATGCTCAGCTCGGGCTGAAAATGCATTTAAAGCAATAAAAACTCAAATTGAATGTCACGCCTAAACCAAAGGACTTATGCACACACTTCAACATGTATTTTGTTCAGGATGACCACCTGAAGCCTAAATGAGCATTAATTTGACCACACAACTCATTCTATGAAGATACATTCAAACTCACAAAACGTGCTCAGCTCGGGCTGAAAATGCATTTAAAGCAATAAAAACTCAAATTGAGTGTCACGTCTAAACCAAAGGACTTATGCCCACACTTCAACATGTATTAAGTTCAGGATGACCACCTGAAGCCTAAATGAGCATTAATTTGACCACACAACTCATTCCTATGAAGATACATTCAAACTCACAAAACGTGCTCAGCTCGGGCTGAAAATGCATTTAAAGGAATAAAAGCTCAAATTGAGTGTCACGCCTAAACCAAAGGACTTATGCACACACTTCAACATGTATTTTGTTCAGGATGACCTCCTGAAGCCCATATGAGCATTAATTTGACCACACAACTCATTCCTATGAAGATACATTCAAACACACAAAACGTGCTCAGCTCGGCCTGAAAATGCATTTAAAGCAATAAAAACTCAAATTGAGTGTCACGCCTAAACCAAAGGACTTATGCACACACTTCAACATGTATTTTGTTCAGGATGACCACCTGACGCCTAAATGAGCATTAATTTGACCACACAACTCATTCCTATGAAGATACATTCAAACTCACAAAACGTGCTCAGCTCGGGCTGAAAATGCATTTAAAGCAATAAAAACTCAAATTGAGTGTCACGCCTAAACCAAAGGACTTATGCACACACTTCAACATGTATTTTGTTCAGGATGACCTCCTGAAGCCTAAATCAGCAATAATTTGACCACACAACTCATTCCTATGAAGATACATTCAAAGTCAGAAAGCGCGCTCAGCTCGGGCTGAAAATGCATTTAATTTAAAGCAATAAAAACTCAAATTGAGTGTCACGCCTAAACCAAAGGACTTATGCACACACTTCAACATGTATTTAGTTCAGGATGACCACCTGAAGCCTAAATGAGCATTAATTTGACCACACAACTCATTCCTATGAAGATACATTCAAACTCACAAAACGTGCTCAGCTTGGGCTGAAAATGCATTTAAAGCAATAAAAACTCAAATTGAGTGTCACACCTAAACCAAAGGACTTATGCACACACTTCAACATGTATTTAGTTCAGGATGACCACCTGAAGCCTAAATGAGCATTAATTTGACCACACAACTCATTCCTATGAAGATACATTCAAACTCACAAAACGTGCTCAACTCGGGCTGAAAATGCATTTAAAGCAATAAAAACTCAAATTGAGTGTCACGCCTAAACCAAAGGACTTATGCACACACTTCAACATGTATTTAGTTCAGGATGACATCCTGAAGCCCATATGAGCATTAATTTGACTACACAACTCATTCCTATGAAGATACATTCAAACTCACAAAACGTGCTCAGCTCGGGCTGAAAATGCATTTAAAGCAATAAAAACTCAAATTGAGTGTCACGCCTAAACCAAAGGACTTATGCAAACACTTCAACATGTATTTAGTTCAGGATGACCACCTGAAGCCTAAATGAGCATTAATTTGACCACACAACTCATTCCTATGAAGATACATTCAAACTCACAAAACGTGCTCAACTCGGGCTGAAAATGCATTTAAAGGAATAAAAGCTCAAATTGAGTGTCACGCCTGAACCAAAGGACTTATGCACACACTTCAACATGTATTTTGTTCAGGATGACCTCCTGAAGCCCATATGAGCATTAATTTGACCACACAACTCATTCCTATGAAGATACATTCAAACACACAAAACGTGCTCAGCTCGGCCTGAAAATGCATTTAAAGCAATAAAAACTCAAATTGAGTGTCACACCTAAACCAAAGGACTTATGCACACACTTCAACATGTATTTTGTTCAGGATGACCTCCTGAAGCCCATATGAGCATTAATTTGACTACACAACTCATTCCTATGAAGATACATTCAAACTCACAAAACGTGCTCAGCTCGGGCTGAAAATGCATTTAAAGCAATAAAAACTCAAATTGAGTGTCACGCCTAAACCAAAGGACTTATGCACACACTTCAACATGTATTTTGTTCAGGATGACCTCCTGAAGTCTAAATCAGCAATAATTTGACCACACAACTCATTCCTATGAAGATACATTCAAAGTCAGAAAGCGCGCTCAGCTCGGGCTGAAAATGCATTTAATTTAAAGCAATAAAAACTCAAATTGAGTGTCACGCCTAAACCAAAGGACTTATGCACACACTTCAACATGTATTTAGTTCAGGATGACCACCTGAAGCCTAAATGAGCATTAATTTGACCACACAACTCATTCCTATGAAGATACATTCAAACTCACAAAACGCGCTCAGCTCGGGCTGAAAATGCATTTAAAGCAATAAAAACTCAAATTTAGTGTCACACCTAAACCAAAGGACTTATGCACACACTTTCAACATGTATTTAGTTCAGGATGACCTTCTGAAGCCCATATGAGCATTAATTTGACTACACAACTCATTCCTATGAAGATACATTCAAACTCACAAAACGTGCTCAGCTCGGGCTGAAAATGCATTTAAAGCAATAAAAACTCAAATTGAGTGTCACGCCTAAACCAAAGGACTTATGCACACACTTCAACATGTATTTAGCTCAGGATGACCACCTGAAGCCTAAATGAGCATTAATTTGACCACACAACTCATTCCTATGAAGATACATTCAAACTCACAAAACGTGCTCAGCTCGGGCTGAAAATATATTCAAAGCAATAAAAACTCAAATTGAGTGTCACGCCTAAACCAAAGGACTTATGCACACACTTCAACATGTATTTTGTTCAGGATGACCTTCTGAAGCCCATATGAGCATTAATTTGACTACACAACTCATTCCTATGAAGATACATTCAAACTCACAAAACGTGCTCAGCTCGGGCTGAAAATGCATTTAAAGCAATAAAAACTCAAATTGAGTGTCACGCCTAAACCAAAGGACTTATGCACACACTTCAACATGTATTTTGTTCAGGATGACCTCCTGAAGTCTAAATAAGCATTAATTTGACCACACAACTCATTCCTATGAAGATACATTCAAACTCACAAAACGCGCTCAGCTCGGGCTGAAAATGCATTTAAAGCAATAAAAACTCAAATTGAGTGTCACACCTAAACCAAAGGACTTATGCACACACTTCAACATGTATTTAGTTCAGGATGACCAACTGAAGCCTAAATGAGCATTAATTTGACCACACAACTCATTCCTATGAAGATACATTCAAACTCACAAAACATGCTCAGCTCGGGCTGAAAATGCATTTAAAGCAATGAAAACTCAAATTGAATGTCACGCCTAAACCAAAGGACTTATGCACACACTTCAACATGTATTTTGTTCAGGATGACCACCTGAAGCCTAAATGAGCATTCATTTGACCACACAACTCATTCTATGAAGATACATTCAAACTCACAAAACGTGCTCAGCTCGGGCTGAAAATGCATTTAAAGCAATAAAAACTAAAATTTAGTGTCACGCCTAAACCAAAGGACTTATGCACACACTTCAACATGTGTTTTGTTCAGGATGACCTCCTGAAGCCTAAATGAGCAATAATTTGACCACACAACTCATTCCTATGAAGATACATTCAAACTCAAAAAACGTGCTCAGCTCGGGCTGAAAATTTATTTAAAGCAATAAAAACTCAAATTGAGTGTCACACCTAAACCAAAGGACTAATGCACACACTTCAACATGTATTTTGTTCAGGATGACCTCCTGAAGCCCATATGAGCATTAATTTGACCACATAACTCATTCCTATGAAGATACATTCAAACTCACAAAACGTGCTCAGCTCGGGCTGAAAATGCATTTAAAGCAATAAAAACTCAAATTGAGTGTCACGCCTAAACCAAAGGACTTATGCACACACTTCAACATGTATTTTGTTCACGATGACCACCTGAAGCCTAAATGAGCATTAATTTGACCACACAACTCATTCCTATGAAGATACATTCAAACTCACAAAACGCGCTCAACTCGGGCTGAAAATGCATTTAAAGCAATAAAAGCTCAAATTGAGTGTCACGCCTAAACCAAAGGACTTATGCACACACTTCAACATGTATTTTGTTCAGGATGACCTCCTGAAGCCCATATGAGCATTAATTTGACCACACAACTCATTCCTATGAAGATACATTCAAACACACAAAACGTGCTCAGCTCGGCCTGAAAATGCATTTAAAGCAATAAAAACTCAAATTGAGTGTCACGCCTAAACCAAAGGACTTATGCACACACTTCAACATGTATTTTGTTCAGGATGACCACCTGACGCCTAATTGAGCATTAATTTGACCACACAACTCATTCCTATGAAGATACATTCAAACTCACAAAACGCGCTCAGCTCGGGCTGAAAATGCATTTAAAGCAATAAAAACTCAAATTGAGTGTCACGCCTAAACCAAAGGACTTATGCACACACTACAACATGTATTTTGTTCAGGGTGACCTCCTGAAGCCTAAATAGGCATTAATTTGACCACACAACTCATTCCTATGAAGATACATTCAAACTCACAAAACGCGCTCAGCTCGGGCTGAAAATGCATTTAAAGCAATAAAAACTCAAATTGAGTGTCACGCCTAAACCAAAGGACTTATGCACACACTTCAACATGTATTTTGTTCAGGATGACCTCCTGAAGCCCATATGAGCATTAATTTGACTACACAACTCATTCCTATGAAGATACATTCAAACTCACAAAACGTGCTCAGCTCGGGCTGAAAATGCATTTAAAGCAATAAAAACTCAAATTGAGTGTCACGCCTAAACCAAAGGACTTATGCACACACTTCAACATGTATTTTGTTCAGGATGACCACCTGACGCCTAAATGAGCATTAATTTGACCACACAACTCATTCCTATGAAGATACATTCAAAGTCAGAAAGCGCGCTCAGCTCGGGCTGAAAATGCATTTAATTTAAAGCAATAAAAACTCAAATTGAGTGTCACGCCTAAACCAAAGGACTTATGCACACACTTCAACATGTATTTAGTTCAGGATGACCACCTGAAGCCTAAATGAGCATTAATTTGACTACACAACTCATTCCTATGAAGATACATTCAAACTCACAAAACGTGCTCAGCTCGGGCTGAAAATGCATTTAAAGCAATTAAAACTCAAATTGAGTGTCACACCTAAACCAAAGGACTTATGCACACACTTCAACATGTATTTTGCTCAGGATGACCTCCTGAAGCCCATATGAGCATTAGTTTGACTACACAACTCATTCCTATAAAGATACATTGAAACTCACAAAACGTGCTCAGCTCGGGCTGAAAATGCATTTAAAGCAATAAAAACTCAAATTGAGTGTCACGCCTAAACCAAAGGACTTATGCACACACTTCAACATGTGTTTTGTTCAGGATGACCTCCTGAAAGCCTAAATGAGCAATAATTTGACCACACAACTCATTCCTATGAAGATACATTCAAACTCAAAAAACGTGCTCAGCTCGGGCTGAAAATGCATTTAAAGCAATAAAAGCTCAAATTGAGTGTCACGCCTAAACCAAAGGACTTATGCACACACTTCAACATGTATTTTGTTCAGGATGACCTCCTGAAGCCCATATGAGCATTAATTTGACCACACAACTCATTCCTATGAAGATACATTAAAACTCACAAAACGCGCTCAGCTCGGGCTGAAAATGCATTTAAAGCAATAAAAACTCAAATTGAGTGTCACGCCTAAACCAAAGGACTTATGCACACACTACAACATGTATTTTGTTCAGGGTGACCTCCTGAAGCCTAAATAAGCATTAATTTGACCACACAACTCATTCCTGTGAAGATACATTCAAACTCACAAAACGCGCTCAGCTCGGGCTGAAAATGCATTTAAAGCAATAAAAACTCAAATTGAGTGTCACACCTAAACCAAAGGACTTATGCACACACTTCAACATGTATTTTGTTCAGGATGACATCCTGAAGCCCATATGAGCATTAATTTGACTACACAACTCATTCCTATGAAGATACATTCAAACTCACAAAACGTGCTCAGCTCGGGCTGAAAATGCATTTAAAGCAATTAAAACTCAAATTGAGTGTCACACCTAAACCAAAGGACTTATGCACACACTTCAACATGTATTTTGCTCAGGATGACCTCGTGAAGCCCATATGAGCATTAGTTTGACTACACAACTCATTCCTATAAAGATACATTCAAACTCACAAAACGTGCTCAGCTCGGGCTGAAAATGCATTTAAAGCAATAAAAACTCAAATTGAGTGTCACGCCTAAACCAAAGGACTTATGCACACTTTTCAACATGTATTTTGTTCAGGATGACCTCCTGAAGCCTAAATCAGCAATAATTTAACCACACAACTCATTCCTATGAAGATACATTCAAAGTCAGAAAGCGCGCTCAGCTCGGGCTGAAAATGCATTCAATTTAAAGCAATAAAAACTCAAATTGAGTGTCACGCCTAAACCAAAGGACTTATTCACACACTTCAACATGTATTTAGTTCAGGATGACCACCTGAAGCCTAAATGAGCATTAATTTCACCACACAACTCATTCCTATGAAGATACATTCAAACTCACAAAACGTGCTCAGCTCCGGCTGAAAATGCATTTAAAGCAATAAAAACTCAAATTGAGTGTCACACCTAAACCAAAGGACTTATGCACACACTTCAACATGTATCCTGAAGCCCATATGAGCATTAATTTGACTACACAACTCATTCCTATGAAGATACATTCAAACTCACAAAACGTGCTCAGCTCAGGCTGAAAATGCATTTAAAGCAATAAAAACTCAAATTGAGTGTCACACCTAAACCAAAGGACTTATGCACACACTTCAACATGTATTTTGTTCAGGATGACCTCCTGAAGCCCATATGAGCATTAATTTGACTACACAACTCATTCCTATGAAGATACATTCAAACTCACAAAACGTGCTCAGCTCGGGCTGAAAATGCATTTAAAGCAATAAAAACTCAAATTGAGTGTCACGCCTAAACCAAAGGACTTATGCACACACTTCAACATGTATTTTGTTCAGGATGACCTCCTGAAGCCTAAATAAGCATTAATTTGACCACACAACTCATTCCTATGAAAATACATTCAAACTCACAAAACGCGCTCAGCTCGGGCTGAAAATGCATTTAAAGCAATAAAAACTCAAATTGAGTGTCACACCTAAACCAAAGGACTTATGCACACACATCAACATGTATTTTGTTCAGGATGACCACCTGAAGCCTAAATGAGCATTAATTTGACCACACAACTCATTCCTATGAAGATACATTCAAACTCACAAAACATGCTCAGCTCGGGCTGAAAATGCATTTAAAGCAATAAAAACTCAAATTGAATGTCACGCCTAAACCAAAGGACTTATGCACACACTTCAACATGTATTTTGTTCAGGATGACCACCTGAAGCCTAAATGAGCATTAATTTGACCACACAACTCATTCTATGAAGATACATTCAAACTCACAAAACGTGCTCAGCTCGGGCTGAAAATGCATTTAAAGCAATAAAAACTCAAATTGAGTGTCACGCCTAAACCAAAGGACTTATGCCCACACTTCAACATGTATTTAGTTCAGGATGACCACCTGAAGCCTAAATGAGCATTAATTTGACCACACAACTCATTCCTATGAAGATACATTCAAACTCACAAAACGTGCTCAGCTCGGGCTGAAAATGCATTTAAAGGAATAAAAGCTCAAATTGAGTGTCACGCCTAAACCAAAGGACTTATGCACACACTTCAACATGTATTTTGTTCAGGATGACCTCCTGAAGCCCATATGAGCATTAATTTGACCACACACCTCATTCCTATGAAGATACATTCAAACACACAAAACGTGCTCAGCTCGGCCTGAAAATGCATTTAAAGCAATAAAAACTCAAATTGAGTGTCACGCCTAAACCAAAGGACTTATGCACACACTTCAACATGTATTTTGTTCAGGATGACCTCCTGAAGCCTAAATAAGCATTAATTTGACCACACAACTCATTTCTATGACGATACATTCAAACTCACAAAACGCGCTCAGCTCGGGCTGAAAATGCATTTAAAGCAATAAAAACTCAAATTGAGTGTCACACCTAAACCAAAGGACTTATGCACACACATCAACATGTATTTAGTTCAGGATGACCACCTGAAGCCTAAATGAGCATTAATTTGACCACACAACTCATTCCTATGAAGATACATTCAAACTCACAAAACGTGCTCAGCTCGGGCTGAAAATGCATTTAAAGCAATAAAAACTCAAATTGAGTGTCACGCCTAAACCAAAGGACTTATGCCCACACTTCAACATGTATTTAGTTCAGGATGACCACCTGAAGCCTAAATGAGCATTAATTTGACCACACAACTCATTCCTATGAAGATACATTCAAACTCACAAAACGTGCTCAGCTCGGGCTGAAAATGCATTTAAAGGAATAAAAGCTCAAATTGAGTGTCACGCCTAAACCAAAGGACTTATGCACACACTTCAACATGTATTTTGTTCAGGATGACCTCCTGAAGCCCATATGAGCATTAATTTGACCACACAACTCATTCCTATGAAGATACATTCAAACACACAAAACGTGCTCAGCTCGGGCTGAAAATGCATTTAAAGCAATAAAAACTCAAATTGAGTGTCACGCCTAAACCAAAGGACTTATGCACACACTTCAACATGTATTTTGTTCAGGATGACCTCCTGAAGCCTAAATAAGCATTAATTTGACCACACAACTCATTTCTATGACGATACATTCAAACTCACAAAACGCGCTCAGCTCGGGCTGAAAATGCATTTAAAGCAATAAAAACTCAAATTGAGTGTCACACCTAAACCAAAGGACTTATGCACACACATCAACATGTATTTAGTTCAGGATGACCACCTGAAGCCTAAATGAGCATTCATTTGACCACACAACTCATTCCTATGAAGATACATTCAAACTCACAAAACGTGCTCAGCTCGGGCTGAAAATGCATTTAAAGCAATAAAAACTCAAATTGAGTGTCACACCTAAACCAAAGGACTTATGCACACACTTCAACATGTATTTTGTTCAGGATGACCCTCTGAACCCCATATGAGCATTAATTTGACTACACAACTCATTCCTATGAAGATACATTTAAACTCACAAAACTTGCTTAGCTCGGGCTGAAAATGCATTTAAAGCAATAAAAACTCAAATTGAGTGTCACGCCTAAACCAAAGGACTTATGCACACACTTCAACATGTATTTTGTTCAGGATGACCACCTGACGCCTAAATGAGCATTAATTTGACCACACAACTCATTCCTATGAAGATACATTCAAACTCACAAAACGTGCTCAGCTCGGGCTGAAAATGCATTTAAAGCAATAAAAACTCAAATTGAGTGTCACGCCTAAACCAAAGGACTTATGCACACACTTCAACATGTAGTTTGTTCAGGATGACCTCCTGAAGCCTAAATCAGCAATAATTTGACCACACAACTCATTCCTATGAAGATACATTCAAAGTCAGAAAGCGCGCTCAGCTCGGGCTGAAAATGCATTTAATTTAAAGCAATAAAAACCCAAATTGAGTGTCACGCCTAAACCAAAGGACTTATGCACACACTTCAACATGTATTTAGTTCAGGATGACATCCTGAAGCCCATATGAGCATTAATTTGACTACACAACTCATTCCTATGAAGATACATTCAAACTCACAAAACGTGCTCAACTCGGGCTGAAAATGCATTTAAAGCAATAAAAACTCAAATTGAGTGTCACGCCTAAACCAAAGGACTTATGCACACACTTCAACATGTATTTTGTTCAGGATGACCTCCTGAAGCCCATATGAGCATTAATTTGACTACACAACTCATTCCTATGAAGATACATTCAAACTCACAAAACGTGCTCAGCTCGGGCTGAAAATGCATTTAAAGCAATAAAAACTCAGATTGAGTGTCACGCCTAAACCAAAGGACTTATGCACACACTTCAACATGTATTTTGTTCAGGATGACCACCTGACGCCTAAATGAGCATTAATTTGACCACACAACTCATTCCTATGAAGATACATTCAAAGTCAGAAAGCGCGCTCAGCTCGGGCTGAAAATGCATTTAATTTAAAGCAATAAAAACTCAAATTGAGTGTCACGCCTAAACCAAAGGACTTATGCACACACTTCAACATGTATTTAGTTCAGGATGACCACCTGAAGCCTAAATGAGCATTAATTTGACTACACAACTCATTCCTATGAAGATACATTCAAACTCACAAAACGTGCTCAGCTCGGGCTGAAAATGCATTTAAAGCAATAAAAACTCAAATTGAGTGTCACGCCTAAACCAAAGGACTTATGCACACACTTCAACATGTATTTTGTTCAGGATGACCTCCTGAAGCCTAAATAAGCATTAATTTGACCACACAACTCATTTCTATGACGATACATTCAAACTCACAAAACGCGCTCAGCTCGGGCTGAAAATGCATTTAAAGCAATAAAAACTCAAATTGAGTGTCACACCTAAACCAAAGGACTTATGCACACACATCAACATGTATTTAGTTCAGGATGACCACCTGAAGCCTAAATGAGCATTAATTTGACCACACAACTCATTCCTATGAAGATACATTCAAACTCACAAAACGTGCTCAGCTCGGGCTGAAAATGCATTTAAAGCAATAAAACTCAAATTGAGTGTCACACCTAAACCAAAGGACTTATGCACACACTTCAACATGTATTTTGTTCAGGATGACCCTCTGAACCCCATATGAGCATTAATTTGACTACACAACTCATTCCTATGAAGATACATTTAAACTCACAAAACTTGCTTAGCTCGGGCTGAAAATGCATTTAAAGCAATAAAAACTCAAATTGAGTGTCACGCCTAAACCAAAGGACTTATGCACACACTTCAACATGTATTTTGTTCAGGATGACCTCCTGAAGCCTAAATAAGCATTAATTTGACCACACAACTCATTCCTATGAAGATACATTCAAACTCACAAAACGTGCTCAACTCGGGCTGAAAATGCATTTAAAGCAATAAAAACTCAAATTGAGTGTCACGCCTAAACCAAAGGACTTATGCATACACTTCAACATGTATTTTGTTCAGGATGACCTCCTGAAGCCTAAATAAGCATTAATTTGACCACACAACTCATTCCTATGAAGATACATTCAAACTCACAAAACGCGCTCAGCTCGGGCTGAAAATGCATTTAAAGCAATAAAAACTCAAATTGAGTGTCACACCTAAACCAAAGGACTTATGCACACACTTCAACATGTATTTTGTTCAGGATGACCACCTGAAGCCTAAATGAGCATTAATTTGACCACACAACTCATTCCTATGAAGATACATTCAAACTCACAAAACATGCTCAGCTCGGGCTGAAAATGCATTTAAAGCAATAAAAACTCAAATTGAATGTCACGCCTAAACCAAAGGACTTATGCACACACTTCAACATGTATTTTGTTCAGGATGACCTCCTGAAGCCCATATGAGCATTAATTTGACTACACAACTCATTCCTATGAAGATACATTCAAACTCACAAAACGTGCTCAGCTCGGGCTGAAAATGCATTTAAAGCAATAAAAACTCAAATTGAGTGTCACGCCTAAACCAAAGGACTTATGCACACACTTCAAAATGTATTTAGTTCAGGATGACCACCTGAAGCCTAAATGAGCATTAATTTGACTACACAACTCATTCCTATGAAGATACATTCAAACTCACAAAACGTGCTCAGCTCGGGCTGAAAATGCATTTAAAGCAATAAAAACTCAAATTGAGTGTCACACCTAAACCAAAGGACTTATGCACACACTTCAACATGTATTTTGTTCAGGATGACCTCCTGAAGCCCATATGAGCAATAATTTGACTACACAACTCATTCCTATAAAGATACATTCAAACTCACAAAACGTGCTCAGCTCGGGCTGAAAATGCATTTAAAGCAATAAAAACTCAAATTGAGTGTCACGCCTAAACCAAAGGACTTATGCACACACTTCAACATGTATTTAGTTCAGGATGACCACCTGAAGCCTAAATGAGCATTAATTTGTCCACACAACTCATTCCTATGAAGATACATTCAAACTCACAAAACGTGCTCAGCTCGGGCTGAAAATGCATTTAAAGCAATAAAAACTCAAATTGAGTGTCACGCCTAAACCAAAGGACTTATGCACACACTTCAACATGTATTTTGTTCAGGATGACCTCCTGAAGCCTAAATCAGCAATAATTTCACCACACAACTCATTCCTATGAAGATACATTCAAAGTCAGAAAGCGCGCTCAGCTCGGGCTGAAAATGCATTTAATTTAAAGCAATAAAAACTCAAATTGAGTGTCACGCCTAAACCAAAGGACTTATGCACACACTTCAACATGTATTTAGTTCTGGATGACCACCTGAAGCCTAAATGAGCATTAATTTGACCACACAACTCATTCTATGAAGATACATTCAAACTCACAAAACGTGCTCAGCTCGGGCTGAAAATGCATTTAAAGCAATAAAAACTCAAATTGAGTGTCACGCCTAAACCAAAGGACTTATGCCCACACTTCAACATGTATTTAGTTCAGGATGACCACCTGAAGCCTAAATGAGCATTAATTTGACCACACAACTCATTCCTATGAAGATACATTCAAACTCACAAAACGTGCTCAGCTCGGGCTGAAAATGCATTTAAAGCAATAAAAACTCAAATTGAGTGTCACGCCTAAACCAAAGGACTTATGCACACACTTCAACATGTATTTTGTTCAGGATGACCTCCTGAAGCCCATATGAGCATTAATTTGACCACACAACTCATTCCTATGAAGATACATTCAAACACACAAAACGTGCTCAGCTCGGCCTGAAAATGCATTTAAAGCAATAAAAACTCAAATTGAGTGTCACGCCTAAACCAAAGGACTTATGCACACACTTCAACATGTATTTTGTTCAGGATGACCTCCTGAAGCCTAAATAAGCATTAATTTGACCACACAACTCATTTCTATGACGATACATTCAAACTCACAAAACGCGCTCAGCTCGGGCTGAAAATGCATTTAAAGCAATAAAAACTCAAATTGAGTGTCACACCTAAACCAAAGGACTTATGCACACACATCAACATGTATTTAGTTCAGGATGACCACCTGAAGCCTAAATGAGCATTAATTTGACCACACAACTCATTCCTATGAAGATACATTCAAACTCACAAAACATGCTCAGCTCGGGCTGAAAATGCATTTAAAGCAATAAAAACTCAAATTGAATGTCACGCCTAAACCAAAGGACTTATGCACACACTTCAACATGTATTTTGTTCAGGATGACCACCTGAAGCCTAAATGAGCATTAATTTGACCACACAACTCATTCTATGAAGATACATTCAAACTCACAAAACGTGCTCAGCTCGGGCTGAAAATGCATTTAAAGCAATAAAAACTAAAATTGAGTGTCACGCCTAAACCAAAGGACTTATGCCCACACTTCAACATGTATTTAGTTCAGGATGACCACCTGAAGCCTAAATGAGCATTAATTTGACCACACAACTCATTCCTATGAAGATACATTCAAACTCACAAAACGTGCTCAGCTCGGGCTGAAAATGCATTTAAAGGAATAAAAGCTCAAATTGAGTGTCACGCCTAAACCAAAGGACTTATGCACACACTTCAACATGTATTTTGTTCAGGATGACCTCTTGAAGCCCATATGAGCATTAATTTGACCACACAACTCATTCCTATGAAGATACATTCAAACACACAAAACGTGCTCAGCTCGGGCTGAAAATGCATTTAAAGCAATAAAAACTCAAATTGAGTGTCACGCCTAAACCAAAGGACTTATGCACACACTTCAACATGTATTTTGTTCAGGATGACCTCCTGAAGCCTAAATAAGCATTAATTTGACCACACAACTCATTTCTATGACGATACATTCAAACTCACAAAACGCGCTCAGCTCGGGCTGAAAATGCATTTAAAGCAATAAAAACTCAAATTGAGTGTCACACCTAAACCAAAGGACTTATGCACACACATCAACATGTATTTAGTTCAGGATGACCACCTGAAGCCTAAATGAGCATTAATTTGACCACACAACTCATTCCTATGAAGATACATTCAAACTCACAAAACGTGCTCAGCTCGGGCTGAAAATGCATTTAAAGCAATAAAAACTCAAATTGAGTGTCACACCTAAACCAAAGGACTTATGCACACACTTCAACATGTATTTTGTTCAGGATGACCCTCTGAACCCCATATGAGCATTAATTTGACTACACAACTCATTCCTATGAAGATACATTTAAACTCACAAAACTTGCTTAGCTCGGGCTGAAAATGCATTTAAAGCAATAAAAACTCAAATTGAGTGTCACGCCTAAACCAAAGGACTTATGCACACACTTCAACATGTATTTTGTTCAGGATGACCTCCTGAGGCCTAAATAAGCATTAATTTGACCACACAACTCATTCCTATGAAGATACATTCAAACTCACAAAACGTGCTCAGCTCGGGCTGAAAATGCATTTAAAGCAATAAAAACTCAAATTGAGTGTCACGCCTAAACCAAAGGACTTATGCACACACTTCAACATGTATTTAGTTCAGGATGACCACCTGAAGCCTAAATGAGCATTAATTTGACCACACAACTCATTCCTATGAAGATACATTCAAACTCACAAAACGTGCTCAGCTCGGGCTGAAAATGCATTTAAAGCAATAAAAACTCAAATTGAGTGTCACGCCTAAACCAAAGGACTTATGCACACACTTCAACATGTATTTTGTTATGGATGACCACCTGAAGCCTAAATGAGCATTAATTTGACCACACAACTCATTCCTATGAAGATACATTCAAACTCACAAAACGTGCTCAGCTCGGGCTGAAAATGCATTTAAAGCAATAAAAACTCAAATTGAGTGTCACGCCTAAACCAAAGGACTTATGCACACACTTCAACATGTATTTTGTTCAGGATGACCTCCTGAAGCCTAAATGAGCAATAATTTGACCACACAACTCATTCCTATGAAGATACATTCAAAGTCAGAAAGCGCGCTCAGCTCGGGCTGAAAATGCATTTAAAGCAATAAAAACTCAAATTGAGTGTCACGCCTAAACCAAAGGACTTATGCACACACTTCAACATGTATTTTGTTCAGGATGACCACCTGAAGCCTAAATGAGCATTAATTTGACCACACAACTCATTCCTATGAAGATACATTCAAACACACAAAACGTGCTCAGCTCGGCCTGAAAATGCATTTAAAGCAATAAAAACTCAAATTGAGTGTCACGCCTAAACCAAAGGACTTATGCACACACTTCAACATGTATTTTGTTCAGGATGACCTCCTGAAGCCTAAATCAGCAATAATTTGACCACACAACTCATTCCTATGAAGATACATTCAAAGTCAGAAAGCGCGCTCAGCTCGGGCTGAAAATGCATTTAAAGCAATAAAAACTCAAATTGAGTGTCACACCTAAACCAAAGGACTTATGCACACACTTCAACATGTATTTAGTTCAGGATGACCACCTGAAGCCTAAATGAGCATTAATTTGACCACACAACTCATTCCTATGAAGATACATTCAAACTCACAAAACGCGCTCAGCTCGGGCTAAAAATGCATTTAAAGCAATAAAAACTCAAATTGAATGTCACGCCTAAACCAAAGGACTTATGCACACACTTCAACATGTATTTTGTTCAGGATGACCACCTGAAGCCTAAATGAGCATTAATTTGACCACACAACTCATTCTATGAAGATACATTCAAACTCACAAAACGTGCTCAGCTCGGGCTGAAAATGCATTTAAAGCAATAAAAACTCAAATTGAGTGTCACGCCTAAACCAAAGGACTTATGCACACACTTCCACATGTATTTTGTTCAGGATGACCTCCTGAAGCCTAAATGAGCAATAATTTGACCACACAACTCATTCCTATGAAGATACATTCAAACTCAAAAAACGTGCTCAGCTCGGGCTGAAAATGCATTTAAAGCAATAAAAACTCAAATTGAGTGTCACACCTAAACCAAAGGACTTATGCACTCACTTCAACATGTATTTTGTTCAGGATGACCTCCTGAACTCCATATGAGCATTAATTTGACCACACAACTCATTCCTATGAAGATGCATTCAAACTCACAAAACGTGCTCAGCTCGGGCTGAAAATGCATTTAAAGCAATAAAAACTCAAATTGAGTGTCACGCCTAAACCAAAGGACTTATGCACACACTTCAACATGTATTTTGTTCACGATGACCACCTGAAGCCTAAATGAGCATTATTTTGACCACACAACTCATTCCTATGAAGATACATTCAAACTCACAAAACGTGCTCAACTCGGGCTGAAAATGCATTTAAAGCAATAAAAGCTCAAATTGAGTGTCACGCCTGAACCAAAGGACTTATGCTCACACTTCAACATGTATTTTGTTCAGGATGACCTCCTGAAGCCCATATGGGCATTAATTTGACCACACAACTCATTCCTATGAAGATACATTCAAACACACAAAACGTGCTCAGCTCGGCCTGAAAATGCATTTAAAGCAATAAAAACTCAAATTGAGTGTCACGCCTAAACCAAAGGACTTATGTGCACACTTCAACATGTATTTTGTTCAGGATGACCACCTGACGCCTAAATGAGCATTAATTTGACCACACAACTCATTCCTATGAAGATACATTCAAACTCACAAAACGTGCTCAGCTCGGGTTAAAAATGCATTTAAAGCAATAAAAACTCAAATTGAGTGTCACGCCTAAACCAAAGGACTTATGCACACACTTCAACATGTATTTTGTTCAGGATGACCTCCTGAAGCCTAAATCAGCAATAATTTGACCACACAACTCATTCCTATGAAGATACATTCAAAGTCAGAAAGCGCGCTCAGCTCGGGCTGAAAAAGCATTTAATTTAAAGCAATAAAAACTCAAATTGAGTGTTACGCCTAAACCAAAGGACTTATGCACACACTTCAACATGTATTTAGTTCAGGATGACCACCTGAAGCCTAAATGAGCATTAATTTGACCACACAACTCATTCCTATGAAGATACATTCAAACTCACAAAACGTGCTCAGCTTGGGCTGAAAATGCATTTAAAGCAATAAAAACTCAAATTGAGTGTCACACCTAAACCAAAGGACTTATGCACACACTTCAACATGTATTTTGTTCAGGATGACCTCCTGAAGCCCATATGAGGATTAATTTGACTACACAACTCATTCCTATGAAGATACATTCAAACTCACAAAACGTGCTCAGCTCGGGCTGAAAATGCATTTAAAGCAATAAAAACTCAAATTGAGTGTCACGCCTAAACCAAAGGACTTATGCACACACTTCAACATGTATTTAGTTCAGGATGACCACCTGAAGCCTAAATGAGCATTAATTTGACCACACAACTCATTCCTATGAAGATACATTCAAACTCACAAAACGTGCTCAACTCGGGCTGAAAATGCATTTAAAGCAATAAAAACTCAAATTGAGTGTCACGCCTAAACCAAAGGACTTATGCACACACTTCAACATGTATTTAGTTCAGGATGACATCCTGAAGCCCATATGAGCATTAATTTGACTACACAACTCATTCCTATGAAGATACATTCAAACTCACAAAACGTGCTCAGCTCGGGCTGAAAATGCATTTAAAGCAATAAAAACTCAAATTGAGTGTCACGCCTAAACCAAAGGACTTATGCAAACACTTCAACATGTATTTAGTTCAGGATGACCACCTGAAGCCTAAATGAGCATTAATTTGACCACACAACTCATTCCTATGAAGATACATTCAAACTCACAAAACGTGCTCAACTCGGGCTGAAAAATGCATTTAAAGGAATAAAAGCTCAAATTGAGTGTCACGCCTGAACCAAAGGACTTATGCACACACTTCAACATGTATTTTGTTCAGGATGACCTCCTGAAGCCCATATGAGCATTAATTTGACCACACAACTCATTCCTATGAAGATACATTCAAACACACAAAACGTGCTCAGCTCGGCCTGAAAATGCATTTAAAGCAATAAAACCTCAAATTGAGTGTCACACCTAAACCAAAGGACTTATGCACACACTTCAACATGTATTTTGTTCAGGATGACCTCCTGAAGCCCATATGAGCATTAATTTGACTACACAACTCATTCCTATGAAGATACATTCAAACTCACAAAACGTGCTCAGCTCGGGCTGAAAATGCATTTAAAGCAATAAAAACTCAAATTGAGTGTCACGCCTAAACCAAAGGACTTATGCACACACTTCAACATGTATTTTGTTCAGGATGACCTCCTGAAGCCTAAATGAGCAATAATTTGACCACACAACTCATTCCTATGAAGATACATTCAAACTCAAAAAACGTGCTCAGCTCGGGCTGAAAATGCATTTAAAGCAATAAAAACTCAAATTGAGTGTCACACCTAAACCAAAGGACTTATGCACTCACTTCAACATGTATTTTGTTCAAGATGACCTCCTGAACTCCATATGAGCATTAATTTGACCACACAACTCATTCCTATGAAGATGCATTCAAACTCACAAAACGTGCTCAGCTCGGGCTGAAAATGCATTTAAAGCAATAAAAACTCTAATTGAGTGTCACGCCTAAACCAAAGGACTTATGCACACACTTCAACATGTATTTTGTTCACGATGACCACCTGAAGCCTAAATGAGCATTATTTTGACCACACAACTCATTCCTATGAAGATACATTCAAACTCACAAAACGTGCTCAACTCGGGCTGAAAATGCATTTAAAGCAATAAAAGCTCAAATTGAGTGTCACGCCTGAACCAAAGGACTTATGCACACACTTCAACATGTATTTTGTTCAGGATGACCTCCTGAAGCCCATATGGGCATTAATTTGACCACACAACTCATTCCTATGAAGATACATTCAAACACACAAAAGGTGCTCAGCTCGGCCTGAAAATGCATTTAAAGCAATAAAAACTCAAATTGAGTGTCACGCCTAAACCAAAGGACTTATGCACACACTTCAACATGTATTTTGTTCAGGATGACCACCTGACGCCTAAATGAGCATTAATTTGACCACACAACTCATTCCTATGAAGATACATTCAAACTCACAAAACGTGCTCAGCTCGGGTTAAAAATGCATTTAAAGCAATAAAAACTCAAATTGAGTGTCACGCCTAAACCAAAGGACTTATGCACACACTTCAACATGTATTTTGTTCAGGATGACCTCCTGAAGCCTAAATCAGCAGTAATTTGACCACACAACTCATTCCTATGAAGATACATTCAAAGTCAGAAAGCGCGCTCAGCTCGGGCTGAAAAAGCATTTAATTTAAAGCAATAAAAACTCAAATTGAGTGTTACGCCTAAACCAAAGGACTTATGCACACACTTCAACATGTATTTAGTTCAGGATGACCACCTGAAGCCTAAATGAGCATTAATTTGACCACACAACTCATTCCTATGAAGATACATTCAAACTCACAAAACGTGCTCAGCTTGGGCTGAAAATGCATTTAAAGCAATAAAAACTCAAATTGAGTGTCACACCTAAACCAAAGGACTTATGCACACACTTCAACATGTATTTTGTTCAGGATGACCTCCTGAAGCCCATATGAGGATTAATTTGACTACACAACTCATTCCTATGAAGATACATTCAAACTCACAAAACGTGCTCAGCTCGGGCTGAAAATGCATTTAAAGCAATAAAAACTCAAATTGAGTGTCACGCCTAAACCAAAGGACTTATGCACACACTTCAACATGTATTTAGTTCAGGATGACCACCTGAAGCCTAAATGAGCATTAATTTGACCACACAACTCATTCCTATGAAGATACATTCAAACTCACAAAACGTGCTCAACTCGGGCTGAAAATGCATTTAAAGCAATAAAAACTCAAATTGAGTGTCACGCCTAAACCAAAGGACTTATGCACACACTTCAACATGTATTTAGTTCAGGATGACATCCTGAAGCCCATATGAGCATTAATTTGACTACACAACTCATTCCTATGAAGATACATTCAAACTCACAAAACGTGCTCAGCTCGGGCTGAAAATGCATTTAAAGCAATAAAAACTCAAATTGAGTGTCACGCCTAAACCAAAGGACTTATGCAAACACTTCAACATGTATTTAGTTCAGGATGACCACCTGAAGCCTAAATGAACATTAATTTGACCACACAACTCATTCCTATGAAGATACATTCAAACTCACAAAACGTGCTCAACTCGGGCTGAAAAATGCATTTAAAGGAATAAAAGCTCAAATTGAGTGTCACGCCTGAACCAAAGGACTTATGCACACACTTCAACATGTATTTTGTTCAGGATGACCTCCTGAAGCCCATATGAGCATTAATTTGACCACACAACTCATTCCTATGAAGATACATTCAAACACACAAAACGTGCTCAGCTCGGCCTGAAAATGCATTTAAAGCAATAAAACCTCAAATTGAGTGTCACACCTAAACCAAAGGACTTATGCACACACTTCAACATGTATTTTGTTCAGGATGACCTCCTGAAGCCCATATGAGCATTAATTTGACTACACAACTCATTCCTATGAAGATACATTCAAACTCACAAAACGTGCTCAGCTCTGGCTGAAAATGCATTTAAAGCAATAAAAACTCAAATTGAGTGTCACGCCTAAACCAAAGGACTTATGCACACACTTCAACATGTATTTTGTTCAGGATGACCTCCTGAAGCCTAAATGAGCAATAATTTGACCACACAACTCATTCCTATGAAGATACATTCAAACTCAAAAAACGTGCTCAGCTCGGGCTGAAAATGCATTTAAAGCAATAAAAACTCAAATTGAGTGTCACACCTAAACCAAAGGACTTATGCACTCACTTCAACATGTATTTTGTTCAGGATGACCTCCTGAACTCCATATGAGCATTAATTTGACCACACAACTCATTCCTATGAAGATGCATTCAAACTCACAAAACGTGCTCAGCTCGGGCTGAAAATGCATTTAAAGCAATAAAAACTCAAATTGAGTGTCACGCCTAAACCAAAGGACTTATGCACACACTTCAACATGTATTTAGTTCACGATGACCACCTGAAGCCTAAATGAGCATTATTTTGACCACACAACTCATTCCTATGAAGATACATTCAAACTCACAAAACGTGCTCAACTCGGGCTGAAAATGCATTTAAAGCAATAAAAGCTCAAATTGAGTGTCACGTCTGAACCAAAGGACTTATGCACACACTTCAACATGTATTTTGTTCAGGATGACCTCCTGAAGCCCATATGGGCATTAATTTGACCACACAACTCATTCCTATGAAGATACATTCAAACACACAAAAGGTGCTCAGCTCGGCCTGAAAATGCATTTAAAGCAATAAAAACTCAAATTGAGTGTCACGCCTAAACCAAAGGACTTATGCACACACTTCAACATGTATTTTGTTCAGGATGACCACCTGACGCCTAAATGAGCATTAATTTGACCACACAACTCATTCCTATGAAGATACATTCAAACTCACAAAACGTGCTCAGCTCGGGTTAAAAATGCATTTAAAGCAATAAAAACTCAAATTGAGTGTCACGCCTAAACCAAAGGACTTATGCACACACTTCAACATGTATTTTGTTCAGGATGACCTCCTGAAGCCTAAATCAGCAATAATTTGACCACACAACTCATTCCTATGAAGATACATTCAAAGTCAGAAAGCGCGCTCAGCTCGGGCTGAAAAAGCATTTAATTTAAAGCAATAAAAACTCAAATTGAGTGTTACGCCTAAACCAAAGGACTTATGCACACACTTCAACATGTATTTAGTTCAGGATGACCACCTGAAGCCTAAATGAGCATTAATTTGACCACACAACTCATTCCTATGAAGATACATTCAAACTCACAAAACGTGCTCAGCTTGGGCTGAAAATCCATTTAAAGCAATAAAAACTCAAATTGAGTGTCACACCTAAACCAAAGGACTTATGCACACACTTCAACATGTATTTTGTTCAGGATGACCTCCTGAAGCCCATATGAGGATTAATTTGACTACACAACTCATTCCTATGAAGATACATTCAAACTCACAAAACGTGCTCAGCTCGGGCTGAAAATGCATTTAAAGCAATAAAAACTCAAATTGAGTGTCACGCCTAAACCAAAGGACTTATGCACACACTTCAACATGTATTTAGTTCAGGATGACCACCTGAAGCCTAAATGAGCATTAATTTGACCACACAACTCATTCCTATGAAGATACATTCAAACTCACAAAACGTGCTCAACTCGGGCTGAAAATGCATTTAAAGCAATAAAAACTCAAATTGAGTGTCACGCCTAAACCAAAGGACTTATGCACACACTTCAACATGTATTTAGTTCAGGATGACATCCTGAAGCCCATATGAGCATTAATTTGACTACACAACTCATTCCTATGAAGATACATTCAAACTCACAAAACGTGCTCAGCTCGGGCTGAAAATGCATTTAAAGCAATAAAAACTCAAATTGAGTGTCACGCCTAAACCAAAGGACTTATGCACACACTTCAACATGTATTTTGTTCAGGATGACCTCCTGAAGTCTAAATCAGCAATAATTTGACCACACAACTCATTCCTATGAAGATACATTCAAAGTCAGAAAGCGCGCACAGCTCGGGCTGAAAATGCATTTAATTTAAAGCAATAAAAACTCAAATTGAGTGTCACGCCTAAACCAAAGGACTTATGCACACACTTCAACATGTATTTAGTTCAGGATGACCACCTGAAGCCTAAATGAGCATTAATTTGACCACACAACTCATCCCTATGAAGATACATTCAAACTCACAAAACGCGCTCAGCTCGGGCTGAAAATGCATTTAAAGCAATAAAAACTCAAATTGAGTGTCACACCTAAACCAAAGGACTTATGCACACACTTCAACATGTATTTAGTTCAGGATGACCTCCTGAAGCCCATATGAGCATTAATTTGACTACACAACTCATTCCTATGAAGATACATTCAAACTCACAAAACGTGCTCAGCTCGGGCTGAAAATGCATTTAAAGCAATAAAAACTCAAATTGAGTGTCACGCCTAAACCAAAGGACTTATGCACACACTTCAACATGTATTTTGTTCAGGATGACCTCCTGAAGCCTAAATGAGCAATAATTTGACCATACAACTCATTCCTATGAAGATACATTCAAACTCAAAAAACGTGCTCAGCTCGGGCTGAAAATGCATTTAAAGCAATAAAAACTCAAATTGAGTGTCACACCTAAACCAAAGGACTTATGCACTCACTTCAACATGTATTTTGTTCAGGATGACCTCCTGAACTCCATATGAGCATTAATTTGACCACACAACTCATTCCTATGAAGATGCATTCAAACTCACAAAACGTGCTCAGCTCGGGCTGAAAATGCATTTAAAGCAATAAAAACTCAAATTGAGTGTCACGCCTAAACCAAAGGACTTATGCACACACTTCAACATGTATTTAGTTCACGATGACCACCTGAAGCCTAAATGAGCATTATTTTGACCACACAACTCATTCCTATGAAGATACATTCAAACTCACAAAACGTGCTCAACTCGGGCTGAAAATGCATTTAAAGCAATAAAAGCTCAAATTGAGTGTCACGTCTGAACCAAAGGACTTATGCACACACTTCAACATGTATTTTGTTCAGGATGACCTCCTGAAGCCCATATGGGCATTAATTTGACCACACAACTCATTCCTATGAAGATACATTCAAACACACAAAAGGTGCTCAGCTCGGCCTGAAAATGCATTTAAAGCAATAAAAACTCAAATTGAGTGTCACGCCTAAACCAAAGTACTTATGCACACACTTCAACATGTATTTTGTTCAGGATGACCACCTGACGCCTAAATGAGCATTAATTTGACCACACAACTCATTCCTATGAAGATACATTCAAACTCACAAAACGTGCTCAGCTCGGGTTAAAAATGCATTTAAAGCAATAAAAACTCAAATTGAGTGTCACGCCTAAACCAAAGGACTTATGCACACACTTCAACATGTATTTTGTTCAGGATGACCTCCTGAAGCCTAAATCAGCAATAATTTGACCACACAACTCATTCCTATGAAGATACATTCAAAGTCAGAAAGCGCGCTCAGCTCGGGCTGAAAAAGCATTTAATTTAAAGCAATAAAAACTCAAATTGAGTGTTACGCCTAAACCAAAGGACTTATGCACACACTTCAACATGTATTTAGTTCAGGATGACCACCTGAAGCCTAAATGAGCATTAATTTGACCACACAACTCATCCCTATGAAGATACATTCAAACTCACAAAACGTGCTCAGCTTGGGCTGAAAATCCATTTAAAGCAATAAAAACTCAAATTGAGTGTCACACCTAAACCAAAGGACTTATGCACACACTTCAACATGTATTTTGTTCAGGATGACCTCCTGAAGCCCATATGAGGATTAATTTGACTACACAACTCATTCCTATGAAGATACATTCAAACTCACAAAACGTGCTCAGCTCGGGCTGAAAATGCATTTAAAGCAATAAAAACTCAAATTGAGTGTCACGCCTAAACCAAAGGACTTATGCACACACTTCAACATGTATTTAGTTCAGGATGACCACCTGAAGCCTAAATGAGCATTAATTTGACCACACAACTCATTCCTATGAAGATACATTCAAACTCACAAAACGTGCTCAACTCGGGCTGAAAATGCATTTAAAGCAATAAAAACTCAAATTGAGTGTCACGCCTAAACCAAAGGACTTATGCACACACTTCAACATGTATTTAGTTCAGGATGACATCCTGAAGCCCATATGAGCATTAATTTGACTACACAACTCATTCCTATGAAGATACATTCAAACTCACAAAACGTGCTCAGCTCGGGCTGAAAATGCATTTAAAGCAATAAAAACTCAAATTGAGTGTCACGCCTAAACCAAAGGACTTATGCAAACACTTCAACATGTATTTAGTTCAGGATGACCACCTGAAGCCTAAATGAGCATTAATTTGACCACACAACTCATTCCTATGAAGATACATTCAAACTCACAAAACGTGCTCAACTCGGGCTGAAAAATGCATTTAAAGGAATAAAAGCTCAAATTGAGTGTCACGCCTGAACCAAAGGACTTATGCACACACTTCAACATGTATTTTGTTCAGGATGACCTCCTGAAGCCCATATGAGCATTAATTTGACCACACAACTCATTCCTATGAAGATACATTCAAACACACAAAACGTGCTCAGCTCGGCCTGAAAATGCATTTAAAGCAATAAAAACTCAAATTGAGTGTCACACCTAAACCAAAGGACTTATGCACACACTTCAACATGTATTTTGTTCAGGATGACCTCCTGAAGCCCATATGAGCATTAATTTGACTACACAACTCATTCCTATGAAGATACATTCAAACTCACAAAACGTGCTCAGCTCGGGCTGAAAATGCATTTAAAGCAATAAAAACTCAAATTGAGTGTCACGCCTAAACCAAAGGACTTATGCACACACTTCAACATGTATTTTGTTCAGGATGACCTCCTGAAGTCTAAATCAGCAATAATTTGACCACACAACTCATTCCTATGAAGATACATTCAAAGTCAGAAAGCGCGCTCAGCTCGGGCTGAAAATGCATTTAATTTAAAGCAATAAAAACTCAAATTGAGTGTCACGCCTAAACCAAAGGACTTATGCACACACTTCAACATGTATTTAGTTCAGGATGACCACCTGAAGCCTAAATGAGCATTAATTTGACCACACAACTCATCCCTATGAAGATACATTCAAACTCACAAAACGCGCTCAGCTCGGGCTGAAAATGCATTTAAAGCAATAAAAACTCAAATTGAGTGTCACGCCTAAACCAAAGGACTTATGCACACACTTAAACATGTATTTAGTTCAGGATGACCACCTGAAGCCTAAATGAGCATTAATTTGACCACACAACTCATTCCTATGAAGATACATTCAAACTCACAAAACGTGCTCAGCTTGGGCTGAAAATAAATTTAAAGCAATGAAAACTCAAATTGAGTGTCACGCCTAAACCAAAGGACTTATGCACACACTTCAACATGTATTTTGTTCAGGATGACCTCCTGAAGCCCATATGAGCATTAATTTGACTACACAACTCATTCCTATGAAGATACATTCAAACTCACAAAACGTGCTCAGCTCGGGCTGAAAATGCATTTAAAGCAATAAAAACTCAAATTGAGTGTCACGCCTAAACCAAAGGACTTATGCACACACTTCAACATGTATTTAGTTCAGGATGACCACCTGAAGCCTAAATGAGCATTAATTTGACCACACAACTCATTCCTATGAAGATACATTCAAACTCACAAAACGTGCTCAACTCGGGCTGAAAATGCATTTAAAGCAATAAAAACTCAAATTGAGTGTCACGCCTAAACCAAAGGACTTATGCACACACTTCAACATGTATTTAGTTCAGGATGACATTCTGAAGCCCATATGAGCATTAATTTGACTACACAACTCATTCCTATGAAGATACATTCAAACTCACAAAACGTGCTCAGCTCGGGCTGAAAATGCATTTAAAGCAATAAAAACTCAAATTGAGTGTCACGCCTAAACCAAAGGACTTATGCAAACACTTCAACATGTATTTAGTTCAGGATGACCACCTGAAGCCTAAATGAGCATTAATTTGACCACACAACTCATTCCTATGAAGATACATTCAAACTCACAAAACGTGCTCAACTCGGGCTGAAAATGCATTTAAAGGAATAAAAGCTCAAATTGAGTGTCACGCCTGAACCAAAGGACTTATGCACACACTTCAACATGTATTTTGTTCAGGATGACCTCCTGAAGCCGATATGAGCATTAATTTGACCACACAACTCATTCCTATGAAGATACATTCAAACACACAAAACGTGCTCAGCTCGGCCTGAAAATGCATTTAAAGCAATAAAAACTCAAATTGAGTGTCACACCTAAACCAAAGGACTTATGCACACACTTCAACATGTATTTTGTTCAGGATGACCTCCTGAAGCCCATATGAGCATTAATTTGACTACACAACTCATTCCTATGAAGATACATTCAAACTCACAAAACGTGCTCAGCTCGGGCTGAAAATGCATTTAAAGCAATAAAAACTCAAATTGAGTGTCACGCCTAAACCAAAGGACTTATGCACACACTTCAACATGTATTTTGTTCAGGATGACCTCCTGAAGTCTAAATCAGCAATAATTTGACCACACAACTCATTCCTATGAAGATACATTCAAAGTCAGAAAGTGCGCTCAGCTCGGGCTGAAAATGCATTTAATTTAAAGCAATAAAAACTCAAATTGAGTGTCACGCCTAAACCAAAGGACTTATGCACACACTTCAACATGTATTTAGTTCAGGATGACCACCTGAAGCCTAAATGAGCATTAATTTGACCACACAACTCATTCCTATGAAGATACATTCAAACTCACAAAACGCGCTCAGCTCGGGCTGAAAATGCATTTAAAGCAATAAAAACTCAAATTTAGTGTCACACCTAAACCAAAGGACTTATGCACACACTTTCAACATGTATTTAGTTCAGGATGACCTCCTGAAGCCCATATGAGCATTAATTTGACTACACAACTCATTCCTATGAAGATACATTCAAACTCACAAAACGTGCTCAGCTCGGGCTGAAAATGCATTTAAAGCAATAAAAACTCAAATTGAGTGTCACGCCTAAACCAAAGGACTTATGCACACACTTCAACATGTATTTAGTTCAGGATGACCACCTGAAGCCTAAATGACCATTAATTTGACCACACAACTCATTCCTATGAAGATACATTCAAACTCACAAAACGTGCTCAGCTCGGGCTGAAAATGCATTCAAAGCAATAAAAACTCAAATTGAGTGTCACGCCTAAACCAAAGGACTTATGCACACACTTCAACATGTATTTTGTTCAGGATGACCTTCTGAAGCCCATATGAGCATTAATTTGACTACACAACTCATTCCTATGAAGATACATTCAAACTCACAAAACGTGCTCAGCTCGGGCTGAAAATGCATTTAAAGCAATAAAAACTCAAATTGAGTGTCA
Source organism: Hippocampus guttulatus (assembly GCF_054856545.1). Taxonomy (NCBI): domain Eukaryota; kingdom Metazoa; phylum Chordata; class Actinopteri; order Syngnathiformes; family Syngnathidae; genus Hippocampus; species Hippocampus guttulatus. The sequence continues at coordinate 193,681 of NW_028233887.1, read as the reverse complement.
CGCCTAAACCAAAGGACTTATGCACACACTTCAACATGTATTTAGTTCAGGATGACCACCTGAAGCCTAAATGAGCATTAATTTGACCACACAACTCATTCCTATGAAGATACATTCAAACTCACAAAACGCGCTCAGCTCGGGCTGAAAATGCATTTAAAGCAATAAAAACTCAAATTTAGTGTCACACCTAAACCAAAGGACTTATGCACACACTTTCAACATGTATTTAGTTCAGGATGACCTCCTGAAGCCCATATGAGCATTAATTTGACTACACAACTCATTCCTATGAAGATACATTCAAACTCACAAAACGTGCTCAGCTCGGGCTGAAAATGCATTTAAAGCAATAAAAACTCAAATTGAGTGTCACGCCTAAACCAAAGGACTTATGCACACACTTCAACATGTATTTAGTTCAGGATGACCACCTGAAGCCTAAATGACCATTAATTTGACCACACAACTCATTCCTATGAAGATACATTCAAACTCACAAAACGTGCTCAGCTCGGGCTGAAAATGCATTCAAAGCAATAAAAACTCAAATTGAGTGTCACGCCTAAACCAAAGGACTTATGCACACACTTCAACATGTATTTTGTTCAGGATGACCTTCTGAAGCCCATATGAGCATTAATTTGACTACACAACTCATTCCTATGAAGATACATTCAAACTCACAAAACGTGCTCAGCTCGGGCTGAAAATGCATTTAAAGCAATAAAAACTCAAATTGAGTGTCACGCCTAAACCAAAGGACTTATGCACACACTTCAACATGTATTTTGTTCAGGATGACCTCCTGAAGTCTAAATAAGCATTAATTTGACCACACAACTCATTCCTATGAAGATACATTCAAACTCACAAAACGCGCTCAGCTCGGGCTGAAAATGCATTTAAAGCAATAAAAACTCAAATTGAGTGTCACACCTAAACCAAAGGACTTATGCACACACTTCAACATGTATTTAGTTCAGGATGACCAACTGAAGCCTAAATGAGCATTAATTTGACCACGCAACTCATTCCTATGAAGATACATTCAAACTCACAAAACATGCTCAGCTCGGGCTGAAAATGCATTTAAAGCAATAAAAACTCAAATTGAATGTCACGCCTAAACCAAAGGACTTATGCACACACTTCAACATGTATTTTGTTCAGGATGACCACCTGAAGCCTAAATGAGCATTCATTTGACCACACAACTCATTCTATGAAGATACATTCAAACTCACAAAACGTGCTCAGCTCGGGCTGAAAATGCATTTAAAGCAATAAAAACTAAAATTTAGTGTCACGCCTAAACCAAAGGACTTATGCACACACTTCAACATGTGTTTTGTTCAGGATGACCTCCTGAAGCCTAAATGAGCAATAATTTGACCACACAACTCATTCCTATGAAGATACATTCAAACTCAAAAAACGTGCTCAGCTCGGGCTGAAAATTTATTTAAAGCAATAAAAACTCAAATTGAGTGTCACACCTAAACCAAAGGACTAATGCACACACTTCAACATGTATTTTGTTCAGGATGACCTCCTGAAGCCCATATGAGCATTAATTTGACCACATAACTCATTCCTATGAAGATACATTCAAACTCACAAAACGTGCTCAGCTCGGGCTGAAAATGCATTTAAAGCAATAAAAACTCAAATTGAGTGTCACGCCTAAACCAAAGGACTTATGCACACACTTCAACATGTATTTAGTTCAGGATGACCAACTGAAGCCTAAATGAGCATTAATTTGACCACACAACTCATTCCTATGAAGATACATTCAAACTCACAAAACATGCTCAGCTCGGGCTGAAAATGCATTTAAAGCAATAAAAACTCAAATTGAATGTCACGCCTAAACCAAAGGACTTATGCACACACTTCAACATGTATTTTGTTCAGGATGACCTCCTGAAGCCCATATGAGCATTAATTTGACCACACAACTCATTCCTATGAAGATACATTCAAACACACAAAACGTGCTCAGCTCGGCCTGAAAATGCATTTAAAGCAATAAAAACTCAAATTGAGTGTCACGCCTAAACCAAAGGACTTATGCACACACTTCAACATGTATTTTGTTCAGGATGACCTCCTGAAGTCTAAATCAGCAATAATTTGACCACACAACTCATTCCTATGAAGATACATTCAAAGTCAGAAAGCGCGCTCAGCTCGGGCTGAAAATGCATTTAATTTAAAGCAATAAAAACTCAAATTGAGTGTCACGCCTAAACCAAAGGACTTATGCACACACTTCAACATGTATTTAGTTCAGGATGACCACCTGAAGCCTAAATGAGCAATAATTTGACCACACAACTCATTCCTATGAAGATACATTCAAACTCAAAAAACGTGCTCAGCTCGGGCTGAAAATTTATTTAAAGCAATAAAAACTCAAATTGAGTGTCACACCTAAACCAAAGGACTAATGCACACACTTCAACATGTATTTTGTTCAGGATGACCTCCTGAAGCCCATATGAGCATTAATTTGACTACACAACTCATTCCTATGAAGATACATTCAAACTCACAAAACGTGCTCAGCTCGGGCTGAAAATGCATTTAAAGCAATAAAAACTCAAATTGAGTGTCACACCTAAACCAAAGGACTTATGCACACACTTCAACATGTATTTAGTTCAGGATGACCACCTGAAGCCTAAATGAGCATTAATTTGACCACACAACTCATTCCTATGAAGATACATTCAAACTCACAAAACGTGCTCAGCTCGGGCTGAAAATGCATTCAAAGCAATAAAAACTCAAATTGAGTGTCACGCCTAAACCAAAGGACTTATGCACACACTTCAACATGTATTTTGTTCAGGATGACCTTCTGAAGCCCATATGAGCATTAATTTGACTACACAACTCATTCCTATGAAGATACATTCAAACTCACAAAACGTGCTCAGCTCGGGCTGAAAATGCATTTAAAGCAATAAAAACTCAAATTGAGTGTCACGCCTAAACCAAAGGACTTATGCACACACTTCAACATGTATTTTGTTCAGGATGACCTCCTGAAGTCTAAAAAAGCATTAATTTGACCACACAACTCATTCCTATGAAGATACATTCAAACTCACAAAACGCGCTCAGCTCGGGCTGAAAATGCATTTAAAGCAATAAAAACTCAAATTGAGTGTCACACCTAAACCAAAGGACTTATGCACACACTTCAACATGTATTTAGTTCAGGATGACCAACTGAAGCCTAAATGAGCATTAATTTGACCACACAACTCATTCCTATGAAGATACATTCAAACTCACAAAACATGCTCAGCTCGGGCTGAAAATGCATTTAAAGCAATAAAAACTCAAATTGAATGTCACGCCTAAACCAAAGGACTTATGCACACACTTCAACATGTATTTTGTTCAGGATGACCACCTGAAGCCTAAATGAGCATTCATTTGACCACACAACTCATTCTATGAAGATACATTCAAACTCACAAAACGTGCTCAGCTCGGGCTGAAAATGCATTTAAAGCAATAAAAACTAAAATTTAGTGTCACGCCTAAACCAAAGGACTTATGCACACACTTCAACATGTGTTTTGTTCAGGATGACCTCCTGAAGCCTAAATGAGCAATAATTTGACCACACAACTCATTCGTATGAAGATACATTCAAACTCAAAAAACGTGCTCAGCTCGGGCTGAAAATTTATTTAAAGCAATAAAAACTCAAATTGAGTGTCACACCTAAACCAAAGGACTAATGCACACACTTCAACATGTATTTTGTTCAGGGTGACCTCCTGAAGCCCATATGAGCATTAATTTGACCACATAACTCATTCCTATGAAGATACATTCAAACTCACAAAACGTGCTCAGCTCGGGCTGAAAATGCATTTAAAGCAATAAAAACTCAAATTGAGTGTCACGCCTAAACCAAAGGACTTATGCACACACTTCAACATGTATTTTGTTCACGATGACCACCTGAAGCCTAAATGAGCATTAATTTGACCACACAACTCATTCCTATGAAGATACATTCAAACTCACAAAACGCGCTCAACTCGGGCTGAAAATGCATTTAAAGCAATAAAAGCTCAAATTGAGTGTCACGCCTAAACCAAAGGACTTATGCACACACTTCAACATGTATTTTGTTCAGGATGACCTCCTGAAGCCCATATGAGCATTAATTTGACCACACAACTCATTCCTATGAAGATACATTCAAACACACAAAACGTGCTCAGCTCGGCCTGAAAATGCATTTAAAGCAATAAAAACTCAAATTGAGTGTCACGCCTAAACCAAAGGACTTATGCACACACTACAACATGTATTTTGTTCAGGGTGACCTCCTGAAGCCTAAATAGGCATTAATTTGACCACACAACTCATTCCTATGAAGATACATTCAAACTCACAAAACGCGCTCAGCTCGGGCTGAAAATGCATTTAAAGCAATAAAAACTCAAATTGAGTGTCACGCCTAAACCAAAGGACTTATGCACACACTTCAACATGTATTTTGTTCAGGATGACCTCCTGAAGCCCATATGAGCATTAATTTGACTACACAACTCATTCCTATGAAGATACATTCAAACTCACAAAACGTGCTCAGCTCGGGCTGAAAATGCATTTAAAGCAATAAAAACTCAAATTGAGTGTCACGCCTAAACCAAAGGACTTATGCACACACTTCAACATGTATTTTGTTCAGGATGACCACCTGACGCCTAAATGAGCATTAATTTGACCACACAACTCATTCCTATGAAGATACATTCAAAGTCAGAAAGCGCGCTCAGCTCGGGCTGAAAATGCATTTAATTTAAAGCAATAAAAATTCAAATTGAGTGTCACGCCTAAACCAAAGGACTTATGCACACACTTCAACATGTATTTAGTTCAGGATGACCACCTGAAGCCTAAATGAGCATTAATTTGACTACACAACTCATTCCTATGAAGATACATTCAAACTCACAAAACGTGCTCAGCTCGGGCTGAAAATGCATTTAAAGCAATTAAAACTCAAATTGAGTGTCACACCTAAACCAAAGGACTTATGCACACACTTCAACATGTATTTTGCTCAGGATGACCTCCTGAAGCCCATATGAGCATTAGTTTGACTACACAACTCATTCCTATAAAGATACATTGAAACTCACAAAACGTGCTCAGCTCGGGCTGAAAATGCATTTAAAGCAATAAAAACTCAAATTGAGTGTCACGCCTAAACCAAAGGACTTATGCACACACTTCAACATGTGTTTTGTTCAGGATGACCTCCTGAAGCCTAAATGAGCAATAATTTGACCACACAACTCATTCCTATGAAGATACATTCAAACTCAAAAAACGTGCTCAGCTCGGGCTGAAAATGCATTTAAAGCAATAAAAACTCAAATTGAGTGTCACAACTAAACCAAAGGACTTATGCACACACTTCAACATGTATTTTGTTCAGGATGACCTCCTGAAGCACATATGAGCATTAATTTGACCACACAACTCATTCCTATGAAGATACATTCAAACTCACAAAACGTGCTCAGCTCGGGCTGAAAATGCATTTAAAGCAATAAAAACTCAAATTGAGTGTCACGCCTAAACCAAAGGACTTATGCACACACTTCAACATGTATTTTGTTCACGATGACCACCTGAAGCCTAAATGAGCATTAATTTGACCACACAACTCATTCCTATGAAGATACATTCAAACTCACAAAACGCGCTCAACTCGGGCTGAAAATGCATTTAAAGCAATAAAAGCTCAAATTGAGTGTCACGCCTAAACCAAAGGACTTATGCACACACTTCAACATGTATTTTGTTCAGGATGACCTCCTGAAGCCCATATGAGCATTAATTTGACCACACAACTCATTCCTATGAAGATACATTCAAACACACAAAACGTGCTCAGCTCGGCCTGAAAATGCATTTAAAGCAATAAAAACTCAAATTGAGTGTCACGCCTAAACCAAAGGACTTATGCACACACTTCAACATGTATTTTGTTCAGGATGACCACCTGACGCCTAAATGAGCATTAATTTGACCACACAACTCATTCCTATGAAGATACATTCAAACTCACAAAACGCGCTCAGCTCGGGCTGAAAATGCATTTAAAGCAATAAAAACTCAAATTGAGTGTCACGCCTAAACCAAAGGACTTATGCACACACTACAACATGTATTTTGTTCAGGGTGACCTCCTGAAGCCTAAATAGGCATTAATTTGACCACACAACTCATTCCTATGAAGATACATTCAAACTCACAAAACGCGCTCAGCTCGGGCTGAAAATGCATTTAAAGCAATAAAAACTCAAATTGAGTGTCACGCCTAAACCAAAGGACTTATGCACACACTTCAACATGTATTTTGTTCAGGATGACCTCCTGAAGCCCATATGAGCATTAATTTGACTACACAACTCATTCCTATGAAGATACATTCAAACTCACAAAACGTGCTCAGCTCGGGCTGAAAATGCATTTAAAGCAATAAAAACTCAAATTGAGTGTCACGCCTAAACCAAAGGACTTATGCACACACTTCAACATGTATTTTGTTCAGGATGACCACCTGACGCCTAAATGAGCATTAATTTGACCACACAACTCATTCCTATGAAGATACATTCAAAGTCAGAAAGCGCGCTCAGCTCGGGCTGAAAATGCATTTAATTTAAAGCAATAAAAACTCAAATTGAGTGTCACGCCTAAACCAAAGGACTTATGCACACACTTCAACATGTATTTAGTTCAGGATGACCACCTGAAGCCTAAATGAGCATTAATTTGACTACACAACTCATTCCTATGAAGATACATTCAAACTCACAAAACGTGCTCAGCTCGGGCTGAAAATGCATTTAAAGCAATTAAAACTCAAATTGAGTGTCACACCTAAACCAAAGGACTTATGCACACACTTCAACATGTATTTTGCTCAGGATGACCTCCTGAAGCCCATATGAGCATTAGTTTGACTACACAACTCATTCCTATAAAGATACATTGAAACTCACAAAACGTGCTCAGCTCGGGCTGAAAATGCATTTAAAGCAATAAAAACTCAAATTGAGTGTCACGCCTAAACCAAAGGACTTATGCACACACTTCAACATGTGTTTTGTTCAGGATGACCTCCTGAAGCCTAAATGAGCAATAATTTGACCACACAACTCATTCCTATGAAGATACATTCAAACTCAAAAAACGTGCTCAGCTCGGGCTGAAAATGCATTTAAAGCAATAAAAACTCAAATTGAGTGTCACAACTAAACCAAAGGACTTATGCACACACTTCAACATGTATTTTGTTCAGGATGACCTCCTGAAGCACATATGAGCATTAATTTGACCACACAACTCATTCCTATGAAGATACATTCAAACTCACAAAACGTGCTCAGCTCGGGCTGAAAATGCATTTAAAGCAATAAAAACTCAAATTGAGTGTCACGCCTAAACCAAAGGACTTATGCACACACTTCAACATGTATTTTGTTCACGATGACCACCTGAAGCCTAAATGAGCATTAATTTGACCACACAACTCATTCCTATGAAGATACATTCAAACTCACAAAACGCGCTCAACTCGGGCTGAAAATGCATTTAAAGCAATAAAAGCTCAAATTGAGTGTCACGCCTAAACCAAAGGACTTATGCACACACTTCAACATGTATTTTGTTCAGGATGACCTCCTGAAGCCCATATGAGCATTAATTTGACCACACAACTCATTCCTATGAAGATACATTCAAACTCACAAAACGCGCTCAGCTCGGGCTGAAAATGCATTTAAAGCAATAAAAACTCAAATTGAGTGTCACGCCTAAACCAAAGGACTAATGCACACACTACAACATGTATTTTGTTCAGGGTGACCTCCTGAAGCCTAAATAAGCATTAATTTGACCACACAACTCATTCCTATGAAGATACATTCAAACTCACAAAACGCGCTCAGCTCGGGCTGAAAATGCATTTAAAGCAATAAAAACTCAAATTGAGTGTCACACCTAAACCAAAGGACTTATGCACACACTTCAACATGTATTTTGTTCAGGATGACATCCTGAAGCCCATATGAGCAATAATTTGACTACACAACTCATTCCTATGAAGATACATTCAAACTCACAAAACGTGCTCAGCTCGGGCTGAAAATGCATTTAAAGCAATTAAAACTCAAATTGAGTGTCACACCTAAACCGAAGGACTTATGCACACACTTCAACATGTATTTTGCTCAGGATGACCTCGTGAAGCCCATATGAGCATTAGTTTGACTACACAACTCATTCCTATAATGATACATTCAAACTCACAAAACGTGCTCAGCTCGGGCTGAAAATGCATTTAAAGCAATAAAAACTCAAATTGAGTGTCACGCCTAAACCAAAGGACTTATGCACACACTTCAACATGTATTTAGTTCAGGATGACCACCTGAAGCCTAAATGAGCATTAATTTGACCACGCAACTCATTCCTATGAAGATACATTCAAACTCACAAAACGTGCTCAACTCGGGCTGAAAATGCATTTAAAGCAATAAAAACTTAAATTGAGTGTCACACCTAAACCAAAGGACTTATGCACACACTTCAACGTGTATTTTGTTCAGGATGACCTCCTGAAGCCCATATGAGCATTAATTTGACCACACAACTCATTCCTATGAAGATACATTCAAACTCACAAAACGTGCTCAGCTCGGGCTGAAAATGCATTTAAAGCAATAAAACTCAAATTGAGTGTCACACCTAAACCAAAGGACTTATTCACACACTTCAACATGTATTTTGTTCAGGATGACCTCCTGAAGCCCATATGAGCATTAATTTGACCACACAACTCATTCCTATGAAGATACATTCAAACTCACAAAACGTGCTCAGCTCGGGCTGAAAATGCATTTAAAGCAATAAAAACTCAAATTGAGTGTCACGCCTAAACCAAAGGACTTATGCACACTTTTCAACATGTATTTTGTTCAGGATGACCTCCTGAAGCCTAAATCAGCAATAATTTCACCACACAACTCATTCCTATGAAGATACATTCAAAGTCAGAAAGCGCGCTCAGCTCGGGCTGAAAATGCATTCAATTTAAAGCAATAAAAACTCAAATTGAGTGTCACGCCTAAACCAAAGGACTTATTCACACACTTCAACATGTATTTAGTTCAGGATGACCACCTGAAGCCTAAATGAGCATTAATTTGACCACACAACTTATTCCTATGAAGATACATTCAAACTCACAAAACGTGCTCAGCTCCGGCTGAAAATGCATTTAAAGCAATAAAAACTCAAATTGAGTGTCACACCTAAACCAAAGGACTTATGCACACACTTCAACATGTATCCTGAAGCCCATATGAGCATTAATTTGACTACACAACTCATTCCTATGAAGATACATTCAAACTCTCAAAACGTGCTCAGCTCGGGCTGAAAATGCATTTAAAGCAATAAAAACTCAAATTGAGTGTCACACCTAAACCAAAGGACTTATGCACACACTTCAACATGTATTTTGTTCAGGATGACCTCCTGAAGCCCATATGAGCATTAATTTGACTACACAACTCATTCCTATGAAGATACATTCAAACTCACAAAACGTGCTCAGCTCGGGCTGAAAATGCATTTAAAGCAATAAAAACTCAAATTGAGTGTCACGCCTAAACCAAAGGACTTATGCACACACTTCAACATGTATTTAGTTCAGGATGACCACCTGAAGCCTAAATGAGCATTAATTTGACCACGCAACTCATTCCTATGAAGATACATTCAAACTCACAAAACGTGCTCAACTCGGGCTGAAAATGCATTTAAAGCAATAAAAACTTAAATTGAGTGTCACACCTAAACCAAAGGACTTATGCACACACTTCAACGTGTATTTTGTTCAGGATGACCTCCTGAAGCCCATATGAGCATTAATTTGACCACACAACTCATTCCTATGAAGATACATTCAAACTCACAAAACGTGCTCAGCTCGGGCTGAAAATGCATTTAAAGCAATAAAACTCAAATTGAGTGTCACACCTAAACCAAAGGACTTATTCACACACTTCAACATGTATTTTGTTCAGGATGACCTCCTGAAGCCCATATGAGCATTAATTTGACCACACAACTCATTCCTATGAAGATACATTCAAACTCACAAAACGTGCTCAGCTCGGGCTGAAAATGCATTTAAAGCAATAAAAACTCAAATTGAGTGTCACGCCTAAACCAAAGGACTTATGCACACTTTTCAACATGTATTTTGTTCAGGATGACCTCCTGAAGCCTAAATCAGCAATAATTTCACCACACAACTCATTCCTATGAAGATACATTCAAAGTCAGAAAGCGCGCTCAGCTCGGGCTGAAAATGCATTCAATTTAAAGCAATAAAAACTCAAATTGAGTGTCACGCCTAAACCAAAGGACTTATTCACACACTTCAACATGTATTTAGTTCAGGATGACCACCTGAAGCCTAAATGAGCATTAATTTGACCACACAACTTATTCCTATGAAGATACATTCAAACTCACAAAACGTGCTCAGCTCCGGCTGAAAATGCATTTAAAGCAATAAAAACTCAAATTGAGTGTCACACCTAAACCAAAGGACTTATGCACACACTTCAACATGTATCCTGAAGCCCATATGAGCATTAATTTGACTACACAACTCATTCCTATGAAGATACATTCAAACTCACAAAACGTGCTCAGCTCGGGCTGAAAATGCATTTAAAGCAATAAAAACTCAAATTGAGTGTCACACCTAAACCAAAGGACTTATGCACACACTTCAACATGTATTTTGTTCAGGATGACCTCCTGAAGCCCATATGAGCATTAATTTGACTACACAACTCATTCCTATGAAGATACATTCAAACTCACAAAACGTGCTCAGCTCGGGCTGAAAATGCATTTAAAGCAATAAAAACTCAAATTGAGTGTCACGCCTAAACCAAAGGACTTATGCACACACTTCAACATGTATTTAGTTCAGGATGACCACCTGAAGCCTAAATGAGCATTAATTTGACCACACAACTCATTCCTATGAAGATATTTTCAAACTCACAAAACGTGCTCAACTCGGGCTGAAAATGCATTTAAAGCAATAAAAACTCAAATTGAGTGTCACGCCTAAACCAAAGGACTTATGCACACACTTCAACATGTATTTTGTTCAGGATGACCTCCTGAAACCTAAATAAGCATTAATTTGACCACACAACTCATTCCTATGAAGATACATTCAAACTCACAAAACGCGCTCAGCTCGGGCTGAAAATGCATTTAAAGCAATAAAAACTCAAATTGAGTGTCACACCTAAACCAAAGGACTTATGCACACACGTCAACATGTATTTTGTTCAGGATGACCACCTGAAGCCTAAATGAGCATTAATTTGACCACACAACTCATTCCTATGAAGATACATTCAAACTCACAAAACGTGCTCAGCTTGGGCTGAAAATGCATTTAAAGCAATGAAAACTCAAATTGAGTGTCACACCTAAACCAAAGGACTTATGCACACACTTCAACATGTATTTTGTTCAGGATGACCTCCTGAAGCCCATATGAGCATTAATTTGACTACACAACTCATTCCTATGAAGATACATTCAAACTCACAAAACGTGCTCAGCTCGGGCTGAAAATGCATTTAAAGCAATAAAAACTCAAATTGAGTGTCACGCCTAAACCAAAGGACTTATGCACACACTTCAACATGTATTTAGTTCAGGATGACCACCTGAAGCCTAAATGAGCATTAATTTGACCACACAACTCATTCCTATGAAGATACATTCAAACTCACAAAACGTGCTCAACTCGGGCTGAAAATGCATTTAAAGCAATAAAAACTCAAATTGAGTGTCACGCCTAAACCAAAGGACTTATGCACTAATTCAACATGTATTTAGTTCAGGATGACATCCTGAAGCCCATATGAGCATTAATTTGACTACACAACTCATTCCTATGAAGATACATTCAAACTCACAAAACGTGCTCAGCTCGGGCTGAAAATGCATTTAAAGCAATAAAAACTCAAATTGAGTGTCACGCCTAAACCAAAGGACTTATGCAAACACTTCAACATGTATTTAGTTCAGGATGACCACCTGAAGCCTAAATGAGCATTAATTTGACCACACAACTCATTCCTATGAAGATACATTCAAACTCACAAAACGTGCTCAACTCGGGCTGAAAATGCATTTAAAGGAATAAAAGCTCAAATTGAGTGTCACGCCTGAACCAAAGGACTTATGCACACACTTCAACATGTATTTTGTTCAGGATGACCTCCTGAAGCCCATATGAGCATTAATTTGACCACACAACTCATTCCTATGAAGATACATTCAAACACACAAAACGTGCTCAGCTCGGCCTGAAAATGCATTTAAAGCAATAAAAACTCAAATTGAGTGTCACACCTAAACCAAAGGACTTATGCACACACTTCAACATGTATTTTGTTCAGGATGACCTCCTGAAGCCCATATGAGCATTAATTTGACTACACAACTCATTCCTATGAAGATACATTCAAACTCACAAAACGTGCTCAGCTCGGGCTGAAAATGCATTTAAAGCAATAAAAACTCAAATTGAGTGTCATGCCTAAACCAAAGGACTTATGCACACACTTCAACATGTATTTTGTTCAGGATGACCTCCTGAAGTCTAAATCAGCAATAATTTGACCACACAACTCATTCCTATGAAGATACATTCAAAGTCAGAAAGCGCGCTCAGCTCGGGCTGAAAATGCATTTAATTTAAAGCAATAAAATCTCAAATTGAGTGTCACGCCTAAACCAAAGGACTTATGCACACACTTCAACATGTATTTAGTTCAGGATGACCACCTGAAGCCTAAATGAGCATTAATTTGACCACACAACTCATTCCTATGAAGATACATTCAAACTCACAAAACGCGCTCAGCTCTGGCTGAAAATGCATTTAAAGCAATAAAAACTCAAATTTAGTGTCACACCTAAACCAAAGGACTTATGCACACACTTTCAACATGTATTTAGTTCAGGATGACCTCCTGAAGCCCATATGAGCATTAATTTGACTACACAACTCATTCCTATGAAGATACATTTAAACTCACAAAACGTGCTCAGCTCGGGCTGAAAATGCATTTAAAGCAATAAAAACTCAAATTGAGTGTCACGCCTAAACCAAAGGACTTATGCACACACTTCAACATGTATTTAGTTCAGGATGACCACCTGAAGCCTAAATGAGCATTAATTTGACCACACAACTCATTCCTATGAAGATACATTCAAACTCACAAAACGTGCTCAGCTCGGGCTGAAAATGCATTCAAAGCAATAAAAACTCAAATTGAGTGTCACGCCTAAACCAAAGGACTTATGCACACACTTCAACATGTATTTTGTTCAGGATGACCTTCTGAAGCCCATATGAGCATTAATTTGACTACACAACTCATTCCTATGAAGATACATTCAAACTCACAAAACGTGCTCAGCTCGGGCTGAAAATGCATTTAAAGCAATAAAAACTCAAATTGAGTGTCACGCCTAAACCAAAGGACTTATGCACACACTTCAACATGTATTTAGTTCAGGATGACCAACTGAAGCCTAAATGAGCATTAATTTGACCACACAACTCATTCCTATGAAGATACATTCAAACTCACAAAACATGCTCAGCTCGGGCTGAAAATGCATTTAAAGCAATAAAAACTCAAATTGAATGTCACGCCTAAACCAAAGGACTTATGCACACACTTCAACATGTATTTTGTTCAGGATGACCACCTGAAGCCTAAATGAGCATTCATTTGACCACACAACTCATTCTATGAAGATACATTCAAACTCACAAAACGTGCTCAGCTCGGGCTGAAAATGCATTTAAAGCAATAAAAACTAAAATTTAGTGTCACGCCTAAACCAAAGGACTTATGCACACACTTCAACATGTGTTTTGTTCAGGATGACCTCCTGAAGCCTAAATGAGCAATAATTTGACCACACAACTCATTCCTATGAAGATACATTCAAACTCAAAAAACGTGCTCAGCTCGGGCTGAAAATTTATTTAAAGCAATAAAAACTCAAATTGAGTGTCACACCTAAACCAAAGGACTAATGCATACACTTCAACATGTATTTTGTTCAGGATGACCTCCTGAAGCCCATATGAGCATTAATTTGACCACATAACTCATTCCTATGAAGATACATTCAAACTCACAAAACGTGCTCAGCTCGGGCTGAAAATGCATTTAAAGCAATAAAAACTCAAATTGAGTGTCACGCCTAAACCAAAGGACTTATGCACACACTTCAACATGTATTTTGTTCACGGTGACCACCTGAAGCCTAAATGAGCATTAATTTGACCACACAACTCATTCCTATGAAGATACATTCAAACTTACAAAACGCGCTCAACTCGGGCTGAAAATGCATTTAAAGCAATAAAAGCTCAAATTGAGTGTCACGCCTAAACCAAAGGACTTATGCACACACTTCAACATGTATTTTGTTCAGGATGACCTCCTGAAGCCCATATGAGCATTAATTTGACCACACAACTCATTCCTATGAAGATACATTCAAACTCACAAAACATGCTCAGCTCGGGCTGAAAATGCATTTAAAGCAATAAAAACTCAAATTGAATGTCACGCCTAAACCAAAGGACTTATGCACACACTTCAACATGTATTTTGTTCAGGATGACCACCTGAAGCCTAAATGAGCATTCATTTGACCACACAACTCATTCTATGAAGATACATTCAAACTCACAAAACGTGCTCAGCTCGGGCTGAAAATGCATTTAAAGCAATAAAAACTAAAATTTAGTGTCACGCCTAAACCAAAGGACTTATGCACACACTTCAACATGTGTTTTGTTCAGGATGACCTCCTGAAGCCTAAATGAGCAATAATTTGACCACACAACTCATTCCTATGAAGATACATTCAAACTCAAAAAACGTGCTCAGCTCGGGCTGAAAATTTATTTAAAGCAATAAAAACTCAAATTGAGTGTCACACCTAAACCAAAGGACTAATGCATACACTTCAACATGTATTTTGTTCAGGATGACCTCCTGAAGCCCATATGAGCATTAATTTGACCACATAACTCATTCCTATGAAGATACATTCAAACTCACAAAACGTGCTCAGCTCGGGCTGAAAATGCATTTAAAGCAATAAAAACTCAAATTGAGTGTCACGCCTAAACCAAAGGACTTATGCACACACTTCAACATGTATTTTGTTCACGGTGACCACCTGAAGCCTAAATGAGCATTAATTTGACCACACAACTCATTCCTATGAAGATACATTCAAACTTACAAAACGCGCTCAACTCGGGCTGAAAATGCATTTAAAGCAATAAAAGCTCAAATTGAGTGTCACGCCTAAACCAAAGGACTTATGCACACACTTCAACATGTATTTTGTTCAGGATGACCTCCTGAAGCCCATATGAGCATTAATTTGACCACACAACTCATTCCTATGAAGATACATTCAAACACACAAAACGTGCTCAGCTCGGCCTGAAAATGCATTTAAAGCAATAAAAACTCAAATTGAGTGTCACGCCTAAACCAAAGGACTTATGCACACACTTCAACATGTATTTTGTTCAGGATGACCACCTGACGCCTAAATGAGCATTAATTTGACCACACAACTCATTCCTATGAAGATACATTCAAACTCACAAAACGCGCTCAGCTCGGGCTGAAAATGCATTTAAAGCAATAAAAACTCAAATTGAGTGTCACACCTAAACCAAAGGACTTATGCACACACTTCAACATGTATTTAGTTCAGGATGACCAACTGAAGCCTAAATGAGCATTAATTTGACCACACAACTCATTCCTATGAAGATACATTCAAACTCACAAAACATGCTCAGCTCGAGCTGAAAATGCATTTAAAGCAATAAAAACTCAAATTGAGTGTCACGCCTAAACCAAAGGACTTATGCACACACTTCAACATGTATTTTGTTCAGGATGACCTCCTGAAGCCCATATGAGCATTAATTTGACTACACAACTCATTCCTATGAAGATACATTCAAACTCACAAAACGTGCTCAGCTCGGGCTGAAAATGCATTTAAAGCAATAAAAACTCAAATTGAGTGTCACGCCTAAACCAAAGGACTTATGCACACACTTCAACATGTATTTTGTTCAGGATGACCACCTGACGCCTAAATGAGCATTAATTTGACCACACAACTCATTCCTATGAAGATACATTCAAAGTCAGAAAGCGCGCTCAGCTCGGGCTGAAAATGCATTTAATTTAAAGCAATAAAAACTCAAATTGAGTGTCACGCCTAAACCAAAGGACTTATGCACACACTTCAACATGTATTTAGTTCAGGATGACCACCTGAAGCCTAAATGAGCATTAATTTGACTACACAACTCATTCCTATGAAGATACATTCAAACTCACAAAACGTGCTCAGCTCGGGCTGAAAATGCATTTAAAGCAATTAAAACTCAAATTGAGTGTCACACCTAAACCAAAGGACTTATGCACACACTTCAACATGTATTTTGCTCAGGATGACCTCCTGAAGCCCATATGAGCATTAGTTTGACTACACAACTCATTCCTATAAAGATACATTGAAACTCACAAAACGTGCTCAGCTCGGGCTGAAAATGCATTTAAAGCAATAAAAACTCAAATTGAGTGTCACGCCTAAACCAAAGGACTTATGCACACACTTCAACATGTGTTTTGTTCAGGATGACCTCCTGAAGCCTAAATGAGCAATAATTTGACCACACAACTCATTCCTATGAAGATACATTCAAACTCAAAAAACGTGCTCAGCTCGGGCTGAAAATGCATTTAAAGCAATAAAAACTCAAATTGAGTGTCACAACTAAACCAAAGGACTTATGCACACACTTCAACGTGTATTTTGTTCAGGATGACCTCCTGAAGCACATATGAGCATTAATTTGACCACACAACTCATTCCTATGAAGATACATTCAAACTCACAAAACGTGCTCAGCTCGGGCTGAAAATGCATTTAAAGCAATAAAAACTCAAATTGAGTGTCACGCCTAAACCAAAGGACTTATGCACACACTTCAACATGTATTTTGTTCACGATGACCACCTGAAGCCTAAATGAGCATTAATTTGACCACACAACTCATTCCTATGAAGATACATTCAAACTCACAAAACGCGCTCAACTCGGGCTGAAAATGCATTTAAAGCAATAAAAGCTCAAATTGAGTGTCACGCCTAAACCAAAGGACTTATGCACACACTTCAACATGTATTTTGTTCAGGATGACCTCCTGAAGCCCATATGAGCATTAATTTGACCACACAACTCATTCCTATGAAGATACATTCAAACTCACAAAACGCGCTCAGCTCGGGCTGAAAATGCATTTAAAGCAATAAAAACTCAAATTGAGTGTCACGCCTAAACCAAAGGACTTATGCACACACTACAACATGTATTTTGTTCAGGGTGACCTCCTGAAGCCTAAATAAGCATTAATTTGACCACACAACTCATTCCTATGAAGATACATTCAAACTCACAAAATGCGCTCAGCTCGGGCTGAAAATGCATTTAAAGCAATAAAAACTCAAATTGAGTGTCACACCTAAACCAAAGGACTTATGCACACACTTCAACATGTATTTTGTTCAGGATGACATCCTGAAGCCCATATGAGCATTAATTTGACTACACAACTCATTCCTATGAAGATACATTCAAACTCACAAAACGTGCTCAGCTCGGGCTGAAAATGCATTTAAAGCAATTAAAACTCAAATTGAGTGTCACACCTAAACCAAAGGACTTATGCACACACTTCAACATGTATTTTGCTCAGGATGACCTCGTGAAGCCCATATGAGCATTAGTTTGACTACACAACTCATTCCTATAAAGATACATTCAAACTCACAAAACGTGCTCAGCTCGGGCTGAAAATGCATTTAAAGCAATAAAAACTCAAATTGAGTGTCACGCCTAAACCAAAGGACTTATGCACACACTTCAACATGTATTTAGTTCAGGATGACCACCTGAAGCCTAAATGAGCATTAATTTGACCACGCAACTCATTCCTATGAAGATACATTCAAACTCACAAAACGTGCTCAACTCGGGCTGAAAATGCATTTAAAGCAATAAAAACTCAAATTGAGTGTCACACCTAAACCAAAGGACTTATGCACACACTTCAACGTGTATTTTGTTCAGGATGACCTCCTGAAGCCCATATGAGCATTATTTTGACCACACAACTCATTCCTATGAAGATACATTCAAACTCACAAAACGTGCTCAGCTCGGGCTGAAAATGCATTTAAAGCAATAAAACTCAAATTGAGTGTCACACCTAAACCAAAGGACTTATTCACACACTTCAACATGTATTTTGTTCAGGATGACCTCCTGAAGCCCATATGAGCATTAATTTGACCACACAACTCATTCCTATGAAGATACATTCAAACTCACAAAACGTGCTCAGCTCGGGCTGAAAATGCATTTAAAGCAATAAAAACTCAAATTGAGTGTCACGCCTAAACCAAAGGACTTATGCACACTTTTCAAGATGTATTTTGTTCAGGATGACCTCCTGAAGCCTAAATCAGCAATAATTTCACCACACAACTCATTCCTATGAAGATACATTCAAAGTCAGAAAGCGCGCTCAGCTCGGGCTGAAAATGCATTCAATTTAAAGCAATAAAAACTCAAATTGAGTGTCACGCCTAAACCAAAGGACTTATGCACTAATTCAACATGTATTTAGTTCAGGATGACATCCTGAAGCCCATATGAGCATTAATTTGACTACACAACTCATTCCTATGAAGATACATTCAAACTCACAAAACGTGCTCAGCTCGGGCTGAAAATGCATTTAAAGCAATAAAAACTCAAATTGAGTGTCACGCCTAAACCAAAGGACTTATGCAAACACTTCAACATGTATTTAGTTCAGGATGACCACCTGAAGCCTAAATGAGCATTAATTTGACCACACAACTCATTCCTATGAAGATACATTCAAACTCACAAAACGTGCTCAACTCGGGCTGAAAATGCATTTAAAGGAATAAAAGCTCAAATTGAGTGTCACGCCTGAACCAAAGGACTTATGCACACACTTCAACATGTATTTTGTTCAGGATGACCTCCTGAAGCCCATATGAGCATTAATTTGACCACACAACTCATTCCTATGAAGATACATTCAAACACACAAAACGTGCTCAGCTCGGCCTGAAAATGCATTTAAAGCAATAAAAACTCAAATTGAGTGTCACACCTAAACCAAAGGACTTATGCACACACTTCAACATGTATTTTGTTCAGGATGACCTCCTGAAGCCCATATGAGCATTAATTTGACTACACAACTCATTCCTATGAAGATACATTCAAACTCACAAAACGTGCTCAGCTCGGGCTGAAAATGCATTTAAAGCAATAAAAACTCAAATTGAGTGTCATGCCTAAACCAAAGGACTTATGCACACACTTCAACATGTATTTTGTTCAGGATGACCTCCTGAAGTCTAAATCAGCAATAATTTGACCACACAACTCATTCCTATGAAGATACATTCAAAGTCAGAAAGCGCGCTCAGCTCGGGCTGAAAATGCATTTAATTTAAAGCAATAAAATCTCAAATTGAGTGTCACGCCTAAACCAAAGGACTTATGCACACACTTCAACATGTATTTAGTTCAGGATGACCACCTGAAGCCTAAATGAGCATTACTTTGACCACACAACTCATTCCTATGAAGATACATTCAAACTCACAAAACGCGCTCAGCTCTGGCTGAAAATGCATTTAAAGCAATAAAAACTCAAATTTAGTGTCACACCTAAACCAAAGGACTTATGCACACACTTTCAACATGTATTTAGTTCAGGATGACCTCCTGAAGCCCATATGAGCATTAATTTGACTACACAACTCATTCCTATGAAGATACATTTAAACTCACAAAACGTGCTCAGCTCGGGCTGAAAATGCATTTAAAGCAATAAAAACTCAAATTGAGTGTCACGCCTAAACCAAAGGACTTATGCACACACTTCAACATGTATTTAGTTCAGGATGACCACCTGAAGCCTAAATGAGCATTAATTTGACCACACAACTCATTCCTATGAAGATACATTCAAACTCACAAAACGTGCTCAGCTCGGGCTGAAAATGCATTCAAAGCAATAAAAACTCAAATTGAGTGTCACGCCTAAACCAAAGGACTTATGCACACACTTCAACATGTATTTTGTTCAGGATGACCTTCTGAAGCCCATATGAGCATTAATTTGACTACACAACTCATTCCTATGAAGATACATTCAAACTCACAAAACGTGCTCAGCTCGGGCTGAAAATGCATTTAAAGCAATAAAAACTCAAATTGAGTGTCACGCCTAAACCAAAGGACTTATGCACACACTTCAACATGTATTTAGTTCAGGATGACCAACTGAAGCCTAAATGAGCATTAATTTGACCACACAACTCATTCCTAGGAAGATACATTCAAACTCACAAAACATGCTCAGCTCGGGCTGAAAATGCATTTAAAGCAATAAAAACTCAAATTGAATGTCACGCCTAAACCAAAGGACTTATGCACACACTTCAACATGTATTTTGTTCAGGATGACCACCTGAAGCCTAAATGAGCATTCATTTGACCACACAACTCATTCTATGAAGATACATTCAAACTCACAAAACGTGCTCAGCTCGGGCTGAAAATGCATTTAAAGCAATAAAAACTAAAAATTTAGTGTCACGCCTAAACCAAAGGACTTATGCACACACTTCAACATGTGTTTTGTTCAGGATGACCTCCTGAAGCCTAAATGAGCAATAATTTGACCACACAACTCATTCCTATGAAGATACATTCAAACTCAAAAAACGTGCTCAGCTCGGGCTGAAAATTTATTTAAAGCAATAAAAACTCAAATTGAGTGTCACACCTAAACCAAAGGACTAATGCATACACTTCAACATGTATTTTGTTCAGGATGACCTCCTGAAGCCCATATGAGCATTAATTTGACCACATAACTCATTCCTATGAAGATACATTCAAACTCACAAAACGTGCTCAGCTCGGGCTGAAAATGCATTTAAAGCAATAAAAACTCAAATTGAGTGTCACGCCTAAACCAAAGGACTTATGCACACACTTCAACATGTATTTTGTTCACGGTGACCACCTGAAGCCTAAATGAGCATTAATTTGACCACACAACTCATTCCTATGAAGATACATTCAAACTTACAAAACGCGCTCAACTCGGGCTGAAAATGCATTTAAAGCAATAAAAGCTCAAATTGAGTGTCACGCCTAAACCAAAGGACTTATGCACACACTTCAACATGTATTTTGTTCAGGATGACCTCCTGAAGCCCATATGAGCATTAATTTGACCACACAACTCATTCCTATGAAGATACATTCAAACTCACAAAACATGCTCAGCTCGGGCTGAAAATGCATTTAAAGCAATAAAAACTCAAATTGAATGTCACGCCTAAACCAAAGGACTTATGCACACACTTCAACATGTATTTTGTTCAGGATGACCACCTGAAGCCTAAATGAGCATTCATTTGACCACACAACTCATTCTATGAAGATACATTCAAACTCACAAAACGTGCTCAGCTCGGGCTGAAAATGCATTTAAAGCAATAAAAACTAAAATTTAGTGTCACGCCTAAACCAAAGGACTTATGCACACACTTCAACATGTGTTTTGTTCAGGATGACCTCCTGAAGCCTAAATGAGCAATAATTTGACCACACAACTCATTCCTATGAAGATACATTCAAACTCAAAAAACGTGCTCAGCTCGGGCTGAAAATTTATTTAAAGCAATAAAAACTCAAATTGAGTGTCACACCTAAACCAAAGGACTAATGCATACACTTCAACATGTATTTTGTTCAGGATGACCTCCTGAAGCCCATATGAGCATTAATTTGACCACATAACTCATTCCTATGAAGATACATTCAAACTCACAAAACGTGCTCAGCTCGGGCTGAAAATGCATTTAAAGCAATAAAAACTCAAATTGAGTGTCACGCCTAAACCAAAGGACTTATGCACACACTTCAACATGTATTTTGTTCACGGTGACCACCTGAAGCCTAAATGAGCATTAATTTGACCACACAACTCATTCCTATGAAGATACATTCAAACTTACAAAACGCGCTCAACTCGGGCTGAAAATGCATTTAAAGCAATAAAAGCTCAAATTGAGTGTCACGCCTAAACCAAAGGACTTATGCACACACTTCAACATGTATTTTGTTCAGGATGACCTCCTGAAGCCCATATGAGCATTAATTTGACCACACAACTCATTCCTATGAAGATACATTCAAACACACAAAACGTGCTCAGCTCGGCCTGAAAATGCATTTAAAGCAATAAAAACTCAAATTGAGTGTCACGCCTAAACCAAAGGACTTATGCACACACTTCAACATGTATTTTGTTCAGGATGACCACCTGACGCCTAAATGAGCATTAATTTGACCACACAACTCATTCCTATGAAGATACATTCAAACTCACAAAACGCGCTCAGCTCGGGCTGAAAATGCATTTAAAGCAATAAAAACTCAAATTGAGTGTCACACCTAAACCAAAGGACTTATGCACACACTTCAACATGTATTTAGTTCAGGATGACCAACTGAAGCCTAAATGAGCATTAATTTGACCACACAACTCATTCCTATGAAGATACATTCAAACTCACAAAACATGCTCAGCTCGAGCTGAAAATGCATTTAAAGCAATAAAAACTCAAATTGAGTGTCACGCCTAAACCAAAGGACTTATGCACACACTTCAACATGTATTTTGTTCAGGATGACCTCCTGAAGCCCATATGAGCATTAATTTGACTACACAACTCATTCCTATGAAGATACATTCAAACTCACAAAACGTGCTCAGCTCGGGCTGAAAATGCATTTAAAGCAATAAAAACTCAAATTGAGTGTCACGCCTAAACCAAAGGACTTATGCACACACTTCAACATGTATTTTGTTCAGGATGACCACCTGACGCCTAAATGAGCATTAATTTGACCACACAACTCATTCCTATGAAGATACATTCAAAGTCAGAAAGCGCGCTCAGCTCGGGCTGAAAATGCATTTAATTTAAAGCAATAAAAACTCAAATTGAGTGTCACGCCTAAACCAAAGGACTTATGCACACACTTCAACATGTATTTAGTTCAGGATGACCACCTGAAGCCTAAATGAGCATTAATTTGACTACACAACTCATTCCTATGAAGATACATTCAAACTCACAAAACGTGCTCAGCTCGGGCTGAAAATGCATTTAAAGCAATTAAAACTCAAATTGAGTGTCACACCTAAACCAAAGGACTTATGCACACACTTCAACATGTATTTTGCTCAGGATGACCTCCTGAAGCCCATATGAGCATTAGTTTGACTACACAACTCATTCCTATAAAGATACATTGAAACTCACAAAACGTGCTCAGCTCGGGCTGAAAATGCATTTAAAGCAATAAAAACTCAAATTGAGTGTCACGCCTAAACCAAAGGACTTATGCACACACTTCAACATGTGTTTTGTTCAGGATGACCTCCTGAAGCCTAAATGAGCAATAATTTGACCACACAACTCATTCCTATGAAGATACATTCAAACTCAAAAAACGTGCTCAGCTCGGGCTGAAAATGCATTTAAAGCAATAAAAACTCAAATTGAGTGTCACAACTAAACCAAAGGACTTATGCACACACTTCAACGTGTATTTTGTTCAGGATGACCTCCTGAAGCACATATGAGCATTAATTTGACCACACAACTCATTCCTATGAAGATACATTCAAACTCACAAAACGTGCTCAGCTCGGGCTGAAAATGCATTTAAAGCAATAAAAACTCAAATTGAGTGTCACGCCTAAACCAAAGGACTTATGCACACACTTCAACATGTATTTTGTTCACGATGACCACCTGAAGCCTAAATGAGCATTAATTTGACCACACAACTCATTCCTATGAAGATACATTCAAACTCACAAAACGCGCTCAACTCGGGCTGAAAATGCATTTAAAGCAATAAAAGCTCAAATTGAGTGTCACGCCTAAACCAAAGGACTTATGCACACACTTCAACATGTATTTTGTTCAGGATGACCTCCTGAAGCCCATATGAGCATTAATTTGACCACACAACTCATTCCTATGAAGATACATTCAAACTCACAAAACGCGCTCAGCTCGGGCTGAAAATGCATTTAAAGCAATAAAAACTCAAATTGAGTGTCACGCCTAAACCAAAGGACTTATGCACACACTACAACATGTATTTTGTTCAGGGTGACCTCCTGAAGCCTAAATAAGCATTAATTTGACCACACAACTCATTCCTATGAAGATACATTCAAACTCACAAAATGCGCTCAGCTCGGGCTGAAAATGCATTTAAAGCAATAAAAACTCAAATTGAGTGTCACACCTAAACCAAAGGACTTATGCACACACTTCAACATGTATTTTGTTCAGGATGACATCCTGAAGCCCATATGAGCATTAATTTGACTACACAACTCATTCCTATGAAGATACATTCAAACTCACAAAACGTGCTCAGCTCGGGCTGAAAATGCATTTAAAGCAATTAAAACTCAAATTGAGTGTCACACCTAAACCAAAGGACTTATGCACACACTTCAACATGTATTTTGCTCAGGATGACCTCGTGAAGCCCATATGAGCATTAGTTTGACTACACAACTCATTCCTATAAAGATACATTCAAACTCACAAAACGTGCTCAGCTCGGGCTGAAAATGCATTTAAAGCAATAAAAACTCAAATTGAGTGTCACGCCTAAACCAAAGGACTTATGCACACACTTCAACATGTATTTAGTTCAGGATGACCACCTGAAGCCTAAATGAGCATTAATTTGACCACGCAACTCATTCCTATGAAGATACATTCAAACTCACAAAACGTGCTCAACTCGGGCTGAAAATGCATTTAAAGCAATAAAAACTCAAATTGAGTGTCACACCTAAACCAAAGGACTTATGCACACACTTCAACGTGTATTTTGTTCAGGATGACCTCCTGAAGCCCATATGAGCATTATTTTGACCACACAACTCATTCCTATGAAGATACATTCAAACTCACAAAACGTGCTCAGCTCGGGCTGAAAATGCATTTAAAGCAATAAAACTCAAATTGAGTGTCACACCTAAACCAAAGGACTTATTCACACACTTCAACATGTATTTTGTTCAGGATGACCTCCTGAAGCCCATATGAGCATTAATTTGACCACACAACTCATTCCTATGAAGATACATTCAAACTCACAAAACGTGCTCAGCTCGGGCTGAAAATGCATTTAAAGCAATAAAAACTCAAATTGAGTGTCACGCCTAAACCAAAGGACTTATGCACACTTTTCAAGATGTATTTTGTTCAGGATGACCTCCTGAAGCCTAAATCAGCAATAATTTCACCACACAACTCATTCCTATGAAGATACATTCAAAGTCAGAAAGCGCGCTCAGCTCGGGCTGAAAATGCATTCAATTTAAAGCAATAAAAACTCAAATTGAGTGTCACGCCTAAACCAAAGGACTTATTCACACACTTCAACATGTATTTAGTTCAGGATGACCACCTGAAGCCTAAATGAGCATTAATTTGACCACACAACTCATTCCTATGAAGATACATTCAAACTCACAAAACGTGCTCAGCTCCGGCTGAAAATGCATTTAAAGCAATAAAAACTCAAATTGAGTGTCACACCTAAACCAAAGGACTTATGCACACACTTCAACATGTATCCTGAAGCCCATATGAGCATTAATTTGACTACACAACTCATTCCTATGAAGATACATTCAAACTCACAAAACGTGCTCAGCTCGGGCTGAAAATGCATTTAAAGCAATAAAAACTCAAATTGAGTGTCACACCTAAACCAAAGGACTTATGCACACACTTCAACATGTATTTTGTTCAGGATGACCTCCTGAAGCCCATATGAGCATTAATTTGACTACACAACTCATTCCTATGAAGATACATTCAAACTCACAAAACGTGCTCAGCTCGGGCTGAAAATGCATTTAAAGCAATAAAAACTCAAATTGAGTGTCACGCCTAAACCAAAGGACTTATGCACACACTTCAACATGTATTTAGTTCAGGATGACCACCTGAAGCCTAAATGAGCATTAATTTGACCACACAACTCATTCCTATGAAGATATTTTCAAACTCACAAAACGTGCTCAACTCGGGCTGAAAATGCATGTAAAGCAATAAAAACTCAAATTGAGTGTCACGCCTAAACCAAAGGACTTATGCACACACTTCAACATGTATTTTGTTCAGGATGACCTCCTGAAGCCTAAATAAGCATTAATTTGACCACACAACTCATTCCTATGAAGATACATTCAAACTCACAAAACGCGCTCAGCTCGGGCTGAAAATGCATTTAAAGCAATAAAAACTCAAATTGAGTGTCACACCTAAACCAAAGGACTTATGCACACACGTCAACATGTATTTTGTTCAGGATGACCACCTGAAGCCTAAATGAGCATTAATTTGACCACACAACTCATTCCTATGAAGATACATTCAAACTCACAAAACATGCTCAGCTCGGGCTGAAAATGCATTTAAAGCAATAAAAACTCAAATTGAATGTCACGCCTAAACCAAAGGACTTATGCACACACTTCAACATGTATTTTGTTCAGGATGACCACCTGAAGCCTAAATGAGCATTAATTTGACCACACAACTCATTCTATGAAGATACATTCAAACTCACAAAACATGCTCAGCTCGGGCTGAAAATGCATTTAAAGCAATAAAAACTCAAATTGAATGTCACGCCTAAACCAAAGGACTTATGCCCACACTTCAACATGTATTTAGTTCAGGATGACCACCTGAAGCCTAAATGAGCATTAATTTGACCACACAACTCATTCCTATGAAGATACATTCAAACTCACAAAACGTGCTCAGCTCGGGCTGAAAATGCATTTAAAGGAATAAAAGCTCAAATTGAGTGTCACGCCTAAACCAAAGGACTTATGCACACACTTCAACATGTATTTTGTTCAGGATGACCTCCTGAAGCCCATATGAGCATTAATTTGACCACACAACTCATTCCTATGAAGATACATTCAAACACACAAAACGTGCTCAGCTCGGCCTGAAAATGCATTTAAAGCAATAAAAACTCAAATTGAGTGTCACACCTAAACCAAAGGACTTATGCACACACGTCAACATGTATTTTGTTCAGGATGACCACCTGAAGCCTAAATGAGCATTAATTTGACCACACAACTCATTCCTATGAAGATACATTCAAACTCACAAAACATGCTCAGCTCGGGCTGAAAATGCATTTAAAGCAATAACAACTCAAATTGAATGTCACGCCTAAACCAAAGGACTTATGCACACACTTCAACATGTATTTTGTTCAGGATGACCACCTGAAGCCTAAATGAACATTAATTTGACCACACAACTCATTCTATGAAGATACATTCAAACTCACAAAACGTGCTCAGCTCCGGCTGAAAATGCATTTAAAGCAATAAAAACTCAAATTGAGTGTCACGCCTAAACCAAAGGACTTATGCCCACACTTCAACATGTATTTAGTTCAGGATGACCACCTGAAGCCTAAATGAGCATTAATTTGACCACACAACTCATTCCTATGAAGATACATTCAAACTCACAAAACGTGCTCAGCTCGGGCTGAAAATGCATTTAAAGGAATAAAAGCTCAAATTGAGTGTCACGCCTAAACCAAAGGACTTATGCACACACTTCAACATGTATTTTGTTCAGGATGACCTCCTGAAGCCCATATGAGCATTAATTTGACCACACAACTCATTCCTATGAAGATACATTCAAACACACAAAACGTGCTCAGCTCGGGCTGAAAATGCATTTAAAGCAATAAAAACTCAAATTGAGTGTCACGCCTAAACCAAAGGACTTATGCACACACTTCAACATGTATTTTGTTCAGGATGACCTCCTGAAGCCTAAATAAGCATTAATTTGACCACACAACTCATTTCTATGACGATACATTCAAACTCACAAAACGCGCTCAGCTCGGGCTGAAAATGCATTTAAAGCAATAAAAACTCAAATTGAGTGTCACACCTAAACCAAAGGACTTATGCACACACATCAACATGTATTTAGTTCAGGATGACCACCTGAAGCCTAAATGAGCATTAATTTGACCACACAACTCATTCCTATGAAGATACATTCAAACTCACAAAACGTGCTCAGCTCGGGCTGAAAATGCATTTAAAGCAATAAAAACTCAAATTGAGTGTCACACCTAAACCAAAGGACTTATGCACACACTTCAACATGTATTTTGTTCAGGATGACCCTCTGAACCCCATATGAGCATTAATTTGACTACACAACTCATTCCTATGAAGATACATTTAAACTCACAAAACTTGCTTAGCTCGGGCTGAAAATGCATTTAAAGCAATAAAAACTCAAATTGAGTGTCACGCCTAAACCAAAGGACTTATGCACACACTTCAACATGTATTTTGTTCAGGATGACCACCTGACGCCTAAATGAGCATTAATTTGACCACACAACTCATTCCTATGAAGATACATTCAAACTCACAAAACGTGCTCAGCTCGGGCTGAAAATGCATTTAAAGCAATAAAAACTCAAATTGAGTGTCACGCCTAAACCAAAGGACTTATGCACACACTTCAACATGTATTTTGTTCAGGATGACCTCCTGAAGCCTAAATCAGCAATAATTTGACCACACAACTCATTCCTATGAAGATACATTCAAAGTCAGAAAGCGCGCTCAGCTCGGGCTGAAAATGCATTTAATTTAAAGCAATAAAAACTCAAATTGAATGTCACGCCTAAACCAAAGGACTTATGCACACACTTCAACATGTATTTAGTTCAGGATGACCACCTGAAGCCTAAATGAGCATTAATTTGACCACACAACTCATTCCTATGAAGATACATTCAAACTCACAAAACGTGCTCAGCTCGGGCTGAAAATGCATTTAAAGCAATAAAAACTCAAATTGAGTGTCACACCTAAACCAAAGGACTTATGCACACACTTCAACATGTATTTTGTTCAGGATGACCTCCTGAAGCCCATATGAGCATTAATTTGACTACACAACTCATTCCTATGAAGATACATTCAAACTCACAAAACGTGCTCAGCTCGGGCTGAAAATGCATTTAAAGCAATAAAAACTCAAATTGAGTGTCACGCCTAAACCAAAGGACTTATGCACACACTTCAACATGTATTTTGTTCAGGATGACCTCCTGAAGCCTAAATAAGCATTAATTTGACCACACAACTCATTCCTATGAAGATACATTCAAACTCACAAAACGCGCTCAGCTCGGGCTGAAAATGCATTTAAAGCAATAAAAACTCAAATTTAGTGTCACACCTAAACCAAAGGACTTATGCACACACTTCAACATGTATTTAGTTCAGGATGACATCCTGAAGCCCATATGAGCATTAATTTGACTACACAACTCATTCCTATGAAGATACATTCAAACTCACAAAACGTGCTCAACTCGGGCTGAAAATGCATTTAAAGCAATAAAAACTCAAATTGAGTGTCACGCCTAAACCAAAGGACTTATGCACACACTTCAACATGTATTTAGTTCAGGATGACCACCTGAAGCCTAAATGAGCATTAATTTGACTACACAACTCATTCCTATGAAGATACATTCAAACTCACAAAACGTGCTCAGCTCGGGCTGAAAATGCATTTAAAGCAATAAAAACTCAAATTGAGTGTCACACCTAAACCAAAGGACTTATGCACACACTTCAACATGTATTTTGTTCAGGATGACCTCCTGAAGCCCATATGAGCAATAATTTGACTACACAACTCATTCCTATAAAGATACATTCAAACTCACAAAACGTGCTCAGCTCGGGCTGAAAATGCATTTAAAGCAATAAAAACTCAAATTGAGTGTCACGCCTAAACCAAAGGACTTATGCACACACTTCAACATGTATTTAGTTCAGGATGACCACCTGAAGCCTAAATGAGCATTAATTTGACCACACAACTCATTCCTATGAAGATACATTCAAACTCACAAAACGTGCTCAGCTCGGGCTGAAAATGCATTTAAGGCAATAAAAACTCAAATTGAGTGTCACGCCTAAACCAAAGGACTTATGCACACACTTCAACATGTATTTTGTTCAGGATGACCTCCTGAAGCCTAAATCAGCAATAATTTCACCACACAACTCATTCCTATGAAGATACATTCAAAGTCAGAAAGCGCTCTCAGCTCGGGCTGAAAATGCATTTAATTTAAAGCAATAAAAACTCAAATTGAGTGTCACGCCTAAACCAAAGGACTTATGCACACACTTCAACATGTATTTAGTTCTGGATGACCACCTGAAGCCTAAATGAGCATTAATTTGACCACACAACTCATTCCTATGAAGATACATTCAAACTCACAAAACGTGCTCAGCTCGGGCTGAAAATGCATTTAAAGCAATAAAAACTCAAATTGAGTGTCACACCTAAACCAAAGGACTTATGCACACACTTCAACATGTATTTTGTTCAGGATGACCTCCTGAAGCCCATATGAGCATTAATTTGACTACACAACTCATTCCTATGAAGATACATTCAAACTCACAAAACGTGCTTAGCTCGGGCTGAAAATGCATTTAAATCAATAAAAACTCAAATTGAGTGTCACGCCTAAACCAAAGGACTTATGCACACACTTCAACATGTATTTAGTTCAGGATGACCACCTGAAGCCTAAATGAGCATTAATTTGACCACACAACTCATTCCTATGAAGATATTTTCAAACTCACAAAACGTGCTCAACTCGGGCTGAAAATGCATTTAAAGCAATAAAAACTCAAATTGAGTGTCACGCCTAAACCAAAGGACTTATGCACACACTTCAACATGTATTTTGTTCAGGATGACCTCCTGAAGCCTAAATAAGCATTAATTTGACCACACAACTCATTCCTATGAAGATACATTCAAACTCACAAAACATGCTCAGCTCGGGCTGAAAATGCATTTAAAGCAATAAAAACTCAAATTGAATGTCACGCCTAAACCAAAGGACTTATGCACACACTTCAACATGTATTTTGTTCAGGATGACCACCTGAAGCCTAAATGAGCATTCATTTGACCACACAACTCATTCTATGAAGATACATTCAAACTCACAAAACGTGCTCAGCTCGGGCTGAAAATGCATTTAAAGCAATAAAAACTCAAATTGAGTGTCACGCCTAAACCAAAGGACTTATGCACACACTTCAACATGTGTTTTGTTCAGGATGACCTCCTGAAGCCTAAATGAGCAATAATTTGACCACACAACTCATTCCTATGAAGATACATTCAAACTCAAAAAACGTGCTCAGCTCGGGCTGAAAATGCATTTAAAGCAATAAAAACTCAAATTGAGTGTCACAACTAAACCAAAGGACTTATGCACACACTTCAACATGTATTTTGTTCAGGATGACCTCCTGAAGCACATATGAGCATTAATTTGACCACACAACTCATTCCTATGAAGATACATTCAAACTCACAAAACATGCTCAGCTCGGGCTGAAAATGCATTTAAAGAAATAAAAACTCAAATTGAATGTCACGCCTAAACCAAAGGACTTATGCACACACTTCAACATGTATTTTGTTCAGGATGACCACCTGAAGCCTAAATGAGCATTCATTTGACCACACAACTCATTCTATGAAGATACATTCAAACTCACAAAACGTGCTCAGCTCGGGCTGAAAATGCATTTAAAGCAATAAAAACTAAAATTTAGTGTCACGCCTAAACCAAAGGACTTATGCACACACTTCAACATGTGTTTTGTTCAGGATGACCTCCTGAAGCCTAAATGAGCAATAATTTGACCACACAACTCATTCCTATGAAGATACATTCAAACTCAAAAAACGTGCTCAGCTCGGGCTGAAAATTTATTTAAAGCAATAAAAACTCAAATTGAGTGTCACACCTAAACCAAAGGACTAATGCACACACTTCAACATGTATTTTGTTCAGGATGACCTCCTGAAGCCCATATGAGCATTAATTTGACCACATAACTCATTCCTATGAAGATACATTCAAACTCACAAAACGTGCTCAGCTCGGGCTGAAAATGCATTTAAAGCAATAAAAACTCAAATTGAGTGTCACGCCTAAACCAAAGGACTTATGCACACACTTCAACATGTATTTTGTTCACGATGACCACCTGAAGCCTAAATGAGCATTAATTTGCCCACACAACTCATTCCTATGAAGATACATTCAAACTCACAAAACGCGCTCAACTCGGGCTGAAAATGCATTTAAAGCAATAAAAGCTCAAATTGAGTGTCACGCCTAAACCAAAGGACTTATGCACACACTTCAACATGTATTTTGTTCAGGATGACCTCCTGAAGCCCATATGAGCATTAATTTGACCACACAACTCATTCCTATGAAGATACATTCAAACACACAAAACGTGCTCAGCTCGGCCTGAAAATGCATTTAAAGCAATAAAAACTCAAATTGAGTGTCACGCCTAAACCAAAGGACTTATGCACACACTTCAACATGTATTTTGTTCAGGATTACCACCTGACGCCTAAATGAGCATTAATTTGACCACACAACTCATTCCTATGAAGATACATTCAAACTCACAAAACGCGCTCAGCTCGGGCTGAAAATGCATTTAAAGCAATAAAAACTCAAATTGAGTGTCACGCCTAAACCAAAGGACTTATGCACACACTTCAACATGTATTTTGTTCAGGATGACCTCCTGAAGCCTAAATAAGCATTAATTTGACCACATAACTCATTCCTATGAAGATACATTCAAACTCACAAAACGCGCTCAGCTCGGGCTGAAAATGCATTTAAAGGAATAAAAACTCAAATTGAGTGTCACACCTAAACCAAAGGAATTATTCACACACTTCAACATGTATTTAGTTCAGGATGACCACCTGAAGCCTAAATGAGCATTAATTTGACCACACAACTCATTCCTATGAAGATACATTCAAACTCACAAAACGTGCTCAACTCGGGCTGAAAATGCATTTAAAGCAATAAAAACTCAAATTGAGTGTCACGCCTAAACCAAAGGACTTATGCACTAATTCAACATGTATTTAGTTCAGGATGACATCCTGAAGCCCATATGAGCATTAATTTGACTACACAACTCATTCCTATGAAGATACATTCAAACTCACAAAACGTGCTCAGCTCGGGCTGAAAATGCATTTAAAGCAATAAAAACTCAAATTGAGTGTCACGCCTAAACCAAAGGACTTATGCAAACACTTCAACATGTATTTAGTTCAGGATGACCACCTGAAGCCTAAATGAGCATTAATTTGACCACACAACTCATTCCTATGAAGATACATTCAAACTCACAAAACGTGCTCAACTCGGGCTGAAAATGCATTTAAAGGAATAAAAGCTCAAATTGAGTGTCACGCCTGAACCAAAGGACTTATGCACACACTTCAACATGTATTTTGTTCAGGATGACCTCCTGAAGCCCATATGAGCATTAATTTGACCACACAACTCATTCCTATGAAGATACATTCAAACACACAAAACGTGCTCAAAGCAATAAAAACTCAAATTGAGTGTCACACCTAAACCAAAGGACTTATGCACACACTTCAACATGTATTTTGTTCAGGATGACCTCCTGAAGCCCATATGAGCATTAATTTGACTACACAACTCATTCCTATGAAAATACATTCAAACTCACAAAACGTGCTCAGCTCGGGCTGAAAATGCATTTAAAGCAATAAAAACTCAAATTGAGTGTCACACCTAAACCAAAGGACTTATGCACACACTTCAACATGTATTTTGTTCAGGATGACCTCCTGAAGCCCATATGAGCATTAATTTGACTACACAACTCATTCCTATGAAGATACATTCAAACTCACAAAACGTGCTTAGCTCGGGCTGAAAATGCATTTAAATCAATAAAAACTCAAATTGAGTGTCACGCCTAAACCAAAGGACTTATGCACACACTTCAACATGTATTTAGTTCAGGATGACCACCTGAAGCCTAAATGAGCATTAATTTGACCACACAACTCATTCCTATGAAGATATTTTCAAACTCACAAAACGTGCTCAACTCGGGCTGAAAATGCATTTAAAGCAATAAAAACTCAAATTGAGTGTCACGCCTAAACCAAAGGACTTATGCACACACTTCAACATGTATTTTGTTCAGGATGACCTCCTGAAGCCTAAATAAGCATTAATTTGACCACACAACTCATTCCTATGAAGATACATTCAAACTCACAAAACATGCTCAGCTCGGGCTGAAAATGCATTTAAAGCAATAAAAACTCAAATTGAATGTCACGCCTAAACCAAAGGACTTATGCACACACTTCAACATGTATTTTGTTCAGGATGACCACCTGAAGCCTAAATGAGCATTCATTTGACCACACAACTCATTCTATGAAGATACATTCAAACTCACAAAACGTGCTCAGCTCGGGCTGAAAATGCATTTAAAGCAATAAAAACTCAAATTGAGTGTCACGCCTAAACCAAAGGACTTATGCACACACTTCAACATGTGTTTTGTTCAGGATGACCTCCTGAAGCCTAAATGAGCAATAATTTGACCACACAACTCATTCCTATGAAGATACATTCAAACTCAAAAAACGTGCTCAGCTCGGGCTGAAAATGCATTTAAAGCAATAAAAACTCAAATTGAGTGTCACAACTAAACCAAAGGACTTATGCACACACTTCAACATGTATTTTGTTCAGGATGACCTCCTGAAGCACATATGAGCATTAATTTGACCACACAACTCATTCCTATGAAGATACATTCAAACTCACAAAACATGCTCAGCTCGGGCTGAAAATGCATTTAAAGAAATAAAAACTCAAATTGAATGTCACGCCTAAACCAAAGGACTTATGCACACACTTCAACATGTATTTTGTTCAGGATGACCACCTGAAGCCTAAATGAGCATTCATTTGACCACACAACTCATTCTATGAAGATACATTCAAACTCACAAAACGTGCTCAGCTCGGGCTGAAAATGCATTTAAAGCAATAAAAACTAAAATTTAGTGTCACGCCTAAACCAAAGGACTTATGCACACACTTCAACATGTGTTTTGTTCAGGATGACCTCCTGAAGCCTAAATGAGCAATAATTTGACCACACAACTCATTCCTATGAAGATACATTCAAACTCAAAAAACGTGCTCAGCTCGGGCTGAAAATTTATTTAAAGCAATAAAAACTCAAATTGAGTGTCACACCTAAACCAAAGGACTAATGCACACACTTCAACATGTATTTTGTTCAGGATGACCTCCTGAAGCCCATATGAGCATTAATTTGACCACATAACTCATTCCTATGAAGATACATTCAAACTCACAAAACGTGCTCAGCTCGGGCTGAAAATGCATTTAAAGCAATAAAAACTCAAATTGAGTGTCACGCCTAAACCAAAGGACTTATGCACACACTTCAACATGTATTTTGTTCACGATGACCACCTGAAGCCTAAATGAGCATTAATTTGCCCACACAACTCATTCCTATGAAGATACATTCAAACTCACAAAACGCGCTCAACTCGGGCTGAAAATGCATTTAAAGCAATAAAAGCTCAAATTGAGTGTCACGCCTAAACCAAAGGACTTATGCACACACTTCAACATGTATTTTGTTCAGGATGACCTCCTGAAGCCCATATGAGCATTAATTTGACCACACAACTCATTCCTATGAAGATACATTCAAACACAAAAAACGTGCTCAGCTCGGCCTGAAAATGCATTTAAAGCAATAAAAACTCAAATTGAGTGTCACGCCTAAACCAAAGGACTTATGCACACACTTCAACATGTATTTTGTTCAGGATTACCACCTGACGCCTAAATGAGCATTAATTTGACCACACAACTCATTCCTATGAAGATACATTCAAACTCACAAAACGCGCTCAGCTCGGGCTGAAAATGCATTTAAAGCAATAAAAACTCAAATTGAGTGTCACGCCTAAACCAAAGGACTTATGCACACACTTCAACATGTATTTTGTTCAGGATGACCTCCTGAAGCCTAAATAAGCATTAATTTGACCACATAACTCATTCCTATGAAGATACATTCAAACTCACAAAACGCGCTCAGCTCGGGCTGAAAATGCATTTAAAGGAATAAAAACTCAAATTGAGTGTCACACCTAAACCAAAGGAATTATTCACACACTTCAACATGTATTTAGTTCAGGATGACCACCTGAAGCCTAAATGAGCATTAATTTGACCACACAACTCATTCCTATGAAGATACATTCAAACTCACAAAACGTGCTCAACTCGGGCTGAAAATGCATTTAAAGCAATAAAAACTCAAATTGAGTGTCACGCCTAAACCAAAGGACTTATGCACTAATTCAACATGTATTTAGTTCAGGATGACATCCTGAAGCCCATATGAGCATTAATTTGACTACACAACTCATTCCTATGAAGATACATTCAAACTCACAAAACGTGCTCAGCTCGGGCTGAAAATGCATTTAAAGCAATAAAAACTCAAATTGAGTGTCACGCCTAAACCAAAGGACTTATGCAAACACTTCAACATGTATTTAGTTCAGGATGACCACCTGAAGCCTAAATGAGCATTAATTTGACCACACAACTCATTCCTATGAAGATACATTCAAACTCACAAAACGTGCTCAACTCGGGCTGAAAATGCATTTAAAGGAATAAAAGCTCAAATTGAGTGTCACGCCTGAACCAAAGGACTTATGCACACACTTCAACATGTATTTTGTTCAGGATGACCTCCTGAAGCCCATATGAGCATTAATTTGACCACACAACTCATTCCTATGAAGATACATTCAAACACACAAAACGTGCTCAAAGCAATAAAAACTCAAATTGAGTGTCACACCTAAACCAAAGGACTTATGCACACACTTCAACATGTATTTTGTTCAGGATGACCTCCTGAAGCCCATATGAGCATTAATTTGACTACACAACTCATTCCTATGAAAATACATTCAAACTCACAAAACGTGCTCAGCTCGGGCTGAAAATGCATTTAATTTAAAGCAATAAAAACTCAAATTGAGTGTCACGCCTAAACCAAAGGACTTATGCACACACTTCAACATGTATTTAGTTCAGGATGACCACCTGAAGCCTAAATGAGCATTAATTTGACCACACAACTCATTCCTATGAAGATACATTCAAACTCACAAAACGCGCTCAGCTCGGGCTGAAAATGCATTTAAAGCAATAAAAACTCAAATTTAGTGTCACACCTAAACCAAAGGACTTATGCACACACTTTCAACATGTATTTAGTTCAGGATGACCTCCTGAAGCCCATATGAGCATTAATTTGACTACACAACTCATTCCTATGAAGATACATTCAAACTCACAAAACGTGCTCAGCTCGGGCTGAAAATGCATTTAAAGCAATAAAAAGTCAAATTGAGTGTCACGCCTAAACCAAAGGACTTATG
Organism: Hippocampus guttulatus; assembly: GCF_054856545.1. NCBI lineage: Eukaryota > Metazoa > Chordata > Actinopteri > Syngnathiformes > Syngnathidae > Hippocampus > Hippocampus guttulatus. The sequence continues at coordinate 155,738 of NW_028233887.1, read as the reverse complement.
CACACACTTCAACGTGTATTTAGTTCAGGATGACCACCTGAAGCCTAAATGAGCATTAATTTGACCACACAACTCATTCCTATGAAGATACATTCAAACTCACAAAACGTGCTCAGCTCGGGCTGAAAATGCATTCAAAGCAATAAAAACTCAAATTGAGTGTCACGCCTAAACCAAAGGACTTATGCACACACTTCAACATGTATTTTGTTCAGGATGACCTTCTGAAGCCCATATGAGCATTAATTTGACTACACAACTCATTCCTATGAAGATACATTCAAACTCACAAAACGTGCTCAGCTCGGGCTGAAAATGCATTTAAAGCAATAAAAACTCAAATTGAGTGTCACGCCTAAACCAAAGGACTTATGCACACACTTCAACATGTATTTTGTTCAGGATGACCTCCTGAAGTCTAAATAAGCATTAATTTGACCACACAACTCATTCCTATGAAGATACATTCAAACTCACAAAACGCGCTCAGCTCGGGCTGAAAATGCATTTAAAGCAATAAAAACTCAAATTGAGTGTCACACCTAAACCAAAGGACTTATGCACACACTTCAACATGTATTTAGTTCAGGATGACCAACTGAAGCCTAAATGAGCATTAATTTGACCACACAACTCATTCCTATGAAGATACATTCAAACTCACAAAACATGCTCAGCTCGGGCTGAAAATGCATTTAAAGCAATAAAAACTCAAATTGAATGTCACGCCTAAACCAAAGGACTTATGCACACACTTCAACATGTATTTTGTTCAGGATGACCACCTGAAGCCTAAATGAGCATTCATTTGACCACACAACTCATTCTATGAAGATACATTCAAACTCACAAAACGTGCTCAGCTCGGGCTGAAAATGCATTTAAAGCAATAAAAACTAAAATTTAGTGTCACGCCTAAACCAAAGGACTTATGCACACACTTCAACATGTGTTTTGTTCAGGATGACCTCCTGAAGCCTAAATGAGCAATAATTTGACCACACAACTCATTCCTATGAAGATACATTCAAACTCAAAAAACGTGCTCAGCTCGGGCTGAAAATTTATTTAAAGCAATAAAAACTCAAATTGAGTGTCACACCTAAACCAAAGGACTAATGCACACACTTCAACATGTATTTTGTTCAGGATGACCTCCTGAAGCCCATATGAGCATTAATTTGACCACATAACTCATTCCTATGAAGATACATTCAAACTCACAAAACGTGCTCAGCTCGGGCTGAAAATGCATTTAAAGCAATAAAAACTCAAATTGAGTGTCACGCCTAAACCAAAGGACTTATGCACACACTTCAACATGTATTTTGTTCACGATGACCACCTGAAGCCTAAATGAGCATTAATTTGACCACACAACTCATTCCTATGAAGATACATTCAAACTCACAAAACGCGCTCAACTCGGGCTGAAAATGCATTTAAAGCAATAAAAGCTCAAATTGAGTGTCACGCCTAAACCAAAGGACTTATGCACACACTTCAACATGTATTTTGTTCAGGATGACCTCCTGAAGCCCATATGAGCATTAATTTGACCACACAACTCATTCCTATGAAGATACATTCAAACACACAAAACGTGCTCAGCTCGGCCTGAAAATGCATTTAAAGCAATAAAAACTCAAATTGAGTGTCACGCCTAAACCAAAGGACTTATGCACACACTTCAACATGTATTTTGTTCAGGATGACCACCTGACGCCTAAATGAGCATTAATTTGACCACACAACTCATTCCTATGAAGATACATTCAAACTCACAAAACGCGCTCAGCTCGGGCTGAAAATGCATTTAAAGCAATAAAAACTCAAATTGAGTGTCACACCTAAACCAAAGGACTTATGCACACACTACAACATGTATTTTGTTCAGGGTGACCTCCTGAAGCCTAAATAGGCATTAATTTGACCACACAACTCATTCCTATGAAGATACATTCAAACTCACAAAACGCGCTCAGCTCGGGCTGAAAATGCATTTAAAGCAATAAAAACTCAAATTGAGTGTCACGCCTAAACCAAAGGACTTATGCACACACTTCAACATGTATTTTGTTCAGGATGACCTCCTGAAGCCCATATGAGCATTAATTTGACTACACAACTCATTCCTATGAAGATACATTCAAACTCACAAAACGTGCTCAGCTCGGGCTGAGAATGCATTTAAAGCAATAAAAACTCAAATTGAGTGTCACGCCTAAACCAAAGGACTTATGCACACACTTCAACATGTATTTTGTTCAGGATGACCACCTGACGCCTAAATGAGCATTAATTTGACCACACAACTCATTCCTATGAAGATACATTCAAAGTCAGAAAGCGCGCTCAGCTCGGGCTGAAAATGCATTTAATTTAAAGCAATAAAAACTCAAATTGAGTGTCACGCCTGAACCAAAGGACTTATGCACACACTTCAACATGTATTTTGTTCAGGATGACCTCCTGAAGCCCATATGAGCATTAATTTGACCACACAACTCATTCCTATGAAGATACATTCAAACACACAAAACGTGCTCAGCTCGGCCTGAAAATGCATTTAAAGCAATAAAAACTCAAATTGAGTGTCACACCTAAACCAAAGGACTTATGCACACACTTCAACATGTATTTTGTTCAGGATGACCTCCTGAAGTCTAAATCAGCAATAATTTGACCACACAACTCATTCCTATGAAGATACATTCAAAGTCAGAAAGCGCGCTCAGCTCGGGCTGAAAATGCATTTAATTTAAAGCAATAAAAACTCAAATTGAGTGTCACGCCTAAACCAAAGGACTTATGCACACACTTCAACATGTATTTAGTTCAGGATGACCACCTGAAGCCTAAATGAGCATTAATTTGACCACACAACTCATTCCTATGAAGATACATTCAAACTCACAAAACGCGCTCAGCTCGGGCTGAAAATGCATTTAAAGCAATAAAAACTCAAATTTAGTGTCACACCTAAACCAAAGGACTAATGCACACACTTCAACATGTATTTTGTTCAGGATGACCTCCTGAAGCCCATATGAGCATTAATTTGACCACACAACTCATTCCTATGAAGATACATTCAAACACACAAAACGTGCTCAGCTCGGCCTGAAAATGCATTTAAAGCAATAAAAACTCAAATTGAGTGTCACACCTAAACCAAAGGACTTATGCACACACTTCAACATGTATTTTGTTCAGGATGACCTCCTGAAGTCTAAATCAGCAATAATTTGACCACACAACTCATTCCTATGAAGATACATTCAAAGTCAGAAAGCGCGCTCAGCTCGGGCTGAAAATGCATTTAATTTAAAGCAATAAAAACTCAAATTGAGTGTCACGCCTAAACCAAAGGACTTATGCACACACTTCAACATGTATTTTGTTCAGGATGACCTTCTGAAGCCCATATGAGCATTAATTTGACTACACAACTCATTCCTATGAAGATACATTCAAACTCACAAAACGTGCTCAGCTCGGGCTGAAAATGCATTTAAAGCAATAAAAACTCAAATTGAGTGTCACGCCTAAACCAAAGGACTTATGCACACACTTCAACATGTATTTTGTTCAGGATGACCTCCTGAAGTCTAAATAAGCATTAATTTGACCACACAACTCATTCCTATGAAGATACATTCAAACTCACAAAACGCGCTCAGCTCGGGCTGAAAATGCATTTAAAGCAATAAAAACTCAAATTGAGTGTCACACCTAAACCAAAGGACTTATGCACACACTTCAACATGTATTTAGTTCAGGATGACCAACTGAAGCCTAAATGAGCATTAATTTGACCACACAACTCATTCCTATGAAGATACATTCAAACTCACAAAACATGCTCAGCTCGGGCTGAAAATGCATTTAAAGCAATAAAAACTCAAATTGAATGTCACGCCTAAACCAAAGGACTTATGCACACACTTCAACATGTATTTTGTTCAGGATGACCTCCTGAAGCCCATATGAGCATTAATTTGACCACACAACTCATTCCTATGAAGATACATTCAAACACACAAAACGTGCTCAGCTCGGCCTGAAAATGCATTTAAATCAATAAAAACTCAAATTGAGTGTCACGCCTAAACCAAAGGACTTATGCACACACTTCAACATGTATTTTGTTCAGGATGACCACCTGACGCCTAAATGAGCATTAATTTGACCACACAACTCATTCCTATGAAGATACATTCAAACTCACAAAACGCGCTCAGCTCGGGCTGAAAATGCATTTAAAGCAATAAAAACTCAAATTGAGTGTCACGCCTAAACCAAAGGACTTATGCACACACTACAACATGTATTTTGTTCAGGGTGACCTCCTGAAGCCTAAATAGGCATTAATTTGACCACACAACTCATTCCTATGAAGATACATTCAAACTCACAAAACGCGCTCAGCTCGGGCTGAAAATGCATTTAAAGCAATAAAAACTCAAATTGAGTGTCACGCCTAAACCAAAGGACTTATGCACACACTTCAACATGTATTTTGTTCAGGATGACCTCCTGAAGCCCATATGAGCATTAATTTGACTACACAACTCATTCCTATGAAGATACATTCAAACTCACAAAACGTGCTCAGCTCGGGCTGAAAATGCATTTAAAGCAATAAAAACTCAAATTGAGTGTCACGCCTAAACCAAAGGACTTATGCACACACTTCAACATGTATTTTGTTCAGGATGACCACCTGACGCCTAAATGAGCATTAATTTGACCACACAACTCATTCCTATGAAGATACATTCAAAGTCAGAAAGCGCGCTCAGCTCGGGCTGAAAATGCATTTAATTTAAAGCAATAAAAACTCAAATTGAGTGTCACGCCTAAACCAAAGGACTTATGCACACACTTCAACATGTATTTAGTTCAGGATGACCACCTGAAGCCTAAATGAGCATTAATTTGACTACACAACTCATTCCTATGAAGATACATTCAAACTCACAAAACGTGCTCAGCTCGGGCTGAAAATGCATTTAAAGCAATTAAAACTCAAATTGAGTGTCACACCTAAACCAAAGGACTTATGCACACACTTCAACATGTATTTTGCTCAGGATGACCTCCTGAAGCCCATATGAGCATTAGTTTGACTACACAACTCATTCCTATAAAGATACATTGAAACTCACAAAACGTGCTCAGCTCGGGCTGAAAATGCATTTAAAGCAATAAAAACTCAAATTGAGTGTCACGCCTAAACCAAAGGACTTATGCACACACTTCAACATGTGTTTTGTTCAGGATGACCTTCTGAAGCCCATATGAGCATTAATTTGACTACACAACTCATTCCTATGAAGATACATTCAAACTCACAAAACGCGCTCAGCTCGGGCTGAAAATGCATTTAAAGCAATAAAAACTCAAATTGAGTGTCACGCCTAAACCAAAGGACTTATGCACACACTACAACATGTATTTTTTTCAGGGTGACCTCCTGAAGCCTAAATAAGCATTAATTTGACCACACAACTCATTCCTATGAAGATACATTCAAACTCACAAAACGCGCTCAGCTCGGGCTGAAAATGCATTTAAAGCAATAAAAACTCAAATTGAGTGTCACACCTAAACCAAAGGACTTATGCACACACTTCAACATGGATTTTGTTCAGGATGACATCCTGAAGCCCATATGAGCATTAATTTGACTACACAACTCATTCCTATGAAGATACATTCAAACTCACAAAACGTGCTCAGCTCGGGCTGAAAATGCATTTAAAGCAATAAAAACTCAAATTGAGTGTCACACCTAAACCAAAGGACTTATGCACACACTTCAACATGTATTTAGTTCAGGATGACCACCTGAAGCCTAAATGAGCATTAATTTGACCACACAACTCATTCCTATGAAGATATTTTCAAACTCACAAAACGTGCTCAACTCGGGCTGAAAATGCATTTAAAGCAATAAAAACTCAAATTGAGTGTCACGCCTAAACCAAAGGACTTATGCACACACTTCAACATGTATTTTGTTCAGGATGACCTCCTGAAGCCTAAATAAGCATTAATTTGACCACACAACTCATTCCTATGAAGATACATTCAAACTCACAAAACGCGCTCAGCTCGGGCTGAAAATGCATTTAAAGGAATAAAAACTCAAATTGAGTGTCACACCTAAACCAAAGGACTTATGCACACACGTCAACATGTATTTTGTTCAGGATGACCACCTGAAGCCTAAATGAGCATTAATTTGACCACACAACTCATTCCTATGAAGATACATTCAAACTCACAAAACGTGCTCAGCTTGGGCTGAAAATGCATTTAAAGCAATGAAAACTCAAATTGAGTGTCACACCTAAACCAAAGGACTTATGCACACACTTCAACATGTATTTTGTTCAGGATGACCTCCTGAAGCCCATATGAGCATTAATTTGACTACACAACTCATTCCTATGAAGATACATTCAAACTCTCAAAACGTGCTCAGCTCGGGCTGAAAATGCATTTAAAGCAATAAAAACTCAAATTGAGTGTCACGCCTAAACCAAAGGACTTATGCACACACTTCAACATGTATTTAGTTCAGGATGACCACCTGAAGCCTAAATGAGCATTAATTTGACCACACAACTCATTCCTATGAAGATACATTCAAACTCACAAAACGCGCTCAGCTCGGGCTGAAAATGCATTTAAAGCAATAAAAACTCAAATTTAGTGTCACACCTAAACCAAAGGACTTATGCACACACTTTCAACATGTATTTAGTTCAGGATGACCTCCTGAAGCCCATATGAGCATTAATTTGACTACACAACTCATTCCTATGAAGATACATTCAAACTCACAAAACGTGCTCAGCTCGGGCTGAAAATGCATTTAAAGCAATAAAAACTCAAATTTAGTGTCACACCTAAACCAAAGGACTTATGCACACACTTCAACATGTATTTAGTTCAGGATGACCACCTGAAGCCTAAATGAGCATTAATTTGACCACACAACTCATTCCTATGAAGATATTTTCAAACTCACAAAACGTGCTCAACTCGGGCTGAAAATGCATTTAAAGCAATAAAAACTCAAATTGAGTGTCACGCCTAAACCAAAGGACTTATGCACACACTTCAACATGTATTTTGTTCAGGATGACCTCCTGAAGCCTAAATAAGCATTAATTTGACCACACAACTCATTCCTATGAAGATACATTCAAACTCACAAAACGCGCTCAGCTCGGGCTGAAAATGCATTTAAAGGAATAAAAACTCAAATTGAGTGTCACACCTAAACCAAAGGACTTATGCACACACGTCAACATGTATTTTGTTCAGGATGACCACCTGAAGCCTAAATGAGCATTAATTTGACCACACAACTCATTCCTATGAAGATACATTCAAACTCACAAAACGTGCTCAGCTTGGGCTGAAAATGCATTTAAAGCAATGAAAACTCAAATTGAGTGTCACACCTAAACCAAAGGACTTATGCACACACTTCAACATGTATTTTGTTCAGGATGACCTCCTGAAGCCCATATGAGCATTAATTTGACTACACAACTCATTCCTATGAAGATACATTCAAACTCTCAAAACGTGCTCAGCTCGGGCTGAAAATGCATTTAAAGCAATAAAAACTCAAATTGAGTGTCACGCCTAAACCAAAGGACTTATGCACACACTTCAACATGTATTTAGTTCAGGATGACCACCTGAAGCCTAAATGAGCATTAATTTGACCACACAACTCATTCCTATGAAGATACATTCAAACACACAAAACGTGCTCAACTCGGGCTGAAAATGCATTTAAAGCAATAAAAACTCAAATTGAGTGTCACGCCTAAACCAAAGGACTTATGCACACACTTCAACATGTATTTAGTTCAGGATGACATCCTGAAGCCCATATGAGCATTAATTTGACTACACAACTCATTCCTATGAAGATACATTCAAACTCACAAAACGTGCTCAGCTCGGGCTGAAAATGCATTTAAAGCAATAAAAACTCAAATTGAGTGTCACGCCTAAACCAAAGGACTTATGCAAACACTTCAACATGTATTTAGTTCAGGATGACCACCTGAAGCCTAAATGAGCATTAATTTGACCACACAACTCATTCCTATGAAGATACATTCAAACTCACAAAACGTGCTCAACTCGGGCTGAAAATGCATTTAAAGGAATAAAAGCTCAAATTGAGTGTCACGCCTGAACCAAAGGACTTATGCACACACTTCAACATGTATTTTGTTCAGGATGACCTCCTGAAACCCATATGAGCATTAATTTGACCACACAACTCATTCCTATGAAGATACATTCAAACACACAAAACGTGCTCAGCTCGGCCTGAAAAATGCATTTAAAGCAATAAAAACTCAAATTGAGTGTCACACCTAAACCAAAGGACTTATGCACACACTTCAACATGTATTTTGTTCAGGATGACCTCCTGAAGCCCATATGAGCATTAATTTGACTACACAACTCATTCCTATGAAGATACATTCAAACTCACAAAACGTGCTCAGCTCGGGCTGAAAATGCATTTAAAGCAATAAAAACTCAAATTGAGTGTCACGCCTAAACCAAAGGACTTATGCACACACTTCAACATGTATTTAGTTCAGGATGACCACCTGAAGCCTAAATGAGCATTAATTTGACCACACAACTCATTCCTATGAAGATACATTCAAACTCACAAAACGCGTTCAGCTCGGGCTGAAAATGCATTTAAAGCAATAAAAACTCAAATTTAGTGTCACACCTAAACCAAAGGACTTATGCACACACTTTCAACATGTATTTAGTTCAGGATGACCTCCTGAAGCCCATATGAGCATTAATTTGACTACACAACTCATTCCTATGAAGATACATTCAAACTCACAAAACGTGCTCAGCTCGGGCTGAAAATGCATTTAAAGCAATAAAAACTCAAATTGAGTGTCACGCCTAAACCAAAGGACTTATGCACACACTTCAACATGTATTTAGTTCAGGATGACCACCTGAAGCCTAAATGAGCATTAATTTGACCACACAACTCATTCCTATGAAGATACATTCAAACTCACAAAACGTGCTCAGCTCGGGCTGAAAATGCATTCAAAGCAATAAAAACTCAAATTGAGTGTCACGCCTAAACCAAAGGACTTATGCACACACTTCAACATGTATTTTGTTCAGGATGACCTTCTGAAGCCCATATGAGCATTAATTTGACTACACAACTCATTCCTATGAAGATACATTCAAACTCACAAAACGTGCTCAGCTCGGGCTGAAAATGCATTTAAAGCAATAAAAACTCAAATTGAGTGTCACGCCTAAACCAAATGACTTATGCACACACTTCAACATGTATTTTGTTCAGGATGACCTCCTGAAGTCTAAATAAGCATTAATTTGACCACACAACTCATTCCTATGAAGATACATTCAAACTCACAAAACGCGCTCAGCTCGGGCTGAAAATGCATTTAAAGCAATAAAAACTCAAATTGAGTGTCACACCTAAACCAAAGGACTTATGCACACACTTCAACATGTATTTAGTTCAGGATGACCAACTGAAGCCTACATGAGCATTAATTTGACCACACAACTCATTCCTATGAAGATACATTCAAACTCACAAAACATGCTCAGCTCGGGCTGAAAATGCATTTAAAGCAATAAAAACTCAAATTGAGTGTCACGCCTAAACCAAAGGACTTATGCACACACTTCAACATGTATTTTGTTCAGGATGACCTCCTGAAGCCCATATGAGCATTAATTTGACCACACAACTCATTCCTATGAAGATACATTCAAACTCACAAAACGTGCTCAGCTCGGGCTGAAAATGCATTTAAAGGAATAAAAGCTCAAATTGAGTGTCACGCCTAAACCAAAGGACTTATGCACACACTTCAACATGTATTTTGTTCAGGATGACCTCCTGAAGCCCATATGAGCATTAATTTGACCACACAACTCATTCCTATGAAGATACATTCAAACACACAAAACGTGCTCAGCTCGGCCTGAAAATGCATTTAAAGCAATAAAAACTCAAATTGAGTGTCACGCCTAAACCAAAGGACTTATGCACACACTTCAACATGTATTTTGTTCAGGATGACCACCTGACGCCTAAATGAGCATTAATTTGACCACACAACTCATTCCTATGAAGATACATTCAAAGTCAGAAAGCGCGCTCAGCTCGGGCTGAAAATGCATTTAATTTAAAGCAATAAAAACTCAAATTGAGTGTCACGCCTAAACCAAAGGACTTATGCACACACTTCAACATGTATTTAGTTCAGGATGACCACCTGAAGCCTAAATGAGCATTAATTTGACTACACAACTCATTCCTATGAAGATACATTCAAACTCACAAAACGTGCTCAGGTCGGGCTGAAAATGCATTTAAAGCAATAAAAACTCAAATTGAGTGTCACGCCTAAACCAAAGGACTTATGCACACACTTCAACATGTATTTTGTTCAGGATGACCTCCTGAAGCCCATATGAGCATTAATTTGACTACACAACTCATTCCTATGAAGATACATTCAAACTCACAAAACGTGCTCAGCTCGGGCTGAAAATGCATTTAAAGCAATAAAAACTCAAATTGAGTGTCACGCCTAAACCAAAGGTCTTATGCACACACTTCAACATGTATTTAGTTCAGGATGACCACCTGAAGCCTAAATGAGCATTAATTTGACCACACAACTCATTCCTATGAAGATATTTTCAAACTCACAAAACGTGCTCAACTCGGGCTGAAAATGCATTTAAAGCAATAAAAACTCAAATTGAGTGTCACGCCTAAACCAAAGGACTTATGCACACACTTCAACATGTATTTTGTTCAGGATGACCTCCTGAAGCCCATATGAGCATTAATTTGACTACACAACTCATTCCTATGAAGATACATTCAAACTCACAAAACGTGCTCAGCTCGGGCTGAAAATGCATTTAAAGCAATAAAAACTCAAATTGAGTGTCACGCCTAAACCAAAGGTCTTATGCACACACTTCAACATGTATTTAGTTCAGGATGACCACCTGAAGCCTAAATGAGCATTAATTTGACCACACAACTCATTCCTATGAAGATATTTTCAAACTCACAAAACGTGCTCAACTCGGGCTGAAAATGCATTTAAAGCAATAAAAACTCAAATTGAGTGTCACGCCTAAACCAAAGGACTTATGCACACACTTCAACATGTATTTTGTTCAGGATGACCCTCTGAACCCCATATGAGCATTAATTTGACTACACAACTCATTCCTATGAAGATACATTTAAACTCACAAAACTTGCTTAGCTCGGGCTGAAAATGCATTTAAAGCAATAAAAACTCAAATTGAGTGTCACGCCTAAACCAAAGGACTTATGCACACACTTCAACATGTATTTTGTTCAGGATGACCACCTGACGCCTAAATGAGCATTAATTTGACCACACAACTCATTCCTATGAAGATACATTCAAACTCACAAAACGTGCTCAACTCGGGCTGAAAATGCATTTAAAGCAATAAAAACTCAAATTGAGTGTCACGCCTAAACCAAAGGACTTATGCACACACTTCAACATGTATTTTGTTCAGGATGACCTCCTGAAGCCTAAATAAGCATTAATTTGACCACACAACTCATTCCTATGAAGATACATTCAAACTCACAAAACGCGCTCAGCTCGGGCTGAAAATGCATTTAAAGCAATAAAAACTCAAATTGAGTGTCACACCTAAACCAAAGGACTTATGCACACACTTCAACATGTATTTTGTTCAGGATGACCACCTGACGCCTAAATGAGCATTAATTTGACCACACAACTCATTCCTATGAAGATACATTCAAAGTCAGAAAGCGCGCTCAGCTCGGGCTGAAAATGCATTTAATTTAAAGCAATAAAAACTCAAATTGAGTGTCACGCCTAAACCAAAGGACTTATGCACACACTTCAACATGTATTTAGTTCAGGATGACCACCTGAAGCCTAAATGAGCATTAATTTGACTACACAACTCATTCCTATGAAGATACATTCAAACTCACAAAACGTGCTCAGGTCGGGCTGAAAATGCATTTAAAGCAATAAAAACTCAAATTGAGTGTCACGCCTAAACCAAAGGACTTATGCACACACTTCAACATGTATTTTGTTCAGGATGACCTCCTGAAGCCCATATGAGCATTAATTTGACTACACAACTCATTCCTATGAAGATACATTCAAACTCACAAAACGGGCTCAGCTCGGGCTGAAAATGCATTTAAAGCAATAAAAACTCAAATTGAGTGTCACGCCTAAACCAAAGCTCTTATGCACACACTTCAACATGTATTTAGTTCAGGATGACCACCTGAAGCCTAAATGAGCATTAATTTGACCACACAACTCATTCCTATGAAGATATTTTCAAACTCACAAAACGTGCTCAACTCGGGCTGAAAATGCATTTAAAGCAATAAAAACTCAAATTGAGTGTCACGCCTAAACCAAAGGACTTATGCACACACTTCAACATGTATTTTGTTCAGGATGACCTCCTGAAGCCTAAATAAGCATTAATTTGACCACACAACTCATTCCTATGAAGATACATTCAAACTCACAAAACGCGCTCAGCTCGGGCTGAAAATGCATTTAAAGCAATAAAAACTCAAATTGAGTGTCACACCTAAACCAAAGGACTTATTCACACACGTCAACATGTATTTTGTTCAGGATGACCACCTGAAGCCTAAATGAGCATTAATTTGACCACACAACTCATTCCTAGAAGATACATTCAAACTCACAAAACATGCTCAGCTCGGGCTGAAAATGCATTTAAAGCAATAAAAACTCAAATTGAATGTCACGCCTAAACCAAAGGACTTATGCACACACTTCAACATGTATTTTGTTCAGGATGACCACCTGAAGCCTAAATGAGCATTAATTTGACCACACAACTCATTCTATGAAGATACATTCAAACTCACAAAACGCGCTCAGCTCGGGCTGAAAATGCATTTAAAGCAATAAAAACTCAAATTGAGTGTCACGCCTAAACCAAAGGACTTATGCCCACACTTCAACATGTATTTAGTTCAGGATGACCACCTGAAGCTTAAATGAGCATTAATTTGACCACACAACTCATTCCTATGAAGATACATTCAAACTCACAAAACGTGCTCAGCTCGGGCTGAAAATGCATTTAAAGCAATAAAAACTCAAATTGAGTGTCACGCCTAAATCAAAGGACTTATGCACACACTTCAACATGTATTTTGTTCAGGATGACCACCTGAAGCCTAAATGAGCATTAATTTGACCACACAACTCATTCTATGAAGATACATTCAAACTCACAAAACGTGCTCAGCTCGGGCTGAAAATGCATTTAAAGCAATAAAAACTCAAATTGAGTGTCACGCCTAAACCAAAGAACTTATGCACACACTTCAACATGTATTTTGTTCAGGATGGCCTCCTGAAGCCTAAATCAGCAATAATTTCACCACACAACTCATTCCTATGAAGATACATTCAAAGTCAGAAAGCGCGCTCAGCTCGGGCTGAAAATGCATTTAATTTAAAGCAATAAAAACTCAAATTGAGTGTCACACCTAAACCAAAGGACTTATGCACACACGTCAACATGTATTTTGTTCAGGATGACCACCTGAAGCCTAAATGAGCATTTATTTGACCACACAACTCATTCCTATGAAGATACATTCAAACTCACAAAACATGGTCAGCTCGGGCTGAAAATGCATTTAAAGCAATAAAAACTCAAATTGAATGTCACGCCTAAACCAAAGGACTTATGCACACACTTCAACATGTATTTTGTTCAGGATGACCACCTGAAGCCTAAATGAGCATTAATTTGACCACACAACTCATTCTATGAAGATACATTCAAACTCACAAAACGTGCTCAGCTTGGGCTGAAAATGCATTTAAAGCAATAAAAACTCAAATTGAGTGTCACACCTAAACCAAAGGACTTATGCCCACACTTCAACATGTATTTAGTTCAGGATGACCACCTGAAGCCTAAATGAGCATTAATTTGACCACACAACTCATTCCTATGAAGATACATTCAAACTCACAAAACGTGCTCAGCTCGGGCTGAAAATGCATTTAAAGCAATAAAAACTCAAATTGAGTGTCACGCCTAAATCAAAGGACTTATTCACACACTTCAACATGTATTTTGTTCAGGATGACCACCTGAAGCCTAAATGAGCATTAATTTGACCACATAACTCATTCTATGAAGATACATTCAAACTCACAAAACGTGCTCAGCTCGGGCTGAAAATGCATTTAAAGCAATAAAAACTCAAATTGAGTGTCACGCCTAAACCAAAGGACTTATGCACACACTTCAACATGTATTTTGTTCAGGATGACCTCCTGAAGCCTAAATCAGCAATAATTTGACCACACAACTCATTCCTATGAAGATACATTCAAAGTCAGAAAGCGCGCTCAGCTCGGGCTGAAAATGCATTTAAAGCAATAAAAACTCAAATTGAGTGTCACACCTAAACCAAAGGACTTATGCACACACTTCAACATGTATTTAGTTCATGATGACCACCTGAAGCCTAAATGAGCATTAATTTGACCACACAACTCATTCCTATGAAGATACATTCAAACTCACAAAACATGCTCAGCTCGGGCTAAAAATGCATTTAAAGCAATAAAAACTCAAATTGAATGTCACGCCTAAACCAAAGGACTTATGCACACACTTCAACATGTATTTTGTTCAGGATGACCACCTGAAGCCTAAATGAGCATTAATTTGACCACACAACTCATTCTATGAAGATACATTCAAACTCACAAAACGTGCTCAGCTCGGGCTGAAAATGCATTTAAAGCAATAAAAACTCAAATTGAGTGTCACGCCTAAACCAAAGGACTTATGCACACACTTCAACATGTATTTTGTTCAGGATGACCTCCTGAAGCCTAAATGAGCAATAATTTGACCACACAACTCATTCCTATGAAGATACATTCAAACTCAAAAAACGTGCTCAGCTCGGGCTGAAAATGCATTTAAAGCAATAAAAAGTCAAATTGAGTGTCACACCTAAACCAAAGGACTTATGCACTCACTTCAACATGTATTTTGTTCAGGATGACCTCCTGAAGCCCATATGAGCATTAATTTGACCACACAACTCATTCCTATGAAGATACATTCAAACTCACAAAACGTGCTCAGCTCGGGCTGAAAATGCATTTAAAGCAATAAAAACTCAAATTGAGTGTCACGCCTAAACCAAAGGACTTATGCACACACTTCAACATGTATTTTGTTCAGGATGACCTCCTGAAGCCCATATGGGCATTAATTTGACCACACAACTCATTCCTATGAAGATACATTCAAACACACAAAACGTGCTCAGCTCGGCCTGAAAATGCATTTAAAGCAATAAAAACTCAAATTGAGTGTCACGCCTAAACCAAAGGACTTATGCACACACTTCAACATGTATTTTGTTCAGGATGACCACCTGACGCCTAAATGAGCATTAATTTGACCACACAACTCATTCCTATGAAGATACATTCAAACTCACAAAACGTGCTCAGCTCGGGGAAAAATGCATTTAAAGCAATAAAAACTCAAATTGAGTGTCAAGCCTAAACCAAAGGACTTATGCACACACTTCAACATGTATTTTGTTCAGGATGACCTCCTGAAGCCTAAATCAGCAATAATTTGACCACACAACTCATTCCTATGAAGATACATTCAAAGTCAGAAAGCGCGCTCAGCTCGGGCTGAAAATGCATTTAATTTAAAGCAATAAAAACTCAAATTGAGTGTCACGCCTAAACCAAAGGACTTATGCACACACTTCAACATGTATTTAGTTCAGGATGACCACCTGAAGCCTAAATGAGCATTAATTTGACCACACAACTCATTCCTATGAAGATACATTCAAACTCACAAAACGTGCTCAGCTTGGGCTGAAAATGCATTTAAAGCAATAAAAACTCAAATTGAGTGTCACGCCTAAACCAAAGGACTTATGCACACACTTCAACATGTATTTAGTTCAGGATGACCACCTGAAGCCTAAATGAGCATTAATTTGACCACACAACTCATTCCTATGAAGATACATTCAAACTCACAAAACGTGCTCAACTCGGGCTGAAAATGCATTTAAAGCAATAAAAACTCAAATTGAGTGTCACGCCTAAACCAAAGGACTTATGCACACACTTCAACATGTATTTAGTTCAGGATGACATCCTGAAGCCCATATGAGCATTAATTTGACTACACAACTCATTCCTATGAAGATACATTCAAACTCACAAAACGTGCTCAGCTCGGGCTGAAAATGCATTTAAAGCAATAAAAACTCAAATTGAGTGTCACGCCTAAACCAAAGGACTTATGCAAACACTTCAACATGTATTTAGTTCAGGATGACCACCTGAAGCCTAAATGAGCATTAATTTGACCACACAACTCATTCCTATGAAGATACATTCAAACTAACAAAACGTGCTCAACTCGGGCTGAAAATGCATTTAAAGGAATAAAAGCTCAAATTGAGTGTCACGCCTGAACCAAAGGACTTATGCACACACTTCAACATGTATTTTGTTCAGGATGACCTCCTGAAGCCCATATGAGCATTAATTTGACCACACAACTCATTCCTATGAAGATACATTGAAACTCACAAAACGTGCTCAGCTCGGGCTGAAAATGCATTTAAAGCAATACAAACTCAAATTGAGTGTCACGCCTAAACCAAAGGACTTATGCACACACTTCAACATGTGTTTTGTTCAGGATGACCTCCTGAAGCCTAAATGAGCAATAATTTGACCACACAACTCATTCCTATGAAGATACATTCAAACTCAAAAAACGTGCTCAGCTCGGGCTGAAAATGCATTTAAAGCAATAAAAGCTCAAATTGAGTGTCACGCCTAAACCAAAGGACTTATGCACACACTTCAACATGTATTTTGTTCAGGATGACCTCCTGAAGCCTAAATAGGCATTCATTTGACCACACAACTCATTCTTTTGAAGATACATTCAAACTCACAAAACGCGCTCAGCTCGGGCTGAAAATGCATTTAAAGCAATAAAAACTCAAATTGAGTGTCACGCCTAAACCAAAGGACTTATGCACACACTTCAACATGTATTTTGTTCACGATGACCACCTGAAGCCTAAATGAGCATTAATTTGACCACACAACTCATTCCTATGAAGATACATTCAAACTCACAAAACGCGCTCAACTCGGGCTGAAAATGCATTTAAAGCAATAAAAGCTCAAATTGAGTGTCACGCCTAAACCAAAGGACTTATGCACACACTTCAACATGTATTTTGTTCAGGATGACCTCCTGAAGCCCATATGAGCATTAATTTGACCACACAACTCATTCCTATGAAGATACATTCAAACTCACAAAACGCGCTCAGCTCGGGCTGAAAATGCATTTAAAGCAATAAAAACTCAAATTGATTGTCACGCCTAAAACAAAGGACTTATGCACACACTACAACATGTATTTTGTTCAGGGTGACCTCCTGAAGCCTAAATAAGCATTAATTTGACCACACAACTCATTCCTATGAAGATACATTCAAACTCACAAAACGCGCTCAGCTCGGGCTGAAAATGCATTTAAAGCAATAAAAACTCAAATTGAGTGTCACACCTAAACCAAAGGACTTATGCACACACTTCAACATGTATTTTGTTCAGGATGACATCCTGAAGCCCATATGAGCATTAATTTGACTACACAACTCATTCCTATGAAGATACATTCAAACTCACAAAACGTGCTCAGCTCGGGCTGAAAATGCATTTAAAGCAATTAAAACTCAAATTGAGTGTCACACCTAAACCAAAGGACTTATGCACACACTTCAACATGTATTTTGCTCAGGATGACCTCGTGAAGCCCATATGAGCATTAGTTTGACTACACAACTCATTCCTATAAAGATACATTCAAACTCACAAAACGTGCTCAGCTCGGGCTGAAAATGCATTTAAAGCAATAAAAACTCAAATTGAGTGTCACGCCTAAACCAAAGGACTTATGCACACACTTCAACATGTATTTAGTTCAGGATGACCACCTGAAGCCTAAATGAGCATTAATTTGACCACGCAACTCATTCCTATGAAGATACATTCAAACTCACAAAACGTGCTCAACTCGGGCTGAAAATGCATTTAAAGCAATAAAAACTCAAATTGAGTGTCACATCTAAACCAAAGGACTTATGCACACACTTCAACGTGTATTTTGTTCAGGATGACCTCCTGAAGCCCATATGAGCATTAATTTGACCACACAACTCATTCCTATGAAGATACATTCAAACTCACAAAACGTGCTCAGCTCGGGCTGAAAATGCATTTAAAGCAATAAAACTCAAATTGAGTGTCACACCTAAACCAAAGGACTTATTCACACACTTCAACATGTATTTTGTTCAGGATGACCTCCTGAAGCCCATATGAGCATTAATTTGACCACACAACTCATTCCTATGAAGATACATTCAAACTCACAAAACGTGCTCAGCTCGGGCTGAAAATGCATTTAAAGCAATAAAAACTCAAATTGAGTGTCACGCCTAAACCAAAGGACTTATGCACACTTTTCAACATGTATTTTGTTCAGGATGACCTCCTGAAGCCTAAATCAGCAATAATTTCACCACACAACTCATTCCTATGAAGATACATTCAAAGTCAGAAAGCGCGCTCAGCTCGGGCTGAAAATGCATTCAATTTAAAGCAATAAAAACTCAAATTGAGTGTCACGCCTAAACCAAAGGACTTATTCACACACTTTAACATGTATTTAGTTCAGGATGACCACCTGAAGCCTAAATGAGCATTAATTTGACCACACAACTCATTCCTATGAAGATACATTCAAACTCACAAAACGTGCTCAGCTCGGGCTGAAAATGCATTTAAAGCAATAAAAACTCAAATTGAGTGTCACACCTAAACCAAAGGACTTATGCACACACTTCAACATGTATTTTGTTCAGGATGACATCCTGAAGCCCATATGAGCATTAATTTGACTACACAACTCATTCCTATGAAGATACATTCAAACTCACAAAACGTGCTCAGCTCGGGCTGAAAATGCATTTAAAGCAATTAAAACTCAAATTGAGTGTCACACCTAAACCAAAGGACTTATGCACACACTTCAACATGTATTTTGCTCAGGATGACCTCGTGAAGCCCATATGAGCATTAGTTTGACTACACAACTCATTCCTATAAAGATACATTCAAACTCACAAAACGTGCTCAGCTCGGGCTGAAAATGCATTTAAAGCAATAAAAACTCAAATTGAGTGTCACGCCTAAACCAAAGGACTTATGCACACACTTCAACATGTATTTAGTTCAGGATGACCACCTGAAGCCTAAATGAGCATTAATTTGACCACGCAACTCATTCCTATGAAGATACATTCAAACTCACAAAACGTGCTCAACTCGGGCTGAAAATGCATTTAAAGCAATAAAAACTCAAATTGAGTGTCACATCTAAACCAAAGGACTTATGCACACACTTCAACGTGTATTTTGTTCAGGATGACCTCCTGAAGCCCATATGAGCATTAATTTGACCACACAACTCATTCCTATGAAGATACATTCAAACTCACAAAACGTGCTCAGCTCGGGCTGAAAATGCATTTAAAGCAATAAAACTCAAATTGAGTGTCACACCTAAACCAAAGGACTTATTCACACACTTCAACATGTATTTTGTTCAGGATGACCTCCTGAAGCCCATATGAGCATTCATTTGACCACACAACTCATTCCTATGAAGATACATTCAAACTCACAAAACGTGCTCAGCTCGGGCTGAAAATGCATTTAAAGCAATAAAAACTCAAATTGAGTGTCACGCCTAAACCAAAGGACTTATGCACACTTTTCAACATGTATTTTGTTCAGGATGACCTCCTGAAGCCTAAATCAGCAATAATTTCACCACACAACTCATTCCTATGAAGATACATTCAAAGTCAGAAAGCGCGCTCAGCTCGGGCTGAAAATGCATTCAATTTAAAGCAATAAAAACTCAAATTGAGTGTCACGCCTAAACCAAAGGACTTATTCACACACTTTAACATGTATTTAGTTCAGGATGACCACCTGAAGCCTAAATGAGCATTAATTTGACCACACAACTCATTCCTATGAAGATACATTCAAACTCACAAAACGTGCTCAGCTCGGGCTGAAAATGCATTTAAAGCAATAAAAACTCAAATTGAGTGTCACACCTAAAACAAAGGACTTATGCACACACTTCAACATGTATTTTGTTCAGGATGACCTCCTGAAGCCTAAATAGGCATTAATTTGACCACACAACTCATTCTTTTGAGGATACATTCAAACTCACAAAACGTGCTCAGCTCGGGCTGAAAATGCATTTAAAGCAATAAAACTCAAATTGAGTGTCACACCTAAACCAAAGGACTTATTCACACACTTCAACATGTATTTTGTTCAGGATGACCTCCTGAAGCCCATATGAGCATTAATTTGACCACACAACTCATTCTATGAAGATACATTCAAACTCGCAAAACGTGCTCAGCTCGGGCTGAAAATGCATTTAAAGCAATAAAAACTCAAATTGAGTGTCACGCCTAAACCAAAGGACTTATGCACACACTTCAACATGTATTTTGTTCAGGATGACCACCTGAAGCCTAAATGAGCATTAATTTGACTACACAACTCATTCCTATGAAGATACATTCAAACTCACAAAACGTGCTCAGCTCGGGCTGAAAATGCATTTAAAGCAATAAACACTCAAATTGAGTGTCACGCCCAAACCAAAGGACTTATGCACACACTTCAACATGTACTTAGTTCAGGATGTCCTCCTGAAGCCTAAATGAGCATTCATTTGATCACACATCTCACTCCTATGAAGATACATTCAAACTCAGAACACGTGCTCAGCTCGGCCCGAAACTGCACTTAAAGCAATAAAAACTGAAATTGAGTATAGTCATGGTACCCGCGTTGAGGTATAATTAGTTCAAGAACAAAGAGAAATGGAATAATTGGCTCAAGAGTACAGTTATACAGTCATATAAATGTAAAATGGTTTCAGGCCTCGGAGACAATAACGGACTTTGGTCAGTAGAGGGCAACATAGACCATAACATGATTCAAGACACATTTTGAAAACTTGTTCCACTCGGCCTGAAAATGCATTTAAAGCAATAATAACTCAAATTGAGTGTCACTCCCAAACCAAAGGACTTTTGCACACACTTCAATGTATTTAGTTCAGGATGTCCTCCTGAAGCCTAAATGAGCAGTAATTTGACTAGACAACTCATTCCTATGAAGATACATTCAAACTCAAAAAACGTGCTCAGCTCGGCAAAAAATGCATTTAAAGCAATAAAAACTCAAATTGAGTGTCACGCCTAAACCAAAGGACTTATGCACACACTTCAACATGTATTTTGTTCAGGATGACCACCTGAAGCCTAAATGAGCATTAATTTGACCACACAACTCATTCCTATGAAGATACATTCAAACTCACAAAACGTGCTCAGCTCGGGCTGAAAATGCATTTAAAAAAATAAAAACTCAAATTGAGTGTCACGCCTAAACCAAAGGACTTATGCACACACTTCAACATGTATTTTGTTCAGGATTACCACCTGAAGCCTAAATGAGCATTAATTTGACCACACAACTCATTCCTATGAAGATACATGCAAACTCACAAAACGTGCTCAGCTCGGGCTGAAAATGCATTTAAAGCAATAAAAACTCGAATGGAATGTCACGACTAAACCAAAGGACTTATGCACACACTTCAACATGTACTTAGCTCAGGATGTCCTCCTGAAGCCTAAATGAGCAGTAATTTGACTACACAACTCATTCCTATGAAGATACATTCAAACTCAAAAAACGTGCTCAGCTCGGCAGAAAATGCATTTAAAGCAATAAAAACTCAAATTGAGTGTCACGCCTAAACCAAAGGACTTATGCACACACTTCAACATGTATTTTGTTCAGGATGACCTCCTGAAGCCTAAATGAGCATTATTTTGACCACACAACTCATTCCTATGAAGATACATTCAAACTCACAAAACGTGCTCAACTCGGGCTGAAAATGCATTTAAAGCAATAAAAGCTCAAATTGAGTGTCACGCCTGAACCAAAGGACTTATGCACACACTTCAACATGTATTTTGTTCAGGATGACCTCCTGAAGCCTAAATGAGCATTATTTTGACCACACAACTCATTCCTATGAAGATACATTCAAAGTCAGAAAGCGCGCTCAGCTCGGGCTGAAAATGCATTTAATTTAAAGCAATAAAAACTCAAATTGAGTGTCACGCCTAAACCAAAGGACTTATGCACACACTTCAACATGTATTTAGTTCAGGATGACCACCTGAAGCCTAAATGAGCATTAATTTGACCACACAACTCATTCCTATGAAGATACATTCAAACTCACAAAACGTGCTCAGCTTGGGCTGAAAATGCATTGAAAGCAATAAAAACTCAAATTGAGTGTCACACCTAAACCAAAGGACTTATGCACACACTTCAACGTGTATTTTGTTCAGGATGACCTCCTGAAGCCCATATGAGCATTAATTTGACTACACAACTCATTCCTATGAAGACACATTCAAACTCACAAAACGTGCTCAGCTCGGGCTGAAAATGCATTTAAAGCAATAAAAACTCAAATTGAGTGTCACGCCTAAACCAAAGGACTTATGCACACACTTCAACATGTATTTTGTTCAGGATGACCTCCTGAAGCCTAAATGAGCATTATTTTGACCACACAACTCATTCCTATGAAGATACATTCAAACTCACAAAACGTGCTCAACTCGGGCTGAAAATGCATTTAAAGCAATAAAAGCTCAAATTGAGTGTCACGCCTGAACCAAAGGACTTATGCACACACTTCAACATGTATTTTGTTCAGGATGACCTCCTGAAGCCTAAATGAGCATTATTTTGACCACACAACTCATTCCTATGAAGATACATTCAAACTCACAAAACGTGCTCAGCTCGGGCTGAAAATGCATTTAAAGCAATAAAAACTCAAATTGAGTGTCAAGCCTAAACCAAAGGGCTTATGCACACACTTCAACATGTATTTTGTTCAGGATGACCTCCTGAAGCCTAAATCAGCAATAATTTGACCACACAACTCATTCCTATGAAGATACATTCAAAGTCAGAAAGCGCGCTCAGCTCGGGCTGAAAATGCATTTAATTTAAAGCAATAAAAACTCAAATTGAGTGTCACGCCTAAACCAAAGGACTTATGCACACACTTCAACATGTATTTAGTTCAGGATGACCACCTGAAGCCTAAATGAACATTAATTTGACCACACAACTCATTCCTATGAAGATACATTCAAACTCACAAAACGTGCTCAGCTTGGGCTGAAAATGCATTTAAAGCAATAAAAACTCAAATTGAGTGTCACACCTAAACCAAAGGACTTATGCACACACTTCAACATGTATTTTGTTCAGGATGACCTCCTGAAGCCCATATGAGCATTAATTTGACTACACAACTCATTCCTATGAAGATACATTCAAACTCACAAAACGTGCTCAGCTCGGGCTGAAAATGCATTTAAAGCAATAAAAACTCAAATTGAGTGTCACGCCTAAACCAAAGGACTTATGCACACACTTCAACATGTATTTAGTTCAGGATGACCACCTGAAGCCTAAATGAGCATTAATTTGACCACACAACTCATTCCTATGAAGATACATTCAAACTCACAAAACGTGCTCAACTCGGGCTGAAAATGCATTTAAAGCAATAAAAACTCAAATTGAGTGTCACGCCTAAACCAAAGGACTTATGCACACACTTCAACATGTATTTAGTTCAGGATGACATCCTGAAGCCCATATGAGCATTAATTTGACTACACAACTCATTCCTATGAAGATACATTCAAACTCACAAAACGTGCTCAGCTCGGGCTGAAAATGCATTTAAAGCAATAAAAACTCAAATTGAGTGTCACGCCTAAACCAAAGGACTTATGCAAACACTTCAACATGTATTTAGTTCAGGATGACCACCTGAAGCCTAAATGAGCATTAATTTGACCACACAACTCATTCCTATGAAGATACATTCAAACTCACAAAACGTGCTCAACTCGGGCTGAAAATGCATTTAAAGGAATAAAAGCTCAAATTGAGTGTCACGCCTGAACCAAAGGACTTATGCACACACTTCAACATGTATTTTGTTCAGGATGACCTCCTGAAGCCCATATGAGCATTAATTTGACCACACAACTCATTCCTATGAAGATACGTTCAAACACACAAAACGTGCTCAGCTCGGCCTGAAAATGCATTTAAAGCAATAAAAACTCAAATTGAGTGTCACACCTAAACCAAAGGACTTATGCACACACTTCAACATGTATTTTGTTCAGGATGACCTCCTGAAGCCTAAATGAGCATTAATTTGACCACACAACTCATTCCTATGAAGATACATTCAAACTCAGAAAACGCGCTCAGTTCGGCCTGAAAATGCATTTCGCAATAATAACTCAAATTGAATGTCACGCCTAAACCAAAGGGCTTATGGACACACTTCAACATGTATTTAGTTCAGGATGTCCTCCTGACGCCTAAATGAGCATTAATTTGACTACACAACTCATTCCTATGAAGATACATTCAAACTCACAAAACGTGCTCAGCTCGGGCTGAAAATGCATTTAAAGCAATAAAAACTCAAATTGAGTGTCACGCCCAAACCAAAGGACTTATGCACACACTTCAACATGTACTTAGTTCAGATGTCCTCCTGAAGCCTAAATGAGCATTAATTTGACCACACAACTCATTCCTATGAAGATACATTCAAACTCACAAAACGTGCTCAGCTCGGGCTGAAAATGCATTTAAAGCAATAAAAACTCAAATTGAGTGTCACACCTAAACCAAAGGACTTATGCACACACTTCAACATGTATTTTGTTCAGGATGACCTCCTGAAGCCTAAATGAGCATTAATTTGACCACACAACTCATTCCTATGAAGATACATTCAAACTCAGAAAACGCGCTCAGTTCGGCCTGAAAATGCATTTCGCAATAAAAACTCAAATTGAATGTCACGCCTAAACCAAAGGGCTTATGGACACACTTCAACATGTATTTAGTTCAGGATGTCCTCCTGAAGCCTAAATGAGCATTAATTTGACTACACAACTCATTCCTATGAAGATACATTCAAACTCACAAAACGTGCTCAGCTCGGGCTGAAAATGCATTTAAAGCAATAAAAACTCAAATTGAGTGTCACGCCCAAACCAAAGGACTTATGCACACACTTCAACATGTACTTAGTTCAGATGTCCTCCTGAAGCCTAAATGAGCAATAATTTGACCACACAACTCATTCCTAGGAAGATACATTCAAACTCACAAAACGGGCTCAGCTCGGGCTGAAAATGCATTTAAAGCAATAAAAACTCAAATTGAGTGTCACGCCTAAACCAAAGGACTTATGCACACACTTCAACATGTATTTTGTTCAGGATGACCTCCTGAAGCCCATATGAGCATTAATTTGACTACACAACTCATTCCTATGAAGATACATTCAAACTCACAAAACGTGCTCAGCTCGGGCTGAAAATGCATTTAAAGCAATAAAAACTCAAATTGAGTGTCACGCCTAAACCAAAGTACTTATGCACACACTTCAACATGTATTTTGTTCAGGATGACCTCCTGAAGCCCATATGAGCATTAATTTGACTACACAACTCATTCCTATGAAGATACATTCAAACTCACAAAACGTGCTCAGCTCGGGCTGAAAATGCATTTAAAGCAATAAAAACTCAAATTGAGTGTCAAAACTAAACCAAAGGACTTATGCACACACTTCAACATGTATTTTGTTCAGGATGACCTCCTGAAGCCTAAATAGGCATTCATTTGACCACACAACTCATTCTTTTGAAGATACATTCAAACTCACAAAACGCGCTCAGCTCGGGCTGAAAATGCATTTAAAGCAATAAAAACTCAAATTGAGTGTCACGCCTAAACCAAAGGACTTATGCACACACTTCAACATGTATTTTGTTCACGATGACCACCTGAAGCCTAAATGAGCATTAATTTGACCACACAACTCATTCCTATGAAGATACATTCAAACTCACAAAACGCGCTCAACTCGGGCTGAAAATGCATTTAAAGCAATAAAAGCTCAAATTGAGTGTCACGCCTAAACCAAAGGACTTATGCACACACTTCAACATGTATTTTGTTCAGGATGACCTCCTGAAGCCCATATGAGCATTAATTTGACCACACAACTCATTCCTATGAAGATACATTCAAACTCACAAAACGCGCTCAGCTCGGGCTGAAAATGCATTTAAAGCAATAAAAACTCAAATTGAGTGTCACGCCTAAAACAAAGGACTTATGCACACACTACAACATGTATTTTGTTCAGGGTGACCTCCTGAAGCCTAAATAAGCATTAATTTGACCACACAACTCATTCCTATGAAGATACATTCAAACTCACAAAACGCGCTCAGCTCGGGCTGAAAATGCATTTAAAGCAATAAAAACTCAAATTGAGTGTCACGCCTAAACCAAAGGACTTATGCACACACTTCAACATGTATTTAGTTCAGGATGACCACCTGAAGCCTAAATGAGCATTAATTTGACCACACAACTCATTCCTATGAAGATACATTCAAACTCACAAAACGTGCTCAACTCGGGCTGAAAATGCATTTAAAGCAATAAAAACTCAAATTGAGTGTCACGCCTAAACCAAAGGACTTATGCACACACTTCAACATGTATTTAGTTCAGGATGACATCCTGAAGCCCATATGAGCATTAATTTGACTACACAACTCATTCCTATGAAGATACATTCAAACTCACAAAACGTGCTCAGCTCGGGCTGAAAATGCATTTAAAGCAATAAAAACTCAAATTGAGTGTCACGCCTAAACCAAAGGACTTATGCAAACACTTCAACATGTATTTAGTTCAGGATGACCACCTGAAGCCTAAATGAGCATTAATTTGACCACACAACTCATTCCTATGAAGATACATTCAAACTCACAAAACGTGCTCAACTCGGGCTGAAAATGCATTTAAAGGAATAAAAGCTCAAATTGAGTGTCACGCCTGAACCAAAGGACTTATGCACACACTTCAACATGTATTTTGTTCAGGATGACCTCCTGAAGCCCATATGAGCATTAATTTGACCACACAACTCATTCCTATGAAGATACGTTCAATCACACAAAACGTGCTCAGCTCGGCCTGAAAATGCATTTAAAGCAATAAAAACTCAAATTGAGTGTCACACCTAAACCAAAGGACTTATGCACACACTTCAACATGTATTTTGTTCAGGATGACCTCCTGAAGCCTAAATGAGCATTAATTTGACCACACAACTCATTCCTATGAAGATACATTCAAACTCAGAAAACGCGCTCAGTTCGGCCTGAAAATGCATTTCGCAATAATAACTCAAATTGAATGTCACGCCTAAACCAAAGGGCTTATGGACACACTTCAACATGTATTTAGTTCAGGATGTCCTCCTGACGCCTAAATGAGCATTAATTTGACTACACAACTCATTCCTATGAAGATACATTCAAACTCACAAAACGTGCTCAGCTCGGGCTGAAAATGCATTTAAAGCAATAAAAACTCAAATTGAGTGTCACGCCCAAACCAAAGGACTTATGCACACACTTCAACATGTACTTAGTTCAGATGTCCTCCTGAAGCCTAAATGAGCATTAATTTGACCACACAACTCATTCCTATGAAGATACATTCAAACTCACAAAACGTGCTCAGCTCGGGCTGAAAATGCATTTAAAGCAATAAAAACTCAAATTGAGTGTCACACCTAAACCAAAGGACTTATGCACACACTTCAACATGTATTTTGTTCAGGATGACCTCCTGAAGCCTAAATGAGCATTAATTTGACCACACAACTCATTCCTATGAAGATACATTCAAACTCAGAAAACGCGCTCAGTTCGGCCTGAAAATGCATTTCGCAATAAAAACTCAAATTGAATGTCACGCCTAAACCAAAGGGCTTATGGACACACTTCAACATGTATTTAGTTCAGGATGTCCTCCTGAAGCCTAAATGAGCATTAATTTGACTACACAACTCATTCCTATGAAGATACATTCAAACTCACAAAACGTGCTCAGCTCGGGCTGAAAATGCATTTAAAGCAATAAAAACTCAAATTGAGTGTCACGCCCAAACCAAAGGACTTATGCACACACTTCAACATGTACTTAGTTCAGATGTCCTCCTGAAGCCTAAATGAGCAATAATTTGACCACACAACTCATTCCTAGGAAGATACATTCAAACTCACAAAACGTGCTCAGCTCGGGCTGAAAATGCATTTAAAGCAATAAAAACTCAAATTGAGTGTCACGCCTAAACCAAAGGACTTATGCACACACTTCAACATGTATTTTGTTCAGGATGACCTCCTGAAGCCCATATGAGCATTAATTTGACTACACAACTCATTCCTATGAAGATACATTCAAACTCACAAAACGTGCTCAGCTCGGGCTGAAAATGCATTTAAAGCAATAAAAACTCAAATTGAGTGTCACGCCTAAACCAAAGTACTTATGCACACACTTCAACATGTATTTTGTTCAGGATGACCTCCTGAAGCCCATATGAGCATTAATTTGACTACACAACTCATTCCTATGAAGATACATTCAAACTCACAAAACGTGCTCAGCTCGGGCTGAAAATGCATTTAAAGCAATAAAAACTCAAATTGAGTGTCAAAACTAAACCAAAGGACTTATGCACACACTTCAACATGTATTTTGTTCAGGATGACCTCCTGAAGCCTAAATAGGCATTCATTTGACCACACAACTCATTCTTTTGAAGATACATTCAAACTCACAAAACGCGCTCAGCTCGGGCTGAAAATGCATTTAAAGCAATAAAAACTCAAATTGAGTGTCACGCCTAAACCAAAGGACTTATGCACACACTTCAACATGTATTTTGTTCACGATGACCACCTGAAGCCTAAATGAGCATTAATTTGACCACACAACTCATTCCTATGAAGATACATTCAAACTCACAAAACGCGCTCAACTCGGGCTGAAAATGCATTTAAAGCAATAAAAGCTCAAATTGAGTGTCACGCCTAAACCAAAGGACTTATGCACACACTTCAACATGTATTTTGTTCAGGATGACCTCCTGAAGCCCATATGAGCATTAATTTGACCACACAACTCATTCCTATGAAGATACATTCAAACTCACAAAACGCGCTCAGCTCGGGCTGAAAATGCATTTAAAGCAATAAAAACTCAAATTGAGTGTCACGCCTAAAACAAAGGACTTATGCACACACTACAACATGTATTTTGTTCAGGGTGACCTCCTGAAGCCTAAATAAGCATTAATTTGACCACACAACTCATTCCTATGAAGATACATTCAAACTCACAAAACGCGCTCAGCTCGGGCTGAAAATGCATTTAAAGCAATAAAAACTCAAATTGAGTGTCACACCTAAACCAAAGGACTTATGCACACACTTCAACATGTATTTTGTTCAGGATGACATCCTGAAGCCCATATGAGCATTAATTTGACTACACAACTCATTCCTATGAAGATACATTCAAACTCACAAAACGTGCTCAGCTCGGGCTGAAAATGCATTTAAAGCAATTAAAACTCAAATTGAGTGTCACACCTAAACCAAAGGACTTATGCACACACTTCAACATGTATTTTGCTCAGGATGACCTCGTGAAGCCCATATGAGCATTAGTTTGACTACACAACTCATTCCTATAAAGATACATTCAAACTCACAAAACGTGCTCAGCTCGGGCTGAAAATGCATTTAAAGCAATAAAAACTCAAATTGAGTGTCACGCCTAAACCAAAGGACTTATGCACACACTTCAACATGTACTTAGTTCAGATGTCCTCCTGAAGCCTAAATGAGCAATAATTTGACCACACAACTCATTCCTAGGAAGATACATTCAAACTCACAAAACGTGCTCAGCTCGGGCTGAAAATGCATTTAAAGCAATAAAAACTCAAATTGAGTGTCACGCCTAAACCAAAGGACTTATGCACACACTTCAACATGTATTTTGTTCAGGATGACCTCCTGAAGCCCATATGAGCATTAATTTGACTACACAACTCATTCCTATGAAGATACATTCAAACTCACAAAACGTGCTCAGCTCGGGCTGAAAATGCATTTAAAGCAATAAAAACTCAAATTGAGTGTCACGCCCAAACCAAAGGACTTATGCACACACTTCAACATGTACTTAGTTCAGATGTCCTCCTGAAGCCTAAATGAGCATTAATTTGACCACACAACTCATTCCTATGAAGATACATTCAAACTCACAAAACGTGCTCAGCTCGGGCTGAAAATGCATTTAAAGCAATAAAAACTCAAATTGAGTGTCACACCTAAACCAAAGGACTTATGCACACACTTCAACATGTATTTTGTTCAGGATGACCTCCTGAAGCCTAAATGAGCATTAATTTGACCACACAACTCATTCCTATGAAGATACATTCAAACTCAGAAAACGCGCTCAGTTCGGCCTGAAAATGCATTTCGCAATAAAAACTCAAATTGAATGTCACGCCTAAACCAAAGGGCTTATGGACACACTTCAACATGTATTTAGTTCAGGATGTCCTCCTGAAGCCTAAATGAGCATTAATTTGACTACACAACTCATTCCTATGAAGATACATTCAAACTCACAAAACGTGCTCAGCTCGGGCTGAAAATGCATTTAAAGCAATAAAAACTCAAATTGAGTGTCACGCCCAAACCAAAGGACTTATGCACACACTTCAACATGTACTTAGTTCAGATGTCCTCCTGAAGCCTAAATGAGCAATAATTTGACCACACAACTCATTCCTAGGAAGATACATTCAAACTCACAAAACGTGCTCAGCTCGGGCTGAAAATGCATTTAAAGCAATAAAAACTCAAATTGAGTGTCACGCCTAAACCAAAGGACTTATGCACACACTTCAACATGTATTTTGTTCAGGATGACCTCCTGAAGCCCATATGAGCATTAATTTGACTACACAACTCATTCCTATGAAGATACATTCAAACTCACAAAACGTGCTCAGCTCGGGCTGAAAATGCATTTAAAGCAATAAAAACTCAAATTGAGTGTCACGCCTAAACCAAAGTACTTATGCACACACTTCAACATGTATTTTGTTCAGGATGACCTCCTGAAGCCCATATGAGCATTAATTTGACTACACAACTCATTCCTATGAAGATACATTCAAACTCACAAAACGTGCTCAGCTCGGGCTGAAAATGCATTTAAAGCAATAAAAACTCAAATTGAGTGTCAAAACTAAACCAAAGGACTTATGCACACACTTCAACATGTATTTTGTTCAGGATGACCTCCTGAAGCCTAAATAGGCATTCATTTGACCACACAACTCATTCTTTTGAAGATACATTCAAACTCACAAAACGCGCTCAGCTCGGGCTGAAAATGCATTTAAAGCAATAAAAACTCAAATTGAGTGTCACGCCTAAACCAAAGGACTTATGCACACACTTCAACATGTATTTTGTTCACGATGACCACCTGAAGCCTAAATGAGCATTAATTTGACCACACAACTCATTCCTATGAAGATACATTCAAACTCACAAAACGCGCTCAACTCGGGCTGAAAATGCATTTAAAGCAATAAAAGCTCAAATTGAGTGTCACGCCTAAACCAAAGGACTTATGCACACACTTCAACATGTATTTTGTTCAGGATGACCTCCTGAAGCCCATATGAGCATTAATTTGACCACACAACTCATTCCTATGAAGATACATTCAAACTCACAAAACGCGCTCAGCTCGGGCTGAAAATGCATTTAAAGCAATAAAAACTCAAATTGAGTGTCACGCCTAAAACAAAGGACTTATGCACACACTACAACATGTATTTTGTTCAGGGTGACCTCCTGAAGCCTAAATAAGCATTAATTTGACCACACAACTCATTCCTATGAAGATACATTCAAACTCACAAAACGCGCTCAGCTCGGGCTGAAAATGCATTTAAAGCAATAAAAACTCAAATTGAGTGTCACACCTAAACCAAAGGACTTATGCACACACTTCAACATGTATTTTGTTCAGGATGACATCCTGAAGCCCATATGAGCATTAATTTGACTACACAACTCATTCCTATGAAGATACATTCAAACTCACAAAACGTGCTCAGCTCGGGCTGAAAATGCATTTAAAGCAATTAAAACTCAAATTGAGTGTCACACCTAAACCAAAGGACTTATGCACACACTTCAACATGTATTTTGCTCAGGATGACCTCGTGAAGCCCATATGAGCATTAGTTTGACTACACAACTCATTCCTATAAAGATACATTCAAACTCACAAAACGTGCTCAGCTCGGGCTGAAAATGCATTTAAAGCAATAAAAACTCAAATTGAGTGTCACGCCTAAACCAAAGGACTTATGCACACACTTCAACATGTATTTAGTTCAGGATGACCACCTGAAGCCTAAATGAGCATTAATTTGACCACGCAACTCATTCCTATGAAGATACATTCAAACTCACAAAACGTGCTCAACTCGGGCTGAAAATGCATTTAAAGCAATAAAAACTCAAATTGAGTGTCACATCTAAACCAAAGGACTTATGCACACACTTCAACGTGTATTTTGTTCAGGATGACCTCCTGAAGCCCATATGAGCATTAATTTGACCACACAACTCATTCCTATGAAGATACATTCAAACTCACAAAACGTGCTCAGCTCGGGCTGAAAATGCATTTAAAGCAATAAAACTCAAATTGAGTGTCACACCTAAACCAAAGGACTTATTCACACACTTCAACATGTATTTTGTTCAGGATGACCTCCTGAAGCCCATATGAGCATTCATTTGACCACACAACTCATTCCTATGAAGATACATTCAAACTCACAAAACGTGCTCAGCTCGGGCTGAAAATGCATTTAAAGCAATAAAAACTCAAATTGAGTGTCACGCCTAAACCAAAGGACTTATGCACACTTTTCAACATGTATTTTGTTCAGGATGACCTCCTGAAGCCTAAATCAGCAATAATTTCACCACACAACTCATTCCTATGAAGATACATTCAAAGTCAGAAAGCGCGCTCAGCTCGGGCTGAAAATGCATTCAATTTAAAGCAATAAAAACTCAAATTGAGTGTCACGCCTAAACCAAAGGACTTATTCACACACTTTAACATGTATTTAGTTCAGGATGACCACCTGAAGCCTAAATGAGCATTAATTTGACCACACAACTCATTCCTATGAAGATACATTCAAACTCACAAAACGTGCTCAGCTCGGGCTGAAAATGCATTTAAAGCAATAAAAACTCAAATTGAGTGTCACACCTAAAACAAAGGACTTATGCACACACTTCAACATGTATTTTGTTCAGGATGACCTCCTGAAGCCTAAATAGGCATTAATTTGACCACACAACTCATTCTTTTGAGGATACATTCAAACTCACAAAACGTGCTCAGCTCGGGCTGAAAATGCATTTAAAGCAATAAAACTCAAATTGAGTGTCACACCTAAACCAAAGGACTTATTCACACACTTCAACATGTATTTTGTTCAGGATGACCTCCTGAAGCCCATATGAGCATTAATTTGACCACACAACTCATTCTATGAAGATACATTCAAACTCGCAAAACGTGCTCAGCTCGGGCTGAAAATGCATTTAAAGCAATAAAAACTCAAATTGAGTGTCACGCCTAAACCAAAGGACTTATGCACACACTTCAACATGTATTTTGTTCAGGATGACCACCTGAAGCCTAAATGAGCATTAATTTGACTACACAACTCATTCCTATGAAGATACATTCAAACTCACAAAACGTGCTCAGCTCGGGCTGAAAATGCATTTAAAGCAATAAACACTCAAATTGAGTGTCACGCCCAAACCAAAGGACTTATGCACACACTTCAACATGTACTTAGTTCAGGATGTCCTCCTGAAGCCTAAATGAGCATTCATTTGATCACACATCTCACTCCTATGAAGATACATTCAAACTCAGAACACGTGCTCAGCTCGGCCCGAAACTGCACTTAAAGCAATAAAAACTGAAATTGAGTATAGTCATGGTACCCGCGTTGAGGTATAATTAGTTCAAGAACAAAGAGAAATGGAATAATTGGCTCAAGAGTACAGTTATACAGTCATATAAATGTAAAATGGTTTCAGGCCTCGAAGACAATAACGGACTTTGGTCAGTAGAGGGCAACATAGACCATAACATGATTCAAGACACATTTTGAAAACTTGTTCCACTCGGCCTGAAAATGCATTTAAAGCAATAATAACTCAAATTGAGTGTCACTCCCAAACCAAAGGACTTTTGCACACACTTCAATGTATTTAGTTCAGGATGTCCTCCTGAAGCCTAAATGAGCAGTAATTTGACTACACAACTCATTCCTATGAAGATACATTCAAACTCAAAAAACGTGCTCAGCTCGGCAAAAAATGCATTTAAAGCAATAAAAACTCAAATTGAGTGTCACGCCTAAACCAAAGGACTTATGCACACACTTCAACATGTATTTTGTTCAGGATGACCACCTGAAGCCTAAATGAGCATTAATTTGACCACACAACTCATTCCTATGAAGATACATTCAAACTCACAAAACGTGCTCAGCTCGGGCTGAAAATGCATTTAAAAAAATAAAAACTCAAATTGAGTGTCACGCCTAAACCAAAGGACTTATGCACACACTTCAACATGTATTTTGTTCAGGATGACCACCTGAAGCCTAAATGAGCATTAATTTGACCACACAACTCATTCCTATGAAGATACATGCAAACTCACAAAACGTGCTCAGCTCGGGCTGAAAATGCATTTAAAGCAATAAAAACTCGAATGGAATGTCACGACTAAACCAAAGGACTTATGCACACACTTCAACATGTACTTAGCTCAGGATGTCCTCCTGAAGCCTAAATGAGCAGTAATTTGACTACACAACTCATTCCTATGAAGATACATTCAAACTCAAAAAACGTGCTCAGCTCGGCAGAAAATGCATTTAAAGCAATAAAAACTCAAATTGAGTGTCACGCCTAAACCAAAGGACTTATGCACACACTTCAACATGTATTTTGTTCAGGATGACCTCCTGAAGCCTAAATGAGCATTATTTTGACCACACAACTCATTCCTATGAAGATACATTCAAACTCACAAAACGTGCTCAACTCGGGCTGAAAATGCATTTAAAGCAATAAAAGCTCAAATTGAGTGTCACGCCTGAACCAAAGGACTTATGCACACACTTCAACATGTATTTTGTTCAGGATGACCTCCTGAAGCCTAAATGAGCATTATTTTGACCACACAACTCATTCCTATGAAGATACATTCAAACTCACAAAACGTGCTCAACTCGGGCTGAAAATGCATTTAAAGCAATAAAAGCTCAAATTGAGTGTCACGCCCAAACCAAAGGACTTATGCACACACTTCAACATGTACTTAGTTCAGGATGTCCTCCTGAAGCCTAAATGAGCATTCATTTGATCACACATCTCACTCCTATGAAGATACATTCAAACTCAGAACACGTGCTCAGCTCGGCCCGAAACTGCACTTAAAGCAATAAAAACTGAAATTGAGTATAGTCATGGTACCCGCGTTGAGGTATAATTAGTTCAAGAACAAAGAGAAATGGAATAATTGGCTCAAGAGTACAGTTATACAGTCATATAAATGTAAAATGGTTTCAGGCCTCGGAGACAATAACGGACTTTGGTCAGTAGAGGGCAACATAGACCATAACATGATTCAAGACACATTTTGAAAACTTGTTCCACTCGGCCTGAAAATGCATTTAAAGCAATAATAACTCAAATTGAGTGTCACTCCCAAACCAAAGGACTTTTGCACACACTTCAATGTATTTAGTTCAGGATGTCCTCCTGAAGCCTAAATGAGCAGTAATT
The DNA here is from genome assembly GCF_054856545.1 of Hippocampus guttulatus. Taxonomy (NCBI): domain Eukaryota; kingdom Metazoa; phylum Chordata; class Actinopteri; order Syngnathiformes; family Syngnathidae; genus Hippocampus; species Hippocampus guttulatus. Next base: position 119,401 of record NW_028233887.1, on the reverse strand, counting down.
TGACTACACAACTCATTCCTATGAAGATACATTCAAACTCAAAAAACGTGCTCAGCTCGGCAAAAAATGCATTTAAAGCAATAAAAACTCAAATTGAGTGTCACGCCTAAACCAAAGGACTTATGCACACACTTCAACATGTATTTTGTTCAGGATGACCACCTGAAGCCTAAATGAGCATTAATTTGACCACACAACTCATTCCTATGAAGATACATTCAAACTCACAAAACGTGCTCAGCTCGGGCTGAAAATGCATTTAAAGCAATAAAAACTCAAATTGAGTGTCACGCCTAAACCAAAGGACTTATGCACACACTTCAACATGTATTTTGTTCAGGATGACCTCCTGAAGCCTAAATAAGCATTAATTTGACCACACAACTCATTCCTATGAAGATACATTCAAACTCACAAAACGCGCTCAGCTCGGGCTGAAAATGCATTTAAAGCAATAAAAACTCAAATTGAGTGTCACACCTAAACCAAAGGACTTATGCACACACTTCAACATGTATTTTGTTCAGGATGACCACCTGAAGCCTAAATGAGCATTAATTTGACCACACAACTCATTCCTATGAAGATGCATTCAAACTCACAAAACATGCTCAGCTCGGGCTGAAAATGCATTTAAAGCAATAAAAACTCAAATTGAGTGTCACGCCTAAACCAAAGGACTTATGCACACACTTCAACATGTATTTTGTTCAGGATGACCACCTGACGCCTAAATGAGCATTAATTTGACCACACAACTCATTCCTATGAAGATACATTCAAAGTCAGAAAGCGCGCTCAGCTCGGGCTGAAAATGCATTTAATTTAAAGCAATAAAAACTCAAATTGAGTGTCACGCCTAAACCAAAGGACTTATGCACACACTTCAACATGTATTTAGTTCAGGATGACCACCTGAAGCCTAAATGAGCATTAATTTGACTACACAACTCATTCCTATGAAGATACATTCAAACTCACAAAACGTGCTCAGGTCGGGCTGAAAATGCATTTAAAGCAATAAAAACTCAAATTGAGTGTCACGCCTAAACCAAAGGACTTATGCACACACTTCAACATGTATTTTGTTCAGGATGACCTCCTGAAGCCCATATGAGCATTAATTTGACTACACAACTCATTCCTATGAAGATACATTCAAACTCACAAAACGGGCTCAGCTCGGGCTGAAAATGCATTTAAAGCAATAAAAACTCAAATTGAGTGTCACGCCTAAACCAAAGGTCTTATGCACACACTTCAACATGTATTTAGTTCAGGATGACCACCTGAAGCCTAAATGAGCATTAATTTGACCACACAACTCATTCCTATGAAGATATTTTCAAACTCACAAAACGTGCTCAACTCGGGCTGAAAATGCATTTAAAGCAATAAAAACTCAAATTGAGTGTCACGCCTAAACCAAAGGACTTATGCACACACTTCAACATGTATTTTGTTCAGGATGACCTCCTGAAGCCTAAATAAGCATTAATTTGACCACACAACTCATTCCTATGAAGATACATTCAAACTCACAAAACGCGCTCAGCTCGGGCTGAAAATGCATTTAAAGCAATAAAAACTCAAATTGAGTGTCACACCTAAACCAAAGGACTTATTCACACACGTCAACATGTATTTTGTTCAGGATGACCACCTGAAGCCTAAATGAGCATTAATTTGACCACACAACTCATTCCTAGAAGATACATTCAAACTCACAAAACATGCTCAGCTCGGGCTGAAAATGCATTTAAAGCAATAAAAACTCAAATTGAATGTCACGCCTAAACCAAAGGACTTATGCACACACTTCAACATGTATTTTGTTCAGGATGACCACCTGAAGCCTAAATGAGCATTAATTTGACCACACAACTCATTCTATGAAGATACATTCAAACTCACAAAACGTGCTCAGCTCGGGCTGAAAATGCATTTAAAGCAATAAAAACTCAAATTGAGTGTCACGCCTAAACCAAAGGACTTATGCCCACACTTCAACATGTATTTAGTTCAGGATGACCACCTGAAGCTTAAATGAGCATTAATTTGACCACACAACTCATTCCTATGAAGATACATTCAAACTCACAAAACGTGCTCAGCTCGGGCTGAAAATGCATTTAAAGCAATAAAAACTCAAATTGAGTGTCACGCCTAAATCAAAGGACTTATGCACACACTTCAACATGTATTTTGTTCAGGATGACCACCTGAAGCCTAAATGAGCATTAATTTGACCACACAACTCATTCTATGAAGATACATTCAAACTCACAAAACGTGCTCAGCTCGGGCTGAAAATGCATTTAAAGCAATAAAAACTCAAATTGAGTGTCACGCCTAAACCAAAGAACTTATGCACACACTTCAACATGTATTTTGTTCAGGATGGCCTCCTGAAGCCTAAATCAGCAATAATTTCACCACACAACTCATTCCTATGAAGATACATTCAAAGTCAGAAAGCGCGCTCAGCTCGGGCTGAAAATGCATTTAATTTAAAGCAATAAAAACTCAAATTGAGTGTCACACCTAAACCAAAGGACTTATGCACACACGTCAACATGTATTTTGTTCAGGATGACCACCTGAAGCCTAAATGAGCATTTATTTGACCACACAACTCATTCCTATGAAGATACATTCAAACTCACAAAACATGGTCAGCTCGGGCTGAAAATGCATTTAAAGCAATAAAAACTCAAATTGAATGTCACGCCTAAACCAAAGGACTTATGCACACACTTCAACATGTATTTTGTTCAGGATGACCACCTGAAGCCTAAATGAGCATTAATTTGACCACACAACTCATTCTATGAAGATACATTCAAACTCACAAAACGTGCTCAGCTTGGGCTGAAAATGCATTTAAAGCAATAAAAACTCAAATTGAGTGTCACACCTAAACCAAAGGACTTATGCCCACACTTCAACATGTATTTAGTTCAGGATGACCACCTGAAGCCTAAATGAGCATTAATTTGACCACACAACTCATTCCTATGAAGATACATTCAAACTCACAAAACGTGCTCAGCTCGGGCTGAAAATGCATTTAAAGCAATAAAAACTCAAATTGAGTGTCACGCCTAAATCAAAGGACTTATGCACACACTTCAACATGTATTTTGTTCAGGATGACCACCTGAAGCCTAAATGAGCATTAATTTGACCACATAACTCATTCTATGAAGATACATTCAAACTCACAAAACGTGCTCAGCTCGGGCTGAAAATGCATTTAAAGCAATAAAAACTCAAATTGAGTGTCACGCCTAAACCAAAGGACTTATGCACACACTTCAACATGTATTTTGTTCAGGATGACCTCCTGAAGCCTAAATCAGCAATAATTTGACCACACAACTCATTCCTATGAAGATACATTCAAAGTCAGAAAGCGCGCTCAGCTCGGGCTGAAAATGCATTTAAAGCAATAAAAACTCAAATTGAGTGTCACACCTAAACCAAAGGACTTATGCACACACTTCAACATGTATTTAGTTCATGATGACCACCTGAAGCCTAAATGAGCATTAATTTGACCACACAACTCATTCCTATGAAGATACATTCAAACTCACAAAACATGCTCAGCTCGGGCTAAAAATGCATTTAAAGCAATAAAAACTCAAATTGAATGTCACGCCTAAACCAAAGGACTTATGCACACACTTCAACATGTATTTTGTTCAGGATGACCACCTGAAGCCTAAATGAGCATTAATTTGACCACACAACTCATTCTATGAAGATACATTCAAACTCACAAAACGTGCTCAGCTCGGGCTGAAAATGCATTTAAAGCAATAAAAACTCAAATTGAGTGTCACGCCTAAACCAAAGGACTTATGCACACACTTCAACATGTATTTTGTTCAGGATGACCTCCTGAAGCCTAAATGAGCAATAATTTGACCACACAACTCATTCCTATGAAGATACATTCAAACTCAAAAAACGTGCTCAGCTCGGGCTGAAAATGCATTTAAAGCAATAAAAAGTCAAATTGAGTGTCACACCTAAACCAAAGGACTTATGCACTCACTTCAACATGTATTTTGTTCAGGATGACCTCCTGAAGCCCATATGAGCATTAATTTGACCACACAACTCATTCCTATGAAGATACATTCAAACTCACAAAACGTGCTCAGCTCGGGCTGAAAATGCATTTAAAGCAATAAAAACTCAAATTGAGTGTCACGCCTAAACCAAAGGACTTATGCACACACTTCAACATGTATTTAGTTCAGGATGACCACCTGAAGCCTAAATGAGCATTAATTTGACCACACAACTCATTCCTATGAAGATACATTCAAACTCACAAAACGTGCTCAACTCGGGCTGAAAATGCATTTAAAGCAATAAAAACTCAAATTGAGTGTCACGCCTAAACCAAAGGACTTATGCACACACTTCAACATGTATTTAGTTCAGGATGACATCCTGAAGCCCATATGAGCATTAATTTGACTACACAACTCATTCCTATGAAGATACATTCAAACTCACAAAACGTGCTCAGCTCGGGCTGAAAATGCATTTAAAGCAATAAAAACTCAAATTGAGTGTCACGCCTAAACCAAAGGACTTATGCAAACACTTCAACATGTATTTAGTTCAGGATGACCACCTGAAGCCTAAATGAGCATTAATTTGACCACACAACTCATTCCTATGAAGATACATTCAAACTAACAAAACGTGCTCAACTCGGGCTGAAAATGCATTTAAAGGAATAAAAGCTCAAATTGAGTGTCACGCCTGAACCAAAGGACTTATGCACACACTTCAACATGTATTTTGTTCAGGATGACCTCCTGAAGCCCATATGAGCATTAATTTGACCACACAACTCATTCCTATGAAGATACATTGAAACTCACAAAACGTGCTCAGCTCGGGCTGAAAATGCATTTAAAGCAATACAAACTCAAATTGAGTGTCACGCCTAAACCAAAGGACTTATGCACACACTTCAACATGTGTTTTGTTCAGGATGACCTCCTGAAGCCTAAATGAGCAATAATTTGACCACACAACTCATTCCTATGAAGATACATTCAAACTCAAAAAACGTGCTCAGCTCGGGCTGAAAATGCATTTAAAGCAATAAAAGCTCAAATTGAGTGTCACGCCTAAACCAAAGGACTTATGCACACACTTCAACATGTATTTTGTTCAGGATGACCTCCTGAAGCCTAAATAGGCATTCATTTGACCACACAACTCATTCTTTTGAAGATACATTCAAACTCACAAAACGCGCTCAGCTCGGGCTGAAAATGCATTTAAAGCAATAAAAACTCAAATTGAGTGTCACGCCTAAACCAAAGGACTTATGCACACACTTCAACATGTATTTTGTTCACGATGACCACCTGAAGCCTAAATGAGCATTAATTTGACCACACAACTCATTCCTATGAAGATACATTCAAACTCACAAAACGTGCTCAGCTCGGGCTGAAAATGCATTTAAAGCAATAAAAACTCAAATTGAGTGTCACGCCTAAACCAAAGGACTTATGCACACACTTCAACATGTATTTTGTTCAGGATGACCTCCTGAAGCCCATATGAGCATTAATTTGACCACACAACTCATTCCTATGAAGATACATTCAAACTCACAAAACGCGCTCAGCTCGGGCTGAAAATGCATTTAAAGCAATAAAAACTCAAATTGAGTGTCACGCCTAAAACAAAGGACTTATGCACACACTACAACATGTATTTTGTTCAGGGTGACCTCCTGAAGCCTAAATAAGCATTAATTTGACCACACAACTCATTCCTATGAAGATACATTCAAACTCACAAAACGCGCTCAGCTCGGGCTGAAAATGCATTTAAAGCAATAAAAACTCAAATTGAGTGTCACACCTAAACCAAAGGACTTATGCACACACTTCAACATGTATTTTGTTCAGGATGACATCCTGAAGCCCATATGAGCATTAATTTGACTACACAACTCATTCCTATGAAGATACATTCAAACTCACAAAACGTGCTCAGCTCGGGCTGAAAATGCATTTAAAGCAATTAAAACTCAAATTGAGTGTCACACCTAAACCAAAGGACTTATGCACACACTTCAACATGTATTTTGCTCAGGATGACCTCGTGAAGCCCATATGAGCATTAGTTTGACTACACAACTCATTCCTATAAAGATACATTCAAACTCACAAAACGTGCTCAGCTCGGGCTGAAAATGCATTTAAAGCAATAAAAACTCAAATTGAGTGTCACGCCTAAACCAAAGGACTTATGCACACACTTCAACATGTATTTAGTTCAGGATGACCACCTGAAGCCTAAATGAGCATTAATTTGACCACGCAACTCATTCCTATGAAGATACATTCAAACTCACAAAACGTGCTCAACTCGGGCTGAAAATGCATTTAAAGCAATAAAAACTCAAATTGAGTGTCACATCTAAACCAAAGGACTTATGCGCACACTTCAACGTGTATTTTGTTCAGGATGACCTCCTGAAGCCCATATGAGCATTAATTTGACCACACAACTCATTCCTATGAAGATACATTCAAACTCACAAAACGTGCTCAGCTCGGGCTGAAAATGCATTTAAAGCAATAAAACTCAAATTGAGTGTCACACCTAAACCAAAGGACTTATTCACACACTTCAACATGTATTTTGTTCAGGATGACCTCCTGAAGCCCATATGAGCATTAATTTGACCACACAACTCATTCCTATGAAGATACATTCAAACTCACAAAACGTGCTCAGCTCGGGCTGAAAATGCATTTAAAGCAATAAAAACTCAAATTGAGTGTCACGCCTAAACCAAAGGACTTATGCACACTTTTCAACATGTATTTTGTTCAGGATGACCTCCTGAAGCCTAAATCAGCAATAATTTCACGACACAACTCATTCCTATGAAGATACATTCAAAGTCAGAAAGCGCGCTCAGCTCGGGCTGAAAATGCATTCAATTTAAAGCAATAAAAACTCAAATTGAGTGTCACGCCTAAACCAAAGGACTTATTCACACACTTTAACATGTATTTAGTTCAGGATGACCACCTGAAGCCTAAATGAGCATTAATTTGACCACACAACTCATTCCTATGAAGATACATTCAAACTCACAAAACGTGCTCAGCTCGGGCTGAAAATGCATTTAAAGCAATAAAAACTCAAATTGAGTGTCACACCTAAACCAAAGGACTTATGCACACACTTCAACATGTATTTTGTTCAGGATGACATCCTGAAGCCCATATGAGCATTAATTTGACTACACAACTCATTCCTATGAAGATACATTCAAACTCACAAAACGTGCTCAGCTCGGGCTGAAAATGCATTTAAAGCAATTAAAACTCAAATTGAGTGTCACACCTAAACCAAAGGACTTATGCACACACTTCAACATGTATTTTGCTCAGGATGACCTCGTGAAGCCCATATGAGCATTAGTTTGACTACACAACTCATTCCTATAAAGATACATTCAAACTCACAAAACGTGCTCAGCTCGGGCTGAAAATGCATTTAAAGCAATAAAAACTCAAATTGAGTGTCACGCCTAAACCAAAGGACTTATGCACACACTTCAACATGTATTTAGTTCAGGATGACCACCTGAAGCCTAAATGAGCATTAATTTGACCACGCAACTCATTCCTATGAAGATACATTCAAACTCACAAAACGTGCTCAACTCGGGCTGAAAATGCATTTAAAGCAATAAAAACTCAAATTGAGTGTCACATCTAAACCAAAGGACTTATGCACACACTTCAACGTGTATTTTGTTCAGGATGACCTCCTGAAGCCCATATGAGCATTAATTTGACCACACAACTCATTCCTATGAAGATACATTCAAACTCACAAAACGTGCTCAGCTCGGGCTGAAAATGCATTTAAAGCAATAAAACTCAAATTGAGTGTCACACCTAAACCAAAGGACTTATTCACACACTTCAACATGTATTTTGTTCAGGATGACCTCCTGAAGCCCATATGAGCATTCATTTGACCACACAACTCATTCCTATGAAGATACATTCAAACTCACAAAACGTGCTCAGCTCGGGCTGAAAATGCATTTAAAGCAATAAAAACTCAAATTGAGTGTCACGCCTAAACCAAAGGACTTATGCACACTTTTCAACATGTATTTTGTTCAGGATGACCTCCTGAAGCCTAAATCAGCAATAATTTCACCACACAACTCATTCCTATGAAGATACATTCAAAGTCAGAAAGCGCGCTCAGCTCGGGCTGAAAATGCATTCAATTTAAAGCAATAAAAACTCAAATTGAGTGTCACGCCTAAACCAAAGGACTTATTCACACACTTTAACATGTATTTAGTTCAGGATGACCACCTGAAGCCTAAATGAGCATTAATTTGACCACACAACTCATTCCTATGAAGATACATTCAAACTCACAAAACGTGCTCAGCTCGGGCTGAAAATGCATTTAAAGCAATAAAAACTCAAATTGAGTGTCACACCTAAACCAAAGGACTTATGCACACACTTCAACATGTATTTTGTTCAGGATGACCTCCTGAAGCCTAAATAGGCATTAATTTGACCACACAACTCATTCTTTTGAGGATACATTCAAACTCACAAAACGTGCTCAGCTCGGGCTGAAAATGCATTTAAAGCAATAAAACTCAAATTGAGTGTCACACCTAAACCAAAGGACTTATTCACACACTTCAACATGTATTTTGTTCAGGATGACCTCCTGAAGCCCATATGAGCATTAATTTGACCACACAACTCATTCTATGAAGATACATTCAAACTCACAAAACGTGCTCAGCTCGGGCTGAAAATGCATTTAAAGCAATAAAAACTCAAATTGAGTGTCACGCCTAAACCAAAGGACTTATGCACACACTTCAACATGTATTTTGTTCAGGATGACCACCTGAAGCCTAAATGAGCATTAATTTGACTACACAACTCATTCCTATGAAGATACATTCAAACTCACAAAACGTGCTCAGCTCGGGCTGAAAATGCATTTAAAGCAATAAACACTCAAATTGAGTGTCACGCCCAAACCAAAGGACTTATGCACACACTTCAACATGTACTTAGTTCAGGATGTCCTCCTGAAGCCTAAATGAGCATTCATTTGATCACACATCTCACTCCTATGAAGATACATTCAAACTCAGAACACGTGCTCAGCTCGGCCCGAAACTGCACTTAAAGCAATAAAAACTGAAATTGAGTATAGTCATGGTACCCGCGTTGAGGTATAATTAGTTCAAGAACAAAGAGAAATGGAATAATTGGCTCAAGAGTACAGTTATACAGTCATATAAATGTAAAATGGTTTCAGGCCTCGGAGACAATAACGGACTTTGGTCAGTAGAGGGCAACATAGACCATAACATGATTCAAGACACATTTTGAAAACTTGTTCCACTCGGCCTGAAAATGCATTTAAAGCAATAATAACTCAAATTGAGTGTCACTCCCAAACCAAAGGACTTTTGCACACACTTCAATGTATTTAGTTCAGGATGTCCTCCTGAAGCCTAAATGAGCAGTAATTTGACTACACAACTCATTCCTATGAAGATACATTCAAACTCAAAAAACGTGCTCAGCTCGGCAAAAAATGCATTTAAAGCAATAAAAACTCAAATTGAGTGTCATGCCTAAACCAAAGGACTTATGCACACACTTCAACATGTATTTTGTTCAGGATGACCACCTGAAGCCTAAATGAGCATTAATTTGACCACACAACTCATTCCTATGAAGATACATTCAAACTCACAAAACGTGCTCAGCTCGGGCTGAAAAAATGCATTTTAAAAAATAAAAACTCAAATTGAGTGTCACGCCTAAACCAAAGGACTTATGCACACACTTCAACATGTATTTTGTTCAGGATGACCACCTGAAGCCTAAATGAGCATTAATTTGACCACACAACTCATTCCTATGAAGATACATGCAAACTCACAAAACGTGCTCAGCTCGGGCTGAAAATGCATTTAAAGCAATAAAAACTCGAATGGAATGTCACGACTAAACCAAAGGACTTATGCACACACTTCAACATGTACTTAGCTCAGGATGTCCTCCTGAAGCCTAAATGAGCAGTAATTTGACTACACAACTCATTCCTATGAAGATACATTCAAACTCAAAAAACGTGCTCAGCTCGGCAGAAAATGCATTTAAAGCAATAAAAACTCAAATTGAGTGTCACGCCTAAACCAAAGGACTTATGCACACACTTCAACATGTATTTTGTTCAGGATGACCTCCTGAAGCCTAAATGAGCATTATTTTGACCACACAACTCATTCCTATGAAGATACATTCAAACTCACAAAACGTGCTCAACTCGGGCTGAAAATGCATTTAAAGCAATAAAAGCTCAAATTGAGTGTCACGCCTGAACCAAAGGACTTATGCACACACTTCAACATGTATTTTGTTCAGGATGACCTCCTGAAGCCTAAATGAGCATTATTTTGACCACACAACTCATTCCTATGAAGATACATTCAAAGTCAGAAAGCGCGCTCAGCTCGGGCTGAAAATGCATTTAATTTAAAGCAATAAAAACTCAAATTGAGTGTCACGCCTAAACCAAAGGACTTATGCACACACTTCAACATGTATTTAGTTCAGGATGACCACCTGAAGCCTAAATGAGCATTAATTTGACCACACAACTCATTCCTATGAAGATACATTCAAACTCACAAAACGTGCTCAGCTTGGGCTGAAAATGCATTGAAAGCAATAAAAACTCAAATTGAGTGTCACACCTAAACCAAAGGACTTATGCACACACTTCAACGTGTATTTTGTTCAGGATGACCTCCTGAAGCCCATATGAGCATTAATTTGACTACACAACTCATTCCTATGAAGACACATTCAAACTCACAAAACGTGCTCAGCTCGGGCTGAAAATGCATTTAAAGCAATAAAAACTCAAATTGAGTGTCACGCCTAAACCAAAGGACTTATGCACACACTTCAACATGTATTTTGTTCAGGATGACCTCCTGAAGCCTAAATGAGCATTATTTTGACCACACAACTCATTCCTATGAAGATACATTCAAACTCACAAAACGTGCTCAGCTCGGGCTGAAAATGCATTTAAAGCAATAAAAACTCAAATTGAGTGTCAAGCCTAAACCAAAGGACTTATGCACACACTTCAACATGTATTTTGTTCAGGATGACCTCCTGAAGCCTAAATCAGCAATAATTTGACCACACAACTCATTCCTATGAAGATACATTCAAAGTCAGAAAGCGCGCTCAGCTCGGGCTGAAAATGCATTTAATTTAAAGCAATAAAAACTCAAATTGAGTGTCACGCCTAAACCAAAGGACTTATGCACACACTTCAACATGTATTTAGTTCAGGATGACCACCTGAAGCCTAAATGAACATTAATTTGACCACACAACTCATTCCTATGAAGATACATTCAAACTCACAAAACGTGCTCAGCTTGGGCTGAAAATGCATTTAAAGCAATAAAAACTCAAATTGAGTGTCACACCTAAACCAAAGGACTTATGCACACACTTCAACATGTATTTTGTTCAGGATGACCTCCTGAAGCCCATATGAGCATTAATTTGACTACACAACTCATTCCTATGAAGATACATTCAAACTCACAAAACGTGCTCAGCTCGGGCTGAAAATGCATTTAAAGCAATAAAAACTCAAATTGAGTGTCACGCCTAAACCAAAGGACTTATGCACACACTTCAACATGTATTTAGTTCAGGATGACCACCTGAAGCCTAAATGAGCATTAATTTGACCACACAACTCATTCCTATGAAGATACATTCAAACTCACAAAACGTGCTCAACTCGGGCTGAAAATGCATTTAAAGCAATAAAAACTCAAATTGAGTGTCACGCCTAAACCAAAGGACTTATGCACACACTTCAACATGTATTTAGTTCAGGATGACATCCTGAAGCCCATATGAGCATTAATTTGACTACACAACTCATTCCTATGAAGATACATTCAAACTCACAAAACGTGCTCAGCTCGGGCTGAAAATGCATTTAAAGCAATAAAAACTCAAATTGAGTGTCACGCCTAAACCAAAGGACTTATGCAAACACTTCAACATGTATTTAGTTCAGGATGACCACCTGAAGCCTAAATGAGCATTAATTTGACCACACAACTCATTCCTATGAAGATACATTCAAACTCACAAAACGTGCTCAACTCGGGCTGAAAATGCATTTAAAGGAATAAAAGCTCAAATTGAGTGTCACGCCTGAACCAAAGGACTTATGCACACACTTCAACATGTATTTTGTTCAGGATGACCTCCTGAAGCCCATATGAGCATTAATTTGACCACACAACTCATTCCTATGAAGATACGTTCAAACACACAAAACGTGCTCAGCTCGGCCTGAAAATGCATTTAAAGCAATACAAACTCAAATTGAGTGTCACACCTAAACCAAAGGACTTATGCACACACTTCAACATGTATTTTGTTCAGGATGACCTCCTGAAGCCTAAATGAGCATTAATTTGACCACACAACTCATTCCTATGAAGATACATTCAAACTCAGAAAACGCGCTCAGTTCGGCCTGAAAATGCATTTCGCAATAATAACTCAAATTGAATGTCACGCCTAAACCAAAGGGCTTATGGACACACTTCAACATGTATTTAGTTCAGGATGTCCTCCTGACGCCTAAATGAGCATTAATTTGACTACACAACTCATTCCTATGAAGATACATTCAAACTCACAAAACGTGCTCAGCTCGGGCTGAAAATGCATTTAAAGCAATAAAAACTCAAATTGAGTGTCACGCCCAAACCAAAGGACTTATGCACACACTTCAACATGTACTTAGTTCAGATGTCCTCCTGAAGCCTAAATGAGCATTAATTTGACCACACAACTCATTCCTATGAAGATACATTCAAACTCACAAAACGTGCTCAGCTCGGGCTGAAAATGCATTTAAAGCAATAAAAACTCAAATTGAGTGTCACACCTAAACCAAAGGACTTATGCACACACTTCAACATGTATTTTGTTCAGGATGACCTCCTGAAGCCTAAATGAGCATTAATTTGACCACACAACTCATTCCTATGAAGATACATTCAAACTCAGAAAACGCGCTCAGTTCGGCCTGAAAATGCATTTCGCAATAAAAACTCAAATTGAATGTCACGCCTAAACCAAAGGGCTTATGGACACACTTCAACATGTATTTAGTTCAGGATGTCCTCCTGAAGCCTAAATGAGCATTAATTTGACTACACAACTCATTCCTATGAAGATACATTCAAACTCACAAAACGTGCTCAGCTCGGGCTGAAAATGCATTTAAAGCAATAAAAACTCAAATTGAGTGTCACGCCCAAACCAAAGGACTTATGCACACACTTCAACATGTACTTAGTTCAGATGTCCTCCTGAAGCCTAAATGAGCAATAATTTGACCACACAACTCATTCCTAGGAAGATACATTCAAACTCACAAAACGTGCTCAGCTCGGGCTGAAAATGCATTTAAAGCAATAAAAACTCAAATTGAGTGTCACGCCTAAACCAAAGGACTTATGCACACACTTCAACATGTATTTTGTTCAGGATGACCTCCTGAAGCCCATATGAGCATTAATTTGACTACACAACTCATTCCTATGAAGATACATTCAAACTCACAAAACGTGCTCAGCTCGGGCTGAAAATGCATTTAAAGCAATAAAAACTCAAATTGAGTGTCACGCCTAAACCAAAGTACTTATGCACACACTTCAACATGTATTTTGTTCAGGATGACCTCCTGAAGCCCATATGAGCATTAATTTGACTACACAACTCATTCCTATGAAGATACATTCAAACTCACAAAACGTGCTCAGCTCGGGCTGAAAATGCATTTAAAGCAATAAAAACTCAAATTGAGTGTCAAAACTAAACCAAAGGACTTATGCACACACTTCAACATGTATTTTATTCAGGATGACCTCCTGAAGCCTAAATAGGCATTCATTTGACCACACAACTCATTCTTTTGAAGATACATTCAAACTCACAAAACGCGCTCAGCTCGGGCTGAAAATGCATTTAAAGCAATAAAAACTCAAATTGAGTGTCACGCCTAAACCAAAGGACTTATGCACACACTTCAACATGTATTTTGTTCACGATGACCACCTGAAGCCTAAATGAGCATTAATTTGACCACACAACTCATTCCTATGAAGATACATTCAAACTCACAAAACGCGCTCAACTCGGGCTGAAAATGCATTTAAAGCAATAAAAGCTCAAATTGAGTGTCACGCCTAAACCAAAGGACTTATGCACACACTTCAACATGTATTTTGTTCAGGATGACCTCCTGAAGCCCATATGAGCATTAATTTGACCACACAACTCATTCCTATGAAGATACATTCAAACTCACAAAACGTGCTCAGCTCGGGCTGAAAATGCATTTAAAGCAATAAAACTCAAATTGAGTGTCACACCTAAACCAAAGGACTTATTCACACACTTCAACATGTATTTTGTTCAGGATGACCTCCTGAAGCCCATATGAGCATTAATTTGACCACACAACTCATTCCTATGAAGATACATTCAAACTCACAAAACGTGCTCAGCTCGGGCTGAAAATGCATTTAAAGCAATAAAAACTCAAATTGAGTGTCACGCCTAAACCAAAGGACTTATGCACACTTTTCAACATGTATTTTGTTCAGGATGACCTCCTGAAGCCTAAATCAGCAATAATTTCACCACACAACTCATTCCTATGAAGATACATTCAAAGTCAGAAAGCGCGCTCAGCTCGGGCTGAAAATGCATTCAATTTAAAGCAATAAAAACTCAAATTGAGTGTCACGCCTAAACCAAAGGACTTATTCACACACTTTAACATGTATTTAGTTCAGGATGACCACCTGAAGCCTAAATGAGCATTAATTTGACCACACAACTCATTCCTATGAAGATACATTCAAACTCACAAAACGTGCTCAGCTCGGGCTGAAAATGCATTTAAAGCAATAAAAACTCAAATTGAGTGTCACACCTAAACCAAAGGACTTATGCACACACTTCAACATGTATTTTGTTCAGGATGACCTCCTGAAGCCTAAATAGGCATTAATTTGACCACACAACTCATTCTTTTGAGGATACATTCAAACTCACAAAACGTGCTCAGCTCGGGCTGAAAATGCATTTAAAGCAATAAAACTCAAATTGAGTGTCACACCTAAACCAAAGGACTTATTCACACACTTCAACATGTATTTTGTTCAGGATGACCTCCTAAAGCCCATATGAGCATTAATTTGACCACACAACTCATTCTATGAAGATACATTCAAACTCACAAAACGTGCTCAGCTCGGAGTGAAAATGCATTTAAAGCAATAAAAACTCAAATTGAGTGTCACGCCTAAACCAAAGGACTTATGCACACACTTCAACATGTATTTTGTTCAGGATGACCACCTGAAGCCTAAATGAGCATTAATTTGACTACACAACTCATTCCTATGAAGATACATTCAAACTCACAAAACGTGCTCAGCTCGGGCTGAAAATGCATTTAAAGCAATAAACACTCAAATTGAGTGTCACGCCCAAACCAAAGGACTTATGCACACACTTCAACATGTACTTAGTTCAGGATGTCCTCCTGAAGCCTAAATGAGCATTCATTTGATCACACATCTCACTCCTATGAAGATACATTCAAACTCAGAACACGTGCTCAGCTCGGCCCGAAACTGCACTTAAAGCAATAAAAACTGAAATTGAGTATAGTCATGGTACCCGCGTTGAGGTATAATTAGTTCAAGAACAAAGAGAAATGGAATAATTGGCTCAAGAGTACAGTTATACAGTCATATAAATGTAAAATGGTTTCAGGCCTCGGAGACAATAACGGACTTTGGTCAGTAGAGGGCAACATAGACCATAACATGATTCAAGACACATTTTGAAAACTTGTTCCACTCGGCCTGAAAATGCATTTAAAGCAATAATAACTCAAATTGAGTGTCACTCCCAAACCAAAGGACTTTTGCACACACTTCAATGTATTTAGTTCAGGATGTCCTCCTGAAGCCTAAATGAGCAGTAATTTGACTACACAACTCATTCCTATGAAGATACATTCAAACTCAAAAAACGTGCTCAGCTCGGCAAAAAATGCATTTAAAGCAATAAAAACTCAAATTGAGTGTCACGCCTAAACCAAAGGACTTATGCACACACTTCAACATGTATTTTGTTCAGGATGACCACCTGAAGCCTAAATGAGCATTAATTTGACCACACAACTCATTCCTATGAAGATACATTCAAACTCACAAAACGTGCTCAGCTCGGGCTGAAAATGCATTTAAAAAAATAAAAACTCAAATTGAGTGTCACGCCTAAACCAAAGGACTTATGCACACACTTCAACATGTATTTTGTTCAGGATGACCACCTGAAGCCTAAATGAGCATTAATTTGACCACACAACTCATTCCTATGAAGATACCTGCAAACTCACAAAACGTGCTCAGCTCGGGCTGAAAATGCATTTAAAGCAATAAAAACTCGAATGGAATGTCACGACTAAACCAAAGGACTTATGCACACACTTCAACATGTACTTAGCTCAGGATGTCCTCCTGAAGCCTAAATGAGCAGTAATTTGACTACACAACTCATTCCTATGAAGATACATTCAAACTCAAAAAACGTGCTCAGCTCGGCAGAAAATGCATTTAAAGCAATAAAAACTCAAATTGAGTGTCACGCCTAAACCAAAGGACTTATGCACACACTTCAACATGTATTTTGTTCAGGATGACCTCCTGAAGCCTAAATGAGCATTATTTTGACCACACAACTCATTCCTATGAAGATACATTCAAACTCACAAAACGTGCTCAACTCGGGCTGAAAATGCATTTAAAGCAATAAAAGCTCAAATTGAGTGTCACGCCTGAACCAAAGGACTTATGCACACACTTCAACATGTATTTTGTTCAGGATGACCTCCTGAAGCCTAAATGAGCATTATTTTGACCACACAACTCATTCCTATGAAGATACATTCAAACTCACAAAACGTGCTCAACTCGGGCTGAAAATGCATTTAAAGCAATAAAAGCTCAAATTGAGTGTCACGCCCAAACCAAAGGACTTATGCACACACTTCAACATGTACTTAGTTCAGGATGTCCTCCTGAAGCCTAAATGAGCATTCATTTGATCACACATCTCACTCCTATGAAGATACATTCAAACTCAGAACACGTGCTCAGCTCGGCCCGAAACTGCACTTAAAGCAATAAAAACTGAAATTGAGTATAGTCATGGTACCCGCGTTGAGGTATAATTAGTTCAAGAACAAAGAGAAATGGAATAATTGGCTCAAGAGTACAGTTATACAGTCATATAAATGTAAAATGGTTTCAGGCCTCGGAGACAATAACGGACTTTGGTCAGTAGAGGGCAACATAGACCATAACATGATTCAAGACACATTTTGAAAACTTGTTCCACTCGGCCTGAAAATGCATTTAAAGCAATAATAACTCAAATTGAGTGTCACTCCCAAACCAAAGGACTTTTGCACACACTTCAATGTATTTAGTTCAGGATGTCCTCCTGAAGCCTAAATGAGCAGTAATTTGACTACACAACTCATTCCTATGAAGATACATTCAAACTCAAAAAACGTGCTCAGCTCGGCAAAAAATGCATTTAAAGCAATAAAAACTCAAATTGAGTGTCACGCCTAAACCAAAGGACTTATGCACACACTTCAACATGTATTTTGTTCAGGATGACCACCTGAAGCCTAAATGAGCATTAATTTGACCACACAACTCATTCCTATGAAGATACATTCAAACTCACAAAACGTGCTCAGCTCGGGCTGAAAATGCATTTAAAAAAATAAAAACTCAAATTGAGTGTCACGCCTAAACCAAAGGACTTATGCACACACTTCAACATGTATTTTGTTCAGGATGACCTCCTGAAGCCTAAATGAGCATTAATTTGACCACACAACTCATTCCTATGAAGATACATTCAAACTCATAAAACGTGCTCAGCTCGGCCTGAAAATGCATTTAAAGCAATAAAAACTCAAATTGAGTGTCGCGCCCAAACCAAAGGACTTATGCACACACTTCAACATGTACTGAGTTCAGGATGTCCTCCTGAAGCCTAAATGAGCATTGTTTTGATCACACAACTCATTCCTATGAAGATACTTTCAAACTCACAAAAGGTGCTCAGCTCGGGCTGAAAATGCATTTAAAGCAATAAAAACTCAAATTGAGTGTCACGCCTAAACCAAAGGACTTATGCACGCACTTCAACATGTACTGAGTGCAGGATGTCCTCCTGAAGCCTAAATAAGCATTGTTTTGATCACACAACTCATTCCTATGAAGATACATTCAAACTCAAAAAATGTGCTCGGCTCGGGCTGAAAATGCATTTAAAGCAATAAATACTCAAATTGAGTGTCACGCCTAAACCAAAGGACTTATACACACACTTAGACATGTATTTTGTTCAAGATGACCACCTGAAGCCTAAATGAGCATTAATTTGACGACACAACTCATTCCTATGAAGATACATTCAAAGTCAGAAAGTGCGCTCAGCTCGGGCTGAAAATGCATTTAAAGCAATAAAAACTCAAATTGAGTGTCACACCTAAACCAAAGGACTTATGCACACACTTCAACATGTATTTTGTTCAGGATGACCACCCAAAGCCTAAATGAGCATTAATTTGACAACACAACTCATTCCTATGAAGATACATTCAAACTCACAAAACGTGCTCAGCTCGGGCTGAAAATGCATTTAAAGCAATAAAAACTCAAATTGAGTGTCACACCTAAAACAAAGGGCTTATGCACACACTTCAACATGTATTTTGTTCAGGATGACCACCTGAAGCCTAAATGAGCATTAATTTGACCACACAACTCATTCCTATGAAGATACATTCAAACTCACAAAACGTGCTCAGCTCGGGCTGAAAATGCATTTAAAGCAATAAAAACTCAAATTGAGTGTCACGCCTAAACCAAAGGACTTATGCACACACTTGAACATGTATTTAGTTCAGGATGTCCTCCTGAAGCCTAAATGAGCATTAATTTGACCACACAACTCATTCCTATGAAGATACATTCAAACTCACAAAACGTGCTCAGCTCGGGCTGAAAATGCATTTAAAGCAATAAAAACTCAAATTGAGTGTCACGCCTAAACCAAAGGACTTATGCACACACTTCAACATGTATTTTGTTCAGGGTGGCCTCCTGAAGCCTAAATGAGCATTAATTTGACTATACAACTCATTCCTATGAAGATTCATTCAAAGTCAGAAAGCGCGCTCAGCTCTGGCTAAAAATGCATTTAAAGCAAAAAAACTCATATTGAGTGTCACGCCTAAACCAAAGGACTTATGCACACACTTGAACATGTATTTAGTTCAGGATGTCCTCCTGAAGCCTAAATGAGCATTCATTTGACCACGCAACTCATTCCTATGAAGATACATTCAAACTCACAAAACGTGCTCAGCTCGGGCCGAAAATGCATTTAAAGCAATAAAAACTCAAATTGAGTGTCACGCCTAAACCAAATGACTAATGCACACACTTCAACATGTATTTTGTTCAGGATGACCACCTGAAGCCTAAATGAGCATTAATTTGACCACACAACTCATTCCTATGAAGATACATTCAAACTCACAAAACGTGCTCAGCTCGGGCTAAAAATGCATTTAAAGCAATAAAAACTCAAATTGAGTGTCACGCCCAAGCCAAAGGACTTATGCACACACTTCAACATGTATTTCGTTCAGGATGACCTCCTGAAGCCCATATGAGCATTGTTTTGATCACACAACTCATTCCTATGAAGATACATTCAAACTCACAAAACGTGCTCAGCTCGGGCTGAAAATGCATTTAAAGCAATAAAAACTCAAATTGAGTGTCACGCCTAAACCAAAGGACTTATGCACACACTTCAACATGTATTTAGTTCAGGATGTCCTCCTGAAGCCTAAATGAGCAGTAATTTGACCACACAACTCATTCCTATGAAGATACATTTAACTCAAAAAACGTGCTCAGCTTGGGCAGAAAATGCATTTAAAGCAAAAAAAACTCAAATTGAGTGTCACGCCTAAACCAAAGGACTTATGCACACACTTGAACATGTATTTAGTTCAGGATGTCCTCCTGAAGCCTAAATAAGCATTAATTTGACCACACAACTCATTCCTATGAAGATACATTCAAACTCAGAAACCTGCTCAGCTCGTGCTGAAAATGCATTTAAAGCAATAAAAACTCAAATTGAGTGTCACGCCTAAACCAAAGGACTTATGCACACACTTGAACATGTATTTTGTTCAGGATGGCCTCCTGAAGCCTAAATGAGCATTAATTTGACTACACAACTCATTCCTATGAAGATAAATTCAAAGTCAGAAAGCGCGCTCAGCTCGGGCTGAAAATGCATTTAAAGCAATAAAAACTCAAATTGAGTGTCACACCTAAACCAAAGGACTTATGCACACACTTGAACATGTATTTAGTTCAGGATGTCCTCCTGAAGCCTAAATAAGCATTAATTTGACCACACAACTCATTCCTATGAAGATAGCTTCAAACTCAGAAAACTTGCTCAGCTCGTGCTGAAAATGCATTTAAAGAAATAAAAACTCAAATTGAGTGTCACACCTAAACCAAAGGACTTATGCACACACTTCAACATGTATTTTGTTCAGGATGGCCTCCTGAAGCCTAAATGAGCATTAATTTGACTACACAACTCATTCCTATGAAGATACATTCAAAGTCAGAAAGCGCGCTCACCTTGGGCTGAAAATGCATTTAAAGCAATAAAAACTCAAATTGAGTGTCACGCCTAAACCAAAGGACTTATGCACACACTTCAACATGCATTTTGTTCAAGATGACCGACCACCTGAAGCCTAAATGAGCATTAATTTGACCACACAACTCATTCCTATGAAGATACATTCAAACTCACAAAACGTGCTCAGCTCGGGCTAAAAATGCATTTAAAGCAATAAAAACTCAAATTGAGTGTCACGCCCAAGCCAAAGGACTTATGCACACACTTCAACATGTACTTAATTCAAGATGTCCTCCTGAAGCCTAAATGAGCATTGTTTTGATCACACAACTCATTCCTATGAAGATACATTCAAACTCACAAAACTTGCTCAGCTCGGGCTGAAAATGCATTTAAAGCAATAAAAACTCAAATTGAGTGTCACGCCTAAACCAAAGGACTTATGCACACACTTCAACATGTATTTCGTTCAGGATGACCTCCTGAAGCCCATATGAGCATTGTTTTGATCACACAACTCATTCCTATGAAGATACATTCAAACTCACAAAACGTGCTCAGCTCGGGCTGAAAATGCATTTAAAGCAATAAAAATTAATTGAGTGTCACGCCTAAACCAAAGGACTTATGCACACACTTCAACATGTATTTAGTTCAGGATGTCCTCCTGAAGCCTAAATGAGCAGTAATTTGACCACACAACTCATTCCTATGAAGATACATTTAACTCAAAAAACGTGCTCAGCTTGGGCAGAAAATGCATTTAAAGCAAAAAAAACTCAAATTGAGTGTCACGCCTAAACCAAAGGACTTATGCACACACTTGAACATGTATTTAGTTCAGGATGTCCTCCTGAAGCCTAAATAAGCATTAATTTGACCACACAACTCATTCCTATGAAGATACATTCAAACTCAGAAAACGTGCTCAGCTCGTGCTGAAAATGCACTTAAAGCAATAAAAACTCAAATTGAGTGTCACGCCTAAACCAAAGGACTTATGCACACACTTGAACATGTATTTTGTTCAGGATGGCCTCCTGAAGCCTAAATGAGCAGTAATTTGACCACACAACTCATTCCTATGAAGATACATTCAAACTCACAAAACGTGCTCAGCTCGGGCTGAAAATGCATTTAAAGCAATAAAAACTCAAATTGAGTGTCACGCCTAAACCAAAGGACTTATGCACACACTTGAACATGTATTTAGTTCAGGATGTCCTCCTGAAGCCTAAATAAGCATTAATTTGACCACACAACTCATTCCTATGAAGATAGCTTCAAACTCAGAAAACTTGCTCAGCTCGTGCTGAAAATGCATTTAAAGAAATAAAAACTCAAATTGAGTGTCACACCTAAACCAAAGGACTTATGCACACACTTCAACATGTATTTAGTTCAGGATGACCACCTGAAGCCTATATGAGCATTAATTTGACTACACAACTCATTCCTATGAAGATACATTCAAAGTCAGAAAGCGCGCTCACCTTGGGCTGAAAATGCATTTAAAGCAATAAAAACTCAAATTGAGTGTCACGCCTAAACCAAAGGACTTATGCACACACTTCAACATGCATTTTGTTCAAGATGACCACCTGAAGCCTAAATGAGCATTAATTTGACCACACAACTCATTCCTATGAAGATACATTTAAACTCACAAAACGTGCTCAGCTCGGGCTGAAAATGCATTTAAAGCAATAAAAACTCAAATTGAGTGTCACGCCTAAACCAAAGGACTTATGCACACACTTCAACATGTATTTTGTTCAGGATGACCTCCTGAAGCCTAAATGAGCATTAATTTGACCACACAACTCATTCCTATGAAGATACATTCAAACTCATAAAACGTGCTCAGCTCGGCCTGAAAATGCATTTAAAGCAATAAAAACTCAAATTGAGTGTCGCGCCCAAACCAAAGGACTTATGCACACACTTCAACATGTACTGAGTTCAGGATGTCCTCCTGAAGCCTAAATGAGCATTGTTTTGATCACACAACTCATTCCTATGAAGATACATTCAAAGTCAGAAAGTGCGCTCAGCTTGGGCTGAAAATGCATTTAAAGCAATAAAAACTCAAATTGAGTGTCACGCCTAAACCAAAGGACTTATGCACACACTTCAACATGTATTTAGTTCAGGATGACCACCTGAAGCCTAAATGAGCATTAATTTGACCACACAACTCATTCCTATGAAGATACATTCAAACTCACAAAACGTGCTCAGCTCGGGCTGAAAATGCATTTAAAGCAATAAAAACTCAAATTGAGTGTCACACCTAAACCAAAGAACTTATGCACACACTTCAACATGTATTTTGTTCAGGATGACCACCTGAAGCCTAAATGAGCATTAATTTGACCACACAACTCATTCCTATGAAGATACATTCAAAGTCAGAAAACGCGCTCAGCTCGGGCTGAAAATGCATTTAAAGCAATAAAAACTCAAATTGAGTGTCACACCTACACCAAAGGACTTATACACACACTTCAACATGTATTTAGTTCAGGATGACCACCTGAAGCCTAAATGAGCATTAATTTGACTACACAACTCATTCCTATGAAGATACATTCAAACTCACAAAACGTGCTCAGCTCGGGCTGAAAATGCATTTAAAGCAATAAAAACTCAAATTGAGTGTCACGCCTAAACCAAAGGACTTATGCACACACTTCAACATGTATTTAGTTCAGGATGACCACCTGAAGCCTAAATGAGCATTAATTTGACTACACAACTCATTCCTATGAAGATACATTCAAACTCACAAAACGTGCTCAGCTCGGGCTGAAAATGCATTTAAAGCAATAAAAACTCAAATTGAGTGTCACACCCAAACCAAAGGACTTATGCACACACTTCAACATGTATTTTGTTCAAGATGTCCTTCTGAAGCCCAAATGAGCATTAATATGATCACACATCTCATTCCTATGAAGATACATTCAAACTCAGAACACGTGCTCAGCTCGGGCTGAAAATGCATTTAAAGCAATAAAAACTCAAATTGAGTGTCACGCCTAAACCAAAGGACTTATGCACACACTTCAACATGTATTTTGTTCAGGATGACCACCTGAAGCCTAAATGAGCATTAATTTGACCACACAACTCATTCCTATGAAGATACATTCAAACTCACAAAACGTGCTCAGCTCGGGCTGAAAATGCATTTAAAGCAATAAAAACTCAAATTGAGTGTCACGCCTAAACCAAAGGACTTATGCACACACTTCAACATGTATTTTGTTCAGGATGACCTCCTGAAGCCAAAATGAGCAATAATTTGACCACACAACTCATTCCTATGAAGATACATTCAAAGTCAGAAAGTGCGCTCAGCTCGGGCTGAAAATGCATTTAAAGCAATAAAAACTCAAATTGAGTGTCACGCCTAAACCAAAGGACTTATGCACACACTTCAACATGTATTTTGTTCAGGATGACCTCCTGAAGCCCATATGAGCATTAATTTGACCACACAACTCATTCCTATGAAGATACATTCAAACTCACAAAACGTGCTCAGCTCAGGCTGAAAATGCATTTAAAGCAATAAAAACTCAAATTGAGTGTCACGCCTAAACCAAAGGACTTATGCACTAACTTCAACATGTATTTTGTTCAGGATGACCACCTGAAGCCTAAATGAGCATTAATTTGACCACACAACTCATTCCTATGAAGATACATTCAAACTCACAAAACGTGCTCAGCTCGGGCTGAAAATGCATTTAAAGCAATAAAAACTCAAATTGAGTGTCACGCCTAAACCAAAGGACTTATGCACACACTTCAACATGTATTTATTTCAGGATGACCACCTGAAGCCTAAATGAGCATTAATTTGACCACACAACTCATTCCTATGAATATACATTCAAACTCACAAAACATGCTCAGCTCGGGCTGAAAATGCATTTAAAGCAATAAAAACTCAAATTGAGTGTCACGCCTAAACCAAAGGACTTATGCACACACTTCAACATGTATTTTGTTCAGGATGACCACCTGAAGCCTAAATGAGCATTAATTTGACCACACAACTCATTCCTATGAAGATACATTCAAACTCACAAAACGTGCTCAGCTCGGGCTGAAAATGCATTTAAAGCAATAAAAACTCAAATTGAGTGTCACGCCTAAACCAAAGGACTTATGCACACACTTCAACATGTATTTTGTTCAGGATGACCTCCTGAAGCCCATATGAGCATTAATTTGACCACACAACTCATTCCTATGAAGATACATTCAAACTCACAAAACGTGCTCAGCTCGGGCTGAAAATGCATTTAAAGCAATAAAAACTCAAATTGAGTGTCACGCCTAAACCAAAGGACTTATGCACACACTTCAACATGTATTTAGTTCAGGACGACCACCTGAAGCCTAAATGAGCATTAATTTGACCACACAACTCATTCCTATGAAGATATATTCAAACTCACAAAACGTGCTCAGCTCGGGATGAAAATGCATTTAAAGCAATAAAAATTCAAATTGAGTGTCACGCCTAAACCAAAGGACTTATGCACACACTTCAACATGTATTTTGTTCAGGATGACCTCCTGAAGCCTAAATGAGCAATAATTTGACCACACAACTCATTCCTATGAAGATACATTCAAAGTCAGAAAGTGCGTTCAGCTTGGGCTGAAAATGCATTTAAAGCAATAAAAACTCAAATTGAGTGTCACGCCTAAACCAAAGGACTTATGCACACACTTCAACATGTATTTAGTTCAGGATGACCACCTGAAGCCTAAATGAGCATTAATTTGACCACACAACTCATTCCTATGAAGATACATTCAAACTCACAAAACGTGCTCAGCTCGGGCTGAAAATGCATTTAAAGCAATAAAAACTCAAATTGAGTGTCACACCTAAACCAAAGAACTTATGCACACACTTCAACATGTATTTTGTTCAGGATGACCACCTGAAGCCTAAATGAGCATTAATTTGACCACACAACTCATTCCTATGAAGATACATTCAAAGTCAGAAAACGCGCTCAGCTCGGGCTGAAAATGCATTTAAAGCAATAAAAACTCAAATTGAGTGTCACACCTACACCAAAGGACTTATACACACACTTCAACATGTATTTAGTTCAGGATGACCACCTGAAGCCTAAATGAGCATTAATTTGACTACACAACTCATTCCTATGAAGATACATTCAAACTCACAAAACGTGCTCAGCTCGGGCTGAAAATGCATTTAAAGCAATAAAAACTCAAATTGAGTGTCACGCCTAAACCAAAGGACTTATGCACACACTTCAACATGTATTTAGTTCAGGATGACCACCTGAAGCCTAAATGAGCATTAATTTGACTACACAACTCATTCCTATGAAGATACATTCAAACTCACAAAACGTGCTCAGCTCGGGCTGAAAATGCATTTAAAGCAATAAAAACTCAAATTGAGTGTCACGCCTAAACCAAAGGACTTATGCACACACTTCAACATGTATTTTGTTCAGGATGACCACCTGAAGCCTATATGAGCATTAATTTGACCACACAACTCATTCCTATGAAGATACATTCAAACTCACAAAACATGCTCAGCTCGGCCTGAAAATGCATTTAAAGCAATAAAAACTCAAATTGAGTGTCACACCTAAACCAAAGGACTTATGCACACACTTGAACATGGATTAAGTTCAGGATGTCCTCCTGAAGCCTAAATGAGCATTAATTTGACTACACAACTCATTCCTATGAAGATACATTCAAATTCAAAAAATGTGCTCGGCTCGGGCTGAAAATGCATTTAAAGCAATAAATACTCAAATTGAGTGTCACGCCTAAACCAAAGGACTTATGCACACACTTAGACATGTATTTTGTTCAAGATGACCACCTGAAGCCTAAATGAGCATTCATTTGACCACACAACTCATTCCTATGAAGATACATTCAAACTCACAAAACGTGCTCAGCTAGGGCTGAAAATGCATTCAAAGCAATAAAAACTCAAATTGAGTGTCACACCTTAACCAAAGGACTTATGCACACACTTCAACATGTATTTTGTTCAGGATGGCCTCCTGAAGCCTAAAAGAGCATTAATTTGACGACACAACTCATTCCTATGAAGATACATTCAAAGTCAGAAAGTGTGCTCAGCTCAGGCTGAAAATGCATTTAAAGCAATAAAAACTCAAATTGAGTGTCACACCTAAACCAAAGGACTTATGCACACACTTCAACATGTATTTAGTTCAGGATGTCCTCCTGAAGCCTAAATGAGCATTAATTTGACCACACAACTCATTCCTATGAAGATACATTCAAACTCACAAAACGTGCTCAGCTCGGGCTGAAAATGCATTTAAAGCAATAAAAACTCAAATTGAGTGTCACGCCTAAACCAAAGGACTTATGCACACACTTCAACATGTATTTAGTTCAGGATGACCACCCGAAGCCTAAATGAGCATTAATTTGACAACACAACTCATTCCTATGAAGATACATTCAAACTCACAAAACGTGCTCAGCTCGGGCTGAAAATGCATTTAAAGCAATAAAAACTCAAATTGAGTGTCACGCCTAAACCAAAGGACTTATGCACACACTTCAACATGTATTTAGTTCAGGATGTCCTCCTGAAGCCTAAATGAGCATTAATTTGACCACACAACTCATTCCTATGAAGATACATTCAAACTCACAAAACGTGCTCAGCTCGGGCTGAAAATGCATTTATAGCAATAAAAACTCAAATTGAGTGTCACGCGGCGGCCCGGTAGTCCAGTGGTTAGCACGTCGGCTTTAGAGTGCAGAGGTACCGGGTTCGATTCCAGCTCCGGCCTCCCTGTGTGGAGTTTGCATGTTCTCCCCGGGCCTGCAGGGGTTTTCCCCTGGTGCTCCGGTTTCCTCCCACATTTCCAGAAAAACATGCGTGGCAGGCTGTTTGAACACTCTAAATTGTCCCAAGGTGTGAGTGTGAGCGCGGATGGTTGTTCGTCTCTGTGTGCCCTGCGATTGGCTGGCAACCGATTCAGGGTGTCCCCCGCCTACTGCCCGGAGACAGCTGGGATAGGCTCCAGCACCCCCCGCGACCCTCGTGAGGATCAAGCGGTACGGAAGATGAATGAATGAATGAGTGTCACGCCCAAACCAAAGGACTTATGCACACACTTCAACATGTATTTAGTTCAGGATGACCACCTGAAGCCTAAATGAGCATTAATTTGACCACACAACTCATTCCAATGAAGATACATTCAAACTCACAAAACGTGCTCAGCTCGGGCTGAAAATGCATTTAAAGCAATAAAAACTCAAATTGAGTGTCACGCCTAAACCAAAGGACTTATGCACACACTTCAACATGTATTTATTCAGGATGTCCTCCTGAAGCCTAAATGAGCATTAATTTGACTACACAACTCATTCCTATGAAGATACATTCAAAGTCAGAAAGCGCGCTCAGCTCGGGCTGAAAATTAATTTAAAGCAATAAAATCTCAAATTGAGTGTCACGCCTAAACCAAAGGACTTATGCACACACTTTAACATGTATTTTGTTCATGATGACCTCCTGAAGCCTATATGAGCATTAACTTGACCACACAACTCATTCCTATGAAGATACATTCAAACTCACAAAACGTGCTCAGCTCGGGCTGAAAATTCATTTAAAGCAATAAAAACTCAAATTGAGTGTCACGCCTAAAGCAAAGGACTTATGCACACACTTCAACATGTACTTAGTTCAGGATGTCCTCCTGAAGCCTAAATGAGCATTATTTTGATCACACAACTCATTCCTATGAGGATACATTCAAACTCACAAAACGTGCTCAGCTCGGGCTGAAAATGCATTTAAAGCAATAAAAACTCAAATTGAGTGGCACGCCTAAATCAAAGGACTCATGCACACACTTCAACATGTATTTTGTTCAGGATGACCTCCTGAAGCCTAAATGAGAATACCCATTTTGACTACACAACTCATTCCTAAGAAGATACTTTCAAAGTCAGAAAACGTGCTGAGCTCGGCCTGAAAATGCATTTAAAGCAATAAAAACTCAAATTGAGTGTCACACCTAAACCAAAGGACTTATGCACACACTTGAACATGGATTAAGTTCAGGATGTCCTCCTGAAGCCTAAATGAGCAGTAATTTGACTACACAACTCATTCCTATGAAGATACATTCAAATTCAAAAAATGTGCTCGGCTCGGGCTGAAAATGCATTTAAAGCAATAAATACTCAAATTGAGTGTCACGCCTAAACCAAAGGACTTATACACACACTTAGACATGTATTTTGTTCAAGATGACCACCTGAAGCCTAAATGAGCATTAATTTGACGACACAACTCATTCCTATGAAGATACATTCAAAGTCAGAAAGTGCGCTCAGCTCGGGCTGAAAATGCATTTAAAGCAATAAAAACTCAAATTGAGTGTCACACCTAAACCAAAGGACTTATGCACACACTTCAACATGTATTTTGTTCAGGATGACCACCCAAAGCCTAAATGAGCATTAATTTGACAACACAACTCATTCCTATGAAGATACATTCAAACTCACAAAACGTGCTCAGCTCGGGCTGAAAATGCATTTAAGGCAATAAAAACTCAAATTGAGTGTCACACCTAAAACAAAGGGCTTATGCACACACTTCAACATGTATTTTGTTCAGGATGACCTCCTGAAGCCTAAATGAGCATTAATTTGACTACACAACTCATTCCTATGAAGATTCATTCAAAGTCAGAAAGCGCGCTCAGCTCTGGCTAAAAATGCATTTAAAGCAAAAAAACTCAAATTGAGTGTCACGCCTAAACCAAAGGACTTATGCACACACTTCAACATGTATTTTGTTCAGGATGACCTCCTGAAGCCTAAATAAGCATTAATTTGACCACACAACTCATTCCTATGAAGATACATTCAAACTCAAAAAACGTGCTAAGCTCGGGCAGAAAATGCATTTAAAGCAATAAAAACTCAAATTGAGTGTCACGCCTAAACCAAAGGACTTATGCACACACTTGAACATGTATTTAGTTCAGGATGTCCTCCTGAAGCCTAAATGAGCATTCATTTGACCACGCAACTCATTCCTATGAAGATACATTCAAACTCACAAAACGTGCTCAGCTCGGGCCGAAAATGCATTTAAAGCAATAAAAACTCAAATTGAGTGTCACGCCTAAACCAAATGACTAATGCACACACTTCAATATGTATTTTGTTCAGGATGACCACCTGAAGCCTAAATGAGCATTAATTTGACCACACAACTCATTCCTATGAAGATACATTCAAACTCACAAAACGTGCTCAGCTCGGGCTAAAAATGCATTTAAAGCAATAAAAACTCAAATTGAGTGTCACGCCCAAGCCAAAGGACTTATGCACACACTTCAACATGTACTTAATTCAAGATGTCCTCCTGAAGCCTAAATGAGCATTGTTTTGATCACACAACTCATTCCTATGAAGATACATTCAAACTCACAAAACTTGCTCAGCTCGGGCTGAAAATGCATTTAAAGCAATAAAAACTCAAATTGAGTGTCACGCCTAAACCAAAGGACTTATGCACACACTTCAACATGTATTTCGTTCAGGATGACCTCCTGAAGCCCATATGAGCATTGTTTTGATCACACAACTCATTCCTATGAAGATACATTCAAACTCACAAAACGTGCTCAGCTCGGGCTGAAAATGCATTTAAAGCAATAAAAATTAATTGAGTGTCACGCCTAAACCAAAGGACTTATGCACACACTTCAACATGTATTTAGTTCAGGATGTCCTCCTGAAGCCTAAATGAGCAGTAATTTGACCACACAACTCATTCCTATGAAGATACATTTAACTCAAAAAACGTGCTCAGCTTGGGCAGAAAATGCATTTAAAGCAAAAAAAACTCAAATTGAGTGTCACGCCTAAACCAAAGGACTTATGCACACACTTGAACATGTATTTAGTTCAGGATGTCCTCCTGAAGCCTAAATAAGCATTAATTTGACCACACAACTCATTCCTATGAAGATACATTCAAACTCAGAAAACGTGCTCAGCTCGTGCTGAAAATGCATTTAAAGCAATAAAAACTCAAATTGAGTGTCACGCCTAAACCAAAGGACTTATGCACACACTTGAACATGTATTTAGTTCAGGATGTCCTCCTGAAGCCTAAATAAGCATTAATTTGACCACACAACTCATTCCTATGAAGATAGCTTCAAACTCAGAAAACTTGCTCAGCTCGTGCTGAAAATGCATTTAAAGAAATAAAAACTCAAATTGAGTGTCACACCTAAACCAAAGGACTTATGCACACACTTCAACATGTATTTTGTTCAGGATGGCCTCCTGAAGCCTAAATGAGCATTAATTTGACTACACAACTCATTCCTATGAAGATACATTCAAAGTCAGAAAGCGCGCTCACCTTGGGCTGAAAATGCATTTAAAGCAATAAAAATTCAAATTGAGTGTCACGCCTAAACCAAAGGACTTATGCACACACTTCAACATGCATTTTGTTCAAGATGACCACCTGAAGCCTAAATGAGCATTAATTTGACCACACAACTCATTCCTATGAAGATACATTTAAACTCACAAAACGTGCTCAGCTCGGGCTGAAAATGCATTTAAAGCAATAAAAACTCAAATTGAGTGTCACGCCTAAACCAAAGGACTTATGCACACACTTCAACATGTATTTTGTTCAGGATGACCTCCTGAAGCCTAAATGAGCATTAATTTGACCACACAACTCATTCCTATGAAGATACATTCAAACTCATAAAACGTGCTCAGCTCGGCCTGAAAATGCATTTAAAGCAATAAAAACTCAAATTGAGTGTCGCGCCCAAACCAAAGGACTTATGCACACACTTCAACATGTACTGAGTTCAGGATGTCCTCCTGAAGCCTAAATGAGCATTGTTTTGATCACACAACTCATTCCTATGAAGATACTTTCAAACTCACAAAAGGTGCTCAGCTCGGGCTGAAAATGCATTTAAAGCAATAAAAACTCAAATTGAGTGTCACGCCTAAACCAAAGGACTTATGCACGCACTTCAACATGTACTGAGTGCAGGATGTCCTCCTGAAGCCTAAATAAGCATTGTTTTGATCACACAACTCATTCCTATGAAGATACATTCAAACTCAAAAAATGTGCTCGGCTCGGGCTGAAAATGCATTTAAAGCAATAAATACTCAAATTGAGTGTCACGCCTAAACCAAAGGACTTATACACACACTTAGACATGTATTTTGTTCAAGATGACCACCTGAAGCCTAAATGAGCATTAATTTGACGACACAACTCATTCCTATGAAGATACATTCAAAGTCAGAAAGTGCGCTCAGCTCGGGCTGAAAATGCATTTAAAGCAATAAAAACTCAAATTGAGTGTCACACCTAAACCAAAGGACTTATGCACACACTTCAACATGTATTTTGTTCAGGATGACCACCCAAAGCCTAAATGAGCATTAATTTGACAACACAACTCATTCCTATGAAGATACATTCAAACTCACAAAACGTGCTCAGCTCGGGCTGAAAATGCATTTAAGGCAATAAAAACTCAAATTGAGTGTCACACCTAAAACAAAGGGCTTATGCACACACTTCAACATGTATTTTGTTCAGGATGACCACCTGAAGCCTAAATGAGCATTAATTTGACCACACAACTCATTCCTATGAAGATACATTCAAACTCACAAAACGTGCTCAGCTCGGGCTGAAAATGCATTTAAAGCAATAAAAACTCAAATTGAGTGTCACGCCTAAACCAAAGGACTTATGCACACACTTGAACATGTATTTAGTTCAGGATGTCCTCCTGAAGCCTAAATGAGCATTAATTTGACCACACAACTCATTCCTATGAAGATACATTCAAACTCACAAAACGTGCTCAGCTCGGGCTGAAAATGCATTTAAAGCAATAAAAACTCAAATTGAGTGTCACGCCTAAACCAAAGGACTTATGCACACACTTCAACATGTATTTTGTTCAGGGTGGCCTCCTGAAGCCTAAATGAGCATTAATTTGACTATACAACTCATTCCTATGAAGATTCATTCAAAGTCAGAAAGCGCGCTCAGCTCTGGCTAAAAATGCATTTAAAGCAAAAAAACTCAAATTGAGTGTCACGCCTAAACCAAAGGACTTATGCACACACTTGAACATGTATTTAGTTCAGGATGTCCTCCTGAAGCCTAAATGAGCATTCATTTGACCACGCAACTCATTCCTATGAAGATACATTCAAACTCACAAAACGTGCTCAGCTCGGGCCGAAAATGCATTTAAAGCAATAAAAACTCAAATTGAGTGTCACGCCTAAACCAAATGACTAATGCACACACTTCAACATGTATTTTGTTCAGGATGACCACCTGAAGCCTAAATGAGCATTAATTTGACCACACAACTCATTCCTATGAAGATACATTCAAACTCACAAAACGTGCTCAGCTCGGGCTAAAAATGCATTTAAAGCAATAAAAACTCAAATTGAGTGTCACGCCCAAGCCAAAGGACTTATGCACACACTTCAACATGTATTTCGTTCAGGATGACCTCCTGAAGCCCATATGAGCATTGTTTTGATCACACAACTCATTCCTATGAAGATACATTCAAACTCACAAAACGTGCTCAGCTCGGGCTGAAAATGCATTTAAAGCAATAAAAACTCAAATTGAGTGTCACGCCTAAACCAAAGGACTTATGCACACACTTCAACATGTATTTAGTTCAGGATGTCCTCCTGAAGCCTAAATGAGCAGTAATTTGACCACACAACTCATTCCTATGAAGATACATTTAACTCAAAAAACGTGCTCAGCTTGGGCAGAAAATGCATTTAAAGCAAAAAAAACTCAAATTGAGTGTCACGCCTAAACCAAAGGACTTATGCACACACTTGAACATGTATTTAGTTCAGGATGTCCTCCTGAAGCCTAAATAAGCATTAATTTGACCACACAACTCATTCCTATGAAGATACATTCAAACTCAGAAACCTGCTCAGCTCGTGCTGAAAATGCATTTAAAGCAATAAAAACTCAAATTGAGTGTCACGCCTAAACCAAAGGACTTATGCACACACTTGAACATGTATTTTGTTCAGGATGGCCTCCTGAAGCCTAAATGAGCATTAATTTGACTACACAACTCATTCCTATGAAGATAAATTCAAAGTCAGAAAGCGCGCTCAGCTCGGGCTGAAAATGCATTTAAAGCAATAAAAACTCAAATTGAGTGTCACACCTAAACCAAAGGACTTATGCACACACTTGAACATGTATTTAGTTCAGGATGTCCTCCTGAAGCCTAAATAAGCATTAATTTGACCACACAACTCATTCCTATGAAGATAGCTTCAAACTCAGAAAACTTGCTCAGCTCGTGCTGAAAATGCATTTAAAGAAATAAAAACTCAAATTGAGTGTCACGCCTAAACCAAAGGACTTATGCACACACTTCAACATGTATTTTGTTCAGGATGGCCTCCTGAAGCCTAAATGAGCATTAATTTGACTACACAACTCATTCCTATGAAGATAAATTCAAAGTCAGAAAGCGCGCTCAGCTCGGGCTGAAAATGCATTTAAAGCAATAAAAACTCAAATTGAGTGTCACACCTAAACCAAAGGACTTATGCACACACTTCAACATGTATTTTGTTCAGGATGGCCTCCTGAAGCCTAAATGAGCATTAATTTGACTACACAACTCATTCCTATGAAGATACATTCAAAGTCAGAAAGCGCGCTCACCTTGGGCTGAAAATGCATTTAAAGCAATAAAAACTCAAATTGAGTGTCACGCCTAAACCAAAGGACTTATGCACACACTTCAACATGCATTTTGTTCAAGATGACCACCTGAAGCCTAAATGAGCATTAATTTGACCACACAACTCATTCCTATGAAGATACATTTAAACTCACAAAACGTGCTCAGCTCGGGCTGAAAATGCATTTAAAGCAATAAAAACTCAAATTGAGTGTCACGCCTAAACCAAAGGACTTATGCACACACTTCAACATGTATTTTGTTCAGGATGACCTCCTGAAGCCTAAATGAGCATTAATTTGACCACACAACTCATTCCTATGAAGATACATTCAAACTCATAAAACGTGCTCAGCTCGGCCTGAAAATGCATTTAAAAAAATAAAAACTCAAATTGAGTGTCGCGCCCAAACCAAAGGACTTATGCACACACTTCAACATGTACTGAGTTCAGGATGTCCTCCTGAAGCCTAAATGAGCATTGTTTTGATCACACAACTCATTCCTATGAAGATACTTTCAAACTCACA
Source organism: Hippocampus guttulatus (assembly GCF_054856545.1). Classification (NCBI taxonomy): domain Eukaryota; kingdom Metazoa; phylum Chordata; class Actinopteri; order Syngnathiformes; family Syngnathidae; genus Hippocampus; species Hippocampus guttulatus. Next base: position 84,040 of record NW_028233887.1, on the reverse strand, counting down.
AAAGGTGCTCAGCTCGGGCTGAAAATGCATTTAAAGCAATAAAAACTCAAATTGAGTGTCACGCCTAAACCAAAGGACTTATGCACGCACTTCAACATGTACTGAGTGCAGGATGTCCTCCTGAAGCCTAAATAAGCATTGTTTTGATCACACAACTCATTCCTATGAAGATACATTCAAACTCAAAAAAACGTGCTCAGCTCGGGCTGAAAATGCATTTAAAGCAATAAAAACTCAAATTGAGTGTCACGCCTAAACCAAAGGACTTATGCACACACTTCAACATGTATTTTGTTCAAGATGACCTCCTGAAGCCTAAATGAACATTCATTTGACGACACAACTCATTCCTATGAAGATACATTCTAACTCACAAAACGTGCTCAGCTCGGCCTGAAAATTCATTTAAAGCAATAAAAACTCAAATTGAGTGTCACGCCCAAACCAAAGGACTTATGCACACACTTCAACATGTATTTTGTTCAAGATGTCCTTCTGAAGCCTAAATGAGCATTAATATGATCACACATCTCATTCCTATGAAGATACATTCAAACTCAGAACACGTGCTCAGCTCGGGCTGAAAATGCATTTAAAGCAATAAAAACTCAAATTGAGTGTCACGCCTAAACCAAAGGACTTATGCACACACTTCAACATGTATTTTGTTCAGGATGACCTCCTGAAGCCCATATGAGCATTAATTTGACCACACAACTAATTCCTATGAAGATACATTCAAACTCACAAAACCTGCTCAGCTCGGGCTGAAAATGCATTTAAAGCAATAAAAACTCAAATTGAGTGTCACGCCTAAACCAAAGGACTTATGCACACACTTCAACATGTATTTTGTTCAGGATGACCACCTGAAGCCTAAATGAGCATTAATTTGACCACACAACTCATTCCTATGAAGATACATTCAAACTCACAAAACGTGCTCAGCTCGGGCTGAAAATGCATTTAAAGCAATAAAAACTCAAATTGAGTGTCACGCCTAAACCAAAGGACTTATGCACACACTTCAACATGTATTTATTTCAGGATGACCACCTGAAGCCTAAATGAGCATTAATTTGACCACACAACTCATTCCTATGAATCTACATTCAAACTCACAAAACGTGCTCAGCTCGGGCTGAAAATGCATTTAAAGCAATAAAAACTCAAATTGAGTGTCACGCCTAAACCAAAGGACTTATGCACACACTTCAACATGTATTTTGTTCAGGATGACCACCTGAAGCCTAAATGAGCATTAATTTGACCACACAACTCATTCCTATGAAGATACATTCAAACTCACAAAACGTGCTCAGCTCGGGCTGAAAATGCATTTAAAGCAATAAAAACTCAAATTGAGTGTCACGCCTAAACCAAAGGACTTATGCACACACTTCAACATGTATTTTGTTCAGGATGACCTCCTGAAGCCCATATGAGCATTAATTTGACCACACAACTCATTCCTATGAAGATACATTCAAACTCACAAAACGTGCTCAGCTCGGGCTGAAAATGCATTTAAAGCAATAAAAACTCAAATTGAGTGTCACGCCTAAACCAAAGGACTTATGCACACACTTCAACATGTATTTAGTTCAGGACGACCACCTGAAGCCTAAATGAGCATTAATTTGACCACACAACTCATTCCAATGAAGATATATTCAAACTCACAAAACGTGCTCAGCTCGGGATGAAAATGCATTTAAAGCAATAAAAATTCAAATTGAGTGTCACGCCTAAACCAAAGGACTTATGCACACACTTCAACATGTATTTTGTTCAGGATGACCTCCTGAAGCCTAAATGAGCAATAATTTGACCACACAACTCATTCCTATGAAGATACATTCAAAGTCAGAAAGTGCGCTCAGCTCGGGCTGAAAATGCATTTAAAGCAATAAAAACTCAAATTGAGTGTCACACCTACACCAAAGGACTTATACACACACTTCAACATGTATTTAGTTCAGGATGACCACCTGAAGCCTAAATGAGCATTAATTTGACTACACAACTCATTCCTATGAAGATACATTCAAACTCACAAAACGTGCTCAGCTCGGGCTGAAAATGCATTTAAAGCAATAAAAACTCAAATTGAGTGTCACGCCTAAACCAAAGGACTTATGCACACACTTCAACATGTATTTAGTTCAGGATGACCACCTGAAGCCTAAATGAGCATTAATTTGACTACACAACTCATTCCTATGAAGATACATTCAAACTCACAAAACGTGCTCAGCTCGGGCTGAAAATGCATTTAAAGCAATAAAAACTCAAATTGAGTGTCACGCCTAAACCAAAGGACTTATGCACACACTTCAACATGTATTTTGTTCAGGATGACCACCTGAAGCCTATATGAGCATTAATTTGACCACACAACTCATTCCTATGAAGATACATTCAAACTCACAAAACATGCTCAGCTCGGCCTGAAAATGCATTTAAAGCAATAAAAACTCAAATTGAGTGTCACACCTAAACCAAAGGACTTATGCACACACTTGAACATGGATTAAGTTCAGGATGTCCTCCTGAAGCCTAAATGAGCATTCATTTGACTACACAACTCATTCCTATGAAGATACATTCAAACTCACAAAACGTGCTCAGCTCGGGCTGAAAATGCATTTAAAGCAATAAAAACTCAAATTGAGTGTCACGCGGCGGCCCGGTAGTCCAGTGGTTAGCACGTCGGCTTTAGAGTGCAGAGGTACCGGGTTCGATTCCAGCTCCGGCCTCCCTGTGTGGAGTTTGCATGTTCTCCCCGGGCCTGCAGGGGTTTTCCCCTGGTGCTCCGGTTTCCTCCCACATTTCCAAAAAAACATGCGTGGCAGGCTGTTTGAACACTCTAAATTGTCCCAAGGTGTGAGTGTGAGCGCGGATGGTTGTTCGTCTCTGTGTGCCCTGCGATTGGCTGGCAACCGATTCAGGGTGTCCCCCGCCTACTGCCCGGAGACAGCTGGGATAGGCTCCAGCACCCCCCGCGACCCTCGTGAGGATCAAGCGGTACGGAAGATGAATGAATGAATGAGTGTCACGCCCAAACCAAAGGACTTATGCACACACTTCAACATGTATTTAGTTCAGGATGACCACCTGAAGCCTAAATGAGCATTAATTTGACCACACAACTCATTCCAATGAAGATACATTCAAACTCACAAAACGTGCTCAGCTCGGGCTGAAAATGCATTTAAAGCAATAAAAACTCAAATTGAGTGTCACGCCTAAACCAAAGGACTTATGCACACACTTCAACATGTATTTATTCAGGATGTCCTCCTGAAGCCTAAATGAGCATTAATTTGACTACACAACTCATTCCTATGAAGATACATTCAAAGTCAGAAAGCGCGCTCAGCTCGGGCTGAAAATGCATTTAAAGCAATAAAAACTCAAATTGAGTGTCACGCCTAAACCAAAGGACTTATGCACACACTTTAATATGTATTTTGTTCAGGATGACCTCCTGAAGCCTATATGAGCATTAACTTGACCACACAACTCATTCCTATGAAGATACATTCAAACTCACAAAACGTGCTCAGCTCGGGCTGAAAATGCATTTAAAGCAATAAAAACTCAAATTGAGTGTCACGCCTAAACCAAAGGACTTATGCACACACTTCAACATGTACTTAGTTCAGGATGTCCTCCTGAAGCCTAAATGAGCATTATTTTGATCACACAACTCATTCCTATGAGGATACATTCAAACTCACAAAACGTGCTCAGCTCGGGCTGAAAATGCATTTAAAGCAATAAAAACTCAAATTGAGTGGCACGCCTAAATCAAAGGACTCATGCACACACTTCAACATGTATTTTGTTCAGGATGACCTCCTGAAGCCTAAATGAGAATACCCATTTTGACTACACAACTCATTCCTATGAAGATACATTCAAATTCAAAAAATGTGCTCGGCTCGGGCTGAAAATGCATTTAAAGCAATAAATACTCAAATTGAGTGTCACGCCTAAACCAAAGGACTTATACACACACTTAGACATGTATTTTGTTCAAGATGACCACCTGAAGCCTAAATGAGCATTAATTTGACGACACAACTCATTCCTATGAAGATACATTCAAAGTCAGAAAGTGCGCTCAGCTCGGGCTGAAAATGCATTTAAAGCAATAAAAACTCAAATTGAGTGTCACACCTAAACCAAAGGACTTATGCACACACTTCAACATGTATTTTGTTCAGGATGACCACCCAAAGCCTAAATGAGCATTAATTTGACAACACAACTCATTCCTATGAAGATACATTCAAACTCACAAAACGTGCTCAGCTCGGGCTGAAAATGCATTTAAGGCAATAAAAACTCAAATTGAGTGTCACACCTAAAACAAAGGGCTTATGCACACACTTCAACATGTATTTTGTTCAGGATGACCACCTGAAGCCTAAATGAGCATTAATTTGACCACACAACTCATTCCTATGAAGATACATTCAAACTCACAAAACGTGCTCAGCTCGGGCTGAAAATGCATTTAAAGCAATAAAAACTCAAATTGAGTGTCACGCCTAAACCAAAGGACTTATGCACACACTTGAACATGTATTTAGTTCAGGATGTCCTCCTGAAGCCTAAATGAGCATTAATTTGACCACACAACTCATTCCTATGAAGATACATTCAAACTCACAAAACGTGCTCAGCTCGGGCTGAAAATGCATTTAAAGCAATAAAAACTCAAATTGAGTGTCGCGCCTAAACCAAAGGACTTATGCACACACTTCAACATGTATTTTGTTCAGGGTGGCCTCCTGAAGCCTAAATGAGCATTAATTTGACTACACAACTCATTCCTATGAAGATTCATTCAAAGTCAGAAAGCGCGCTCAGCTCTGGCTAAAAATGCATTTGAAGCAAAAAAACTCAAATTGAGTGTCACGCCTAAACCAAAGGACTTATGCACACACTTGAACATGTATTTAGTTCAGGATGTCCTCCTGAAGCCTAAATGAGCATTCATTTGACCACGCAACTCATTCCTATGAATATACATTCAAACTCACAAAACGTGCTCAGCTCGGGCCGAAAATGCATTTAAAGCAATAAAAACTCAAATTGAGTGTCACGCCTAAACCAAATGACTAATGCACACACTTCAACATGTATTTTGTTCAGGATGACCACCTGAAGCCTAAATGAGCATTAATTTGACCACACAACTCATTCCTATGAAGATACATTCAAACTCACAAAACGTGCTCAGCTCGGGCTAAAAATGCATTTAAAGCAATAAAAACTCAAATTGAGTGTCACGCCCAAGCCAAAGGACTTATGCACACACTTCAACATGTATTTCGTTCAGGATGACCTCCTGAAGCCCATATGAGCATTGTTTTGATCACACAACTCATTCCTATGAAGATACATTCAAACTCACAAAACGTGCTCAGCTCGGGCTGAAAATGCATTTAAAGCAATAAAAACTCAAATTGAGTGTCACGCCTAAACCAAAGGACTTATGCACACACTTCAACATGTATTTAGTTCAGGATGTCCTCCTGAAGCCTAAATGAGCAGTAATTTGACCACACAACTCATTCCTATGAAGATACATTTAACTCAAAAAACGTGCTCAGCTTGGGCAGAAAATGCATTTAAAGCAAAAAAAAACTCAAATGGAGTGTCACGCCTAAACCAAAGGACTTATGCACACACTTGAACATGTATTTAGTTCAGGATGTCCTCCTGAAGCCTAAATAAGCATTAATTTGACCACACAACTCATTCCTATGAAGATACATTCAAACTCAGAAACCTGCTCAGCTCGTGCTGAAAATGCATTTAAAGCAATAAAAACTCAAATTGAGTGTCACGCCTAAACCAAAGGACTTATGCACACACTTGAACATGTATTTTGTTCAGGATGGCCTCCTGAAGCCTAAATGAGCATTAATTTGACTACACAACTCATTCCTATGAAGATAAATTCAAAGTCAGAAAGCGCGCTCAGCTCGGGCTGAAAATGCATTTAAAGCAATAAAAACTCAAATTGAGTGTCACGCCTAAACCAAAGGACTTAATCACACACTTGAACATGTATTTAGTTCAGGATGTCCTCCTGAAGCCTAAATAAGCATTAATTTGACCACACAACTCATTCCTATGAAGATACATTCAAACTCACAAAACGTGCTCAGCTCGGGCTGAAAATGCATTTAAAGCAATAAAAACTCAAATTGAGTGTCACGCCTAAACCAAAGGACTTATGCACACACTTCAACATGTATTTTGTTCAGGATGACCTCCTGAAGCCTAAATGAGCATTAATTTGACCACACAACTCATTCCTATGAAGATACATTCAAACTCACAAAACGTGCTCAGCTCGGGCTGAAAATGCATTTAAAGCAATAAAAACTCAAATTGAGTGTCACGCCTAAACCAAAGGACTTATGCACACACTTCAACATGTATTTTGTTCAGGATGACCTCCTGAAGCCTAAATGAGCATTAATTTGACCACACAACTCATTCCTATGAAGATACATTCAAACTCATAAAACGTGCTCAGCTCGGCCTGAAAATGCATTTAAAGCAATAAAAACTCAAATTGAGTGTCGCGCCCAAACCAAAGGACTTATGCACACACTTCAACATGTACTGAGTTCAGGATGTCCTCCTGAAGCCTAAATGAGCATTGTTTTGATCACACAACTCATTCCTATGAAGATACTTTCAAACTCACAAAAGGTGCTCAGCTCGGGCTGAAAATGCATTTAAAGCAATAAAAACTCAAATTGAGTGTCACGCCTAAACCAAAGGACTTATGCACGCACTTCAACATGTACTGAGTGCAGGATGTCCTCCTGAAGCCTAAATAAGCATTGTTTTGATCACACAACTCATTCCTATGAAGATACATTCAAACTCAAAAAAACGTGCTCAGCTCGGGCTGAAAATGCATTTAAAGCAATAAAAACTCAAATTGAGTGTCACGCCTAAACCAAAGGACTTATGCACACACTTCAACATGTATTTTGTTCAGGATGACCTCCTGAAGCCTATATGAGCATTAATTTGACCACACAACACATTCCTATGAAGATACATTCAAACTCACAAAACGTGCTCAGCTCGGGCTGAAAATGCATTTAAAGCAATAAAAAGTCAAATTGAGTATCACACCTAAACCAAAGGACTTATGCACACACTTCAACATGTATTTTGTTCAGGATGACCACCTGAAGCCTAAATGAGCATTAATTTGACCACACAACTCATTCCTATGAAGATACATTCAAACTCACAAAACGTGCTCAGCTCGGGCTGAAAATGCATTTAAAGCAATAAAAACTCAAATATAGTGTCACGCCTAAACCAAAGGACTTATGCACACACTTCAACATGTATTTTGTTAAGGATGTCCTCCTGAAGCCTAAATGAGCAGTAATTTGACCACACAACTCATTCCTATGAAGATACATTCAAAGTCAGAAAACGTGTTCAGCTCGGGCTGAAAATGCATTTAAAGCAATAAAAACTCAAATTGAGTGTCACGCCTAAACCAAAGGACTTATGCACACACTTCAACATGTATTTTGTTCAGGATGACCTCCTGAAGCCTAAATGAGCTATAATTTGACCACACAACTCATTCCTATGAAGATACATTCAAAGTTAGAAAGCGCGCTCAGCTCGGGCTGAAAATGCATTTAAAGGAATAAAAACTCAAATGGAGTGTCACGCCTAAACCAAAGGACTTATGCACACACTTCAACATGTATTTAGTTCAGGATGACCACCTGAAGCCTAAATGAGCATTAATTTGACCACACAACTCATTCCTATGAAGATACATTCAAACTCACAAAACATGCTCAGCTCGGGCTGAAAATGCATTTAAAGCAATAAAAACTCAAATGGAGTGTCACGCCTAAACCAAAGGACTTATGCACACACTTCAACATGTATTTAGTTCAGGATGACCACCTGAAGCCTAAATGAGCATTAATTTGACCACACAACTCATTCCTATGAAGATACATTCAAACTCACAAAACGTGCTCAACTCGGGCTGAAAATGCATTTAAAGCAATAAAAACTCAAATTGAGTGTCACACCTAAACCAAAGGACTTATGCACACACTTCAACATCTATTTTGTTCAGGATGACCTCCTGAAAAATGAGCAATAATTTGACCACACAACTCATTCCTATGAAGATACATTCAAACTCACAAAACGTGCTCAGCTCGGGCTGAAAATGCATTTAAAGCAATAAAAACTCCAATTGAGTGTCACACCTAAACCAAAGGACTTATGCACACACTTCAACATGTATTTTGTTCAGGATGACCTCCTGAAGCCCATATGAGCATTAATTTGACCACACAACTCATTCCTATGAAGATACATTCAAACTCACAAAACGTGCTCAGCTCGGGCTGAAAATGCATTTAAAGCAATAAAAATTCAAATTGAGTGTCACGTCTAAACCAAAGGACTTATGCACACACTTCAACATGTATTTTGTTCAGGATGGCCTCCTGAAGCCTAAAAGAGCATTAATTTGACTACACAACTCATTCCTATGAAGATACATTCAAACTCACAAAACGTGCTCAGCTCGGGCAGAAAATGCATTTAAAGCAATAAAAACTCAAATTGAGTGTCACGCCTAAACCAAAGGACTTATGCACACACTTCAACATGTATTTAATTCAGGATGGCCTTCTGAAGCCTAAATGAGCATTAATTTGACTACACAACTCATTCCTATGAAGATACATTCAAAGTCAGAAAGCGCGCTCAGCTCGGGCTGAAAATGCATTTAAAGCAATAAAAACTCAAATTGAGGGTCATGCCTAAACCGAAGGACTAATGCACACACTTCAACATGTATTATGTTCAGGATGACCTCCTGAAGCCTAAATGAGCAGTAATTTGACCACACAACTCATTCCTATGAAGATACATTCAAAGTCAGAAAACGTGTTCAGCTCGGGCTGAAAATGCATTTAAAGCAATAAAAACTCAAATGGAGTGTCACGCCTAAACCAAAGGACTTATGCACACACTTCAACATGTATTTAGTTCAGGATGACCACCTGAAGCCTAAATGAGCATTAATTTGACCACACAACTCATTCCTATGAAGATACATTCAAACTCACAAAACGTGCTCAACTCGGGCTGAAAATGCATTTAAAGCAATAAAAACTCAAATTGAGTGTCACACCTAAACCAAAGGACTTATGCACACACTTCAACATCTATTTTGTTCAGGATGACCTCCTGAAAAATGAGCAATAATTTGACCACACAACTCATTCCTATGAAGATACATTCAAACTCACAAAACGTGCTCAGCTCGGGCTGAAAATGCATTTAAAGCAATAAAAACTCCAATTGAGTGTCACACCTAAACCAAAGGACTTATGCACACACTTTAAAGCAATAAAAACTCAAATGGAGTGTCACGCCTAAACCAAAGGACTTATGCACACACTTCAACATGTATTTAGTTCAGGATGACCACCTGAAGCCTAAATGAGCATTAATTTGACCACACAACTCATTCCTATGAAGATACATTCAAACTCACAAAACATGCTCAGCTCTGGCTGAAAATGCATTTAAAGCAATAAAAACTCAAATTGAGTGTCACACCTAAACCAAAGGACTTATGCACACACTTCAACATCTATTTTGTTCAGGATGACCTCCTGAAAAATGAGCAATAATTTGACCACACAACTCATTCCTATGAAGATACATTCAAAGTCAGAAAGCGCGTTCAGCTCGGGCTGAAAATGCATTTAAAGCAATAAAAACTCAAATTGAGTGTCATGCCTAAACCGAAGGACTAATGCACACACTTCAACATGTATTATGTTCAGGATGACCTCCTGAAGCCCATATGAGCATTAATTTGACCACACAACTCATTCCTATGAAGATACATTCAAACTCACAAAACGTGCTCAGCTCGGGCTGAAAATGCATTTAAAGCAATAAAAATTCAAATTGAGTGTCACGTCTAAACCAAAGGACTTATGCACACACTTCAACATGTATTTTGTTCAGGATGGCCTCCTGAAGCCTAAAAGAGCATTAATTTGACTACACAACTCATTCCTATGAAGTTACATTCAAACTCACAAAACGTGCTCAGCTCGGGCTGAAAATGCATTTAAAGCAATAAAAATTCAAATTGAGTGTCACGTCTAAACCAAAGGACTTATGCACACACTTAAACATGTATTTTGTTCAGGATGGCCTCCTGAAGCCTAAAAGAGCATTAATTTGACTACACAACTCATTCCTATGAAGATACATTCAAACTCACAAAACGTGCTCAGCTCGGGCAGAAAATGCATTTAAAGCAATAAAAACTCAAATTGAGTGTCACGCCTAAACCAAAGGACTTATGCACACACTTCAACATGTATTTAATTCAGGATGGCCTTCTGAAGCCTAAATGAGCATTAATTTGACTACACAACTCATTCCTATGAAGATACATTCAAAGTCAGAAAGCGCGCTCAGCTCGGGCTGAAAATGCATTTAAAGCAATAAAAACTCAAATTGAGTGTCATGCCTAAACCGAAGGACTAATGCACACACTTCAACATGTATTTTGTTCAGGATGACCTCCTGAAGCCTAAATGAGCTATAATTTGACCACACAACTCATTCCTATGAAGATACATTCAAAGTCAGAAAGTGCGCTCAGCTCGGGCTGAAAATGCATTTAAAGCAATAAAAACTCAAATTGAGTGTCACACCTAAACCAAAGGACTTATGCACACACTTCAACATGTATTTTGTTCAGGATGACCACCCAAAGCCTAAATGAGCATTAATTTGACCACACAACTCATTCCTATGAAGATACATTCAAACTCACAAAACGTGCTCAGCTCGGGCTGAAAATGCATTTAAAGCAATAAAAACTCCAATTGAGTGTCACACCTAAACCAAAGGACTTATGCACACACTTCAACATGTATTTTGTTCAGGATGACCTCCTGAAGCCCATATGAGCATTAATTTGACCACACAACTCATTCCTATGAAGATACATTCAAACTCACAAAACGTGCTCAGCTCGGGCTGAAAATGCATTTAAAGCAATAAAAATTCAAATTGAGTGTCACGTCTAAACCAAAGGACTTATGCACACACTTCAACATGTATTTTGTTCAGGATGTCCTCCTGAAGCCTAAATAAGCATTAATTTGACCACACAACTCATTCCTATGAAGATACATTCAAACTCAGAAACCTGCTCAGCTCGTGCTGAAAATGCATTTAAAGCAAAAAAAACTCAAATTGAGTGTCACGCCTAAACCAAAGGACTTATGCACACACTTGAACATGTATTTAGTTCAGGATGTCCTCCTGAAGCCTAAATAAGCATTAATTTGACCACACAACTCATTCCTATGAAGATACATTCAAACTCAGAAACCTGCTCAGCTCGTGCTGAAAATGCATTTAAAGCAATAAAAACTCAAATTGAGTGTCACGCCTAAACCAAAGGACTTATGCACACACTTGAACATGTATTTTGTTCAGGATGGCCTCCTGAAGCCTAAATGAGCATTAATTTGACTACACAACTCATTCCTATGAAGATAAATTCAAAGTCAGAAAGCGCGCTCAGCTCGGGCTGAAAATGCATTTAAAGCAATAAAAACTCAAATTGAGTGTCACGCCTAAACCAAAGGACTTATGCACACACTTGAACATGTATTTAGTTCAGGATGTCCTCCTGAAGCCTAAATAAGCATTAATTTGACCACACAACTCATTCCTATGAAGATACATTCAAACTCACAAAACGTGCTCAGCTCGGGCTGAAAATGCATTTAAAGCAATAAAAACTCAAATTGAGTGTCACGCCTAAACCAAAGGACTTATGCACACACTTCAACATGTATTTTGTTCAGGATGACCTCCTGAAGCCTAAATGAGCATTAATTTGACCACACAACTCATTCCTATGAAGATACATTCAAACTCATAAAACGTGCTCAGCTCGGCCTGAAAATGCATTTAAAGCAATAAAAACTCAAATTGAGTGTCGCGCCCAAACCAAAGGACTTATGCACACACTTCAACATGTACTGAGTTCAGGATGTCCTCCTGAAGCCTAAATGAGCATTGTTTTGATCACACAACTCATTCCTATGAAGATACTTTCAAACTCACAAAAGGTGCTCAGCTCGGGCTGAAAATGCATTTAAAGCAATAAAAACTCAAATTGAGTGTCACGCCTAAACCAAAGGACTTATGCACGCACTTCAACATGTACTGAGTGCAGGATGTCCTCCTGAAGCCTAAATAAGCATTGTTTTGATCACACAACTCATTCCTATGAAGATACATTCAAACTCAAAAAAACGTGCTCAGCTCGGGCTGAAAATGCATTTAAAGCAATAAAAACTCAAATTGAGTGTCACGCCTAAACCAAAGGACTTATGCACACACTTCAACATGTATTTTGTTCAGGATGACCTCCTGAAGCCTATATGAGCATTAATTTGACCACACAACACATTCCTATGAAGATACATTCAAACTCACAAAACGTGCTCAGCTCGGGCTGAAAATGCATTTAAAGCAATAAAAAGTCAAATTGAGTATCACACCTAAACCAAAGGACTTATGCACACACTTCAACATGTATTTTGTTCAGGATGACCACCTGAAGCCTAAATGAGCATTAATTTGACCACACAACTCATTCCTATGAAGATACATTCAAACTCACAAAACGTGCTCAGCTCGGGCTGAAAATGCATTTAAAGCAATAAAAACTCAAATATAGTGTCACGCCTAAACCAAAGGACTTATGCACACACTTCAGCATGTATTTTGTTAAGGATGTCCTCCTGAAGCCTAAATGAGCAGTAATTTGACCACACAACTCATTCCTATGAAGATACATTCAAAGTCAGAAAACGTGTTCAGCTCGGGCTGAAAATGCATTTAAAGCAATAAAAACTCAAATTGAGTGTCACGCCTAAACCAAAGGACTTATGCACACACTTCAACATGTATTTTGTTCAGGATGACCTCCTGAAGCCTAAATGAGCTATAATTTGACCACACAACTCATTCCTATGAAGATACATTCAAAGTTAGAAAGCGCGCTCAGCTCGGGCTGAAAATGCATTTAAAGGAATAAAAACTCAAATGGAGTGTCACGCCTAAACCAAAGGACTTATGCACACACTTCAACATGTATTTAGTTCAGGATGACCACCTGAAGCCTAAATGAGCATTAATTTGACCACACAACTCATTCCTATGAAGATACATTCAAACTCACAAAACATGCTCAGCTCGGGCTGAAAATGCATTTAAAGCAATAAAAACTCAAATGGAGTGTCACGCCTAAACCAAAGGACTTATGCACACACTTCAACATGTATTTAGTTCAGGATGACCACCTGAAGCCTAAATGAGCATTAATTTGACCACACAACTCATTCCTATGAAGATACATTCAAACTCACAAAACGTGCTCAACTCGGGCTGAAAATGCATTTAAAGCAATAAAAACTCAAATATAGTGTCACGCCTAAACCAAAGGACTTATGCACACACTTCAACATGTATTTTGTTAAGGATGTCCTCCTGAAGCCTAAATGAGCAGTAATTTGACCACACAACTCATTCCTATGAAGATACATTCAAAGTCAGAAAACGTGTTCAGCTCGGGCTGAAAATGCATTTAAAGCAATAAAAACTCAAATTGAGTGTCACGCCTAAACCAAAGGACTTATGCACACACTTCAACATGTATTTTGTTCAGGATGACCTCCTGAAGCCTAAATGAGCTATAATTTGACCACACAACTCATTCCTATGAAGATACATTCAAAGTTAGAAAGCGCGCTCAGCTCGGGCTGAAAATGCATTTAAAGGAATAAAAACTCAAATGGAGTGTCACGCCTAAACCAAAGGACTTATGCACACACTTCAACATGTATTTAGTTCAGGATGACCACCTGAAGCCTAAATGAGCATTAATTTGACCACACAACTCATTCCTATGAAGATACATTCAAACTCACAAAACATGCTCAGCTCGGGCTGAAAATGCATTTAAAGCAATAAAAACTCAAATGGAGTGTCACGCCTAAACCAAAGGACTTATGCACACACTTCAACATGTATTTAGTTCAGGATGACCACCTGAAGCCTAAATGAGCATTAATTTGACCACACAACTCATTCCTATGAAGATACATTCAAACTCACAAAACATGCTCAACTCGGGCTGAAAATGCATTTAAAGCAATAAAAACTCAAATTGAGTGTCACACCTAAACCAAAGGACTTATGCACACACTTCAACATCTATTTTGTTCAGGATGACCTCCTGAAAAATGAGCAATAATTTGACCACACAACTCATTCCTATGAAGATACATTCAAACTCACAAAACGTGCTCAGCTCGGGCTGAAAATGCATTTAAAGCAATAAAAACTCCAATTGAGTGTCACACCTAAACCAAAGGACTTATGCACACACTTCAACATGTATTTTGTTCAGGATGACCTCCTGAAGCCCATATGAGCATTAATTTGACCACACAACTCATTCCTATGAAGATACATTCAAACTCACAAAACGTGCTCAGCTCGGGCTGAAAATGCATTTAAAGCAATAAAAATTCAAATTGAGTGTCACGTCTAAACCAAAGGACTTATGAACACACTTCAACATGTATTTTGTTCAGGATGGCCTCCTGAAGCCTAAAAGAGCATTAATTTGACTACACAACTCATTCCTATGAAGATACATTCAAACTCACAAAACGTGCTCAGCTCGGGCAGAAAATGCATTTAAAGCAATAAAAACTCAAATTGAGTGTCACGCCTAAACCAAAGGACTTATGCACACACTTCAACATGTATTTAATTCAGGATGGCCTTCTGAAGCCTAAATGAGCATTAATTTGACTACACAACTCATTCCTATGAAGATACATTCAAAGTCAGAAAGCGCGCTCAGCTCGGGCTGAAAATGCATTTAAAGCAATAAAAACTCAAATTGAGTGTCATGCCTAAACCGAAGGACTAATGCACACACTTCAACATGTATTATGTTCAGGATGACCTCCTGAAGCCTAAATGAGCAGTAATTTGACCACACAACTCATTCCTATGAAGATACATTCAAAGTCAGAAAACGTGTTCAGCTCGGGCTGAAAATGCATTTAAAGCAATAAAAACTCAAATGGAGTGTCACGCCTAAACCAAAGGACTTATGCACACACTTCAACATGTATTTAGTTCAGGATGACCACCTGAAGCCTAAATGAGCATTAATTTGACCACACAACTCATTCCTCCCCGCGACCCTAGTGAGGATGAAGCGGTTCGGAAGATGAATGGAATGAATGAATGGAACTCATTCCTATGAAGATACATTCAAACTCACAAAACGTGCTCAACTCGGGCTGAAAATGCATTTAAAGCAATAAAAACTCAAATTGAGTGTCACACCTAAACCAAAGGACTTATGCACACACTTCAACATCTATTTTGTTCAGGATGACCTCCTGAAAAATGAGCAATAATTTGACCACACAACTCATTCCTATGAAGATACATTCAAACTCACAAAACGTGCTCAGCTCGGGCTGAAAATGCATTTAAAGCAATAAAAACTCCAATTGAGTGTCACACCTAAACCAAAGGACTTATGCACACACTTCAACATGTATTTTGTTCAGGATGACCTCCTGAAGCCCATATGAGCATTAATTTGACCACACAACTCATTCCTATGAAGATACATTCAAACTCACAAAACGTGCTCAGCTCGGGCTGAAAATGCATTTAAAGCAATAAAAATTCAAATTGAGTGTCACGTCTAAACCAAAGGACTTATGCACACACTTCAACATGTATTTTGTTCAGGATGGCCTCCTGAAGCCTAAAAGAGCATTAATTTGACTACACAACTCATTCCTATGAAGTTACATTCAAACTCACAAAACGTGCTCAGCTCGGGCTGAAAATGCATTTAAAGCAATAAAAATTCATATTGAGTGTCACGTCTAAACCAAAGGACTTATGCACACACTTAAACATGTATTTTGTTCAGGATGGCCTCCTGAAGCCTAAAAGAGCATTAATTTGACTACACAACTCATTCCTATGAAGATACATTCAAACTCACAAAACGTGCTCAGCTCGGGCAGAAAATGCATTTAAAGCAATAAAAACTCAAATTGAGTGTCACGCCTAAACCAAAGGACTTATGCACACACTTCAACATGTATTTAATTCAGGATGGCCTTCTGAAGCCTAAATGAGCATTAATTTGACTACACAACTCATTCCTATGAAGATACATTCAAAGTCAGAAAGCGCGCTCAGCTCGGGCTGAAAATGCATTTAAAGCAATAAAAACTCAAATTGAGTGTCATGCCTAAACCGAAGGACTAATGCACACACTTCAACATGTATTATGTTCAGGATGACCTCCTGAAGCCTAAACGAGCAGTAATTTGACCACACAACTCATTCCTATGAAGATACATTCAAAGTCAGAAAACGTGTTCAGCTCGGGCTGAAAATGCATTTAAAGCAATAAAAACTCAAATTGAGTGTCACGCCTAAACCAAAGGACTTATGCACACACTTCAACATGTATTTTGTTCAGGATGACCTCCTGAAGCCTAAATGAGCTATAATTTGACCACACAACTCATTCCTATGAAGATACATTCAAAGTTAGAAAGCGCGCTCAGCTCGGGCTGAAAATGCATTTAAAGCAATAAAAACTCAAATGGAGTGTCACGCCTAAACCAAAGGACTTATGCACACACTTCAACATGTATTTAGTTCAGGATGACCACCTGAAGCCTAAATGAGCATTAATTTGACCACACAACTCATTCCTATGAAGATACATTCAAACTCACAAAACATGCTCAGCTCGGGCTGAAAATGCATTTAAAGCAATAAAAACTCAAATGGAGTGTCACGCCTAAACCAAAGGACTTATGCACACACTTCAACATGTATTTAATTCAGGATGACCTCCTGAAGCCTAAACGAGCAGTAATTTGACCACACAACTCATTCCTATGAAGATACATTCAAAGTCAGAAAACGTGTTCAGCTCGGGCTGAAAATGCATTTAAAGCAATAAAAACTCAAATTGAGTGTCACACCTAAACCAAAGGACTTATGCACACACTTCAACATGTGTTTTGTTCAGGATGACCACCTGAAGCCTAAATGAGCATTAATTTGACCACACAACTCATTCCTATGAAGATACATTCAAAGTCAGAAAGCGCGTTCAGCTCGGGCTGAAAATGCATTTAAAGCAATAAAAACTCAAATTGAGTGTCATGCCTAAA
Source organism: Hippocampus guttulatus (assembly GCF_054856545.1). NCBI lineage: Eukaryota > Metazoa > Chordata > Actinopteri > Syngnathiformes > Syngnathidae > Hippocampus > Hippocampus guttulatus. The sequence continues at coordinate 66,653 of NW_028233887.1, read as the reverse complement.
CCGAAGGACTAATGCACACACTTCAACATGTATTATGTTCAGGATGACCTCCTGAAGCCTAAATGAGCAGTAATTTGACCACACAACTCATTCCTATGAAGATACATTCAAAGTTAGAAAGCGCGCTCAGCTCGGGCTGAAAATGCATTTAAAGGAATAAAAACTCAAATGGAGTGTCACGCCTAAACCAAAGGACTTATGCACACACTTCAACATGTATTTAGTTCAGGATGACCACCTGAAGCCTAAATGAGCATTAATTTGACCACACAACTCATTCCTATGAAGATACATTCAAACTCACAAAACATGCTCAGCTCGGGCTGAAAATGCATTTAAAGCAATAAAAACTCAAATGGAGTGTCACGCCTAAACCAAAGGACTTATGCACACACTTCAACATGTATTTAGTTCAGGATGACCACCTGAAGCCTAAATGAGCATTAATTTGACCACACAACTCATTCCTATGAAGATACATTCAAACTCACAAAACATGCTCAACTCGGGCTGAAAATGCATTTAAAGCAATAAAAACTCAAATTGAGTGTCACACCTAAACCAAAGGACTTATGCACACACTTCAACATCTATTTTGTTCAGGATGACCTCCTGAAAAATGAGCAATAATTTGACCACACAACTCATTCCTATGAAGATACATTCAAACTCACAAAACGTGCTCAGCTCGGGCTGAAAATGCATTTAAAGCAATAAAAACTCCAATTGAGTGTCACACCTAAACCAAAGGACTTATGCACACACTTCAACATGTATTTTGTTCAGGATGACCTCCTGAAGCCCATATGAGCATTAATTTGACCACACAACTCATTCCTATGAAGATACATTCAAACTCACAAAACGTGCTCAGCTCGGGCTGAAAATGCATTTAAAGCAATAAAAATTCAAATTGAGTGTCACGTCTAAACCAAAGGACTTATGAACACACTTCAACATGTATTTTGTTCAGGATGGCCTCCTGAAGCCTAAAAGAGCATTAATTTGACTACACAACTCATTCCTATGAAGATACATTCAAACTCACAAAACGTGCTCAGCTCGGGCAGAAAATGCATTTAAAGCAATAAAAACTCAAATTGAGTGTCACGCCTAAACCAAAGGACTTATGCACACACTTCAACATGTATTTAATTCAGGATGGCCTTCTGAAGCCTAAATGAGCATTAATTTGACTACACAACTCATTCCTATGAAGATACATTCAAAGTCAGAAAGCGCGCTCAGCTCGGGCTGAAAATGCATTTAAAGCAATAAAAACTCAAATTGAGTGTCATGCCTAAACCGAAGGACTAATGCACACACTTCAACATGTATTATGTTCAGGATGACCTCCTGAAGCCTAAATGAGCAGTAATTTGACCACACAACTCATTCCTATGAAGATACATTCAAAGTCAGAAAACGTGTTCAGCTCGGGCTGAAAATGCATTTAAAGCAATAAAAACTCAAATGGAGTGTCACGCCTAAACCAAAGGACTTATGCACACACTTCAACATGTATTTAGTTCAGGATGACCACCTGAAGCCTAAATGAGCATTAATTTGACCACACAACTCATTCCTCCCCGCGACCCTAGTGAGGATGAAGCGGTTCGGAAGATGAATGGAATGAATGAATGGAACTCATTCCTATGAAGATACATTCAAACTCACAAAACGTGCTCAACTCGGGCTGAAAATGCATTTAAAGCAATAAAAACTCAAATTGAGTGTCACACCTAAACCAAAGGACTTATGCACACACTTCAACATCTATTTTGTTCAGGATGACCTCCTGAAAAATGAGCAATAATTTGACCACACAACTCATTCCTATGAAGATACATTCAAACTCACAAAACGTGCTCAGCTCGGGCTGAAAATGCATTTAAAGCAATAAAAACTCCAATTGAGTGTCACACCTAAACCAAAGGACTTATGCACACACTTCAACATGTATTTTGTTCAGGATGACCTCCTGAAGCCCATATGAGCATTAATTTGACCACACAACTCATTCCTATGAAGATACATTCAAACTCACAAAACGTGCTCAGCTCGGGCTGAAAATGCATTTAAAGCAATAAAAATTCAAATTGAGTGTCACGTCTAAACCAAAGGACTTATGCACACACTTCAACATGTATTTTGTTCAGGATGGCCTCCTGAAGCCTAAAAGAGCATTAATTTGACTACACAACTCATTCCTATGAAGTTACATTCAAACTCACAAAACGTGCTCAGCTCGGGCTGAAAATGCATTTAAAGCAATAAAAATTCATATTGAGTGTCACGTCTAAACCAAAGGACTTATGCACACACTTAAACATGTATTTTGTTCAGGATGGCCTCCTGAAGCCTAAAAGAGCATTAATTTGACTACACAACTCATTCCTATGAAGATACATTCAAACTCACAAAACGTGCTCAGCTCGGGCAGAAAATGCATTTAAAGCAATAAAAACTCAAATTGAGTGTCACGCCTAAACCAAAGGACTTATGCACACACTTCAACATGTATTTAATTCAGGATGGCCTTCTGAAGCCTAAATGAGCATTAATTTGACTACACAACTCATTCCTATGAAGATACATTCAAAGTCAGAAAGCGCGCTCAGCTCGGGCTGAAAATGCATTTAAAGCAATAAAAACTCAAATTGAGTGTCATGCCTAAACCGAAGGACTAATGCACACACTTCAACATGTATTATGTTCAGGATGACCTCCTGAAGCCTAAACGAGCAGTAATTTGACCACACAACTCATTCCTATGAAGATACATTCAAAGTCAGAAAACGTGTTCAGCTCGGGCTGAAAATGCATTTAAAGCAATAAAAACTCAAATTGAGTGTCACGCCTAAACCAAAGGACTTATGCACACACTTCAACATGTATTTTGTTCAGGATGACCTCCTGAAGCCTAAATGAGCTATAATTTGACCACACAACTCATTCCTATGAAGATACATTCAAAGTTAGAAAGCGCGCTCAGCTCGGGCTGAAAATGCATTTAAAGCAATAAAAACTCAAATGGAGTGTCACGCCTAAACCAAAGGACTTATGCACACACTTCAACATGTATTTAGTTCAGGATGACCACCTGAAGCCTAAATGAGCATTAATTTGACCACACAACTCATTCCTATGAAGATACATTCAAACTCACAAAACATGCTCAGCTCGGGCTGAAAATGCATTTAAAGCAATAAAAACTCAAATGGAGTGTCACGCCTAAACCAAAGGACTTATGCACACACTTCAACATGTATTTAATTCAGGATGACCTCCTGAAGCCTAAACGAGCAGTAATTTGACCACACAACTCATTCCTATGAAGATACATTCAAAGTCAGAAAACGTGTTCAGCTCGGGCTGAAAATGCATTTAAAGCAATAAAAACTCAAATTGAGTGTCACACCTAAACCAAAGGACTTATGCACACACTTCAACATGTGTTTTGTTCAGGATGACCACCTGAAGCCTAAATGAGCATTAATTTGACCACACAACTCATTCCTATGAAGATACATTCAAAGTCAGAAAGCGCGTTCAGCTCGGGCTGAAAATGCATTTAAAGCAATAAAAACTCAAATTGAGTGTCATGCCTAAACCGAAGGACTAATGCACACACTTCAACATGAATTATGTTCAGGATGACCTCCTGAAGCCTATATGAGCATTAATTTGACCACACAACTCATTACTATGAAGATACATTCAAACTCACAAAACGTGCTCAGCTCGGGCTGAAAATATATTTTAAAGCAATAAAAACTCAAATTGAGTGTCACACCTAAACCAAAGGACTTATGCACACACTTCAACATGTATTTTGTTCAGGATGACCTCCTGAAGCCTAAATGAGCTATAATTTGACCACACAACTCATTCCTATGAAGATACATTCAAAGTTAGAAAGCGCGCTCAGCTCGGGCTGAAAATGCATTTAAAGCAATAAAAACTCAAATGGAGTGTCACGCCTAAACCAAAGGACTTATGCACACACTTCAACATGCATTTTGTTCAAGATGACCACCTGAAGCCTAAATGAGCATTAATTTGACCACACAACTCATTCCTATGAAGATACATTTAAACTCACAAAACGTGCTCAGCTCGGGCTGAAAATGCATTTAAAGCAATAAAAACTCAAATTGAGTGTCACGCCTAAACCAAAGGACTTATGCACACACTTCAACATGTATTTTGTTCAGGATGACCTCCTGAAGCCTAAATGAGCATTAATTTGACCACACAACTCATTCCTATGAAGATACATTCAAACTCATAAAACGTGCTCAGCTCGGCCTGAAAATGCATTTAAAGCAATAAAAACTCAAATTGAGTGTCGCGCCCAAACCAAAGGACTTATGCACACACTTCAACATGTACTGAGTTCAGGATGTCCTCCTGAAGCCTAAATGAGCATTGTTTTGATCACACAACTCATTCCTATGAAGATACTTTCAAACTCACAAAAGGTGCTCAGCTCGGGCTGAAAATGCATTTAAAGCAATAAAAACTCAAATTGAGTGTCACGCCTAAACCAAAGGACTTATGCACGCACTTCAACATGTACTGAGTGCAGGATGTCCTCCTGAAGCCTAAATAAGCATTGTTTTGATCACACAACTCATTCCTATGAAGATACATTCAAACTCAAAAAAACGTGCTCAGCTCGGGCTGAAAATGCATTTAAAGCAATAAAAACTCAAATTGAGTGTCACGCCTAAACCAAAGGACTTATGCACACACTTCAACATGTATTTTGTTCAGGATGACCTCCTGAAGCCTATATGAGCATTAATTTGACCACACAACACATTCCTATGAAGATACATTCAAACTCACAAAACGTGCTCAGCTCGGGCTGAAAATGCATTTAAAGCAATAAAAAGTCAAATTGAGTATCACACCTAAACCAAAGGACTTATGCACACACTTCAACATGTATTTTGTTCAGGATGACCACCTGAAGCCTAAATGAGCATTAATTTGACCACACAACTCATTCCTATGAAGATACATTCAAACTCACAAAACGTGCTCAGCTCGGGCTGAAAATGCATTTAAAGCAATAAAAACTCAAATATAGTGTCACGCCTAAACCAAAGGACTTATGCACACACTTCAACATGTATTTTGTTAAGGATGTCCTCCTGAAGCCTAAATGAGCAGTAATTTGACCACACAACTCATTCCTATGAAGATACATTCAAAGTCAGAAAACGTGTTCAGCTCGGGCTGAAAATGCATTTAAAGCAATAAAAACTCAAATTGAGTGTCACGCCTAAACCAAAGGACTTATGCACACACTTCAACATGTATTTTGTTCAGGATGACCTCCTGAAGCCTAAATGAGCAGTAATTTGACCACACAACTCATTCCTATGAAGATACATTCAAAGTTAGAAAGCGCGCTCAGCTCGGGCTGAAAATGCATTTAAAGCAATAAAAACTCAAATGGAGTGTCACGCCTAAACCAAAGGACTTATGCACACACTTCAACATGCATTTTGTTCAAGATGACCACCTGAAGCCTAAATGAGCATTAAATTTACCACACAACTCATTCCTATGAAGATACATTTAAACTCACAAAACGTGCTCAGCTCGGGCTGAAAATGCATTTAAAGCAATAAAAACTCAAATTGAGTGTCACGCCTAAACCAAAGGACTTATGCACACACTTCAACATGTATTTTGTTCAGGATGACCTCCTGAAGCCTAAATGAGCATTAATTTGACCACACAACTCATTCCTATGAAGATACATTCAAACTCATAAAACGTGCTCAGCTCGGCCTGAAAATGCATTTAAAGCAATAAAAACTCAAATTGAGTGTCGCGCCCGAACCAAAGGACTTATGCACACACTTCAACATGTACTGAGTTCAGGATGTCCTCCTGAAGCCTAAATGAGCATTGTTTTGATCACACAACTCATTCCTATGAAGATACTTTCAAACTCACAAAAGGTGCTCAGCTCGGGCTGAAAATGCATTTAAAGCAATAAAAACTCAAATTGAGTGTCACGCCTAAACCAAAGGACTTATGCACGCACTTCAACATGTACTGAGTGCAGGATGTCCTCCTGAAGCCTAAATAAGCATTGTTTTGATCACACAACTCATTCCTATGAAGATACATTCAAACTCAAAAAAACGTGCTCAGCTCGGGCTGAAAATGCATTTAAAGCAATAAAAACTCAAATTGAGTGTCACGCCTAAACCAAAGGACTTATGCACACACTTCAACATGTATTTTGTTCAGGATGACCTCCTGAAGCCTATATGAGCATTAATTTGACCACACAACACATTCCTATGAAGATACATTCAAACTCACAAAACGTGCTCAGCTCGGGCTGAAAATGCATTTAAAGCAATAAAAAGTCAAATTGAGTATCACACCTAAACCAAAGGACTTATGCACACACTTCAACATGTATTTTGTTCAGGATGACCACCTGAAGCCTAAATGAGCATTAATTTGACCACACAACTCATTCCTATGAAGATACATTCAAACTCACAAAACGTGCTCAGCTCGGGCTGAAAATGCATTTAAAGCAATAAAAACTCAAATATAGTGTCACGCCTAAACCAAAGGACTTATGCACACACTTCAACATGTATTTTGTTAAGGATGTCCTCCTGAAGCCTAAATGAGCAGTAATTTGACCACACAACTCATTCCTATGAAGATACATTCAAAGTCAGAAAACGTGTTCAGCTCGGGCTGAAAATGCATTTAAAGCAATAAAAACTCAAATTGAGTGTCACGCCTAAACCAAAGGACTTATGCACACACTTCAACATGTATTTTGTTCAGGATGACCTCCTGAAGCCTAAATGAGCTATAATTTGACCACACAACTCATTCCTATGAAGATACATTCAAAGTTAGAAAGCGCGCTCAGCTCGGGCTGAAAATGCATTTAAAGGAATAAAAACTCAAATGGAGTGTCACGCCTAAACCAAAGGACTTATGCACACACTTCAACATGTATTTAGTTCAGGATGACCACCTGAAGCCTAAATGAGCATTAATTTGACCACACAACTCATTCCTATGAAGATACATTCAAACTCACAAAACATGCTCAGCTCGGGCTGAAAATGCATTTAAAGCAATAAAAACTCAAATGGAGTGTCACGCCTAAACCAAAGGACTTATGCACACACTTCAACATGTATTTAGTTCAGGATGACCACCTGAAGCCTAAATGAGCATTAATTTGACCACACAACTCATTCCTATGAAGATACATTCAAACTCACAAAACGTGCTCAACTCGGGCTGAAAATGCATTTAAAGCAATAAAAACTCAAATTGAGTGTCACACCTAAACCAAAGGACTTATGCACACACTTCAACATCTATTTTGTTCAGGATGACCTCCTGAAAAATGAGCAATAATTTGACCAAACAACTCATTCCTATGAAGATACATTCAAACTCACAAAACGTGCTCAGCTCGGGCTGAAAATGCATTTAAAGCAATAAAAACTCCAATTGAGTGTCACACCTAAACCAAAGGACTTATGCACACACTTCAACATGTATTTTGTTCAGGATGACCTCCTGAAGCCCATATGAGCATTAATTTGACCACACAACTCATTCCTATGAAGATACATTCAAACTCACAAAACGTGCTCAGCTCGGGCTAAAAATGCATTTAAAGCAATAAAAATTCAAATTGAGTGTCACGTCTAAACCAAAGGACTTATGCACACACTTCAACATGTATTTTGTTCAGGATGGCCTCCTGAAGCCTAAAAGAGCATTAATTTGACTACACAACTCATTCCTATGAAGATACATTCAAACTCACAAAACGTGCTCAGCTCGGGCAGAAAATGCATTTAAAGCAATAAAAACTCAAATTGAGTGTCACGCCTAAACCAAAGGACTTATGCACACACTTCAACATGTATTTAATTCAGGATGGCCTTCTGAAGCCTAAATGAGCATTAATTTGACTACACAACTCATTCCTATGAAGATACATTCAAAGTCAGAAAGCGCGCTCAGCTCGGGCTGAAAATGCATTTAAAGCAATAAAAACTCAAATTGAGTGTCATGCCTAAACCGAAGGACTAATGCACACACTTCAACATGTATTATGTTCAGGATGACCTCCTGAACCCTAAATGAGCAGTAATTTGACCACACAACTCATTCCTATGAAGATACATTCAAAGTCAGAAAACGTGTTCAGCTCGGGCTGAAAATGCATTTAAAGCAATAAAAACTCAAATTGAGTGTCACGCCTAAACCAAAGGACTTATGCACACACTTCAACATGTATTTTGTTCAGGATGACCTCCTGAAGCCTAAATGAGCTATAATTTGACCACACAACTCATTCCTATGAAGATACATTCAAAGTTAGAAAGCGCGCTCAGCTCGGGCTGAAAATGCATTTAAAGCAATAAAAACTCAAATGGAGTGTCACGCCTAAACCAAAGGACTTATGCACACACTTCAACATGTATTTAGTTCAGGATGACCACCTGAAGCCTAAATGAGCATTAATTTGACCACACAACTCATTCCTATGAAGATACATTCAAACTCACAAAACATGCTCAGCTCGGGCTGAAAATGCATTTAAAGCAATAAAAACTCAAATTGAGTGTCACACCTAAACCAAAGGACTTATGCACACACTTCAACATCTATTTTGTTCAGGATGACCTCCTGAAAAATGAGCAATAATTTGACCACACAACTCATTCCTATGAAGATACATTCAAAGTCAGAAAGCGCGTTCAGCTCGGGCTGAAAATGCATTTAAAGCAATAAAAACTCAAATTGAGTGTCATGCCTAAACCGAAGGACTAATGCACACACTTCAACATGTATTATGTTCAGGATGACCTCCTGAAGCCTATATGAGCATTAATTTGACCACACAACTCATTACTATGAAGATACATTCAAACTCACAAAACGTGCTCAGCTCGGGCTGAAAATATATTTTAAAGCAATAAAAACTCAAATTGAGTGTCACACCTAAACCAAAGGACTTATGCACACACTTCAACATGTATTTTGTTCAGGATGACCTCCTGAAGTCTATATGAGCATTAATTTGACCACACAACTCATTCCTATGAAGATACATTCAAACTCACAAAACATGCTCAGCTCGGGCTGAAAATGCATTTAAAGCAATAAAAACTCAAATTGAGTGTCACGCCTAAACCAAAGGACTTATGCACACACTTCAACATGTATTTTGTTCAGGATGACCTCCTGAAGCCTAAATGAGCATTAATTCGATCACACACTTCATTCCTATGAAGATACATTCAAACTCACAAAACGTGCTCAGCTCGGGCTGAAAATGCATTTAAAGCAATAAAAACTCAAATATAGTGTCACGCCTAAACCAAAGGACTTATGCACACACTTCAACATGTATTTTGTTAAGGATGTCCTCCTGAAGCCTAAATGAGCAGTAATTTGACCACACAACTCATTCCTATGAAGATACATTCAAAGTCAGAAAACGTGTTCAGCTCGGGCTGAAAATGCATTTAAAGCAATAAAAACTCAAATTGAGTGTCACGCCTAAACCAAAGGACTTATGCACACACTTCAACATGTATTTTGTTCAGGATGACCTCCTGAAGCCTAAATGAGCTATAATTTGACCACAAAACTCATTCCTATGAAGATACATTCAAAGTTAGAAAGCGCGCTCAGCTCGGGCTGAAAATGCATTTAAAGCAATAAAAATTCAAATTGAGTGTCACGTCTAAACCAAAGGACTTATGCACACACTTCAACATGTATTTTGTTCAGGATGGCCTCCTGAAGCCTAAAAGAGCATTAATTTGACTACACAACTCATTCCTATGAAGATACATTCAAACTCACAAAACGTGCTCAGCTCGGGCAGAAAATGCATTTAAAGCAATAAAAACTCAAATTGAGTGTCACGCCTAAACCAAAGGACTTATGCACACACTTCAACATGTATTTAATTCAGGATGGCCTTCTGAAGCCTAAATGAGCATTAATTTGACTACACAACTCATTCCTATGAAGATACATTCAAAGTCAGAAAGCGCGCTCAGCTCGGGCTGAAAATGCATTTAAAGCAATAAAAACTCAAATTGAGTGTCATGCCTAAACCGAAGGACTAATGCACACACTTCAACATGTATTATGTTCAGGATGACCTCCTGAACCCTAAATGAGCAGTAATTTGACCACACAACTCATTCCTATGAAGATACATTCAAAGTCAGAAAACGTGTTCAGCTCGGGCTGAAAATGCATTTAAAGCAATAAAAACTCAAATTGAGTGTCACGCCTAAACCAAAGGACTTATGCACACACTTCAACATGTATTTTGTTCAGGATGACCTCCTGAAGCCTAAATGAGCTATAATTTGACCACACAACTCATTCCTATGAAGATACATTCAAAGTTAGAAAGCGCGCTCAGCTCGGGCTGAAAATGCATTTAAAGGAATAAAAACTCAAATGGAGTGTCACGCCTAAACCAAAGGACTTATGCACACACTTCAACATGTATTTAGTTCAGGATGACCACCTGAAGCCTAAATGAGCATTAATTTGACCACACAACTCATTCCTATGAAGATACATTCAAACTCACAAAACATGCTCAGCTCGGGCTGAAAATGCATTTAAAGCAATAAAAACTCAAATGGAGTGTCACGCCTAAACCAAAGGACTTATGCACACACTTCAACATGTATTTAGTTCAGGATGACCACCTGAAGCCTAAATGAGCATTAATTTGACCACACAACTCATTCCTATGAAGATACATTCAAACTCACAAAACATGCTCAACTCGGGCTGAAAATGCATTTAAAGCAATAAAAACTCAAATTGAGTGTCACACCTAAACCAAAGGACTTATGCACACACTTCAACATCTATTTTGTTCAGGATGACCTCCTGAAAAATGAGCAATAATTTGACCACACAACTCATTCCTATGAAGATACATTCAAACTCACAAAACGTGCTCAGCTCGGGCTGAAAATGCATTTAAAGCAATAAAAACTCCAATTGAGTGTCACACCTAAACCAAAGGACTTATGCACACACTTCAACATGTATTTTGTTCAGGATGGCCTCCTGAAGCCTAAAAGAGCATTAATTTGACTACACAACTCATTCCTATGAAGATACATTCAAACTCACAAAACGTGCTCAGCTCGGGCAGAAAATGCATTTAAAGCAATAAAAACTCAAATTGAGTGTCACGCCTAAACCAAAGGACTTATGCACACACTTCAACATGTATTTAATTCAGGATGGCCTTCTGAAGCCTAAATGAGCATTAATTTGACTACACAACTCATTCCTATGAAGATACATTCAAAGTCAGAAAGCGCGCTCAGCTCGGGCTGAAAATGCATTTAAAGCAATAAAAACTCAAATTGAGTGTCATGCCTAAACCGAAGGACTAATGCACACACTTCAACATGTATTATGTTCAGGATGACCTCCTGAAGCCTAAATGAGCAGTAATTTGACCACACAACTCATTCCTATGAAGATACATTCAAAGTCAGAAAACGTGTTCAGCTCGGGCTGAAAATGCATTTAAAGCAATAAAAACTCAAATGGAGTGTCACGCCTAAACCAAAGGACTTATGCACACACTTCAACATGTATTTAGTTCAGGATGACCACCTGAAGCCTAAATGAGCATTAATTTGACCACACAACTCATTCCTCCCCGCGACCCTAGTGAGGATGAAGCGGTTCGGAAGATGAATGGAATGAATGAATGGAACTCATTCCTATGAAGATACATTCAAACTCACAAAACGTGCTCAACTCGGGCTGAAAATGCATTTAAAGCAATAAAAACTCAAATTGAGTGTCACACCTAAACCAAAGGACTTATGCACACACTTCAACATCTATTTTGTTCAGGATGACCTCCTGAAAAATGAGCAATAATTTGACCACACAACTCATTCCTATGAAGATACATTCAAACTCACAAAACGTGCTCAGCTCGGGCTGAAAATGCATTTAAAGCAATAAAAACTCCAATTGAGTGTCACACCTAAACCAAAGGACTTATGCACACACTTCAACATGTATTTTGTTCAGGATGACCTCCTGAAGCCCATATGAGCATTAATTTGACCACACAACTCATTCCTATGAAGATACATTCAAACTCACAAAACGTGCTCAGCTCGGGCTGAAAATGCATTTAAAGCAATAAAAATTCAAATTGAGTGTCACGTCTAAACCAAAGGACTTATGCACACACTTCAACATGTATTTTGTTCAGGATGGCCTCCTGAAGCCTAAAAGAGCATTAATTTGACTACACAACTCATTCCTATGAAGTTACATTCAAACTCACAAAACGTGCTCAGCTCGGGCTGAAAATGCATTTAAAGCAATAAAAATTCATATTGAGTGTCACGTCTAAACCAAAGGACTTATGCACACACTTAAACATGTATTTTGTTCAGGATGGCCTCCTGAAGCCTAAAAGAGCATTAATTTGACTACACAACTCATTCCTATGAAGATACATTCAAACTCACAAAACGTGCTCAGCTCGGGCAGAAAATGCATTTAAAGCAATAAAAACTCAAATTGAGTGTCACGCCTAAACCAAAGGACTTATGCACACACTTCAACATGTATTTAATTCAGGATGGCCTTCTGAAGCCTAAATGAGCATTAATTTGACTACACAACTCATTCCTATGAAGATACATTCAAAGTCAGAAAGCGCGCTCAGCTCGGGCTGAAAATGCATTTAAAGCAATAAAAACTCAAATTGAGTGTCATGCCTAAACCGAAGGACTAATGCACACACTTCAACATGTATTATGTTCAGGATGACCTCCTGAAGCCTAAACGAGCAGTAATTTGACCACACAACTCATTCCTATGAAGATACATTCAAAGTCAGAAAACGTGTTCAGCTCGGGCTGAAAATGCATTTAAAGCAATAAAAACTCAAATTGAGTGTCACGCCTAAACCAAAGGACTTATGCACACACTTCAACATGTATTTTGTTCAGGATGACCTCCTGAAGCCTAAATGAGCTATAATTTGACCACACAACTCATTCCTATGAAGATACATTCAAAGTTAGAAAGCGCGCTCAGCTCGGGCTGAAAATGCATTTAAAGCAATAAAAACTCAAATGGAGTGTCACGCCTAAACCAAAGGACTTATGCACACACTTCAACATGTATTTAGTTCAGGATGACCACCTGAAGCCTAAATGAGCATTAATTTGACCACACAACTCATTCCTATGAAGATACATTCAAACTCACAAAACATGCTCAGCTCGGGCTGAAAATGCATTTAAAGCAATAAAAACTCAAATGGAGTGTCACGCCTAAACCAAAGGACTTATGCACACACTTCAACATGTATTTAATTCAGGATGACCTCCTGAAGCCTAAACGAGCAGTAATTTGACCACACAACTCATTCCTATGAAGATACATTCAAAGTCAGAAAACGTGTTCAGCTCGGGCTGAAAATGCATTTAAAGCAATAAAAACTCAAATTGAGTGTCACACCTAAACCAAAGGACTTATGCACACACTTCAACATGTGTTTTGTTCAGGATGACCACCTGAAGCCTAAATGAGCATTAATTTGACCACACAACTCATTCCTATGAAGATACATTCAAAGTCAGAAAGCGCGTTCAGCTCGGGCTGAAAATGCATTTAAAGCAATAAAAACTCAAATTGAGTGTCATGCCTAAACCGAAGGACTAATGCACACACTTCAACATGAATTATGTTCAGGATGACCTCCTGAAGCCTATATGAGCATTAATTTGACCACACAACTCATTACTATGAAGATACATTCAAACTCACAAAACGTGCTCAGCTCGGGCTGAAAATATATTTTAAAGCAATAAAAACTCAAATTGAGTGTCACACCTAAACCAAAGGACTTATGCACACACTTCAACATGTATTTTGTTCAGGATGACCTCCTGAAGCCTAAATGAGCTATAATTTGACCACACAACTCATTCCTATGAAGATACATTCAAAGTTAGAAAGCGCGCTCAGCTCGGGCTGAAAATGCATTTAAAGCAATAAAAACTCAAATGGAGTGTCACGCCTAAACCAAAGGACTTATGCACACACTTCAACATGCATTTTGTTCAAGATGACCACCTGAAGCCTAAATGAGCATTAATTTGACCACACAACTCATTCCTATGAAGATACATTTAAACTCACAAAACGTGCTCAGCTCGGGCTGAAAATGCATTTAAAGCAATAAAAACTCAAATTGAGTGTCACGCCTAAACCAAAGGACTTATGCACACACTTCAACATGTATTTTGTTCAGGATGACCTCCTGAAGCCTAAATGAGCATTAATTTGACCACACAACTCATTCCTATGAAGATACATTCAAACTCATAAAACGTGCTCAGCTCGGCCTGAAAATGCATTTAAAGCAATAAAAACTCAAATTGAGTGTCGCGCCCAAACCAAAGGACTTATGCACACACTTCAACATGTACTGAGTTCAGGATGTCCTCCTGAAGCCTAAATGAGCATTGTTTTGATCACACAACTCATTCCTATGAAGATACTTTCAAACTCACAAAAGGTGCTCAGCTCGGGCTGAAAATGCATTTAAAGCAATAAAAACTCAAATTGAGTGTCACGCCTAAACCAAAGGACTTATGCACGCACTTCAACATGTACTGAGTGCAGGATGTCCTCCTGAAGCCTAAATAAGCATTGTTTTGATCACACAACTCATTCCTATGAAGATACATTCAAACTCAAAAAAACGTGCTCAGCTCGGGCTGAAAATGCATTTAAAGCAATAAAAACTCAAATTGAGTGTCACGCCTAAACCAAAGGACTTATGCACACACTTCAACATGTATTTTGTTCAGGATGACCTCCTGAAGCCTATATGAGCATTAATTTGACCACACAACACATTCCTATGAAGATACATTCAAACTCACAAAACGTGCTCAGCTCGGGCTGAAAATGCATTTAAAGCAATAAAAAGTCAAATTGAGTATCACACCTAAACCAAAGGACTTATGCACACACTTCAACATGTATTTTGTTCAGGATGACCACCTGAAGCCTAAATGAGCATTAATTTGACCACACAACTCATTCCTATGAAGATACATTCAAACTCACAAAACGTGCTCAGCTCGGGCTGAAAATGCATTTAAAGCAATAAAAACTCAAATATAGTGTCACGCCTAAACCAAAGGACTTATGCACACACTTCAACATGTATTTTGTTAAGGATGTCCTCCTGAAGCCTAAATGAGCAGTAATTTGACCACACAACTCATTCCTATGAAGATACATTCAAAGTCAGAAAACGTGTTCAGCTCGGGCTGAAAATGCATTTAAAGCAATAAAAACTCAAATTGAGTGTCACGCCTAAACCAAAGGACTTATGCACACACTTCAACATGTATTTTGTTCAGGATGACCTCCTGAAGCCTAAATGAGCAGTAATTTGACCACACAACTCATTCCTATGAAGATACATTCAAAGTTAGAAAGCGCGCTCAGCTCGGGCTGAAAATGCATTTAAAGCAATAAAAACTCAAATGGAGTGTCACGCCTAAACCAAAGGACTTATGCACACACTTCAACATGCATTTTGTTCAAGATGACCACCTGAAGCCTAAATGAGCATTAAATTTACCACACAACTCATTCCTATGAAGATACATTTAAACTCACAAAACGTGCTCAGCTCGGGCTGAAAATGCATTTAAAGCAATAAAAACTCAAATTGAGTGTCACGCCTAAACCAAAGGACTTATGCACACACTTCAACATGTATTTTGTTCAGGATGACCTCCTGAAGCCTAAATGAGCATTAATTTGACCACACAACTCATTCCTATGAAGATACATTCAAACTCATAAAACGTGCTCAGCTCGGCCTGAAAATGCATTTAAAGCAATAAAAACTCAAATTGAGTGTCGCGCCCGAACCAAAGGACTTATGCACACACTTCAACATGTACTGAGTTCAGGATGTCCTCCTGAAGCCTAAATGAGCATTGTTTTGATCACACAACTCATTCCTATGAAGATACTTTCAAACTCACAAAAGGTGCTCAGCTCGGGCTGAAAATGCATTTAAAGCAATAAAAACTCAAATTGAGTGTCACGCCTAAACCAAAGGACTTATGCACGCACTTCAACATGTACTGAGTGCAGGATGTCCTCCTGAAGCCTAAATAAGCATTGTTTTGATCACACAACTCATTCCTATGAAGATACATTCAAACTCAAAAAAACGTGCTCAGCTCGGGCTGAAAATGCATTTAAAGCAATAAAAACTCAAATTGAGTGTCACGCCTAAACCAAAGGACTTATGCACACACTTCAACATGTATTTTGTTCAGGATGACCTCCTGAAGCCTATATGAGCATTAATTTGACCACACAACACATTCCTATGAAGATACATTCAAACTCACAAAACGTGCTCAGCTCGGGCTGAAAATGCATTTAAAGCAATAAAAAGTCAAATTGAGTATCACACCTAAACCAAAGGACTTATGCACACACTTCAACATGTATTTTGTTCAGGATGACCACCTGAAGCCTAAATGAGCATTAATTTGACCACACAACTCATTCCTATGAAGATACATTCAAACTCACAAAACGTGCTCAGCTCGGGCTGAAAATGCATTTAAAGCAATAAAAACTCAAATATAGTGTCACGCCTAAACCAAAGGACTTATGCACACACTTCAACATGTATTTTGTTAAGGATGTCCTCCTGAAGCCTAAATGAGCAGTAATTTGACCACACAACTCATTCCTATGAAGATACATTCAAAGTCAGAAAACGTGTTCAGCTCGGGCTGAAAATGCATTTAAAGCAATAAAAACTCAAATTGAGTGTCACGCCTAAACCAAAGGACTTATGCACACACTTCAACATGTATTTTGTTCAGGATGACCTCCTGAAGCCTAAATGAGCTATAATTTGACCACACAACTCATTCCTATGAAGATACATTCAAAGTTAGAAAGCGCGCTCAGCTCGGGCTGAAAATGCATTTAAAGGAATAAAAACTCAAATGGAGTGTCACGCCTAAACCAAAGGACTTATGCACACACTTCAACATGTATTTAGTTCAGGATGACCACCTGAAGCCTAAATGAGCATTAATTTGACCACACAACTCATTCCTATGAAGATACATTCAAACTCACAAAACATGCTCAGCTCGGGCTGAAAATGCATTTAAAGCAATAAAAACTCAAATGGAGTGTCACGCCTAAACCAAAGGACTTATGCACACACTTCAACATGTATTTAGTTCAGGATGACCACCTGAAGCCTAAATGAGCATTAATTTGACCACACAACTCATTCCTATGAAGATACATTCAAACTCACAAAACGTGCTCAACTCGGGCTGAAAATGCATTTAAAGCAATAAAAACTCAAATTGAGTGTCACACCTAAACCAAAGGACTTATGCACACACTTCAACATCTATTTTGTTCAGGATGACCTCCTGAAAAATGAGCAATAATTTGACCAAACAACTCATTCCTATGAAGATACATTCAAACTCACAAAACGTGCTCAGCTCGGGCTGAAAATGCATTTAAAGCAATAAAAACTCCAATTGAGTGTCACACCTAAACCAAAGGACTTATGCACACACTTCAACATGTATTTTGTTCAGGATGACCTCCTGAAGCCCATATGAGCATTAATTTGACCACACAACTCATTCCTATGAAGATACATTCAAACTCACAAAACGTGCTCAGCTCGGGCTAAAAATGCATTTAAAGCAATAAAAATTCAAATTGAGTGTCACGTCTAAACCAAAGGACTTATGCACACACTTCAACATGTATTTTGTTCAGGATGGCCTCCTGAAGCCTAAAAGAGCATTAATTTGACTACACAACTCATTCCTATGAAGATACATTCAAACTCACAAAACGTGCTCAGCTCGGGCAGAAAATGCATTTAAAGCAATAAAAACTCAAATTGAGTGTCACGCCTAAACCAAAGGACTTATGCACACACTTCAACATGTATTTAATTCAGGATGGCCTTCTGAAGCCTAAATGAGCATTAATTTGACTACACAACTCATTCCTATGAAGATACATTCAAAGTCAGAAAGCGCGCTCAGCTCGGGCTGAAAATGCATTTAAAGCAATAAAAACTCAAATTGAGTGTCATGCCTAAACCGAAGGACTAATGCACACACTTCAACATGTATTATGTTCAGGATGACCTCCTGAACCCTAAATGAGCAGTAATTTGACCACACAACTCATTCCTATGAAGATACATTCAAAGTCAGAAAACGTGTTCAGCTCGGGCTGAAAATGCATTTAAAGCAATAAAAACTCAAATTGAGTGTCACGCCTAAACCAAAGGACTTATGCACACACTTCAACATGTATTTTGTTCAGGATGACCTCCTGAAGCCTAAATGAGCTATAATTTGACCACACAACTCATTCCTATGAAGATACATTCAAAGTTAGAAAGCGCGCTCAGCTCGGGCTGAAAATGCATTTAAAGCAATAAAAACTCAAATGGAGTGTCACGCCTAAACCAAAGGACTTATGCACACACTTCAACATGTATTTAGTTCAGGATGACCACCTGAAGCCTAAATGAGCATTAATTTGACCACACAACTCATTCCTATGAAGATACATTCAAACTCACAAAACATGCTCAGCTCGGGCTGAAAATGCATTTAAAGCAATAAAAACTCAAATTGAGTGTCACACCTAAACCAAAGGACTTATGCACACACTTCAACATCTATTTTGTTCAGGATGACCTCCTGAAAAATGAGCAATAATTTGACCACACAACTCATTCCTATGAAGATACATTCAAAGTCAGAAAGCGCGTTCAGCTCGGGCTGAAAATGCATTTAAAGCAATAAAAACTCAAATTGAGTGTCATGCCTAAACCGAAGGACTAATGCACACACTTCAACATGTATTATGTTCAGGATGACCTCCTGAAGCCTATATGAGCATTAATTTGACCACACAACTCATTACTATGAAGATACATTCAAACTCACAAAACGTGCTCAGCTCGGGCTGAAAATATATTTTAAAGCAATAAAAACTCAAATTGAGTGTCACACCTAAACCAAAGGACTTATGCACACACTTCAACATGTATTTTGTTCAGGATGACCTCCTGAAGTCTATATGAGCATTAATTTGACCACACAACTCATTCCTATGAAGATACATTCAAACTCACAAAACATGCTCAGCTCGGGCTGAAAATGCATTTAAAGCAATAAAAACTCAAATTGAGTGTCACGCCTAAACCAAAGGACTTATGCACACACTTCAACATGTATTTTGTTCAGGATGACCTCCTGAAGCCTAAATGAGCATTAATTCGATCACACACTTCATTCCTATGAAGATACATTCAAACTCACAAAACGTGCTCAGCTCGGGCTGAAAATGCATTTAAAGCAATAAAAACTCAAATATAGTGTCACGCCTAAACCAAAGGACTTATGCACACACTTCAACATGTATTTTGTTAAGGATGTCCTCCTGAAGCCTAAATGAGCAGTAATTTGACCACACAACTCATTCCTATGAAGATACATTCAAAGTCAGAAAACGTGTTCAGCTCGGGCTGAAAATGCATTTAAAGCAATAAAAACTCAAATTGAGTGTCACGCCTAAACCAAAGGACTTATGCACACACTTCAACATGTATTTTGTTCAGGATGACCTCCTGAAGCCTAAATGAGCTATAATTTGACCACAAAACTCATTCCTATGAAGATACATTCAAAGTTAGAAAGCGCGCTCAGCTCGGGCTGAAAATGCATTTAAAGCAATAAAAATTCAAATTGAGTGTCACGTCTAAACCAAAGGACTTATGCACACACTTCAACATGTATTTTGTTCAGGATGGCCTCCTGAAGCCTAAAAGAGCATTAATTTGACTACACAACTCATTCCTATGAAGATACATTCAAACTCACAAAACGTGCTCAGCTCGGGCAGAAAATGCATTTAAAGCAATAAAAACTCAAATTGAGTGTCACGCCTAAACCAAAGGACTTATGCACACACTTCAACATGTATTTAATTCAGGATGGCCTTCTGAAGCCTAAATGAGCATTAATTTGACTACACAACTCATTCCTATGAAGATACATTCAAAGTCAGAAAGCGCGCTCAGCTCGGGCTGAAAATGCATTTAAAGCAATAAAAACTCAAATTGAGTGTCATGCCTAAACCGAAGGACTAATGCACACACTTCAACATGTATTATGTTCAGGATGACCTCCTGAACCCTAAATGAGCAGTAATTTGACCACACAACTCATTCCTATGAAGATACATTGAAAGTCAGAAAACGTGTTCAGCTCGGGCTGAAAATGCATTTAAAGCAATAAAAACTCAAATTGAGTGTCACGCCTAAACCAAAGGACTTATGCACACACTTCAACATGTATTTTGTTCAGGATGACCTCCTGAAGCCTAAATGAGCTATAATTTGACCACACAACTCATTCCTATGAAGATACATTCAAAGTTAGAAAGCGCGCTCAGCTCGGGCTGAAAATGCATTTAAAGCAATAAAAATTCAAATTGAGTGTCACGTCTAAACCAAAGGACTTATGCACACACTTCAACATGTATTTTGTTCAGGATGGCCTCCTGAAGCCTAAAAGAGCATTAATTTGACTACACAACTCATTCCTATGAAGATACATTCAAACTCACAAAACGTGCTCAGCTCGGGCAGAAAATGCATTTAAAGCAATAAAAACTCAAATTGAGTGTCACGCCTAAACCAAAGGACTTATGCACACACTTCAACATGTATTTAATTCAGGATGGCCTTCTGAAGCCTAAATGAGCATTAATTTGACTACACAACTCATTCCTATGAAGATACATTCAAAGTCAGAAAGCGCGCTCAGCTCGGGCTGAAAATGCATTTAAAGCAATAAAAACTCAAATTGAGTGTCATGCCTAAACCGAAGGACTAATGCACACACTTCAACATGTATTATGTTCAGGATGACCTCCTGAACCCTAAATGAGCAGTAATTTGACCACACAACTCATTCCTATGAAGATACATTCAAAGTCAGAAAACGTGTTCAGCTCGGGCTGAAAATGCATTTAAAGCAATAAAAACTCAAATTGAGTGTCACGCCTAAACCAAAGGACTTATGCACACACTTCAACATGTATTTTGTTCAGGATGACCTCCTGAAGCCTAAATGAGCTATAATTTGACCACACAACTCATTCCTATGAAGATACATTCAAAGTTAGAAAGCGCACTCAGCTCGGGCTGAAAATGCATTTAAAGCAATAAAAACTCAAATGGAGTGTCACGCCTAAACCAAAGGACTTATGCACACACTTCAACATGTATTTAGTTCAGGATGACCACCTGAAGCCTAAATGAGCATTAATTTGACCACACAACTCATTCCTATGAACATACATTCAAACTCACAAAACATGCTCAGCTCGGGCTGAAAATGCATTTAAAGCAATAAAAACTCAAATGGAGTGTCACGCCTAAACCAAAGGACTTATGCACACACCTCAACATGTATTTAGTTCAGGATGACCACCTGAAGCCTAAATGAGCATTAATTTGACCACACAACTCATTCCTATGAAGATACATTCAAACTCACAAAACGTGCTCAGCTCGGGCTGAAAATGCATTTAAAGCAATAAAAACTCCAATTGAGTGTCACACCTAAACCAAAGGACTTATGCACACACTTCAACATGTATTTTGTTCAGGATGACCTCCTGAAGCCCATATGAGCATTAATTTGACCACACAACTCATTCCTATGAAGATACAGTCAAACTCACAAAACGTTCTCAGCTCGGGCTGAAAATGCATTTAAAGCAATAAAAACTCAAATTGAGTGTGACGCCCAAACCAAAGGACTTTTGCACACACTTCAACATGTATTTAGTTCAGGATGTCCTCCTGAAGCCTAAATGAGCAGTAATTTGACTACACAACTCATTCCTATAAAGATACATTCAAACTCAAAAAACGTGCTCAGCTCGGCAAAAAATGCATTTAAAGCAATAAAAACTCAAATAGAGTGTCACGCTTAAACCAAAGGACTGATGCACACACTTCAACATGTATTTTGTTCAGGATGACCACCTGAAGCCTAAATGAGCATTAATTTGACCACACAACTAATTCCTATGAAGATACATTCAAACTCACAAAACGTGCTCAGCTCGGGCTGAAAATGCATTTAAAGCAATAAACACTCAAATTGAGTGTCACACCTAAACCAAAGGACTTATGCACACACTTCAACATGTATTTTGTTCAGGATGACCTCCTGAAGCCTAAATGAGCAATAATTTGACCACACAACTCATTCCTATGAAGATACATTTAAACTCACAAAACGTGCTCTGCTCGGGCTGAAAATGCATTTAAAGCAATAAAAACTCAAATTGAGTGTCACGCCTAAACCAAAGGACTTATGCACCACTTCAACATGTATTTTGTTCAGGATGGCCTCCTGAAGCCTAAATGAGCATTAATTTGACTACACAACTCATTCCTATGAAGATACATTCAAAGTCAGAAAGCGCACTCAGCTCGGGCTGAAAATGCATTTAAAGCAATAAAAACTCGAATTGTGTGTCACGCCTAAATGCACACACTTCAACATGTATTTTGTTCAGGATGGCCTCCTGAAGCCTAAATGAGCATTAATTTGACCACACAACTCATTCCTATGAAGATACATTGAAACTCACAAAACATGCTCAGCTCGGGCTGAAAATGCATTTAAAGCAATAAAAACTCAAATTGAGTGTCACGCCTAAACCAAAGGACTTATGCACACACTTCAACATGTATTTAGTTCAGGATGTCCTCCTGAAGCCTAAATGAGCAGTAATTTGACCACACAACTCATTCCTATGAAGATACATTCAAACTCACAAAACGTGCTCAGCTCGGCCTGAAAATGCATTTAAAGCAATAAAAACTCAAATTGAGTGTCACGCCTAAACCAAAGTACTTATGCACACACTTCAACATGTATTTTGTTCAGGATGACCACCTGAAGCCTAAATGAGCATTAATTTGACCACACAACTAATTCCTATGAAGATACATTCAAACTCACAAAACGTGCTCAGCTCGGGCTGAAAATGCATTTAAAGTAATAAACACTCAAATTGAGTGTCACACCTAAACCAAAGGACTTATGCACACACTTCAACATGTATTTTGTTCAGGATGACCTCCTGAAGCCTAAATGAGCAATAATTTGACCACACAACTAATTCCTATGAAGATACATTGAAACTCACAAAACGTGCTATGCTCGGGCTGAAAATGCATCTAAAGCAATAAAAACTCAAATTGAGTGTCACGCCTAAACCAAAGGACTTATGCACCACTTCAACATTTATTTTCTTCAGGATGGCCTCCTGAAGCCTAAATGAGCATTAATTTGACTATACAACTCATTCCTATGAAGATACATTCAAAGTCAGAAAGCGCACTCAGCTCGGGCTGAAAATGCATTTAAAGCAATAAAAACTCGAATTGTGTGTCACGCCTAAATGCACACACTTCAACATGTATTTTGTTCAGGATGGCCTCCTGAAGCCTATATGAGCATTAATTTGACCAAACAACTCATTCCTATGGAGATACATTCAAACTCACAAAACGTGCTCAGCTCGGGCTGAAAATGCATTTAAAGCAATTAAAACTCAAATTGAGTGTCACGCCTAAACCAAAGGACTTATGCACCACTTCAACATGTATTTTGTTCAGGATGACCTCCTGAAGCCCATATGAGCATTAATTTGACCACACAACTCATTCCTATGAAGATACATTCAAATTCAGAAAGCGCGCTCAGCTCGGGCTGAAAATGCATTGAAAGCAATAAAAACTCAAATTGAGTGTCACGCCTAAACCAAAGGACTTATGCACACACTTCAACATGTATTTTGTTCAGGATGACCACCTGAAGCCTAAATGAGCATTAATTTGACCACACAACTCATTCCTATGAAGATCTATTCAAACTCACAAAACAGGCTCAGCTCGGGCTGAAAATGCATTTAAAGCAATAAAAACTCAAATTGAGTGTCACGCCTAAACCAAAGGACTTATGCACACACTTCAACATGTATTTTGTTCAGGATGACATCCTGAAGCCTAAATGAGCAATATTTGACCACACAACTCATTCCTATGAAGATACATTTAAACTCACAAAACGTGCTCAGCTCGGGCTGAAAATGCATTTAAAGCAATTAAAACTCAAATTGAGTGTCACGCCTAAACCAAAGGACTTATGCACACACTTCAACATGTATTTTGTTCAGGATGGCCTCCTGAAGCCTAAATGAGCATTAATTTGACTACACAACTCATTCCTATGAAGATACATTCAAAGTTAGAAAGCGCGCTCAGCTCGGGCTGAAAATGCATTTAAGGCAATAAAAACTCAAATTGAGTGTCACGCCTAAATGCACACACTTCAACATGTATTTTGTTCAGGATGGCCTCCTGAAGCCTATATGAGCATTAATTTGACCACACAACTCATTCCTATGAAGATACATTCAAACTCAAAACGTGCTCTGCTCGGGCTGAAAATGCATTTAAAGCAATAAAAACTCAAATTGAGTGTCACGCCTAAACCAAAGGACTTATGCACACACTTCAACATGTATTTAGTTCAGGATGTCCTCCTGAAGCCTAAATGAGCAGTAATTTGACCACACAACTCATTCCTATGAAGATACATTCAAACTCACAAAACGTGCTCAGCTCGGCCTGAAAATGCATTTAAAGCAATAAAAACTCAAATTGAGTGTCACGCCTAAACCAAAGTACTTATGCACACACTTCAACATGTATTTTGTTCAGGATGACCACCTGAAGCCTAAATGAGCATTAATTTGACCACACAACTAATTCCTATGAAGATACATTCAAACTCACAAAACGTGCTCAGCTCGGGCTGAAAATGCATTTAAAGTAATAAACACTCAAATTGAGTGTCACACCTAAACCAAAGGACTTATGCACACACTTCAACATGTATTTTGTTCAGGATGACCTCCTGAAGCCTAAATGAGCAATAATTTGACCACACAACTAATTCCTATGAAGATACATTGAAACTCACAAAACGTGCTATGCTCGGGCTGAAAATGCATTTAAAGCAATAAAAACTCAAATTGAGTGTCACGCCTAAACCAAAGGACTTATGCACCACTTCAACATTTATTTCCTTCAGGATGGCCTCCTGAAGCCTAAATGAGCATTAATTTGACTATACAACTCATTCCTATGAAGATACATTCAAAGTCAGAAAGCGCACTCAGCTCGGGCTGAAAATGCATTTAAAGCAATAAAAACTCGAATTGTGTGTCACGCCTAAATGCACACACTTCAACATGTATTTTGTTCAGGATGGCCTCCTGAAGCCTATATGAGCATTAATTTGACCAAACAAGTCATTCCTATGGAGATACATTCAAAGTCACAAAACGTGCTCAGCTCGGGCTGAAAATGCATTTAAAGCAATAAAAACTCAAATTGAGTGTCGCGCCCAAACCAAAGGACTTATGCACCACTTCAACATGTATTTTGTTCAGGATGGCCTCCTGAAGCCTATATGAGCATTAATTTGACCACACAACTCATTCCTATGAAGATACATTCAAAGTTAGAAAGCGTGCTCAGCTCGGCCTGAAAATGCATTTAAAGCAATAAAAACTCAAATTGAGTGTCGCGCCCAACCAAAGGACTTATGCACACACTTCAACATGTATTTTGTTCAGGATGACATCCTGAAGCCTAAATGAGCAATAATTTGACCACACAACTCATTCCTATGAAGATACATTTAAACTCACAAAACGTGCTCTGCTCGGGCTGAAAATGCATTTAAAGCAATAAAAACTCAAATTGAGTGTCACGCCTAAACCAAAGGACTTATGCACCACTTCAACATGTATTTTGTTCAGGATGGCCTCCTGAAGCCTAAATGAGCATTAATTTGACTACACAACTCATTCCTATGAAGATACATTCAAAGTCAGAAAGCGCACTCAGCTCGGGCTGAAAATGCATTTAAAGCAATAAAAACTCGAATTGTGTGTCACGCCTAAATGCACACACTTCAACATGTATTTTGTTCAGGATGGCCTCCTGAAGCCTAAATGAGCATTAATTTGACTACACAACTCATTCCAATGAAGATACATTCAAAGTCACAAAACGTGCTCAGCTCGGCCTGAAAATGCATTTAAAGCAATAAAAACTCAAATTGAGTGTCGCGCCCAAACCAAAGGACTAATGCACACACTTCAACATGTATTTTGTTCAGGATGACATCCTGAAGCCTAAATGAGAATTAATTTGACCACACAACTCATTCCTATGAAGATACATTCAAAGTCAGAAAGCGCGCTCAGCTCGGGCTGAAAATGCATTTAAAGCAATAAAAACTCAAATTGAGTGTCACGCCTCAACCAAAGGACTGATGCACACACTTCAACATGTCTTTTGTTCAGGATGGCCTCCTGAAGCATAAATGAGCATTAATTTGACTACACAACTCATTCCAATGAAGATACATTCAAAGTCACAAAACGTGCTCAGCTCAGCCTGAAAATGCATTTAAAGCAATAAAAACTCAAATTGAGTGTCGCGCCCAAACCAAAGGACTTATGCACACACTTCAACATATATTTTGTTCAGGATGACATCCTGAAGCCTAAATGAGAATTAATTTGACCACACAACTCATTCCTATGAAGATACATTCAAAGTCACAAAACGTGCTTAGCTCGGGCTGAAAATGCATTTAAAGCAATAAAAACTCATATTGAGTGTCACGCCTAAACCAAAGGACTGATGCACACACTTCAACATGTCTTTTGTTCAGGATGGCCTCCTGAAGCCTAAATGAGCATTAATTTGACTACACAACTCATTCCAATGAAGATACATTCAAAGTCACAAAACGTGCTCAGCTCGGCCTGAAAATGCATTTAAAGCAATAAAAACTCAAATTGAGTGTCGCGCCCAACCAAAGGACTTATGCACACACTTCAACATGTATTTTGTTCAGGATGACATCCTGAAGCCTAAATGAGAATTAATTTGACCACACAACTCATTCCTATGAAGATACATTCAAAGTCAGAAAGCGCGCTCAGCTCGGGCTGAAAATGCATTTAAAGCAATAAAAACTCAAATTGAGTGTCACGCCTAAACCAAAGGACTGATGCACACACTTCAACATGTCTTTTGTTCAGGATGGCCTCCTGAAGCATAAATGAGCATTAATTTGACTACACAACTCATTCCAATGAAGATACATTCAAAGTCACAAAACGTGCTCAGCTCAGCCTGAAAATGCATTTAAAGCAATAAAAACTCAAATTGAGTGTCGCGCCCAAACCAAAGGACTTATGCACACACTTCAACATGTATTTAGTTCAGGATGTCCTCCTGAACCCTAAATGAGCAGTAATTTGACTACACAACTAATTCCTATGAAGATACATTCAAACTCAAAAAATGAATTTAGCTCGGCAAAAAATGCATTTAAAGCAATAAAAACTCAAATTGAGTGTCACGCCTAAACCAGAGGACTTATGCACACACTTCAACATGTATTTTGTTCAGGATGACCTCCTGAAGCCTAAATGAGCAATAATTTGACCACACAACTCATTTCTATGAAGATACATTCAAAGTCAGAAAGCGCGCTCAGCTCGGGCTGACAATGCATTTAAAGCAATAAAAACTCAAATTGAGTGTCACGCCTAAACCAAAGGACTTATGCACACACTTCCACATGTATTTTGTTCAGGATGACCTCCTGAAGCCTATATGAGCATTAATTTGACAACACAACACATTCCTATGAAGATACATTCAAACTCACAAAACGTGCTCAGTTCGGACTGAAAATGCATTGAAAGCAATAAAAACTCATATTGAGTGTCACGCCTAAACCAAAGGACTGATGCACACACTTCAACATGTCGTTTGTTCAGGATGACCTCCTGAAGCCCATATGAGCATTAATTTGACCACACAACTCATTCCTATGAAGATACATTCAAATTCAGAAAGCGCGCTCAGCTCGGGCTGAAAATGCATTTAAAGCAATAAAAACTCAAATTGAGTGTCACGCCTAAACCAAAGGACTGATGCACACACTTCAACATGTATTTAGTTCAGGATGTCCTCCTGAAGCCTAAATGAGCAGTAATTTGACCACACAACTCATTCCTATGAAGATACATTCAAACTCACAAAACGTGCTCAACTCGGCCTGAAAATGCATTTAAAGCAATAAAAACTCAAATTGAGTGTCACACCCAAACCAAAGGACTTTTGCACACACTTCAACATGTATTTAGTTCAGGATGTCCTCCTGAAGCCTAAATGAGCAGTAATTTGACTACACAACTCATTCCTATAAAGATACATTCAAACTCAAAAAACGTGCTCAGCTCGGCAAAAAAATGCATTTAAAGCAATTAAAACTCAAATTGAGTGTCACGCCTAAACCAAAGGACTGATGCACACACTTCAACATGTATTTTGTTCAGGATGGCCTCCTGAAGCCTAAATGAGCATTAATTTGTCTGCACAACTCATTCCTATGAAGATACATTCAAAGTCAGAAAGCGCGCTCAGGTCGGGCTGAAAATGCATTTAAAGCAATAAAAACTCAAAATGAGTGTCACACCTAAACCAAAGTACTTATGCACACACTTCAACATGTATTTTGTTCAGGATGACCACCTGAAGCCTAAATGAGCAATAATTTGACCACACAACTAATTCCTATGAAGATACATTCAAACTCACAAAACGTGCTCAGCTCGGGCTGAAAATGCATTTAAAGCAATAAACACTCAAACTGAGTGTCACACCTAAACCAAAGGACTTATGCACACACTTCAACATGTATTTTGTTCAGGATGACCACCTGAAGCCTAAATAAGCATTAATTTGACCACAAAACTCATTCCTATGAAGATACATTCAAACTCAGAAAACGTGCTCAGCTCGGGCTGAAAATGCATTCAAAGCAATAAAAACTCAAATTGAGTGTCACACCTAAACCAAAGGACTTATGCACACACTTCAACATGTCTTTTGTTCAGGATGGCCTCCTGAAGCAGAAATGAGAATTAATTTGACTACACAACTCATTCCAATGAAGATACATTCAAAGTCACAAAACGTGCTCAGCTCGGCCTGAAAATGCATTTAAAGCAATAAAAACTCAAATTGAGTGTCGCGCCCAAACCAAAGGACTTATGCACACACTTCAACATGTATTTTGTTCAGGATGACATCCTGAAGCCTAAATGAGCATTAATTTGACCACACAACTCATTCCTATGAAGATACATTCAAACTCACAAAACGTGCTCAGCTCGGCCTGAAAATGCATTTAAAGCAATAAAAACTCAAATTGAATGTCACGCCCAAACCAAGGGACTTATGCACACACTTCAACATGTACTTAGTTCAGGATGTCCTCCTGAAGCCTAAATGAGCATTAATTTGATCACACAACTCATTCCTATGAAGATACATTCAAACTCACAAAACTTACTAGGCTCGGGCTGAAAATGCATTTAAAGCAATAAATACTCAAATTGAGTGTCACGCCTAAACTAAAGGACTTATGCACACACTTCAACATGTATTTAGTTCAGGATGTCCTCCTGAAGCCTAAATGAGCAGTAATTTGACCACACAACTCATTCCTATGAAGATACATTCAAACTCAAAAAACGTGCTCAGCTCGGGCAGAAAATGCAATTAAACCAAAAAAAAAAAATACTCAAATTGAGTCTCACGCCTAAACCAAAGGACTTATGCTACACTTGAACATGTATTTAGTTCAGGATGTCCTCCTGAAGCCTAAATGAGCATTATTTTGACCACACAACTCATTCCTATGAAGATACATTCAAACTCAGAAAACGTGCTCAGCTCGGGCTGAAAATGCATTTAAAGCAATAAAAACTCAAATTGAGTGTCACACCTAAACCAAAGGACTTATGCACACACTTCAACATGTATTTTGTTCAGGATGGCCTCCTGAAGCCTAAATGAGCATTAGTTTGACTACACAACTCATTCCTATGAAGATACATTCAAAGTCAGAAAGCGCGCTCAGCTCGGGCTGAAAAAGCATTTATAGCAATAAAAACTCAAATTGAGTGTCACGCCTAAACCAAAGGACTTATGCACACACTTCAACATGTATTTTGTTCAGGATGACCACCTAAAGCCTAAATGAGCAATAATTTGACCACACAACTCATTCCTATGAAGATACATTCAAACTCACAAAACGTGCTCAGCTCGGGCTGAAAATGCATTTAAAGCAATAAAAACTCAAATTGAGTGTCACACCTAAACCAAAGGACTAATGCACGCACTTCAACATGTACTGAGTTCAGGATGTCCTCCTGAAGCCTAAATGAGCATTGTTTTGATCACACAACTCATTCCTATGAAGATACATTCAAACTCACAAAACGTGCTCAGCTCGGGCTGAAAATGCATTTAAAGCAATAAAAACTCAAATTGAGTGTCACGCCTAAACCAAAGGACTTATGCACACACTTCAACATGTATTTTGTTCAGGATGACCTCCTGAAGCCTAAATGGGCATTCATTTGACCACACAACTCATTCCTATGAAGATACATTCAAACTCACAAAACTTGCTCAGCTCAGGCTGAAAATGCATTTAAAGCAATAAATACTCAAATTGAGTGTCACGCCTAAACTAAAGGACTTATGCACACAATTCAACATGTATTTAGTTCAGGATGTCCTCCTGAAGCCTAAATGAGCAGTAATTTGACCACACAACTCATTCCTATGAAGATACATTCAAACTCAAAACGTGCTCAGCTCGGGCTGAAAATGCATTTAAAGCAATAAAAACTCAAAATGAGTGTCACGCCTAAACCAAAGGACTTATGCCCACACTTCAACATGTATTTAGTTCAGGATGTCCTCCTGAAGCCTAAATGAGCAGTAATTTGACCACACAACTCATTCCTATGAAGATACATTCAAACTCACAAAACTTGCTCAGCTCAGGCTGAAAATGCATTTAAAGCAATAAATACTCAAATTGAGTGTCACGCCTAAACCAAAGGACTTATGCTACACTTGAACATGTATTTAGTTCAGGATGTCCTCCTGAAGCCTAAATAAGCATTAATTTGACCACAAAACTCATTCCTATGAAGATACATTCAAACTCAGAAAACGTGCTCAGCTCGGGCTGAAAATGCATTTAAAGCAATAAAAACTCAAATTGAGTGTCACACCTAAACCAAAGGACTTATGCACACACTTCAACATGTATTTTGTTCAAGATGACCTCTTGAAGCCTAAATGAGCATTAATTTGACCACACAACTCATTCCTATGAAGATACATTCAAACTCACAAAACGTGCTCAGCTCGGGCTGAAAATGCATTTAAAGCAATAAAAACTCAAATTGAGTGTCACGCCTAAACCAAAGAACTTATGCACACACTTCAACATGTATTTTCTTCAGGATGATCACCTGAAGCCTAAATGAGCATTAATTTGACCACACAACTCATTCCTATGAAGATACATTCAAACTCACAAAATTTGCTCAGCTCGGGCTGAAAATGCATTTAAAGCAATAAAAACTCAAATTGAGTGTCACGCCTAAACCAAAGGACTTATGCACACACTTCAACATGTATTTAGTTCAGGATGACCACCTGAAGCCTATATGAGCATTAATTTGACCACACAACTCATTCCTATGAAGATACATTCAAAGTCAGAAAGCGCGCTCAGCTCGGGCTGAAAATGCATTTAAAGCAATAAAAACTCAAATTGAGTGTCACGCCTAAACCAAAGGACTTATGCACACACTTCAACATGTCTTTTGTTCAGGATGACCTCCTGAAGCCTAAATGAGCAATAATTTGACCACACAACTCATTCCTATGAAGATACATTCAAAGTCAGAAAGCGCGCTCAGCTCGGGCTGAAAATGCATTTAAAGCAATAAAAACTCAAATTGAGTGTCACGCCTAAACCAAAGGACTTATGCACACACTTCAACATGTATTTAGTTCAGGATGACCACCTGAAGCCTAAATGAGCATTAATTTGACCACACAACTCATTCCTATGAAGATAGATTCAA
Organism: Hippocampus guttulatus; assembly: GCF_054856545.1. Lineage (NCBI taxonomy): Eukaryota > Metazoa > Chordata > Actinopteri > Syngnathiformes > Syngnathidae > Hippocampus > Hippocampus guttulatus. The sequence continues at coordinate 34,337 of NW_028233887.1, read as the reverse complement.
ACTCACAAAACGTGCTCAGCTCGGGCTGAAAATGAATTTAAAGCAATAAAAACTCAAATTGAGTGTCACACCTAAACCAAAGGATTATGCACACACTTCAACATGTATTTTGTTCAGGATGACCTCCTGAAGCCTATATGAGCATTAATTTGACCAAACAAATCATTCCTATGAAGATACATTCAAAGTCAGAAAGCGCGCTCAGCTCGGGCTGAATATGCATTTAAAGCAATAAAAACTCAAATTGAGTGTCACGCCTAAACCAAAGGACTCATGCACACACTACAACATGTATTTAGTTCAGGATGACCACCTGAAGCCTAAATGAGCATTAATTTGACCACACAACTCATTCCTATGAAGATACATTCAAAGTCAGAAAGCGCGCTCAGCTCGGGCTGAAAATGCATTTAAAGCAATAAAAACTCAAATTGAGTGTCACACCTAAACCAAAGGACTTATGCACACACTTCAACATGTATTTTGTTCAGGATGACCTCCTGAAGCCTATATGAGCATTAATTTGACCACACAAATCATTCCTATGAAGATACATTCAAACTCACAAAATGTGCTCAGCTCGGGCTGAAAATGCATTTAAAGCAATAAAAACTCAAATTGAGTGTCACGCCTAAACCAAAGGACTTATGCACACACTTCAACATGTATTTAGTTCAGGATGACCACCTGAAGCCTATATGAGCATTAATTTGACCACACAACTCATTCCTATGAAGATACATTCAAACTCACAAAACGTGCTCAGCTCGGGCTGAAAATGCATTTAAAGCAATAAAAACTCAAATTGAGTGTCACGCCTAAACCAAAGGACTTATGCACACACTTCAACATGTATTTAGTTCAGGATGACCACCTGAAGCCTAAATGAGCATTAATTTGACCACACAACTCATTCCTATGAAGATACATTCAAACTCACAAAACGTGCTCAGCTCGGGCTGAAAATGCATTTAAAGCAATAAAAACTCAAATTGAGTGTCACGCCTAAACCAAAGGACTTATGCACACACTTCAATATGTATTTAGTTCAGGATGACCACCTGAAGCCTAAATGAGCATTAATTTGACCACACAACGCATTCCTATGAAGATACATTCAAACTCACAAAACGTGCTCAGGTCGGGCAGAAAATGCAATTAAAGCAAAAAAAAACTCAAATTGAGTGTCACGCCTAAACCAAAGGACTTATGCTACACTTGAACATGTATTTAGTTCAGGATGACCACCTGAAGCCTATATGAGCATTAATTTGACCACACAACTCATTCCTATGAAGATACATTCAAACTCGCAAAACGTGCTCAGCTCGGGCTGAAAATGCATTTAAAGCAATAAAAACTCAAATTGAGTGTCACGCCTAAACCAAAGGACTTATGCACACACTTCAACATGTATTTTGTTCAGGATGACCTCCCGAAGCCTAAATGAGCAATAATTTTACCACACAACTCATTCCTATGAAGATACATTCAAAGTCAGAAAGCGCGCTCAGCTCGGGCTGAAAATGCATTCAAAGCAATAAAAACTCAAATTGAGTGTCACGCCTAAACCAAAGGACTTATGCACACACTTCAACATGTATTTAGTTGAGGATGACCACCTGAAGCCTAAATGAGCATTAATTTGACCACACAACTCATTCCTATGAAGATACATTCAAACTCACAAAACGTGCTCAGCTCGGGCTGAAAATGCATTTAAAGCAATAAAAACTCAAATTGAGTGTCACACCTAAACCAAAGGACTTATGCACACACTTCAACATGTATTTTGTTCAGGATGACCTCCTGAAGCCCATATGAGCATTAATTTGACCACACAACTCATTCCTATGGAGATACATTCAAACTCACAAAACGTGCTCAGCTCGGGCTGAAAATGCATTTAAAGCAATAAAAACTCAAATTGAGTGTCACGCCTAAACCAAAGGACTTATGCACACACTTCAACATGTATTTTGTTCAGGATGACCTCCTGAAGCCTAAATGAGCAATAATTTGACCACACAACTCATTTCTATGAAGATACATTCAAAGTCAGAAAGCGCGCTCAGCTCGGGCTGAAAATGCATTTAAAGCAATAAAAACTCAAATTGAGTGTCACGCCTAAACCAAAGGACTTATGCACACACTTCAACATGTATTTTGTTCAGGATGACCTCCTGAAGCCTAAATGAGCAATAATTTGACCACACAACTCATTCCTATGAAGATACATTCAAAGTCAGAAAGCGCGCTCAGCTCGGGCTGAAAATGCATTTAAAGCAATAAAAACTCAAATTGAGTGTCACGCCTAAACCAAAGGACTTATGCACACACTTCAACATGTATTTAGTTCAGGATGACCACCTGAAGCCTGAATGAGCATTAATTTGACCACACAACTCATTCCTATGAAAATACATTCAAACTCACAAAACGTGCTCAGCTCGGGCTGAAAATGCATTTAAAGCAATAAAAACTCAAATTGAGTGTCACGCCTAAACCAAAGAACTTATGCACACACTTCAACATGTATTTTGTTCAGGATGACCACCTGAAGCCTAAATGAGCATTAATTAGACCACACAACTCATTCCTATGAAGATACATTCAAACTCACAAAACGTGCTCAGCTCGGGCTGAAAATGCATTTAAAGCAATAAAAACTCAAATTGAGTGTCACGCCTAAACCAAAGGACTTATGCACACACTTCAACATGTATTTTGTTCAGGATGTCCCCCTGACACCTAAATGGGCAGTAATTTGAATACACAACTCATTCCTAAGAAGATACATTCAAAGTCAGAAAACGCGCTCAGCTCGGATGGAAAATGCATTTAAAGCAATAAAAACTCAAATTGAGTGTCACGCCTAAACCAAAGGACTTATGCACACACTTCAACATGTATTTTGTTCAGGATGACCTCCTGAAGCCCATATGAGCATTAATTTGACCACACAACTCATTCCTATGAAGATACATTCAAATTCAGAAAGCGCGCTCAGCTCGGGCTGAAAATGCATTTAAAGCAATAAAAACTCAAATTGAGTGTCACGCCTAAACCAAAGGACTTATGCACACACTTCAACATGTATTTAGTTCAGGATGACCACCTGAAGCCTAAATGAGCATTAATTTGACCACACAACTCATTCCTATGAAGATCAATTCAAACTCACAAAACAGGCTCAGCTCGGGCTGAAAATCTATTTAAAGCAATAAAAACTCAAATTGAGTGTCACGCCTAAACCAAAGGACTTATGCACACACTTCAACATGTATTTTGTTCAGGATGACCTCCTGAAGCCTAAATGAGCAATAATTTGACCACACAACTCATTTCTATGAAGATACATTCAAAATCAGAAAGCGCGCTCAGCTCAGGCTGAAAATGCATTTAAAGCAATAAAAACTCAAATTGAGTGTCACGCCTAAACCAAAGGACTTATGCACACACTTCAACATGTATTTTGTTCACGATGACCACCTGAAGCCTAAATGAGCATTAATTTGACCACACAACTCATTCCTATGAAGATACATTCAAAGTCAGAAAACGCGCTCAGCTCGGGCTGAAAATGCATTTAAAGCAATGAAAACTCAAATTGAGTGTCACACCTAAACCAAAGGACTAATGCACACACTTCAACATGTATTTAGTTCAGGATGACCACCTGAAGCCTAAATGAGCATTAATTTGACCACACAACTCATTCCTATGAAGATACATTCAAACTCACAAAACGTGCTCAGCTCGGGCTGAAAATGCATTTAAAGCAATAAATACTCAAATTGAGTGTCACACCTAAACCAAAGGACTTATGCACACACTTCAACATGTATTTTGTTCAGGATGACCTCCTGAAGCCCATCCATCCATCCATCCATTTTCCGAACCGCTTGATCCTCACTAGGGTCGCGGGGGGTGCTGGAGCCTATCCCAGCTGTCTTCGGGCAGTAGGCGGGGGACACCCTGAATCAGTTGCCAGCTCCTGAAGCCCATATGAGCATTAATTTGACTACACAACTCATTCCTATGAAGATACATTCAAACTCACAAAACGTGCTCAGCTCGGGCTGAAAATGCATTTAAAGCAATAAAAACTCAAATTGAGTGGCACGCCTAAACCAAAGGACTTATGCACACACTTCAACGTGTGTTTTGTTCAGGATGACCACCTGAAGCCTAAATGAGCATTAATTTGACCACACAACTCATTCCTATGAAGATACATTCAAACTCACAAAACGTGCTCAGCTCGGGCTGAAAATGCATTTAAAGCAATAAAAACTCAAATTGAGTGTCACGCCTAAACCAAAGGACTTATGCACACACTTCAATATGTATTTAGTTCAGGATGACCACCTGAAGCCTAAATGAGCATTAATTTGACCACACAACGCATTCCTATGAAGATACATTCAAACTCACAAAACGTGCTCAGGTCGGGCAGAAAATGCAATTAAAGCAAAAAAAACTCAAATTGAGTGTCACGCCTAAACCAAAGGACTTATGCTACACTTGAACATGTATTTAGTTCAGGATGACCACCTGAAGCCTATATGAGCATTAATTTGACCACACAACTCATTCCTATGAAGATACATTCAAACTCGCAAAACGTGCTCAGCTCGGGCTGAAAATGCATTTAAAGCAATAAAAACTCAAATTGAGTGTCACGCCTAAACCAAAGGACTTATGCACACACTTCAACATGTATTTTGTTCAGGATGACCTCCCGAAGCCTAAATGAGCAATAATTTTACCACACAACTCATTCCTATGAAGATACATTCAAAGTCAGAAAGCGCGCTCAGCTCGGGCTGAAAATGCATTCAAAGCAATAAAAACTCAAATTGAGTGTCACGCCTAAACCAAAGGACTTATGCACACACTTCAACATGTATTTAGTTGAGGATGACCACCTGAAGCCTAAATGAGCATTAATTTGACCACACAACTCATTCCTATGAAGATACATTCAAACTCACAAAACGTGCTCAGCTCGGGCTGAAAATGCATTTAAAGCAATAAAAACTCAAATTGAGTGTCACACCTAAACCAAAGGACTTATGCACACACTTCAACATGTATTTTGTTCAGGATGACCTCCTGAAGCCCATATGAGCATTAATTTGACCACACAACTCATTCCTATGGAGATACATTCAAACTCACAAAACGTGCTCAGCTCGGGCTGAAAATGCATTTAAAGCAATAAAAACTCAAATTGAGTGTCACGCCTAAACCAAAGGACTTATGCACACACTTCAACATGTATTTTGTTCAGGATGACCTCCTGAAGCCTAAATGAGCAATAATTTGACCACACAACTCATTTCTATGAAGATACATTCAAAGTCAGAAAGCGCGCTCAGCTCGGGCTGAAAATGCATTTAAAGCAATAAAAACTCAAATTGAGTGTCACGCCTAAACCAAAGGACTTATGCACACACTTCAACATGTATTTTGTTCAGGATGTCCCCCTGACACCTAAATGGGCAGTAATTTGAATACACAACTCATTCCTAAGAAGATACATTCAAAGTCAGAAAACGCGCTCAGCTCGGATGGAAAATGCATTTAAAGCAATAAAAACTCAAATTGAGTGTCACGCCTAAACCAAAGGACTTATGCACACACTTCAACATGTATTTTGTTCAGGATGACCTCCTGAAGCCCATATGAGCATTAATTTGACCACACAACTCATTCCTATGAAGATACATTCAAATTCAGAAAGCGCGCTCAGCTCGGGCTGAAAATGCATTTAAAGCAATAAAAACTCAAATTGAGTGTCACGCCTAAACCAAAGGACTTATGCACACACTTCAACATGTATTTAGTTCAGGATGACCACCTGAAGCCTAAATGAGCATTAATTTGACCACACAACTCATTCCTATGAAGATCAATTCAAACTCACAAAACAGGCTCAGCTCGGGCTGAAAATCTATTTAAAGCAATAAAAACTCAAATTGAGTGTCACGCCTAAACCAAAGGACTTATGCACACACTTCAACATGTATTTTGTTCAGGATGACCTCCTGAAGCCTAAATGAGCAATAATTTGACCACACAACTCATTTCTATGAAGATACATTCAAAATCAGAAAGCGCGCTCAGCTCAGGCTGAAAATGCATTTAAAGCAATAAAAACTCAAATTGAGTGTCACGCCTAAACCAAAGGACTTATGCACACACTTCAACATGTATTTTGTTCACGATGACCACCTGAAGCCTAAATGAGCATTAATTTGACCACACAACTCATTCCTATGAAGATACATTCAAAGTCAGAAAACGCGCTCAGCTCGGGCTGAAAATGCATTTAAAGCAATGAAAACTCAAATTGAGTGTCACACCTAAACCAAAGGACTAATGCACACACTTCAACATGTATTTAGTTCAGGATGACCACCTGAAGCCTAAATGAGCATTAATTTGACCACACAACTCATTCCTATGAAGATACATTCAAACTCACAAAACGTGCTCAGCTCGGGCTGAAAATGCATTTAAAGCAATAAATACTCAAATTGAGTGTCACACCTAAACCAAAGGACTTATGCACACACTTCAACATGTATTTTGTTCAGGATGACCTCCTGAAGCCCATCCATCCATCCATCCATTTTCCGAACCGCTTGATCCTCACTAGGGTCGCGGGGGGTGCTGGAGCCTATCCCAGCTGTCTTCGGGCAGTAGGCGGGGGACACCCTGAATCAGTTGCCAGCTCCTGAAGCCCATATGAGCATTAATTTGACTACACAACTCATTCCTATGAAGATACATTCAAACTCACAAAACGTGCTCAGCTCGGGCTGAAAATGCATTTAAAGCAATAAAAACTCAAATTGAGTGGCACGCCTAAACCAAAGGACTTATGCACACACTTCAACGTGTGTTTTGTTCAGGATGACCACCTGAAGCCTAAATGAGCATTAATTTGACCACACAACTCATTCCTATGAAGATACATTCAAACTCACAAAACGTGCTCAGCTCGGGCTGAAAATGCATTTAAAGCAATAAAAACTCAAATTGAGTGTCACGCCTAAACCAAAGGACTTATGCACACACTTCAATATGTATTTAGTTCAGGATGACCACCTGAAGCCTAAATGAGCATTAATTTGACCACACAACGCATTCCTATGAAGATACATTCAAACTCACAAAACGTGCTCAGGTCGGGCAGAAAATGCAATTAAAGCAAAAAAAACTCAAATTGAGTGTCACGCCTAAACCAAAGGACTTATGCTACACTTGAACATGTATTTAGTTCAGGATGACCACCTGAAGCCTATATGAGCATTAATTTGACCACACAACTCATTCCTATGAAGATACATTCAAACTCGCAAAACGTGCTCAGCTCGGGCTGAAAATGCATTTAAAGCAATAAAAACTCAAATTGAGTGTCACGCCTAAACCAAAGGACTTATGCACACACTTCAACATGTATTTTGTTCAGGATGACCTCCCGAAGCCTAAATGAGCAATAATTTTACCACACAACTCATTCCTATGAAGATACATTCAAAGTCAGAAAGCGCGCTCAGCTCGGGCTGAAAATGCATTCAAAGCAATAAAAACTCAAATTGAGTGTCACGCCTAAACCAAAGGACTTATGCACACACTTCAACATGTATTTAGTTGAGGATGACCACCTGAAGCCTAAATGAGCATTAATTTGACCACACAACTCATTCCTATGAAGATACATTCAAACTCACAAAACGTGCTCAGCTCGGGCTGAAAATGCATTTAAAGCAATAAAAACTCAAATTGAGTGTCACACCTAAACCAAAGGACTTATGCACACACTTCAACATGTATTTTGTTCAGGATGACCTCCTGAAGCCCATATGAGCATTAATTTGACCACACAACTCATTCCTATGGAGATACATTCAAACTCACAAAACGTGCTCAGCTCGGGCTGAAAATGCATTTAAAGCAATAAAAACTCAAATTGAGTGTCACGCCTAAACCAAAGGACTTATGCACACACTTCAACATGTATTTTGTTCAGGATGACCTCCTGAAGCCTAAATGAGCAATAATTTGACCACACAACTCATTTCTATGAAGATACATTCAAAGTCAGAAAGCGCGCTCAGCTCGGGCTGAAAATGCATTTAAAGCAATAAAAACTCAAATTGAGTGTCACGCCTAAACCAAAGGACTTATGCACACACTTCAACATGTATTTTGTTCAGGATGACCTCCTGAAGCCTAAATGAGCAATAATTTGACCACACAACTCATTCCTATGAAGATACATTCAAAGTCAGAAAGCGCGCTCAGCTCGGGCTGAAAATGCATTTAAAGCAATAAAAACTCAAATTGAGTGTCACGCCTAAACCAAAGGACTTATGCACACACTTCAACATGTATTTAGTTCAGGATGACCACCTGAAGCCTGAATGAGCATTAATTTGACCACACAACTCATTCCTATGAAAATACATTCAAACTCACAAAACGTGCTCAGCTCGGGCTGAAAATGCATTTAAAGCAATAAAAACTCAAATTGAGTGTCACGCCTAAACCAAAGAACTTATGCACACACTTCAACATGTATTTTGTTCAGGATGACCACCTGAAGCCTAAATGAGCATTAATTAGACCACACAACTCATTCCTATGAAGATACATTCAAACTCACAAAACGTGCTCAGCTCGGGCTGAAAATGCATTTAAAGCAATAAAAACTCAAATTGAGTGTCACGCCTAAACCAAAGGACTTATGCACACACTTCAACATGTATTTTGTTCAGGATGTCCCCCTGACACCTAAATGGGCAGTAATTTGAATACACAACTCATTCCTAAGAAGATACATTCAAAGTCAGAAAACGCGCTCAGCTCGGATGGAAAATGCATTTAAAGCAATAAAAACTCAAATTGAGTGTCACGCCTAAACCAAAGGACTTATGCACACACTTCAACATGTATTTTGTTCAGGATGACCTCCTGAAGCCCATATGAGCATTAATTTGACCACACAACTCATTCCTATGAAGATACATTCAAATTCAGAAAGCACGCTCAGCTCGGGCTGAAAATGCATTTAAAGCAATAAAAACTCAAATTGAGTGTCACGCCTAAACCAAAGGACTTATGCACACACTTCAACATGTATTTAGTTCAGGATGACCACCTGAAGCCTAAATGAGCATTAATTTGACCACACAACTCATTCCTATGAAGATCAATTCAAACTCACAAAACAGGCTCAGCTCGGGCTGAAAATCTATTTAAAGCAATAAAAACTCAAATTGAGTGTCACGCCTAAACCAAAGGACTTATGCACACACTTCAACATGTATTTTGTTCAGGATGACCTCCTGAAGCCTAAATGAGCAATAATTTGACCACACAACTCATTTCTATGAAGATACATTCAAAATCAGAAAGCGCGCTCAGCTCAGGCTGAAAATGCATTTAAAGCAATAAAAACTCAAATTGAGTGTCACGCCTAAACCAAAGGACTTATGCACACACTTCAACATGTATTTTGTTCACGATGACCACCTGAAGCCTAAATGAGCATTAATTTGACCACACAACTCATTCCTATGAAGATACATTCAAAGTCAGAAAACGCGCTCAGCTCGGGCTGAAAATGCATTTAAAGCAATGAAAACTCAAATTGAGTGTCACACCTAAACCAAAGGACTAATGCACACACTTCAACATGTATTTAGTTCAGGATGACCACCTGAAGCCTAAATGAGCATTAATTTGACCACACAACTCATTCCTATGAAGATACATTCAAACTCACAAAACGTGCTCAGCTCGGGCTGAAAATGCATTTAAAGCAATAAATACTCAAATTGAGTGTCACACCTAAACCAAAGGACTTATGCACACACTTCAACATGTATTTTGTTCAGGATGACCTCCTGAAGCCCATCCATCCATCCATCCATTTTCCGAACCGCTTGATCCTCACTAGGGTCGCGGGGGGTGCTGGAGCCTATCCCAGCTGTCTTCGGGCAGTAGGCGGGGGACACCCTGAATCAGTTGCCAGCTCCTGAAGCCCATATGAGCATTAATTTGACTACACAACTCATTCCTATGAAGATACATTCAAACTCACAAAACGTGCTCAGCTCGGGCTGAAAATGCATTTAAAGCAATAAAAACTCAAATTGAGTGGCACGCCTAAACCAAAGGACTTATGCACACACTTCAACGTGTGTTTTGTTCAGGATGACCACCTGAAGCCTAAATGAGCATTAATTTGACCACACAACTCTTTCCTATGAAGATACATTCAAACTCACAAAACGTGCTCAGCTCGGGCTGAAAATGCATTTAAAGCAATAAAAACTCAAATTGAGTGTCACGCCTAAACCAAAGGACTTATGCACACACTTCAACATGTATTTTGTTCAGGATGACCTCCTTGAAGCCTAAATGAGCGATAATTTGACCACACAACTCATTCCTATGAAGATACATTCAAAGTCAGAAAGCGCGCTCAGCTCGGGCTGAAAATGCATTTAAAGCAATAAAAACTCAAATTGAGTGTCACACCTAAACCAAAGGACTTATGCACACACTTCAACATGTATTTTGTTCAGGATGACCTCCTGAAGCCTATATGAGCATTAATTTGACCACACAAATCATTCCTATGAAGATACATTCAAACTCACAAAATGTGCTCAGCTCGGGCTGAAAATGCATTTAAAGCAATAAAAACTCAAATTGAGTGTCACGCCTAAACCAAAGGACGTATGCACACACTTCAACATGTATTTAGTTCAGGATGACCACCTGAAGCCTATATGAGCATTAATTTGACCACACAACTCATTCCTATGAAGATACATTCAAACTCACAAAACGTGCTCAGCTCGGGCTGAAAATGCATTTAAAGCAATAAAAACTCAAATTGAGTGTCACGCCTAAACCAAAGGACTTATGCACACACTTCAAAATGTATTTAGTTCAGGATGACCACCTGAAGCCTAAATGAGCATTAATTTGACCACACAACTCATTCCTATGAAGATACATTCAAACTCACAAAACGTGCTCAGCTCGGGCTGAAAATGCATTTAAAGCAATAAAAACTCAAATTGAGTGTCACGCCTAAACCAAAGGACTTATGCACACACTTCAATATGTATTTAGTTCAGGATGACCACCTGAAGCCTAAATGAGCATTAATTTGACCACACAACTCATTCCTATGAAGATACATTCAAACTCACAAAACGTGCTCAGCTCGGGCAGAAAATGCAATTAAAGCAAAAAAAAACTCAAATTGAGTGTCACGCCTAAACCAAAGGACTTATGCTACACTTGAACATGTATTTAGTTCAGGATGACCACTTGAAGCCTATATGAGCATTAATTTGACCACACAACTCATTCCTATGAAGATACATTCAAACTCACAAAACGTGCTCAGCTCGGGCTGAAAATGCATTTAAAGCAATAAAAACTCAAATTGAGTGACACGCCTAAACCAAAGGACTTATGCACACACTTCAACATGTATTTTGTTCAGGATGACCTCCCGAAGCCTAAATGAGCAATAATTTTACCACACAACTCATTCCTATGAAGATACATTCAAAGTCAGAAAGCGCGCTCAGCTCGGGCTGAAAATGCATTCAAAGCAATAAAAACTCAAATTGAGTGTCACGCCTAAACCAAAGGACTTATGCACACACTTCAACATGTATTTAGTTCAGGATGACCACCTGAAGCCTAAATGAGCATTAATTTGACCACACAACTCATTCCTATGAAGATACATTCAAAGTCAGAAAGCGCGCTCAGCTCGGGCTGAAAATGCATTTAAAGCAATAAAAACTCAAATTGAGTGTCACACCTAAACCAAAGGACTTATGCACACACTTCAACATGTATTTTGTTCAGGATGACCTCCTGAAGCCTATATGAGCATTAATTTGACCACACAAATCATTCCTATGAAGATACATTCAAACTCACAAAATGTGCTCAGCTCGGGCTGAAAATGCATTTAAAGCAATAAAAACTCAAATTGAGTGTCACGCCTAAACCAAAGGACTTATGCACACACTTCAACATGTATTTAGTTCAGGATGACCACCTGAAGCCTATATGAGCATTAATTTGACCACACAACTCATTCCTATGAAGATACATTCAAACTCACAAAACGTGCTCAGCTCGGGCTGAAAATGCATTTAAAGCAATAAAAACTCAAATTGAGTGTCACGCCTAAACCAAAGGACTTATGCACACACTTCAACATGTATTTAGTTCAGGATGACCACCTGAAGCCTAAATGAGCATTAATTTGACCACACAACTCATTCCTATGAAGATACATTCAAACTCACAAAACGTGCTCAGCTCGGGCTGAAAATGCATTTAAAGCAATAAAAACTCAAATTGAGTGTCACGCCTAAACCAAAGGACTTATGCACACACTTCAATATGTATTTAGTTCAGGATGACCACCTGAAGCCTAAATGAGCATTAATTTGACCACACAACGCATTCCTATGAAGATACATTCAAACTCACAAAACGTGCTCAGGTCGGGCAGAAAATGCAATTAAAGCAAAAAAAACTCAAATTGAGTGTCACGCCTAAACCAAAGGACTTATGCTACACTTGAACATGTATTTAGTTCAGGATGACCACCTGAAGCCTATATGAGCATTAATTTGACCACACAACTCATTCCTATGAAGATACATTCAAACTCACAAAACGTGCTCAGCTCGGGCTGAAAATGCATTTAAAGCAATAAAAACTCAAATTGAGTGTCACGCCTAAACCAAAGGACTTATGCACACACTTCAACATGTATTTTGTTCAGGATGACCTCCCGAAGCCTAAATGAGCAATAATTTTACCACACAACTCATTCCTATGAAGATACATTCAAATTCAGAAAGCGCGCTCAGCTCGGGCTGAAAATGCATTTAAAGCAATAAAAACTCAAATTGAGTGTCACGCCTAAACCAAAGGACTTATGCACACACTTCAACATGTATTTAGTTCAGGATGACCACCTGAAGCCTAAATGAGCATTAATTTGACCACACAACTCATTCCTATGAAGATCAATTCAAACTCACAAAACAGGCTCAGCTCGGGCTGAAAATCTATTTAAAGCAATAAAAACTCAAATTGAGTGTCACGCCTAAACCAAAGGACTTATGCACACACTTCAACATGTATTTTGTTCAGGATGACCTCCTGAAGCCTAAATGAGCAATAATTTGACCACACAACTCATTTCTATGAAGATACATTCAAAATCAGAAAGCGCGCTCAGCTCAGGCTGAAAATGCATTTAAAGCAATAAAAACTCAAATTGAGTGTCACGCCTAAACCAAAGGACTTATGCACACACTTCAACATGTATTTTGTTCACGATGACCACCTGAAGCCTAAATGAGCATTAATTTGACCACACAACTCATTCCTATGAAGATACATTCAAAGTCAGAAAACGCGCTCAGCTCGGGCTGAAAATGCATTTAAAGCAATGAAAACTCAAATTGAGTGTCACACCTAAACCAAAGGACTAATGCACACACTTCAACATGTATTTAGTTCAGGATGACCACCTGAAGCCTAAATGAGCATTAATTTGACCACACAACTCATTCCTATGAAGATACATTCAAACTCACAAAACGTGCTCAGCTCGGGCTGAAAATGCATTTAAAGCAATAAATACTCAAATTGAGTGTCACACCTAAACCAAAGGACTTATGCACACACTTCAACATGTATTTTGTTCAGGATGACCTCCTGAAGCCCATCCATCCATCCATCCATTTTCCGAACCGCTTGATCCTCACTAGGGTCGCGGGGGGTGCTGGAGCCTATCCCAGCTGTCTTCGGGCAGTAGGCGGGGGACACCCTGAATCAGTTGCCAGCTCCTGAAGCCCATATGAGCATTAATTTGACTACACAACTCATTCCTATGAAGATACATTCAAACTCACAAAACGTGCTCAGCTCGGGCTGAAAATGCATTTAAAGCAATAAAAACTCAAATTGAGTGGCACGCCTAAACCAAAGGACTTATGCACACACTTCAACGTGTGTTTTGTTCAGGATGACCACCTGAAGCCTAAATGAGCATTAATTTGACCACACAACTCTTTCCTATGAAGATACATTCAAACTCACAAAACGTGCTCAGCTCGGGCTGAAAATGCATTTAAAGCAATAAAAACTCAAATTGAGTGTCACACCTAAACCAAAGGACTTATGCACACACTTCAACATGTATTTTGTTCAGGATGACCTCCTTGAAGCCTAAATGAGCGATAATTTGACCACACAACTCATTCCTATGAAGATACATTCAAAGTCAGAAAGCGCGCTCAGCTCGGGCTGAAAATGCATTTAAAGCAATAAAAACTCAAATTGAGTGTCACACCTAAACCAAAGGACTTATGCACACACTTCAACATGTATTTTGTTCAGGATGACCTCCTGAAGCCTATATGAGCATTAATTTGACCACACAAATCATTCCTATGAAGATACATTCAAACTCACAAAATGTGCTCAGCTCGGGCTGAAAATGCATTTAAAGCAATAAAAACTCAAATTGAGTGTCACACCTAAACCAAAGGACTTATGCACACACTTCAACATGTATTTAGTTCAGGATGACCACCTGAAGCCTATATGAGCATTAATTTGACCACACAACTCATTCCTATGAAGATACATTCAAACTCACAAAACGTGCTCAGCTCGGGCTGAAAATGCATTTAAAGCAATAAAAACTCAAATTGAGTGTCACGCCTAAACCAAAGGACTTATGCACACACTTCAACATGTATTTAGTTCAGGATGACCACCTGAAGCCTAAATGAGCATTAATTTGACCACACAACTCATTCCTATGAAGATACATTCAAACTCACAAAACGTGCTCAGCTCGGGCTGAAAATGCATTTAAAGCAATAAAAACTCAAATTGAGTGTCACGCCTAAACCAAAGGACTTATGCACACACTTCAATATGTATTTAGTTCAGGATGACCACCTGAAGCCTAAATGAGCATTAATTTGACCACACAACTCATTCCTATGAAGATACATTCAAACTCACAAAACGTGCTCAGCTCGGGCAGAAAATGCAATTAAAGCAAAAAAAAACTCAAATTGAGTGTCACGCCTAAACCAAAGGACTTATGCTACACTTGAACATGTATTTAGTTCAGGATGACCACTTGAAGCCTATATGAGCATTAATTTGACCACACAACTCATTCCTATGAAGATACATTCAAACTCACAAAACGTGCTCAGCTCGGGCTGAAAATGCATTTAAAGCAATAAAAACTCAAATTGAGTGTCACGCCTAAACCAAAGGACTTATGCACACGATTCAACATGTATTTTGTTCAGGATGACCTCCCGAAGCCTAAATGAGCAATAATTTTACCACACAACTCATTCCTATGAAGATACATTCAAAGTCAGAAAGCGCGCTCAGCTCGGGCTGAAAATGCATTCAAAGCAATAAAAACTCAAATTGAGTGTCACGCCTAAACCAAAGGACTTATGCACACACTTCAACATGTATTTAGTTCAGGATGACCACCTGAAGCCTAAATGAGCATTAATTTGACCACACAACTCATTCCTATGAAGATACATTCAAAGTCAGAAAGCGCGCTCAGCTCGGGCTGAAAATGCATTTAAAGCAATAAAAACTCAAATTGAGTGTCACACCTAAACCAAAGGACTTATGCACACACTTCAACATGTATTTTGTTCAGGATGACCTCCTGAAGCCTATATGAGCATTAATTTGACCACACAAATCATTCCTATGAAGATACATTCAAACTCACAAAATGTGCTCAGCTCGGGCTGAAAATGCATTTAAAGCAATAAAAACTCAAATTGAGTGTCACGCCTAAACCAAAGGACTTATGCACACACTTCAACATGTATTTAGTTCAGGATGACCACCTGAAGCCTATATGAGCATTAATTTGACCACACAACTCATTCCTATGAAGATACATTCAAACTCACAAAACGTGCTCAGCTCGGGCTGAAAATGCATTTAAAGCAATAAAAACTCAAATTGAGTGTCACGCCTAAACCAAAGGACTTATGCACACACTTCAACATGTATTTAGTTCAGGATGACCACCTGAAGCCTAAATGAGCATTAATTTGACCACACAACTCATTCCTATGAAGATACATTCAAACTCACAAAACGTGCTCAGCTCGGGCTGAAAATGCATTTAAAGCAATAAAAACTCAAATTGAGTGTCACGCCTAAACCAAAGGACTTATGCACACACTTCAATATGTATTTAGTTCAGGATGACCACCTGAAGCCTAAATGAGCATTAATTTGACCACACAACGCATTCCTATGAAGATACATTCAAACTCACAAAACGTGCTCAGGTCGGGCAGAAAATGCAATTAAAGCAAAAAAAACTCAAATTGAGTGTCACGCCTAAACCAAAGGACTTATGCTACACTTGAACATGTATTTAGTTCAGGATGACCACCTGAAGCCTATATGAGCATTAATTTGACCACACAACTCATTCCTATGAAGATACATTCAAACTCGCAAAACGTGCTCAGCTCGGGCTGAAAATGCATTTAAAGCAATAAAAACTCAAATTGAGTGTCACGCCTAAACCAAAGGACTTATGCACACACTTCAACATGTATTTTGTTCAGGATGACCTCCCGAAGCCTAAATGAGCAATAATTTTACCACACAACTCATTCCTATGAAGATACATTCAAAGTCAGAAAGCGCGCTCAGCTCGGGCTGAAAATGCATTCAAAGCAATAAAAACTCAAATTGAGTGTCACGCCTAAACCAAAGGACTTATGCACACACTTCAACATGTATTTAGTTCAGGATGTCCTCCTGAAGCCTAAATGAGCAGTAATTTGACCACACAACTCATTCCTATGAAGATACATTCAAACTCACAAAACGTGCTCAGCTCGGGCTGAAAAAGCATTTAAAGCAATAAAAACTCAAATTGAGTGTCACGCCTAAACCAAAGGACTTATGCACACACTTCAACATGTATTTTGTTCAGGCTGACCTTCTGAAGCCTAAATGAGCAATAATTTGACCACACAACTCATTCCTATGAAGATACATTCAAAGTCAGAAAGCGCGCTCAGCTCGGGCTGAAAATGCATTTAAAGCAATAAAAATTCAAATTGAGTGTCACGCCTAAACCAAAGGACTTATGCACACACTTCAACATGTATTTAGTTCAGGATGACCACCTGAAGCCTAAATGAGCATTAATTTGACCACACAACTCATTCCTATGAAGATACATTCAAACTCACAAAACGTGCTCAGCTCAGGCTGAAAATGCATTTAAAGCAATAAAAACTCAAATTGAGTGTCACGCCCAAACCAAAGGACTTATGCACACACTTCAACATGTACTTAGTTCAGGATGTCCTCCTGAAGCCTAAATGAGCATTAATTTGACCACACAACTCATTCCTATGAAGATACATTCAAACTCAAAAAACGTGCTCAGCTCGGGCTGAAAATGCATTTAAAGCAATAAAAACTCAAATTGAGTGTCACGCCTAAACCAAAGGACTTATGCACACACTTCAACATGTATTTTGTTCAGGATGACCACCTGAAGCCTAAATGAGGATTAATTTGACCACACAACTCATTCCTAAGAAGATACATTCAAAGTCAGAAAACGCGCTCAGCTCGGGCTGAAAATGCATTTAAAGCAATAAAAACTCAAATTGAGTGTCACGGCTAAACCAAAGGACTTATGCACACACTTCAACATGTATTTTGTTCAGGATGACCACCTGAAGCCTAAATGAGCATTAATTTGACCACACAACTCATTCCTATGAAGATACATTCAAACTCACAAAACGTGCTCAGCTCGGGCTGAAAATGCATTTAAAAAATAAAAACTCAAATTGAGTGTCACACCTAAACCAAAGGACCTATGCACACACTTCAACATGTATTTTGTTCAGGATGACCTCCTAAAGCCCATATGAGCATTAATTTGACCACACAACTCATTCCTATGAAGATACATTCAAACTCACAAAACGTGCTCAACTCGGGCTGAAAATGCATTTAAAGCAATAAAAACTCAAATTGAGTGTCACGCCTAAACCAAAGGACCTATGCACACACTTCAACATGTATTTTGTTCAGGATGACCTCCTGAAGCCCATATGAGCATTAATTTTACCACACGACTCATTCCTATGAAGATACATTCAAACACACAAAACGTGCTCAGCTCGGCCTGAAAATGCATTTAAAGCAATAAAAACTCAAATTGAGTGTCACGCCTAAACCAAAGGACCTATGCACACACTTCAACATGTATTTTGTTCAGGATGACCTCCTGAAGCCCATATGAGCATTAATTTTACCACACAACTCATTCCTATGAAGATACATTCAAACACACAAAACGTGCTCAGCTCGGGCTGAAAATGCATTTAAAGCAATAAAAACTCAAATTGAGTGTCACACCTAAACCAAAAGATTATGCACACACTTCAACATGTATTTTGTTCAGGATGACCTCCTGAAGCCTAAATGAGCATTAATTTGACCACACAACACATTCCTATGAAGATACATTCAAACTCACAAAACGTGCTCAGCTCGGGCTGAAAAAGCATTTAAAGCAATAAAAACTCAAATTGAGTGTCACGCCTAAACCAAAGGACTTATGCACACACTTCAACATGTATTTTGTTCAGGATGACCTCCTGAAGCATAAATAAGTAATATTTGACCACACAACTCATTCCTATGAAGATACATTCAAAGTCAGAAAGCGCGCTCAGCTCGGGCTGAAAATGCATTTAAAGCAATAAAAACTCAAATTGAGCGTCACGCCTAAACCAAAGGACTTATGCACACACTTCATCATGTATTTAGTTCAGGATGACCACCTGAAGCCTAAATGAGCATTAATTTGACCACACAACTCATTCCTATGAGGATACATTCAAACTCACAAAACGTGCTCAGCTCGGGCTGAAAATGCATTTAAAGCAATAAAAACTCAAATTGAGTGTCACGCCTAAACCAAAGGACTTATGCACACACTTCAACATGTATTTAGTTCAGGATGACCACCTGAAGCCTAAATGAGCATTAATTTGACCACACAACTCATTCCTATGAAGATACATTCAAACTCACAAAACGTGCTCAGCTCGGGCTGAAAATGCATTTAAAGCAATAAAAACTCAAATTGAGTGTCACGCCTAAACCAAAGGACTTATGCACACACTTCAATATGTATTTAGTTCAGGATGACCACCTGAAGCCTAAATGAGCATTAATTTGACCACACAACTCATTCCTATGAAGATACATTCAAACTCACAAAACGTGCTCAGCTCGGGCAGAAAATGCAATTAAAGCAAAAAAAAACTCAAATTGAGTGTCACGCCTAAACCAAAGGACTTATGCTACACTTGAACATGTATTTAGTTCAGGATGACCACTTGAAGCCTATATGAGCATTAATTTGACCACACAACTCATTCCTATGAAGATACATTCAAACTCACAAAACGTGCTCAGCTCGGGCTGAAAATGCATTTAAAGCAATAAAAACTCAAATTGAGTGTCACGCCTAAACCAAAGGACTTATGCACACGATTCAACATGTATTTTGTTCAGGATGACCTCCCGAAGCCTAAATGAGCAATAATTTTACCACACAACTCATTCCTATGAAGATACATTCAAAGTCAGAAAGCGCGCTCAGCTCGGGCTGAAAATGCATTCAAAGCAATAAAAACTCAAATTGAGTGTCACGCCTAAACCAAAGGACTTATGCACACACTTCAACATGTATTTAGTTCAGGATGACCACCTGAAGCCTAAATGAGCATTAATTTGACCACACAACTCATTCCTATGAAGATACATTCAAAGTCAGAAAGCGCGCTCAGCTCGGGCTGAAAATGCATTTAAAGCAATAAAAACTCAAATTGAGTGTCACACCTAAACCAAAGGACTTATGCACACACTTCAACATGTATTTTGTTCAGGATGACCTCCTGAAGCCTATATGAGCATTAATTTGACCACACAAATCATTCCTATGAAGATACATTCAAACTCACAAAATGTGCTCAGCTCGGGCTGAAAATGCATTTAAAGCAATAAAAACTCAAATTGAGTGTCACGCCTAAACCAAAGGACTTATGCACACACTTCAACATGTATTTAGTTCAGGATGACCACCTGAAGCCTATATGAGCATTAATTTGACCACACAACTCATTCCTATGAAGATACATTCAAACTCACAAAACGTGCTCAGCTCGGGCTGAAAATGCATTTAAAGCAATAAAAACTCAAATTGAGTGTCACGCCTAAACCAAAGGACTTATGCACACACTTCAACATGTATTTAGTTCAGGATGACCACCTGAAGCCTAAATGAGCATTAATTTGACCACACAACTCATTCCTATGAAGATACATTCAAACTCACAAAACGTGCTCAGCTCGGGCTGAAAATGCATTTAAAGCAATAAAAACTCAAATTGAGTGTCACGCCTAAACCAAAGGACTTATGCACACACTTCAATATGTATTTAGTTCAGGATGACCACCTGAAGCCTAAATGAGCATTAATTTGACCACACAACGCATTCCTATGAAGATACATTCAAACTCACAAAACGTGCTCAGGTCGGGCAGAAAATGCAATTAAAGCAAAAAAAACTCAAATTGAGTGTCACGCCTAAACCAAAGGACTTATGCTACACTTGAACATGTATTTAGTTCAGGATGACCACCTGAAGCCTATATGAGCATTAATTTGACCACACAACTCATTCCTATGAAGATACATTCAAACTCGCAAAACGTGCTCAGCTCGGGCTGAAAATGCATTTAAAGCAATAAAAACTCAAATTGAGTGTCACGCCTAAACCAAAGGACTTATGCACACACTTCAACATGTATTTTGTTCAGGATGACCTCCCGAAGCCTAAATGAGCAATAATTTTACCACACAACTCATTCCTATGAAGATACATTCAAAGTCAGAAAGCGCGCTCAGCTCGGGCTGAAAATGCATTCAAAGCAATAAAAACTCAAATTGAGTGTCACGCCTAAACCAAAGGACTTATGCACACACTTCAACATGTATTTAGTTCAGGATGTCCTCCTGAAGCCTAAATGAGCAGTAATTTGACCACACAACTCATTCCTATGAAGATACATTCAAACTCACAAAACGTGCTCAGCTCGGGCTGAAAAAGCATTTAAAGCAATAAAAACTCAAATTGAGTGTCACGCCTAAACCAAAGGACTTATGCACACACTTCAACATGTATTTTGTTCAGGCTGACCTTCTGAAGCCTAAATGAGCAATAATTTGACCACACAACTCATTCCTATGAAGATACATTCAAAGTCAGAAAGCGCGCTCAGCTCGGGCTGAAAATGCATTTAAAGCAATAAAAATTCAAATTGAGTGTCACGCCTAAACCAAAGGACTTATGCACACACTTCAACATGTATTTAGTTCAGGATGACCACCTGAAGCCTAAATGAGCATTAATTTGACCACACAACTCATTCCTATGAAGATACATTCAAACTCACAAAACGTGCTCAGCTCAGGCTGAAAATGCATTTAAAGCAATAAAAACTCAAATTGAGTGTCACGCCCAAACCAAAGGACTTATGCACACACTTCAACATGTACTTAGTTCAGGATGTCCTCCTGAAGCCTAAATGAGCATTAATTTGACCACACAACTCATTCCTATGAAGATACATTCAAACTCAAAAAACGTGCTCAGCTCGGGCTGAAAATGCATTTAAAGCAATAAAAACTCAAATTGAGTGTCACGCCTAAACCAAAGGACTTATGCACACACTTCAACATGTATTTTGTTCAGGATGACCACCTGAAGCCTAAATGAGGATTAATTTGACCACACAACTCATTCCTAAGAAGATACATTCAAAGTCAGAAAACGCGCTCAGCTCGGGCTGAAAATGCATTTAAAGCAATAAAAACTCAAATTGAGTGTCACGGCTAAACCAAAGGACTTATGCACACACTTCAACATGTATTTTGTTCAGGATGACCACCTGAAGCCTAAATGAGCATTAATTTGACCACACAACTCATTCCTATGAAGATACATTCAAACTCACAAAACGTGCTCAGCTCGGGCTGAAAATGCATTTAAAAAATAAAAACTCAAATTGAGTGTCACACCTAAACCAAAGGACCTATGCACACACTTCAACATGTATTTTGTTCAGGATGACCTCCTAAAGCCCATATGAGCATTAATTTGACCACACAACTCATTCCTATGAAGATACATTCAAACTCACAAAACGTGCTCAACTCGGGCTGAAAATGCATTTAAAGCAATAAAAACTCAAATTGAGTGTCACGCCTAAACCAAAGGACCTATGCACACACTTCAACATGTATTTTGTTCAGGATGACCTCCTGAAGCCCATATGAGCATTAATTTTACCACACGACTCATTCCTATGAAGATACATTCAAACACACAAAACGTGCTCAGCTCGGCCTGAAAATGCATTTAAAGCAATAAAAACTCAAATTGAGTGTCACGCCTAAACCAAAGGACCTATGCACACACTTCAACATGTATTTTGTTCAGGATGACCTCCTGAAGCCCATATGAGCATTAATTTTACCACACAACTCATTCCTATGAAGATACATTCAAACACACAAAACGTGCTCAGCTCGGGCTGAAAATGCATTTAAAGCAATAAAAACTCAAATTGAGTGTCACACCTAAACCAAAAGATTATGCACACACTTCAACATGTATTTTGTTCAGGATGACCTCCTGAAGCCTAAATGAGCATTAATTTGACCACACAACACATTCCTATGAAGATACATTCAAACTCACAAAACGTGCTCAGCTCGGGCTGAAAAAGCATTTAAAGCAATAAAAACTCAAATTGAGTGTCACGCCTAAACCAAAGGACTTATGCACACACTTCAACATGTATTTTGTTCAGGATGACCTCCTGAAGCATAAATAAGTAATATTTGACCACACAACTCATTCCTATGAAGATACATTCAAAGTCAGAAAGCGCGCTCAGCTCGGGCTGAAAATGCATTTAAAGCAATAAAAACTCAAATTGAGCGTCACGCCTAAACCAAAGGACTTATGCACACACTTCATCATGTATTTAGTTCAGGATGACCACCTGAAGCCTAAATGAGCATTAATTTGACCACACAACTCATTCCTATGAGGATACATTCAAACTCACAAAACGTGCTCAGCTCGGGCTGAAAATGCATTTAAAGCAATAAAAACTCAAATTGAGTGTCACGCCTAAACCAAAGGACTTATGCACACACTTCAACATGTATTTTGTTCAGGATGACCTCCTGAAGCCCATATGAGCATTAATTTGACTACACAACTCATTCCTATGAAGATACATTCAAACTCACAAAACGTGCTCAGCTCGGGCTGAAAATGCATTTAAAGCAATAAAAACTCAAATTGAGTGTCACGCCTAAACCCAAGGATTTATGCACACACTTCAACATGTATTTAGTTCAGGATGACCACCTGAAGCCTAAATGAGCATTAATTCACACAACTCATTGCTATGAAGATACATTCAAACTCACAAAACGTGCTCAGCTCGGGCTGAAAATGCAATTAAAGCAATAAAAACTCAAATTGAGTGGCACGCCTAAACCAAAGGACTGATGCACACACTTCAACATGTGTTTTGTTCAGGATGGCCTCCTGAAGCCTAAATGAGCATTAATTTGACTACACAACTCATTCCTATGAAGATACATTCAAAGTCAGAAAGCGGGCTCCGCTCGTGCTGAAAATGCATTTAAAGCAATAAAAACTCATATTGAGTGTCACGCCTAAACCAAAGGACTGATGCACACACTTCAACATGTCTTTTGTTCAGGATGGCCTCCTGAAGCATAAATGAGCATTAATTTGACTACACAACTCACTCCAATGAAGATACATTCAAAGTCAGAAAGCGCGCTCAGCTCGGGCTGAAAATGCATTTAAAGCAATAAAAACTCAAATTGAGTGTCACGCCTAAACCTAAGGACTTATGCACACACTTCAACATGTATTTAGTTCAGGATGACCACCTGAAGCCTAAATGAGCATTAATTTGACCACACAACTCATTCCTATGAAGATACATTCAAACTCACAAAACGTGCTCAGCTCAGGCTGAAAATGCATTTAAAGCAATAAAAACTCAAATTGAGTGTCACGGCTAAACCAAAGGACTTATGCACACACTTCAACATGTATTTAGTTCAGGATGACCACCTGAAGCCTAAATGAGCATTAATTTGACCACACAACACATTCCTATGAAGATACATTCAAACTCACAAAACGTGCTCAGCTCGGGCTGAAAATGCATTTAAAGCAATAAAAACTCAAATTGAGTGTCACACCTAAACCAAAAGATTATGCACACACTTCAACATGTATTTTGTTCAGGATGACCTCCTGAAGCCTAAATGAGCATTAATTTGACCACACAACACATTCCTATGAAGATACATTCAAACTCACAAAACGTGCTCAGCTCGGGCTGAAAAAGCATTTAAAGCAATAAAAACTCAAATTGAGTGTCACGCCTAAACCAAAGGACTTATGCACACACTTCAACATGTATTTTGTTCAGGATGACCTCCTGAAGCCTAAATGAGCAATAATTTGACCACACAACTCATTCCTATGAAGATACATTCAAAGTCAGAAAGCGCGCTCAGCTCGGGCTGAAAATGCATTTAAAGCAATAAAAATTCAAATTGAGTGTCACGCCTAAACCAAAGGACTTATGCACACACTTCAACATGTATTTAGTTCAGGATGACCACCTGAAGCCTAAATGAGCATTAATTTTACCACACAACTCATTCCTATGAAGATACATTCAAACTCACAAAACGTGCTCAGCTCAGGCTGAAAATGCATTTAAAGCAATAAAAACTCAAATTGAGTGTCACGCCCAAACCAAAGGACTTATGCACACACTTCAACATGTACTTAGTTCAGGATGTCCTCCTGAAGCCTAAATGAGCATTAATTTGACCACACAACTCATTTCTATGAAGATACATTCAAAGTCAGAAAGCGCGCTCAGCTCGGGCTGAAAATGCATTTAAAGCAATAAAAACTCAAATTGAGTGTCACGCCTAAACCAAAGGACTTATGCACACACGTCAACATGTATTTAGTTCAGGATGACCACCTGAAGCCTAAATGAGCATTAATTTGACCACACAACACATTCCTATGAAGATACATTCAAACTCACAAAACGTGCTCAGCTCGGGCTGAAAATGCATTTAAAGCAATAAAAACTCAAATTGAGTGTCACACCTAAACCAAAGGATTATGCACACACTTCAACATGTATTTTGTTCAGGATGACCTCCTGAAGCCTAAATGAGCATTAATTTGACCACACAACTCATTCCTATGAAGATACATTCAAACTCACAAAACGTGCTCAGCTCGGGCTGAAAATGCATTTAAAAAATAAAAACTCAAATTGAGTGTCACACCTAAACCAAAGGACTTATGCACACACTTCAACATGTATTTTGTTCAGGATGACCTCCTGAAGCCCGTATGAGCTTCAATTTGACCACACAACTCATTCCTATGAAGATACATTCAAACTCACAAAACGAGCTCAGCTTGGGCTGAAAATTCATTTAAAGCAATAAAAACTCAAATTGAGTGTCACGCCTAAACCAAAGGACTTATGCACACACTTCAACATGTATTTTGTTCAAGATGACCTCCTGAAGCCTAAATGAGCATTAATTTGACCACACAACTCATTCCTATGAAGATACATTCAAAGTCAGAAAGCGCGCTCAGCTCGGGCTGAAAATGCATTTAAAGCGATAAAAACTCAAATTGAGTGTCACGCCTAAACCAAAGGACTTATGCACACACTTCAACATGTATTTAGTTCAGGATGACCACCTGAAGCCTGAATGAGCATTAATTTGACCACACAACTCATTCCTATGAAGATACATTCAAACTCACAAAACGTGCTCAGCTCGGGCTGAAAATGCATTTAAAGCAATAAAAACTCAAATTGAGTGTCACGCCTAAACCAAAGGACTTATGCACACACTTCAACATGTATTTTGTTCAGGATGACCTCCTGAAGCCTATATGAGCATTAATTTGACCACACAACTCATTTCCCTATGAAGATACATTCAAACTCACAAAACGTGCTCAGCTCGGGCTGAAAATGCATTTAAAGCAATAAAAACTCAAATTGAGTGTCACGCCTAAACCAAAGGACTTATGCACACACTTCAACATGTATTTTGTTCAGGATGTCCCCCTGACACCTAAATGGGCAGTAATTTGAATACACAACTCATTCCTAAGAAGATACATTCAAAGTCAGAAAACGCGCTCAGCTCGGGCTGAAAATGCATTTAAAGCAATAAAAACTCAAATTGAGTGTCACGCCTAAACCAAAGGACTTATGCACACACTTCAACATGTATTTTGTTCAGGATGACCTCCTGAAGCCCATATGAGCATTAATTTGACCACACAACTCATTCCTATGAAGATCTATTCAAACTCACAAAACAGGCTCAGCTCGGGCTGAAAATGCATTTAAAGCAATAAAAACTCAAATTGAGTGTCACGCCTAAACCAAAGGACTTATGCACACACTTCAACATGTATTTTGTTCAGGATGACCTCCTGAAGCCTAAATGAGCAATAATTTGATCACACAACTCATTTCTATGAAGATACATTCAAAGTCAGAAAGCGCGCTCAGCTCAGGCTGAAAATGCATTTAAAGCAATAAAAACTCAAATTGAGTGTCACGCCTAAACCAAAGGACTTATGCACACACGTCAACATGTATTTAGTTCAGGATGACCACCTGACGCCTAAATGAGCAATAATTTGACCACACAACTCATTCCTATGAAGATACATTCAAACTCACAAAACGTGCTCAGCTCGGGCTGAAAATGCATTTAAAGCAATAAAAACTCAAATTGAGTGTCACGCCTAAACCAAAGGACTTATGCACACACTTCAACATGTATTTTGTTCAGGATGACCTCCTGAAGCCTAAATGAGCAATAATTTGACCACACAACTCATTTCTATGAAGATACATTCAAATTCAGAAAGTGCGCTCAGCTCGGGCTGAAAATGCATTTAAAGCAATAAAAACTCAAATTGAGTGTCACGCCTAAACCAAAGGACTTATGCACACACGTCAACATGTATTTAGTTCAGGATGACCACCTGAAGCCTAAATGAGCATTAATTTGACCACACAACTCATTCCTATGAAGATACATTCAAACTCACAAAACGTGCTCAGCTCGGGCTGAAAATGCATTTAAAGCAATAAAAACTCAAATTGAGTGTCACACCTAAACCAAAGGACTTATGCACACACTTCAACATGTATTTTGTTCAGGATGACCTCCTGAAGCCTATATGAGCATTAATTTGACCACACAACACATTCCTATGAAGATACATTCAAACTCACAAAACGTGCTCAGCTCGGGCTGAAAATGCATTTAAAGCAATAAAAACTCAAATTGAGTGTCACACCTAAACCAAAGGATTATGCACACACTTCAACATGTATTTTGTTCAGGATGACCTCCTGAAGCCTAAATGAGCATTAATTTGACCACACAACTCATTCCTATGAAGATACATTCAAACTCACAAAACGTGCTCAGCTCGGGCTGAAAAAGCATTTAAAGCAATAAAAACTCAAATTGAGTGTCACGCCTAAACCAAAGGACTTATGCACACACTTCAACATGTATTTTGTTCAGGCTGACCTCCTGAAGCCTAAATGAGCAATAATTTGACCACACAACTCATTCCTATGAAGATACATTCAAAGTCAGAAAGCGCGCTCAGCTCGGGCTGAAAATGCATTTAAAGCAATAAAAATTCAAATTGAGTGTCACGCCTAAACCAAAGGACTTATGCACACACTTCAACATGTATTTAGTTCAGGATGACCACCTGAAGCCTAAATGAGCATTAATTTGACCACACAACTCATTCCTATGAAGATACATTCAAACTCACAAAACGTGCTCAGCTCAGGCTGAAAATGCATTTAAAGCAATAAAAACTCAAATTGAGTGTCACGCCCAAACCAAAGGACTTATGCACACACTTCAACATGTACTTAGTTCAGGATGTCCTCCTGAAGCCTAAATGAGCATTAATTTGACCACACAACTCATTCCTATGAAGATACATTCAAACTCAAAAAACGTGCTCAGCTCGGGCTGAAAATGCATTTAAAGCAATAAAAACTCAAATTGAGTGTCACGCCTAAACCAAAGGACTTATGCACACACTTCAACATGTATTTTGTTCAGGATGACCTCCTGAAGCCTAAATGAGGATTAATTTGACCACACAACTCATTCCTAAGAAGATACATTCAAAGTCAGAAAACGCGCTCAGCTCGGGCTGAAAATGCATTTAAAGCAATAAAAATTCAAATTGAGTGTCACGGCTAAACCAAAGGACTTATGCACACACTTCAACATGTATTTTGTTCAGGATGACCACCTGAAGCCTAAATGAGCATTAATTTGACCACACAACTCATTCCTATGAAGATACATTCAAACTCACAAAACGTGCTCAGCTCGGGCTGAAAATGCATTTAAAAAATAAAAACTCAAATTGAGTGTCACACCTAAACCAAAGGACCTATGCACACACTTCAACATGTATTTTGTTCAGGATGACCTCCTAAAGCCCATATGAGCATTAATTTGACCACACAACTCATTCCTATGAAGATACATTCAAACTCACAAAACGTGCTCAACTCGGGCTGAAAATGCATTTAAAGCAATAAAAACTCAAATTGAGTGTCACGCCTAAACCAAAGGACCTATGCACACACTTCAACATGTATTTTGTTCAGGATGACCTCCTGAAGCCCATATGAGCATTAATTTTACCACACGACTCATTCCTATGAAGATACATTCAAACACACAAAACGTGCTCAGCTCGGCCTGAAAATGCATTTAAAGCAATAAAAACTCAAATTGAGTGTCACGCCTAAACCAAAGGACTTATGCACACACTTCAACATGTATTTTGTTCAGGATGACCTCCTGAAGCATAAATAAGTAATATTTGACCACACAACTCATTCCTATGAAGATACATTCAAAGTCAGAAAGCGCGCTCAGCTCGGGCTGAAAATGCATTTAAAGCAATAAAAACTCAAATTGAGCGTCACGCCTAAACCAAAGGACTTATGCACACACTTCAACATGTATTTTGTTCAGGATGACCACCTGAAGCCTAAATGAGGATTAATTTGACCACACAACTCATTCCTAAGAAGATACATTCAAAGTCAGAAAACGTGCTCAGCTCGGGCTGAAAATGCATTTAAAGCAATAAAAACTCAAATTGAGTGTCACGCCTAAACCAAAGGACTTATGCACACACTTCAACATGTATTTTGTTCAGGATGACCACCTGAAGCCTAAATGAGGATTAATTTGACCACACAACTCATTCCTAAGAAGATACATTCAAAGTCAGAAAACGCGCTCAGCTCGGGCTGAAAATGCATTTAAAGCAATAAAAACTCAAATTGAGTGTCACGGCTAAACCAAAGGACTTATGCACACACTTCAACATGTATTTTGTTCAGGATGACCACCTGAAGCCTAAATGAGCATTAATTTGACCACACAACTCATTCCTATGAAGATACATTCAAACTCACAAAACGTGCTCAGCTCGGGCTGAAAATGCATTTAAAAAATAAAAACTCAAATTGAGTGTCACACCTAAACCAAAGGACCTATGCACACACTTCAACATGTATTTTGTTCAGGATGACCTCCTAAAGCCCATATGAGCATTAATTTGACCACACAACTCATTCCTATGAAGATACATTCAAACTCACAAAACGTGCTCAACTCGGGCTGAAAATGCATTTAAAGCAATAAAAACTCAAATTGAGTGTCACGCCTAAACCAAAGGACCTATGCACACACTTCAACATGTATTTTGTTCAGGATGACCTCCTGAAGCCCATATGAGCATTAATTTTACCACACGACTCATTCCTATGAAGATACATTCAAACACACAAAACGTGCTCAGCTCGGCCTGAAAATGCATTTAAAGCAATAAAAACTCAAATTGAGTGTCACGCCTAAACCAAAGGACTTATGCACACACTTCAACATGTATTTTGTTCAGGATGACCTCCTGAAGCATAAATAAGTAATATTTGACCACACAACTCATTCCTATGAAGATACATTCAAAGTCAGAAAGCGCGCTCAGCTCGGGCTGAAAATGCATTTAAAGCAATAAAAACTCAAATTGAGCGTCACGCCTAAACCAAAGGACTTATGCACACACTTCATCATGTATTTAGTTCAGGATGACCACCTGAAGCCTAAATGAGCATTAATTTGACCACACAACTCATTCCTATGAGGATACATTCAAACTCACAAAACGTGCTCAGCTCGGGCTGAAAAT
The DNA here is from genome assembly GCF_054856545.1 of Hippocampus guttulatus. Taxonomy (NCBI): domain Eukaryota; kingdom Metazoa; phylum Chordata; class Actinopteri; order Syngnathiformes; family Syngnathidae; genus Hippocampus; species Hippocampus guttulatus. The sequence continues at coordinate 3,693 of NW_028233887.1, read as the reverse complement.
GCATTTAAAGCAATAAAAACTCAAATTGAGTGTCACGCCTAAACCAAAGGACTTATGCACACACTTCAACATGTATTTTGTTCAGGATGACCTCCTGAAGCCCATATGAGCATTAATTTGACTACACAACTCATTCCTATGAAGATACATTCAAACTCACAAAACGTGCTCAGCTCGGGCTGAAAATGCATTTAAAGCAATAAAAACTCAAATTGAGTGTCACGCCTAAACCCAAGGATTTATGCACACACTTCAACATGTATTTAGTTCAGGATGACCACCTGAAGCCTAAATGAGCATTAATTCACACAACTCATTGCTATGAAGATACATTCAAACTCACAAAACGTGCTCAGCTCGGGCTGAAAATGCAATTAAAGCAATAAAAACTCAAATTGAGTGGTACGCCTAAACCAAAGGACTGATGCACACACTTCAACATGTGTTTTGTTCAGGATGGCCTCCTGAAGCCTAAATGAGCATTAATTTGACTACACAACTCATTCCTATGAAGATACATTCAAAGTCAGAAAGCGGGCTCCGCTCGGGCTGAAAATGCATTTAAAGCAATAAAAACTCATATTGAGTGTCACGCCTAAACCAAAGGACTGATGCACACACTTCAACATGTCTTTTGTTCAGGATGGCCTCCTGAAGCATAAATGAGCATTAATTTGACTACACAACTCACTCCAATGAAGATACATTCAAAGTCACAAAACGTGCTTAGCTCGGCCTGAAAATGCATTTAAAGCAATAAAAACTCAAATTGAGTGTCGCGCCCAAACCAAAGGACTTATGCACACACTTCAACATGTATTTTTTTCAGGATGACCACCTGACACCTAAATGAGCATTAATTTGACCACACAACTCATTCCTATGAAGATACATTCAAACTCACAAAACGTGCTCAGCTCAGGCTGAAAATGCATTTAAAGCAATAAAAACTCAAATTGAGTGTCACGCCTAAACCCAAGGGCTTATGCACACACTTCAACATGTATTTAGTTCAGGATGACCACCTGAAGCCTAAATGAGCATTAATTTGACCACACAACTCATTCTATGAAGATACATTCAAACTCACAAAACGTGCTCAGCTCGGGCTGAAAATGCATTTAAAGCAATAAAAACTCAAATTGAGTGTCACGCCTAAACCAAAGGACTTATGCACACACTTCAACATGTATTTAGTTCAGGCTGACCACCTGAAGCCTAAATGAGCATTAATTTGACCACACAACTCATTCCTATGAAGATACATTCAAACTCACAAAACGTGCTCAGCTCGGGCTGAAAATGCATTTAAAGCAATAAAAACTCAAATTGAGTGTCACGCCCAACCCAAATGACTTATGCACACACTTCAACATGTACTTAGTTCAGGATGACCTCCTGAAGCCTAAATGAGCAATAATTTGACCACACAACTCATTCCTATGAAGATACATTCAAAGTCTGAAAGCGCGCTCAGCTCGGGCTGAAAATGCATTTAAAGCCATAAAAACTCAAATTGAGTGTCACGCCTAAACCAAAGGACTTATGCACACACTTCAACATGTATTTTGTTTCGGATGACCTCCTGAAGCCTAAATGAGCATTAATTTGACCACACAACTCATTCCTATGAAGATACATTCAAACTCACAAAACGTGCTCAGCTCGGGCTGAAAATGCATTTAAAGCAATAAAAACTCAAATTGAGTGTCACGCCTAAACCAAAGAACTTATGCACACACTTCAACATGTATTTTGTTCAGGATGACCACCTGAAGCCTAAATGAGGATTAATTTGACCACACAACTCATTCCTAAGAAGATACATTCAAAGTCAGAAAACGCGCTCAGCTCGGGCTGAAAATGCATTTAAAGCAATAAAAACTCAAATTGAGTGTCACACCTAAACCAAAGGACTTATGCACACACTTCAACATGTATTTTGTTCAGGATGACCACCTGAAGCCTAAATCAGCATTAATTTGACCACACAACTCATTCCTATGAAGATACATTCAAACTCACAAAACGTGCTCAGCTCGGGCTGAAAATGCATTTAAAGCAATAAAAACTCAAATTGAGTGTCACACCTAAACCAAAGGACTTATGCACACACTTCAACGTGTATTTTTTTCAGGATGACCTCCTGAAGCCTATATGAGCATTAATTTGACCACACAACACATTCCTATGAAGATACATTCAAACTCACAAAACGTGCTCAGCTCGGGCTGAAAATGCATTTAAAGCAAAAAAAACTCAAATTGAGTGTCACACCTAAACCAAAGGATTATGCACACACTTCAACAAGTATTTTGTTCAGGATGACCTCCTGAAGCCCATATGAGCATTAATTTGACCACACAACTCATTCCTATGAAGATACATTCAAAGTCAGAAAGCGCGCTCAGTTCGGGCTGAAAATGCATTTAAAGCAATAAAAACTCAAATTGAGTGTCACGCCTAAACCAAAGGACTTATGCACACACTTCAACATGTATTTAGTTCAGGATGACCACCTGAAGCCTAAATGAGCATTAATTTGACCACACAACTCATTCCTATGAAGATACATTCAAACTCACAAAGCGTGCTCAGCTCGGGCTGAAAATGCATTTAAAGCAATAAAAACTCAAAGTGAGTGTCACGCCTAAACCAAAGGACTTATGCACACACTTCAACATGCATTTTTTTCAGGATGACCACCTGACACCTAAATGAGCATTAATTTGACCACACAACTCATTCCTATGAAGATACATTCAAACTCACAAAACGTGCTCAGCTCAGGCTGAAAATGCATTTAAAGCAATAAAAACTCAAATTGAGTGTCACGCCTAAACCCAAGGGCTTATGCACACACTTCAACATGTATTTAGTTCAGGATGACCACCTGAAGCCTAAATGAGCATTAATTTGACCACACAACTCATTCTATGAAGATACATTCAAACTCACAAAACGTGCTCAGCTCGGGCTGAAAATGCATTTAAAGCAATAAAAACTCAAATTGAGTGTCACACCTAAACCAAAGGACTTATGCACACACTTCAACATGTATTTTGTTCAGGATTACCACCTGACGCCTAAATGAGCATTAATTTGACCACACAACTCATTCCTATGAAGATACATTCAAACTCACAAAACGTGCTCAACTCGGGCTGAAAATGCATTTAAAGCAATAAAAACTCAAATTGAGTGTCACGCCTAAACCAAAGGACTTATGCACACACTTCAACATGTATTTTGTTCAGGATGACCTCCTGAAGCCCATATGAGCATTAATTTGACCACACAACTCATTCCTATGAAGATACATTCAAACTCACAAAACGTGCTCAGCTCGGGCTGAAAATGCATTTAAAGCAATAAAAACTCAAATTGAGTGTCACGCCTAAACCAAAGGACTTATGCACACACTTCAACATGTATTTAGTTCAGGCTGACCACCTGAAGCCTAAATGAGCATTAATTTGACCACACAACTCATTCCTATGAAGATACATTCAAACTCACAAAACGTGCTCAGCTCGGGCTGAAAATGCATTTAAAGCAATAAAAACTCAAATTGAGTGTCACGCCCAACCCAAATGACTTATGCACACACTTCAACATGTACTTAGTTCAGGATGACCTCCTGAAGCCTAAATGAGCAATAATTTGACCACACAACTCATTCCTATGAAGATA